>NC_140484.1:78617794-79217794 GCF_964271855.1 Acomys minous | reverse complement strand
AGCAAATGCTCTACCACTGAGCTAAATCCCCAACCCCTTTCTCTTAACCGTAATGTTACAATGTTTTTTTTTGCTAAGTTAGTATTTTCTGTAATGGCTTATAGGAAGATAAAGTACATGTCATCAAGGCTATAAAAGTTAACATGTGAACCAATGTTTGTAAACAGTTTTAATTTTTTCAATTAATGAAAATGTTCATAAAGTTGCAAAAATAAACTAACAAAAATAAATAGAATAAAATTGTACTCAGAATACATGCATAGATAGATAACTTGCTGATGATATCAATATGTTAATTAGAAATATTCAAAAAATTTAAAAATAAAACAAACAAAAAAGGACAATTGATCATAAAGTGTTAAAAAAACAAAACAAAACAAAATACCTCCGGTAAACAATTTTCAATGTGAAAAAATTGTTGTCAATTCTTACAAATGGCTTTTCTAAGTGACTATTTCAAATAAATTCTGATTAAGCTTTTCTCTGAGATTAAGGAGTGCAAAAAATAAATTCAGTAAGATTTATTAAGTTTCCTAAGAAGAGAGCACTTAATCATGAAATAGTTGTAAGGGCCTCTCTCGACTCTAGCCCATGTTAGGATCTGGATTTGGTGCCGAATACTGATCGCCTCAGCTAGAATTGTGCATCTCGAGAAAGAAGTAAGTGGAAGTGCTGGCACTGCCCAGGGAAGACTAAAACAGCCAGCATCCTACTCAAACTTCTTTTTTTCCCACTAAAGGTTCTAAAACTCTAGGCAGATCTCCGAAAAACAGTTCTGGGAAGGACTGACTGTAGGGAGCAGAATTTGTGGGCATAGCAACAGCCATCATCATCTCTACTCCTGCTTGTCAGTCACGTCAGTGGGTCAGAACAAGAGCAAAATGGCTGATGGTGTCACTAGGGCTTTGTATAAAGAATGCATGTAAGGGCTCAGAAGTACTGTCAAGTATGCACAAGTCTCTGGGTTCAATCCTTACTGGAGAGAAAAATAAACCAAGTGTAGAAGTGTAACCCCAGGACTTGAGAAGCTGAAGACAGGAGAACCACTGTGAGTTCAAAGCCAGCCTGATATACATAACAAGACTCTGAACACCCCCACCCCAAAAAACAAAAAAACAAATAGAACACATGGTCTGAGTGAGCTGTCCCCTTCAGTAAGTGCTGGGCTGAGTAGGGCCTAGAAGCTGGGCTCTTATACAAGAGGCTGTATTTAGTGTGCTGCCCTGTTTCCAAGGGGAAGTTAAGGGCAGAGGTAATCAGACTCAAATCAGAACACACATTTCAAAATGTAGTTAGAGCAAGGGTTCAAGGGCGATCCTGAGCAAAGCAGGCTGTAGTCACCCTACATACAGATCACCGGGGTGGCTTAGGATCATGAGCGCACAGTAGGGACTACACCTTGTCCCCACTCTGCCCCCTACAGTTCACTCCACCAGGCAGATTCCCAGTGAGAGAAAGCAGACAAGACATACCAAGGCACGGGTAATGCATAACTCATCTGTGGCTCTATACATTTACTTTAGGTAGTAAAGGCTTTTATTGTTCTGAATCCTGATTACAAGTCCCACGATCAAGAACAACTGAAAAAGGAAATTCAGGAGCATGTGAAAAAGACCACAGCACCTTACAAATACCCCAGAAAGGTAGGTACCCTTGTTACAACCGGTATTTGTTCAATGTTTTGGGAAATTTTCAATCTTTTGTTTTTTCCTTTTAAATGACCTTTCTCCTTAATATGCTACACAAGAAGGTCTAATCAGAATGACAATAGATAATCAACATTTTTGAAATTAAATGGAAGCCCCTAACATAATTAGCTCATAATACTAAATGTAAAAAAAAGAAGAAAAAGAAAAAGAAACAACAACAACAAAACCCAACTTCAACCATCCTTTCACCTAGAAGTCAAAACAGATCTATTACATAACTGGCCTGAGCTCAAGTTCACAAGTGCCAGACTAACTTTTTCCCTCCCTTAACACCAACAGGTAGAATTTATCGAAGAGCTGCCAAAGACTGTCAGTGGGAAGGTCAAAAGAAACGAACTGAGGAAAAAAGAATGGAAAACCATTTAAACTCCTTGCACTAATCATCCACATAGCTATAAACACGGTGTCTACAATTCTGCGGGAATGATGGATGCTCTGAGCAGATGGCCTTTAAACTGGATTTGAAGTACGCTGCAGTTATGACATCAGAGGCTGAAATCCAAAAATCAAATAGCGTTCATGTCACTGTCCCTGGAATCTGGTAACATGAAATGAATGTCATCAGTTGCTGAGACCTTTTATAATCTATTTTAGGAGCAGTTTCTAAACTAAATCTCTGCCCCACTGGTTTTCAAAACTTAACTGAAAATTTTTAATATGATAATATACAAATCAGAACAAATCTTCAAACTTTGAAAATAAAAAACTAAAAAAATTGTTTTTAGAAAACTGTCATAATTCTTAGAATATTTACCTAAAAGTTGAGTAAGAATTTTATTAGCCATATTTTTATTCATGTAATTTAAAAATAGTTTGAAATTTCTTTCAAGGTCTAACTACAAGAGACAGCTGTCCTGCTCTATGGCTATTTAATAAACTTAATCTAAAAAATATGGTTTATAAAAATATTTTTCTTTGTGGTTCTTTATGCTTGGGAACTGAAGGAACAAGGATTCCTATATGACCAGACAACAGAGTGTAGAAAGACATCTATGAGCAAGAGTGTGAGTCATGCAGTCCACTTCCCTTCTGTCTGTGTGACCTGCTCCATGTCGCTGGCTGGAGGGCTCAGACACGCCGAGACTGTATAACTTGAACCAACACCGTTACCAGTCCTGCATAAAAGTCACAGAAGGCTTATACTGACGTAAAAGACAGTTTAGAAAAGAGTTTATCAATTTCTCATTGAAGGTCTGAGTCGTAAAGAATTTTTAAGAGGAAAATTTAAATTTCTCTCATGAATACGGCTTGTTTCTGGAGAGCTGAAAGAGAGTCCTCCAGAGGAATGAGATAGAGCCTTGCTATTGGTTCTTTCCCTTTGAAGTGTTTGTTCCCATTTAAAATAACCACAGCATTTTCTGTTTTCTTGGTATTTCCCAATAGGGCAACAGTAGAAGACTTTCCCGTGGTTTGGCCCATTATTAGAAACAACAAGCCGCTTAGATCTTCTGCCACACTTGCATAAGGGAGGTGTCATCTTTCCAGATTTCCAAGGCTCTTGTAGATTAACTGTGGATGTTAATATGAAGGGAGGAACTTTATGCGAAGAAGTTCCTGGAGAGCAAGTAGGTGATGTCGATTTTTCTTCATGGATAGCAAAGGTCTGCTTTTTTGCTCGTGGGAGAGCTGAGGGACTAGATGAATTCCTTTTAGTACCACCTAAAAGAGGTTGTTTCTTCAAAACTGAAGGGTGTGACACGCTGGCATTAACACTGCTGAAGGGAAACGGTCTGCATTCGGGAAATTTAAAAGCAGAAGCATCTGACCCTGGATGTTTGGCTCCTTTTACATTATAGATTGTACTGTGAGGACTCTTATACACAATAGACTTAGATGCCTCCGTGTGTTGAGGAGTTTCCTTAAGTTCTTCAAGGTTTTCATAACTAAGGATTTCTGAATCTTTTAAAACCATTGATCTCTCTCCAGAGTTAAACGAAGTATCTACGTTTGTGTCACTAAAAGGAAGCATACAATCTGTATCTTGGTCAGCCTGAGATGCTGGCAGTAAAACTCTATCTTCCCACTCAGCCAACAGAGGTAAACAGTCAGAAGTGTGACCCATTTCTACATCAGAAACAAGATTAACAGATGGAATGGTTGTTGATACAAGTACCAAGTTCGAGTTAAGTGTTGAAGACTTTGAGCTGTCATTCGAGGCAAGCTGATCACTTTTTCCTGGCTTCAAGGTGGGAGAACACAACTGTTGCACAAATGTTGAGGGCTTAGTAGTGAAAAGAGAAAAGCAACGCTTGATATTCTGAGTGTCTGCTTTCATGCTGCTCTTTAACTGTAATTGGTCCTTTGTGGAGGAATTTGCACAAACTGAATTCATTTGAGCATTTTCCAGAATAGTTACTGTATTTTTGGGCTCCTTTTGATATATGCAGGCAGATGCTTCTTCAACTTGATCTGTACCCAAATTTCTGGCCAAAATCTTGGGATTCTTCTTAGTGAGAACCTGTGATTCCATAGACAAATCCACTACTTTAGGAACTGCATTTATAATTTCTTCAGTAGATATTATATATGACAAAAGAGGGAAAAATAACATTGCTGTACAAGTGACTACACTCATGAAATCAACATTTTAATGAACCTTTGACTACTACCCTAGAACTCAAAATGACAGAATAAAGAGGCAAGACATCACTAACCTTGTTCAAGGACCTGGTAATTTTCATTACGCAACCATCCCTGACCATTTTCCAAGCAAGAAGAGCAGTGTTCCGAGAATCATCTAAGCCTGAGGAAATAAAGTATCAAACACTGAGTGCTGTGGTACAAACATAAAGAATTAACAGAAAACAAATTACACTTAACAGAAATTGGGGCATATTGCTAGTTTTATGACCACCTGCTAACTTTAATCGTCATAAATTGATATGTGGGAAGTTATGACAGCAGTACCAATGAATGGCTTGTATTTACACAGGTGAAAATTTGTTAGACAGCTTCTCTATAGATCATCATTTATGAAAACATAGTTACTCATGTACAGTTTTTTTCACTAGTCCATCATATTATCTGGGCATTTGTGCTTCTGTTTAATATGATCATTACTTCATTATTTATTTTTAAACCAACTAGAACCACTAAGTTATACTCTTTATCTAAATTCAAATTTAATTCAAAAATTATAAATTATATAAGCTAAGAACATTTTTTAGGTTGAAAGGTATTAATAACAACACTACACCTTAAATGAAACTAAAATGGAAATTTTACAAAAGTCAAATGACTTACAGAATAAAATGATTATCAATTTATACAAACCAGAATGTTCTCGTCCTGAAAATTCTATTCCCACTTCCTGCAAGGCACCGCTCAGTCCTTTGGGTTTTCTCTTATAAAAAAGCTAGTCAAATAAAAAAGACATATTTTTAAAAATATAATGATATTATAGAGGCTATAAAGTTATTTCTCATAACTTTTAGTTCTATCAGATTTGGGAGTTATTATTGCTATGCTGTCTCAAATATTGTAAGATACATATTTATGTGAACATTCCAAAAGAAAAATACCTTGTTTGTAGAAATTCACACCAGTAAAATAAAGTGCATATACTTTTCAGCAGGAACAGAGTGACCACGCACCCATCCATGATCCTTACCTTGTAAGTTGCTCTGAGATCAATCCAAGAATTTAAGAACACAGGTTTTAACAGCTGCTTTCGTCTACACTCATACTCTAGGCAAACGCCCAAGTCCCAGTCTGCATGATAGATATTAAAATAAAAGTCAGAGATATCAGTGTTTTCCCATTTACAAAAAAAACCAACCAACCAAACAAAAAAACCCCCCCCCCAAAAAAACAAAAACAAAAACAAAAAACCCCTCAGAACAAGATAGAGCAGTATGATTTAATTGCTGTGCTAATAACTAATGCTCATATATTTTAATTATTTTTCACCTTATATAACTTACCATTAAGAATTATCTTGATAACTGTTTCAAGATAACACCTTTTGTGTGTGTAAAGGTGAGTATGTGTGGGTGTGCACGTACGCTCATGTGAGCGGTGGGTGTGCAGGTCAGAGGACAGCCTCACATGTACCCAAGTGGCACCCATCTTATTTTGAGACAGAGTTTCTCATTGGCCTGGAGAATTATGATTTTAAAAATATGAATGAATTTTCTTTTCTTGGTTAGTATCTGTGTGGCCCTTGATTTCTTTTCTCTGGTCAATGAGGTCAACAAGCATAACTCCAGGTTAACAAGAATAAAACTAGAAATCAGGGACTGCAGGGTGGCAATGCTACTCTTTTTGATGGGTGGGACTTATGTATGTGCCACATGTTCACAAGTGTGGAGGTGCAGGTGTGTGCACACGCATGTGTATATTTATACAGAGGTCCAAGACTGACATTAGGAGCCGACTCTTTTCTCTTGTCTACTGAGCCTAGACTCTGCTTTAGGCAGCCTGGCTAGCCAGCGTGCTCCTGGGACTCCTTGTTTGACTTAGTATACTTGTAGTACAGACGGCCCACTATGCCCACGAGGCTTTTACAACACTGGTCCTCCTGCTGTACAGTGAACAAACACGGCATCTGCTGGGCCACCTCCTCCGCCTCAGTGCTACCCAGGGTGATTGACAGGCACAACTCATGCTCTTACCTGACCAGGTAACAAACGCACACAGTTTTACGTCAGATGTGGACGGCTCTGAATTGCCAGTAGCAAACCCGATTTTCTTCTTCTGCTGCATCGTGTGAATCCATTTACAGAACTGAGATAAGCAAATCTTCAGGGGGACTCCTTCATCAACTTGGACCTGATTAGACATCACAGGATCTGAACTCAACCAAAGAACTCCTGAGCCACTGAGCATTTATCACAACTCTGCGTGATGGGTGAACAAAGAAGAGCTTCTGACTGACAGTTTATCCAGTAAAGACATGTTAACACACACAGGCAAGTTCTGCAGACTTGAGTTCACCGCGGTAAGAGAAACTAGCCTGGTAACTCTACAGTCTCACAGACGTGAAAACCATAAGACCAGTCTCACAGAAATAGAGGACAGTGAGTTACATTACTTCTGTAAAATCAACTCTCTGGAGCTCAAAGCCTGGCTTCACACAGCCCAGCTGAGCTCCACTGCGCTGAGCTCCAACACTTGACCTTTATGGTTTTTTGAGACAGGGTTTCTCTATGTAGCTTTGGCTGTCCTGGAACTCGCTCTGTAGTCCAGGCTGGCCCTGAACTCACAAAGATCTGCCTGCCTCTGCTTCCCAGGTGCTGGGATTAAAGGCGTGCATCACCACCACCCAGCTTGACCTTTATGTTTATAGCAGTATTCAGTTGTTTGTTTTTTTTTTTCAGGATTCCAGTACACTTATGGAAGAGACATCATGTCTCTTAAGACTGAATAAGTTTAATTCCAAGCACTAACTAGCTTTTATTTTTCTTTTGGAAACTGATATCCGAGCTTCTAAAATTTGCATCATACCTGTTTTATCCCTGTCAGTTCTGTGCAAAATTCAGAAAGAATTGGGTGTTCTTGAGGCTGAACATAAGCATGAAACTCGGACTCAATCTCTCCAGTCGTTGTACTCAACAAAACTGCTGGAAATTCAACTAAATGGAAGAACCATGCATTAGCATTTATAGTTGATTTATTTATTATTTATTATTTATTTTGCGGCAGGGTCTGACTAAAATATTCTGGGGGCTGCAAACCATTGGGGGTTGAATGACCCTTTCACAGGGGTTGCATATCAGATATCCTGCATATTATACTTACATTATGATTCGTAGCAGTCACAAACTAGTTATGATGTAGCAGCAAAAATAATTTTATAGTTGAGGGGTTACCACAACATGAGAAATAGTTTTAAAGTATCTTAGCAGTAGGAAGGTTGAGAACAACAGATATAGATCAAGCTGGCTTCAAACTCAGAGATTCACCTGTTTCTGCCTTCTGGGTGCAAGGACTAAGGGTGTGTACCACCACACCCAGCCTGAATATATAAATCATTCTAAATACACACTGCTTTGATAACAGCATTAGTAAATAATCAATTCCAGTAAAAGCTTATTAGAAATAACCAAAATAGTGAGAAACAGTTATAATAAAGCTGTGCAAAGAAATCAATCAAAATATCAAAGGTATGTGCCCATTTAGTTTTACAATTAAATATGAGAGACTACACGGGAGCTAAAATGCACTTTATTATTGCAAAGCCATTTTTTCAGTTTCTTTTTAAAAAATATTTGTTTTATGTATATGAGTACACTTTCTTCATGCATACCAGAAGAGGGCATTGGTTTGCATTACAGATGGTTGTGAGCCACCAAGTGGTTGCTGGGAATTGAACTCAGGACCTCTGGAAGAGTGGCCAGTACTTTTAAATCATTAAGCCATCTCTCCAGCTCGTTTTTCAGTTTCTATCCAATTAAAGTTTCAAATATAATCTTAAAACAACTAGCTACTTTGCATAACACATCCAGGTATTTGGTATTTTTTTCTTCTCTTCAGGTAAAATAGTTTTTATATTAAACTGCCAGTTTACAGCATTCTGTTTTCTTATTGGCTGGTTTATATCTAGAAACTTACAAAGACTCATGGAGCACTAGCTTTGGCCACTGGGAGCCCAGACTTACTTATTTCAGGGCTCCTGTGGTGCCTCCCATTGTTCCAGCAGGTAGACTCAAAATCAACGACAATTAAGTAGTCATACAACTGTTCTGCAAAAGACCAGAGTGCTCGTCAGCTTTGCCAATGTTCCAAGTGCAAGGCTTCAAACTGTAAACAAAACCAGGGACTTACTGACTCTGTTTCCTCCTGGATTCCCACTTACTGGTGTAACAGACTTTCTCCTAATTAATCCAAGCCGCCTAAAAATGCAAAGCCAAGGAAGAGCAATAAACTCATTATACTCCATTTTAGTACATGTTATCAAAATAATAACACTAAACAAATGGTTAAGTCTCCATTAATGTACTATAATTGGAAATTGGGGTGGGGGTGGGGGTGGGGGCATACACCTGAACGCTCAGAACTCAGCAGGCCAAAGCAGACCTAAATTTAAGAATAGGTTGGGGTACATAGCAAGATCCTGTCACAAACAACAGCAGTTGTGTACTGATTGAAGGAAACTAGGACCAGACTTTAAAAGCTCTAGTTTCTTGTGCTAACTGCCATCCTCTCTTGAGTTTAGTATCCATATTACCCATTTGCAAAAATGAGGAACTCAAAATAACTGTAAGGACGCACTAAAAATCTTTAGCTATTTTTGTATTTTTCAAGCCCTTGCTTTGTTCTAAGGAGATAACGCCTGTTTCTAAGCTCTAAAAATCTAGGGATTCCCCAAGCTCTAAAAATCTAGGGAAGTAAGATAACCAAAGTACTACTGGAAGGCAATCTATGATAAAGACACCCGAGAGCAATACACTTGAGTCCAAGGAAAGGAAAGGGTTAACCACGATCCCAAATGCAGCTAAGACAAAAATCTGATGAGTACAACTTTACGCAGGCAGACACTTGGAGTAGTTATTTTGGCTTTGGCTTTTTGAAAAGGACAAGCTATGAGGGCAGTGTAGGGATGTGGAATTGAAAGCTAAAATTGACGAGTTACTTCATCAGGAGATATTAAACTAGAGTGGTAAAACTATTCTAGGAGGTATTTAAAAAGTAGGTGATTTGTTAAAGACGGCTACAGTATTTTAACTTTGGTGAGATTCTAAAACTCTGAAACTCACGCTACTCATTAATATACCATGTAGGTTTTTGTTTTGAGACAGTCTTGCTTACGTAGCCCCAGTCTGCTCAAACAGCTCCATGTAGACCAGGCTGGCCTAGAACTTGCTTCGCTGGGATTGTAAGCGCGCTCCACTATGCCTGGCATGGTAGTCACACTGTGTCCACAAATCTCAAACTTACACAGAGTATCCAAAATAAAACTGGGCTAGGCAGGTCACCTGGATGCAATGGGTGCAGCGGCACCAGCCCGGGAACAGTATCCACAAGACCTACCACGAACAGACCCAATACGGCACTGGCACGCCAAGCAGCCCGAGATCCCTCCGGCTCCTCAAACTTGGCGCGGATGGCGGCGTGGGGCCCGAAACCGAGGCTCGTCAGGGGCCTTTCAGACCCAGACAAAACGGCTGCATGACCGCCGCCAACCCTGCGGGGAAACCCCTAGCGTACCGGGCCAGTCTCTTGGTCGCCATTCCCGACACTGGTTGCCTCCGAGTCCATCAGCCGGAAGTTAGCCTCCCTTACTTCCGGCCCGTTTAAACGCTGGCGCGGCAGGGGAAGCCAGAGGGTTTGAGTGGCTGGCGGCCGGAGTCTGCGTAGGTGGGGCGTTCCTGGGGGGCGGGTCGGGACCTGGAGGGGCGTGGACGGAGGCTTGAGAAAGAGGAGACTCCCGCCCTGTTCCCGGGGTGCCTCTAGGAAAGCTCCGGTTGGGGTGACTCGGACTTCTAATCTGCACTGAGAGAAAAGTAGCCTCGCGCGATTTTCTGCGAGGGCAAAGCGTGGTAAACTGGTTCGAGCTGCTTCTCAGAGAAAAATAAACCGTCAGGGCTCTGCTGCGCTTGTTGCGAGAGAGACCCTGGCGGTTTCCTGTTCTCCGAGAGGTGATCAGCTCCAGCTGATCTTTTCCCTGCAGCGCATGGATCAACCCCAGGAAGAGGAAGGAGGCCCCGGACTCAGCCCTGGGGACAGAGTTGGATAGATGTCCGTGGGACGATGAGGACACGCAGCCTCAAACCAAGGTGAGCAAAAAGTCGTCTGTCTGTGCTTAGAGGTCACCTGCCCCACCACCTGGAAGGTCCCTGCAGAAGGATGAGGGAGGACTTGCCCACTGACCTCACTGACCTCACTGGATCCCTCTCTCTTACCTGTAAAATAGGGAGAACATGCACACCGCCTATCCGAAGGCTCTCTATAGTTTAAAACTGACTTAGTGTGTGGCACACAGAATATTCGTTCAACGGAAAATGTATTAAGATCCGTGTTAACAGAAAATGTTCCAAGAATATCCTTGTACACCTAAACAGAATTCTCTGCTTTCATACAATATTTATGAGGAATCAACTATGAATGGGCATTTTAATGGGAAATTTATCCTGGGGAAAAGATTAAATGGGCGAATGATATCGGTAATGAGAATGTTCCTCCTAATATTTGAATTTTTTAAAATGTTTTGTGGAAAGATAATTTTTAGTATAAAAATTTATTATGTTTTAAAATGTATTTTAGTATAACATTTATTATCTTTTAAAATGTATTTACTTGAACTTTTTTCCATGTTAAAATTGGTGTTATATAACTGATAAGGGAAAGCACAGATTAGGGTGCATATGTTCATAAAGCAAAATAGATGTTTCTTCGGGGAAGTGTAGTACAGAGATGAAAAGGGCTTGGTCTGTATTCCAGTTGTGGCTCTGTACCCCATTTCCTCATTTCTTTGTTGTAAAATGGGAATAATATAATCTCTATTTTAAAGTTATAAGAATTAAATAATTTGGTACAAATAAATTTCTCATAACTGTTTGTCTAGGGGCTGGCAGTGTGACGCAATAGTAAAGCACTTGCCTTGCATGTGTCCTGAATTCAGTCTCTAGTACAGCTGCTCAGAAAAACAGTTAATAGTAAATATTCAACCTTACCTTAAGGCCATTATGTAATATAGGTTTCTATTGCTGTGCTAAAACACCATGAACCCATCACCAAAAGCAACTTGGAAGAGAAAGGGTTTATTTCAGCTCTCATGTCCAGATCACAATCCTTCCCTCACTGAGGGAAGTTGTAGCAGGAAATCAGGGGGAGAACCAGGAGGCAGGAGCTGCTGCAGAAGCCAGGAAAGAGTGCTGCTTACTGGCTTGCTCCTCAGGACTTGCCCAGCCTGCTTTCTGAGACCATCCAGAACCACCTGCCAGAGGGCACCAACCACAAAGAACTGGCCTCCTACACCGATCTCAACTGAGAAAAATGGCCACAGGCTTGCCTAGAGGCCAGGCCTAAGAAGGCATTTTCTCAGTTAAGATTCCTTCCTTTCAGATGACTAGTTTGTGTCCTGTTGTCATAAAACTAGACAACACAGCCATGAAGAAAGGTACTTAATAAAGGTTGGCTACAAACATTGGCTAGCACTGATATATTGCAATCTCTCATTGGTCTTCTCAATCTCATGAGATAGAATTGTAGCTATTCTACAGGTAAGGAAACTACGCCTTAGAATGGTTAAAGAACTCGGTCAGGACATTTGAAGTCAGATGGTTTGAGGCTTGACTTCCTAACCACAATATTCTGATGTTTTCCAGGGGAAAAAATGAAAGAATAATTATTCTGAGTTGTATAGGTGTTTATCTATTGTATATTATTCCCCCTTTTTCTATTATCTGAGCCTTTTTGTTTGTTTGTTTGTTTTGTTGTTGTTCCATTTCTATCCATTGGCTTTCCACCCCCTGGATTTCTGAGAGATTGTATGCACTGACTCCGGGCTTCAAGATCCTTGTCATTGGCCATAGGGGACCCTGGGAACCGAATTCGGGTTCGTTGCTATAAAAGGCATGTTTATAACCTCTGAGCCACATCTTCAGCCTTATCTGAGTCTTTTATGATAAGCAAAACCACCTTAATAATCAGGCATAAGTACAAAACCTTTTAAATTTGTAATGGACAAATACATAAACATATTTATAAAATTGTCAGAATTAACAAAAGCTTTGGTTTTAGTTAGGTGTACCCATTTGGAAAAGCATTCATCATCTCCTTATGAAATAAGTACTTGACAAAACCTTTTTGTTTGTTTGTTTTTTGTTTTTTGAGACAGGATTTCTCTGTGTAGCCTTGGCTGTCCTGGACTCACTTTGTAGACCAGGGTGGCCTCGAACTCACAGTGACCCGCCTGCCTCTGCCTCCCGAGTGCTGGGATTAAAGGCATGTGCCACCATTCTTGGTGACAAAACTTTTTTTTTTTTTAAAGAAAACTAGGAGCTCGGTTGATGAATGGATAAAGAAACTGTAGTACATTTACACTATGGAATACTATTCAGCTATTAAAAACAAGGAAATCCCAAAATTTGTGGACAAATGGATGGGACTAGAAATCATAATAATGAGTGAGTTAACCTAGAAGCAGAAAGACTCACATGGTATATGTTCACTTATAATTGAGCACTAGCCCAAAAGGCATGTCCCATGAAAGTCTTGACTTACCAGGAGATTGGGATAGATATGAGGATGTCCTACTGAGACTCTACGTAAGAGAAATATAGGAGATGGGGAAATAGAAGGATCCAGAGGGTCCTAGAAACCTACAAAAAGAACATCGTGATGGGTGGATCAGGGCCCAGGGGGGTCTGCTCAAACTATTGCACTAACCAAGGACAATACAAGTAGTAAACATTGAACCCATACTCTGATCTACCCAATGGACAGGACATTTTCCACAGTTATGTGGAGAGAGGGGACTGACTCTGACACGAACTCTGGTCCTCCATATCTGACCACCTCCCCTTGGTGGGGAGGCCTGATGGCGCTCAAAGAAAGAATAAGCAGGCTACCAAGATGAGACTTGATAGCCTATGACCATATAGTGGGGGAGGAGGTCCCGCTCAGTCATAGACCTAGGGGAGGGGAATAGGGTGAAAGCAGGAGGGAGGGAAGAATGAGAGCATACAAGTGATGCAATAGCAATTGAGTTGTAATCTGAATAAATTAATAAAATTAAAATTAAATAAAAAAAAGAAAACAAAGAGCTGCCTTAAATTTTCTGTTGCCATAGGATAATTCTGACAGGTTGGATGACACTGATCTGTGTTTTGGTTACTTTGTCCCCATTGTAACTGTCATGCCTTGCAATATGTAATTTTATCTCCATCTAAGCCATACTATGTGACTTGGCTCCAGAGTTTAAAGAAGCCTGTTATTTTAAATGAAAATCCCAATAGTTCTATTTAACCAGTAAAGACTCAGGAGCCAGATGCTGGAGTGAAAACCTGCTAGCTCAGAGAGGTAGAGAAAGCACCCAGTTGACCTTCCTACTTAGCTCTTGTCCTGATGAAAAAGACCTAAAAGGTTCACTAGCCCAGGAGGAAAAGGCCAAAAAACCTTAGGCCAAAGGCTTTCTTTGGCCAAGGCCAAGGAGCTGAGGAGCTCAGGAACTAAAGAACTAAAATCCAAAGAGCTAAAAGCTAAAGAGCCAAAGAGTTCCTTCTATGTCTACATGCTGTCTTAAATGCCCCTCAACGTAAAGTCTCTCCTACTCTTTAATCCCTGTCAGCTGGTTTCTTGCTCCAACTCTTGACCTAGAGTTAACTTTATTAAATCCTGTGTACTGAAAGCTCTTGGACTAAAGATGTGTTCTAGGGGGCTGGAGAGATGGCTCAGAGGTTAAAAGCACTGGCTGGTCTTCATATTATGTTACGATTCACAGCAGTAGAAAAATTAGTTATGAAGTAGCAATGAAAATAATTCATGGTTGGGGTCGCCACAACATGGGGAATTATAATAAGGGGTTGCAGCATTAGGAAAGTTGAGAACCACTGCTCTAAACCCTAGGGCAAACACATTCTTGCTCCTATATATTTATAATAGCACTGACGCATGCAGTGTTAGAATTTGCTATCATAGTTTCCCCTGATGGATTAGAGTTTTTGAAAGCATGCACTGTGTTTTAATCATCCTACCATTAGCATACAGCCATGCATAATACACAAACTGTTTATAAAATAATCTAATAAAGTATACCACAAGTGGCTACTTATTTTTAAATAACTAGAATAGTCCTTGTATTTATGTGTATGGTAACATAATCAGAAACTTGAATAATTAATTACCTTTTTGTCATTTGTGAGCCTTATGGGTTTGCTGTATTCTAATTTGTCTTTGCAGAAAGCTCGCTTCTACCATTTTATTTGATGAAAATTGTGAAGTAACCCATAGACAGCTGTGTGAGTTGCTGAAGTATGCAGTTCTGGGTAAATCGGCTGTTTCCTAAACCCAGATGTGAGATAAACTATTCATAGACCAGAGGTTTCAAACTGGTGTCTAGCGTTCCATATAAAGCTTGTTGACATTTGTTAACATATTAATAATGCAGCTTATTCATTAAAAAAAAGTAACAGCTTTCAATAATTATTTGGGAATTTCTGTATAAAAATCCAGAGTGGTGATTTCTTCAAAATACTTAAAGATCTAGTACCCATCTCTCTGCTTTCCCACCAGTCAACATCTTTGTCAAAACTGAGTAGCAGTCTTTAGATAAGGGTGTATATACCCTAGTGCCCCACTGGTATACTTACTGTATTCATTATGTCTGTACTATAATTTGATTCCCCTGATGTGGACTTGATAGAAATCACATGTTATCTTAATAATTCTGGTTAGTCTTTTACTTATAGATTAAAAAAAAAAAACAAAGAGATGGTCTTATTATTTGAATGCTTTCAGTGATATTAATGACTTATGAAAATTATATTTTTTTATGCTTGCCCTAGGGCTTCTATTGCTGAAATGAAAAACCATGACCAAAGCAACTTGGGGAGGAAAGGATTTATTGGGTTACACTTCCACATTGTAGTCCATCACAGAAGGAAGTCAGGATGGGAATTCAAAACAGGCCAGAGACCTGGAGTCACGAGCTGATGCAAAGGCTATGGAGAAATGCTGCTTACAGGCTTGCTCATATGGCTTGCTCAGGTGCTGTCTTATAGAACCCAGAATGTCCAGCCCAGGGATGGCCCCACTGACAATGGGCTGGGCCCTCCTCCATCAATCACTTATTAAGAAAATATCCTACGGCTGAATCTTATAGAAGCATTTTTCTCACTGAAATGCCCTCCTTTCAGATGATTTTAGCTTGTGTCAAGTTGACATAAAACTATTAGCACAGTACCCATCGAGAGGTTTTTAGTTGTACACATTTCCCTGAGGCAGGTTGTTTAAATTGGCTAGACTTCTTAGACTTCTTGTCAAGAAATACTGCTGTCTGTTGGGCACAGTGGCACATGCCTCTAATCTGAGGACTCAGGAGGCTGAGGCAAGCAGATCTCTGAGAGTTTGAGGCCAGCCTGGAATACATAGGGAGTTCCAGGACAACCAGGGCTATTTAGAGAATCCCAGTCTGAAAAAACAAACAACAGAAAGAAAGAATGAAAGCAAGCGAGCCTGCCGTTAGCCTGAAGCCAGCCCTCATTTGAAATGCTGGCTTAGGAGACCTACAGAATATGTTGGAGATCAGTTCTTATTTTATTTAATTTTAATTTTTATGTGCCTTAGTATGAGAATGTCAGATCTTGGAGTTACAGACAGTTGTGAGCTGCCATGTGGGTCCTGGGAATTGAACCTGGGTCCTTTGGAAGAGCAGGCAGTACTCTTAACCACTGAGCCATCTCTCCAGCGAGATCCGTTCTTATTTACAATACATTTTCAGGTGGAAGGAGAGAACCAGCTGCCACACACACACACACACAACGTAAAGTTTTAAATAGCTGTTAGTAGGACAATGGATTTATTAATTAATGCATTCCATTTCACCTGACATTCGGTTTATAACAAATATCACAAGGATTTTTATTTGAATTTTTTTGAGGTAAGGACTGTCTTCCAGTTACAGAGAGTTAGTGGTTGGTAAAACATTTCATTAATTATCAATCACTCTTTTTCATACTTGTCACTGTCTGAGAGTATCATCTTAGCTGTGTTGGTTTGCTTTTTTTCAACAGCTGGTGCCAGCTTTTATACCCAAACCATCTAGACAACATGGTGGTTTTTTATTCTGAAGGCAATGAGTCAGCTACATTTCTACTGGTTCTATTTGGAATTCAGATTTCTCCGAAAGACATTCAAACATGCAAGATAAGAAAATTTTGAATGAAGGGCTAAGTTAGAGCCTTCCATCTTTGAGGCTAGGGCATCAATCTTGGAAAATATTCCTCAACAACTTAATTAAACAACAGGAAAGATAGACAGCAGAAATACTACGGTTTTCTTTGGTTATCAAGCAAAACAGTTAATCTCCAGTTACAGTATATAGCTTCCAGGTTGATTCTATTTTATTTGTAACATGAAATTGTTATGAGTAGCAAGATTCACATAAAATCTGTTTTGTACATCTCTGAAATCATAATGTTGGGCATGGTGGTACATAAGGTAATTGTAACACTTGAAGGCTGAGAAAGAAGGATTTGAATCTAGCATGGACATAGGACCCTGTTTGAATTTGAATCCAGCATGGGCTATATTGGAAGACCCTGGTTAAAACAAGCAAGCAAAACCAAACAAAACAAAAACCTAAGGAAAAAACTAAAATTTGGGTGCCATTAGAATACTCTCTGGAGCCAGGCGTGGTGGTGCACACCCTTAATTCCAGCACTCAGGGGGCAGAGGCAGGCTGTTCAGTTCTCTGAGTTCAAGCAGAGTGAGTCCCAGACAGCCAAAGCTGCACAGAGAAACCTTGTCTCGAAAACCAAAAACCAAAACAAAACTCAAGAAAAACAAAAAACAAAAATGAAACAAAAAGGCCTATCTGGAGCTTAATAGCACCTGCCATCTACAGAGGCGGCATGTGCTCTTTTGTCTCATGGCCTGCTCTATTCTCCCTTGGCCTGTTTCCCTATATATACCTGAAGGCATTTGAATCCATGAGCAAGCCATAATCTACCTTAGTCTTGATTCTCTTTTTTCCTTTCATTTTATTGAGTACTTTTTAAATGCCTAGCCCTGTGTTAATCATACTGTTTGCATACTATAAGAGGGATTTTAATTTTATTTTTAAGAAAGTGACCAACTGGCCAAAGTTAATAGCTAATAAATTGTAGAATTGGAATTATAGCTCAGATGAGCCTATAGTTAGAGCTTTCAACCTATTCGCCCTGCTATTATCATCTGTCCTGACTACCTGATATGCTGTCCAGTGAAATAAAGAAGTAAACGTCTCTGAAAATGTTTAAGTTGTAAATTTCTCAAATGTTGATCTTACAACGTAGAGTGAGAGGAAAATCTCCAGGTGGTGATTTTATAGTAAATGTGGCTTCTTTTACTTCCTTACTCTCTTACATGTTAAGAAAATGGTTCTCATTATGGTACAAACAGTCAAAACCTAGACTTTAATGAAAGTCTGAACCAACAATGACAGTATAGACTTTTAAGAGTATTTTGTCTGTTTTCAAGCATTTTTGAAAAAACTTATTTATATCTTTTTCAGAAATTCAGCTTGCCTCCTCTGACATCGACTTTTCTATTTGATGTCATTGGGCTGCAAAAGAAAAAATCAGCTAGTGGTTTTCCTAGGACTATTGAAGGTATGACTTTCATTTTTGTTTGATGTTTGTAAAAAGATGTCATGGGTGTGGTAAAGTTTACACTTGTAAGCAACAATAACAGCAACAAAATCCTCAATTCTGATTAACTTAAACCAAAAAAAGTGTCTCTTTCTTTCTTTCTTTTTTTAAGAAAAAGCATTAAAGTAGGCCAGTATCCAATCTTCATGGCTCATTCCCTTTACTCCTATAAAGCTCTGCTCAGATACCATGTTATCAGAGAGACCATCCTGATATATAAACATGACAATGGCCATTTTCCTCACCTGTCCCGTCCAGCAGGACCAGTAATTACGGGGTCTCGAGGGGAGCCATACCTGAAAAGATGGGACAAAAAAGAGAGAGCCAAGACCAAGTAGCGCTCCTATCAAGGTCTGTTTATTGAATCAAAAGCAAAAGCTTATATGGGGTGGAGGCAGGAGCCAAGCAGGTGGGGGGGGGGGGGAGGGAGAATGCGTCCAGATGATGCCATCAGGGGAACATCCTGTGGTTCATCTTGGAACTATTCCTATCTTATCTTAGCTAACTATCTCTTGGAAAGTCCCGAGCTAACCTGCTAAACAACATCTGCAGAGGCTGAAAGGAGGAAGTTAGCTTTGCCATTAGACTCTTTTGGCCTTGAATGACCCTGGGCTGGCTCTGAACACTCACCAAGTAACACCCCTCCTCTCCTTTTATATACAGTTCTTATCTCTACTCGATGTACTATATATTTACTCATTTACTGTCCATCTTTCCAACTTGAGCTTACATCCCATAGTAAATGTTGTTGCTTGTATACATTGGCTAAAATAATGCCAATGTATATTCTATAATAATGTCAATAAGCACATAGATATTTTCTTGATTGAATTATTTTATGTTTAACATATGTTATGTTAACATTAACATTTATTTTGTATACCCTCCTAACCTTTTGACGCTGTTACTATACATATACATTGCCAATATTACTGTAATTACTGTAGAGCCTTTTCTAGTTTTTTAAAAAAGATTTATTTATTTATTATGTATACAGTCTTCTGCCTGCATGTACATCTGTACACCAGAAGAGGGCACCAGCTCTTACTATAGATGTTTATGAGCCACCATGTTGTTCTTGGGAGTTGAACTTAGGATCTTTGGAAGAACAGCCAATGCTCTTATCCTCTGAGCCATCTCTCCAGCCCCCTTTCTAGCATTTTTCTGCTCTGTTTTTCACTGGTATTGAAAGGTTGATATGATACTTTTTATATTCTGTTGCTTCCCTTCTCAGAACCTTTTATTCTCTATTATGTATTGAGTGATGGACCAAAGTTCAAACTCTTGACCCTGGCACACAAATGATGTATCACTTATTATATCTCCACTCTCAACTTGATGTTTTTTTCTTACTAAATTAACTGGAAAACCAAGTTGTTTGCATTCCTGTCTAACATATAGAGTGCCCTCTATTACTGTGATTTGTTGGCTTTTGGGGATGCAAGGGCTAGATATCCATTTTTTTTTTTTTTAATGTTTTTCAAAACAGAGTTTCTCTGGGTAACCTGGGCTGGCCTTGGCTCACTTTGTAGACTGGGCTGGCCTTAAACTCACAGAGATCTGCCTACCTCTGCTGGGATTAGAGTTATGTACCATGGTGCCTGGCTTCAGAGGTCCATCTTAATAAAAAGGGATAGTGTTTGAAGGATACATGTTGACTAAAAAGTCATCTAGAAGCTAAATGCCTCCAGAGAAGAACTGTTGTTATCACTTTTCAAGGCATCAGACAGCGAAAGTTTTCAAAGTGGTTGGTTCTCTTTATATTTTAGTTAAAATTTTAGACATAAGCAAGTGTAAAATTACTATTGTCCCATTTCAGAATGCTGTCTCACTTAAGCAAGGTCTACACACTTAGCCTGTTCACTGACATCACCTCGTTAAGGAACAGGCTGGTGTTGCTTTAGTAGCTGGCAGGAGATTTGAGTAGATGAAGATAAAATGGGCTGTTTGAAATGGACAAGCACTGTAATAGAGGTCTAACATACCAACTATTTCAATTGTGCCTTCTTGAGATTTGGCAAATTGTTTCCTTTCTTGAAATATCTTTGACCACTTCAGTCCTGAAGTACATTCTCTCTTTACCGTTTATAAAAAGCCTTATTGTTGTAACATATTTAGAAATAATTGTCTCTATTCTTGATTTGTTCTGGTTTCATTTTTTTGAGACAAGGTCTTACTATGTAGCCCAAGTTTGCTTTGAACTTTAGATCCTTTTGCCTCCCTCCCAAATGCTGGGATCACACAAAATCCTCAGCATGCCTAGCTTCTCTTTGTGTTGTTACAGCTGTATGAAATCACACACACACACACACACACACACACACACACACACACACACACACCTCTTTATAAGTTGAAATCAAGCCATAATTTCTTTTTATCTTTACCATGCTTATCCTAATAATAAACCTAAGGCTTTTATTATTTACACATGCACAGAAGTTATAGTCTTAAGAATTGCCACACAAACTACTTGAACAGCAGTCTCAGTGAGATATTGATGGTTTATTGAATGCCTATTCTAGGCTGATCACTATCAGGGCCACAGAAAGGCTAGTGGTCTGTTCTTAAGTAATCTTTTTATAAGAAAAACTGCAACCAAGTACAAAACTGTAACCAAGTGTAGGAAACAAGCTGCAACTTCGTAACATCCAGGTAGTAAGGGGGGGAGCAGAATTATATCATTTTGATTAGCTAGACAAAATGTTTCTAACTGACGTTTAATTGGTTCTGCAGTTGGGGGACTTTACAGAGTGTCCAGGTAACAAAGTATACACAGTTTGAGAAATTAAACCATAGCGACATAGTCATTGGAAGGCAGAACCTGAAAACTTGAACTTAATTTCATTTTATAATCAAGATGGAGACTAAAAGCAAAATGGCTACAATTATGCTGTGCTAAAGGCTGAAGCAGGTCTCAACAAATTAAAAAGGATTGCCTCCTTCCACAAAGGGTTCCAAGATAGAATTCAAATCACCTGGCTTATGTAGCAAGCACCTTTATCCATTAGGCCATCCTGCTGACCCTCCTTGAGGTTTTACACATTACAATACCTTTGTTGTTTCAGGAGCTTTAGTTTCTGCCACTTTCAAATCCAGCATCATCCCATCATTCAAAAATATTGCTGTAAAAAAGTTGGCTTGTAAATGCGTTCTGACAAAAGAGGAAATGAAAACATTTCACTTTCCATTACAAGGTTTGCTTAAACTTAATCTAATTTTACTAACTTCATTTAAATACTTTTGATGAAAATTGGTTTTTCTGGATGCTTTTGGGATAGCTTATTTATTCTGTCTTGTAATGTGGAAATATGTTTAGTGTGGAGTGTGTACTATGATAGGGAAAATGATGATTTGAGGTTTTATATAAAGCTTATAAAACATCAGTAAAATGTTTAATGAGAAGGTTCTTCTTCTTTCTTTCTTTTTCATTTCTCTTTAGTATACTAGAGAGAACCAGTATATTTTAACATTTTTAGACTGCTCCAAGCTGAGGCAATGTCTCAGGTGATGCATTAGGACCATAATTAGGACTGACACCCATGCTGGATTTGGCCCCTTGCTTATAATTGCAATGCTCTGAAGGTGGACACAAGGGATCCCTGCAGCAAGCTGGCTAGGCAGATTCACCAAACTGGCAAGTTCGGCTCAAATGAGAAGCTCAGTTTCAGTATGTAAGATAGAGGGAAGTCAGAGAGCACAACAATGCCAAACTCTGGACTCTAGGCACATGTGCCCACAAACAGAAACATGAATGCACACAGGGACATCACACACTTGTGCATAGTAAACCAATAAACGTTTCCATTACATTAAACCTTCCTCATTGTTTATATTTTTGTGTTGAACTATTTTTTTCTGTACATTATTATAGTCATGGTTCTCTTCCTCCAACTCGTTCTAGATCCTTCCCGTGCACACAACTCCATGCCATTTCTTTCTCTCTTTACAAAAAAAAGCAACAACAATAATAATGACAACATCCAAGAAAAAGCTCAAGAAATAACACACATACATGGAAAAAGTCCATTAAAACACAAAATTGCAATCTATACTATATAAACAAAAGGCCTGTAAGACAAAAAATATCCATACAAGCACTATGAGACAAAATGTCTACAAAAATACCATTGAGTTTATTTGTATTGATCATCTACTGCTGGGCATGGGGCCTTTGTGGTTAATATAGCCAGTGAAATTCCACTGGAGAGAACTAAAGTTTCCTTTTCAAGCAGATGTCACTTCTTGCTTAGGGATGTAAGCCTTTGTCCACTTCCTCCTCTCAGTTCTGGGACCCCATCTTGTTTGAAGCTGTGCAAGCCCTGTGTATGCTGCCACAGTCAGTTTGTGGCAGTCATGTGTTTGGAAGACACTGTTACTTGGAGTCATCCATCCCTTCTGCCTCTAACAATCTTTCTGCTTCTTCTTCTGCATAGTTCCCTAAGGGGAAGGCTTGATGAAGATATCCTATTTAAGATACAGTGTTGAAAATCATCAGTGAGCAGTGTTTTATTGATTATTTTGTTGTTGTAGTGTGGGGTTTTCCTCTTTTGATTTACTAGGTGAATTTGTTTCCTGAAATTTATTCCTTAGTTGTGGTTAACCTCTTCAGACAGAAATTTCTCTTCTAGGGCCTTCTGTAGAGTTGGATTGGTAGATAGATACTGCTTAAATTTGCTTTTATGCTGTTTTTATGTTTTTCTTTCTCTCTCTATTGTAATTGCTAGTGTTGCTTGGTCTCTGAGTTTGTAGAACATCCATCCAGGCCCTTTTGGTTTTCAGTCTTTATTGAGAATTAAGGTATTTGTCTTTATATGTTACTTGGATCTTTTTCCCTTGTAGCTTTCTTTGTTTTATGTGGTTAGTGTTTTGATTAGTATGTGTCATGAGTAATTTCTTTTTCTGGTCCTATCTATTTGGTATTCTGTATGCTTCTTATACCTTGATAAGCACTTTTTTTTAAGTTAGGGAAATTTTCTTTTATGAGTTTGTTGAAAGTCTCTCTTTGATCTGGGTTTCTTCCTTCTATTTCTATTATTTGTAGGTTTGGTCTTTTTGTGGTGTCCTGGATTTTCTTTTTTTAAGATTTAACATTTTCTTTGGCTGAAGTATTCTGCTTTGTCTTCAACACTTGAGTTTTCTTTTCCATGTAGTTGGTGTGCCTTACATCTGAGGTTTGTTTTTTTTTTTTTCCTAAAATTTTCATTTTCCAGTTTTATTTTTTTATTTTTTTATTTTTTTATTTAATTTTAATTTATGTGCATAGGTGTAAGGGTGTCAGATCTGGGAGTTACAGACAGTTGTGAGCTGCCATATGGGTGCTGGGAATTGAACCCTGGTCCTTTGAAAGAGCAATCAGTGCCCTTAACCACTGAGCCATCTCTCCAGCCCCAATTTTCCAGTTTTATTAAAGTTTAATTTTTCTTTAGTAATTCTATTTCTTATATTCTATTTTCATGTAATGTGACCTCATGTTTTGAATTATTTTCATTACTTCATTCCATTGTTTGTGTTTTAACAAACTTCATTAGGAGATTTATTCATATCCTCTTTATGGTGCTTGAACATACTCATAATTGCAGTTTTAAAGTCTGTGTGTTTCAGCTATATTACATTTCTCGGAGCCTACTGGGTTCTGATGGAGGCATATTATTCTTCCCGTTAATGACTGTGTTTTTGTGCTGGTTTCTAGGCATCTAGAATGAGAGGGATTGAGGTAATTCT
This sequence comes from Acomys minous, assembly GCF_964271855.1. Lineage (NCBI taxonomy): Eukaryota > Metazoa > Chordata > Mammalia > Rodentia > Muridae > Acomys > Acomys minous. The sequence goes on along the minus strand of NC_140484.1, from coordinate 79,194,069 downwards.
AAGTGTTGATACCTGTTTTGGTCTTTGCTAGGTGGTTTTTTTTTTTTTCATTCCTTAGTTTCTGTTGTCCTTTCTGAATCTTAGCAAAGTATGGCTGCTTTTGCCTGAAGAGAGTGCTTCTGCAGGTCAGTGGGTTGAAACGTGGAATAGAAATGGAGAAAAGAATGAAGGGGCTGCAGGAAAGAGCCAGGGAATTCTGTTTCCACCAAAAGGCAGGGCCCCAGGGAGTTGGAGGTACGGTGGGAAGAGGAGCTCTACAAATAAGTTGCATTGAGATAAAGAATAATGGAGAAAGACAGGGATGAAAGGACGAGGGTTACCTTAGCTCTGTACCAAGAGCTGGAGTTGAGGTGGGAGGAGAGGCATTGCTAGCAGGTTGTTACAGGGCTGAAGGTGAGGATGGAGGAAAGGAAGGGTAGTAAGAATGGCCCGTCCTGATGTGACCTGATGCACTGGGATGGGATGGTGGGGTCTCTTTTTCTCAGGACAAGGAGGGGCATGGGAAAGAGGTAAAGGGGTAGGAGGGAGGGACTGGGAGGAGAGGAGGGAAGGGGGCTATGATTAGTATATAAACTAAATATATAAATTAAAAATAATTTCTTTTAAAAAAGGAGGGGGAATTGCCTGAGTACCAGCCTAGTGTGGCCACTGGGGGTCAGTGTTTCTAGATGTTCACAGCTGACATAATGGAATGAGGATGAGCAAGAAGAGAGGACAAAAGGGTCCATAGGAAGACCCCTTATTGCTTTTAAATGAAGCAGGTTTATATCCAGAATCTTGGTCAATTCTAGAACAGGTCGTTAGCAAAAATACTTGATTTTATTTTCCCTATTTCCTTCTAATTAGTCAGAGTAGTGATGGGTAAATGACGTTGTTTTTCTTTTTCTAGTGCTGGGGCTCAAACACAGGGTCTTGGGCATATTAGGCACATTTTAAATAAATGAACTGCACTCCTATTGCTAAGTTTTCTTTTTAATAAAAAAACTTGGGCTGCTGGCATGGCTCAGCAGGTAAAAGAACTTGCTGCCCAGCCTGACCTGAGTTTGTTCCCTAAGACCCACATGGTAGAATGAGAGAATCAATACACACACACACACACACACACACACACACACACATACACACAGACACACACAGACACACACACACACACACACATACACAGACACACATACACACACACAGACACACACACACACAGACACACACACACAGACACACACACACACACAGACACACAGACACACACACACAGACACACACAGACACACACACACACATACACACACACACAGACACACACAGATACACACACACAGACACACACACACACACACACACTAAATGTAACATTAAAATTTTAAATCTTACTGGACCTAGAGAGATGGCTTAGCTGGTAGTGGTAGAGTGTTTGTTTGCCATGCAAGCATAGGGAACTGAGTTTGGATCCCCAGCATCTACACAAAAACCCAGGTGCAACAGCAGGTGTTTGTTAACTCTAGCACCAAAGAGGTGTGTATCAGGCAAATCCCTGGAACTTTTAGTACAACCAGCATAGCCAAATCAGTAAGTTCTGGGTTTAGTGAGAGATCCTGTGTTGGAAAATAGGTGCTGAATGACTAAGAAGCTATTTGGTGTTGACTGTTGACCTCTGTGTACAAGTACACACAAGTACATGCACACAAGTGCTCTCACTCTCTCACTTGCTCTCTTTTTAAGGTTATTTTATGTGCATTGGTGTTTTGCCTGCATGCATATCTGTGCAAGGGTGCCAAGTCCTCTGCAACTAGCGTTACAGAGAGTTATGAGCTGCCATGTAACTGATGGGAATTGAACCCAGGTCCTCTGGAAGAGCAGCACTGCTCCTAACCACGGATCTATCTCTCCAGCTCCCGTTCTCTCAGCTTACTTTGGTATAAGTAACAGGACTGGGGTGTAGCTCTGGCAGAGTAATTGCCTGGCATGCACAATGCCCTCAGTTGATTTCCCCAGTACTGCAAAATAAATAAATAAATAAATACATGTACACACAAATATAAAATTACATGTTACACAGTTTACTCATTTATAAAGTGTATAATTCAGTATGCTTAAGGTTGTTCACAGACTTATATATTCATAACTACCAATAATTTAAATACCTCAAAAGAAAACCCAGTATAATAATTTTTCTTTGCCTCCCTTTGCCTTAGTTACGTTTCTCATGCTGTGAAGAGACACCATGACCAAGGCAACTTATAAAAGAAAGCATTTAATTTGGGGCCTCTTGGTTGCAGGGTGTTAGTACATGACTGTCATAGTGGGGAGCATGGTGACAGGCAGGCATGATGCTGGAGCAGTAACTGAGAGCTTATATGTTGAGGCAATCAGCAAAGAATAGGGAGGAGGGGATCAAGGATGGAGGAGACAGAGACACTGGAAATGGCACGGGTTTTTGACACTTCAAGGCCCTCCTCTATTATATGATTGCTCCAGTAAGGCCACACCCATAATCCTTCAAAAATAGTTTCAGCAACTGAGGATCAGCATTCAAAAGTGAGCCTGTTGGGGCTGTTCTCATTCAAGTCTTCACACTCTCTGAGTCTAAGATAGCCATTAACCTACTTTCTTTTCATATGGATATTATAGATGTACTTATTCTCGGTATTTTATATAATTGGAGTAGTGCAATATATAGTTATGTGATTTGTGCCTCTAATAGTATAGATAAGTGTGAGTAGCAAATATAGGGTGTCTCTGATTTGGAAATGCCTTTCTTTCACGGTCCAGACTAAGTTTTGATTTTTTTTATTGTTGTTTTATTAGTATATGTTATTTATACATAATAGATTTTGATCCTATTTTCCTCTATTACTCTCCCACCTACTCCTTTATCCTATTCTCCTCCACACACCCCCCCCTCCAGGTAATTCCTTTTCTGCTCTGTTAACTTTTCTTGTTAACCCAATGAGTTGTATTAGGGTTGCTTTCAAGAATGTGGGTATCAGTCTCTGTTTCCCCAGACTCTGTCCCATAGTCTCATCCCAAATGCTATAATAAACACCAGCTGCAGCCTTCCCTTCCCCCTGCCTACATCTCTCGTGGATCCAACATACCATCCAATCCTAACTTCCTCCCCCAATTCATCCTGAATCTCAGCCCCAACTCAATCAAGAACCTCCTCCAGTAATCTGAAGGCAGACCCACGCTTCTCCTATTGTTCCTGAGATCCAATCTCCCAGTCTCATCCCCAGCTCTGTAGCTGAAAACCTGCTGAGATCTCCCTTTCCTCTCTAACCCTATCGCTAATGGATCACAAAGACCTTATCCTCCATCCTTCCTTCCCCAACTCATCCCAATTACTCAGCCTCCAGCATCAGCAGACATTTCCCTGTGATCATACCAGGCTAACAGGTCAGGAAAACAGGTAACACACAGCCATCACACTCTCTGAAAATCCGAGAGGAAACGGAAGCTAAGTAACAAATCACCCACCCAACAAAGACAAATCGAGAAATCAGCATCTAGACCTTTAATCATCACAAACCCAGATACTGAGACGACAGCATAAAAAGACAATCAATAACTAGGGCAGTGTGTCTTCACTCTTCTTCCCAGTTATCCTACTACAACAGGCCCTAAATATTCAAACATAGCTGAAGCACAAAAAAAAAAAAAAAAAAAAAAAACCAACTTAAAACAACCCTTATGAATATGATAGAGGTCCTTAAAAAGGACATGAATAAATTCCTTAAAGAAATTCAGAAAAACACAAATAGCATAAGGGAATTTTTAAAAGCAAAACCAAAAACAAATTGTTCAGGATCTGCAAATGGAAATAGAATCAATAAAACCCAATCAGAGGGAATTCTGGAAATGAAAAATTTAAGAATTCAAACAGGAATTACAAAGGCAAGCTTCACCTACAAAATATAAGAGATGGAAACGAGAATCTCGGGTGTTGAAAATACAATAGATTCTCCTGGATAGAAGAAACTGTTAAATCTAAAAAACTTCTAACACAAAACATCCAGGAAATTTGGTACACTATGAAAAGACCAAATCTAAGCATCATAGGTGTAGAGGAAGAAAAAGAAAACTAGCTCAAAGACGTAGAAAATGTTTTCAACAAAAATCATAGAAGAAATTTTTCCTAACCTAAAGAAGGAGGTGCCTGTAAAGGTAACAGAAGCTTACAGAACACCAAATAGATTGGACCAGAAAAGAAAGTTTCCCTGCCACATGATAATAAACACTGAACATACAAAACAAAGACTATTACAAGCTGGGAAGGAAATGTAATGTAAAGGCAGAGCTATTAGAATTATACTTGGCTTCTCAATGGAGACTCTTAAAAGTCAGAAGCCCTAGACAAATGTGTTACAAACTCTAAAAGACTACAGATGCCATCCTAGACTAATATACTGAACAAACATTCAGTCACCATAGATGGAGAAAATAAGACATTCCACCATAAAACCAAATTTAAGCAATATAATATCTACAAATCCAGCCCTACAGAAGGTGCTACAAGGAAAACTCCAACCTAAGGAGGTTAACTTAACTTGTGAAAACACAGGATATAAATAATCTCACACCAGCAAAATCAAGAAAGAAGGAAAGCAGACACACACACACACACCAACAAAAATAACAGCCACTTAACAGGAATCAACAATCATTGGTCTTTGCTATCTCTCAATAATACTGGTCTCAAGTTCCCAATAAAAAGAAAGATTTACAGAACGGGCATGAAAACAGGATCCACCCTTGTGCTGTGTACAAGAAACAGGCCTCAAAATCAAGGATAGACATTACCTCAGGGTGAAGGGTTGGAAAAAAGATGGTCTAAGCAAATGAATATATGATGTAAGCTGGTATAGACACTTTTGTTTTCTTGGGTTTTTTTTTTGAGACAGGGTTTCTCTATGTGGCCTTGACTGTCTTGGACTTGCTTTTGAGACCAGGCTGGCCTCGAACTTACAAAGATCCATCTGCCTATACCTACCTGAGCACTAGGATTAAAGGCATGTACCACCTGCTGGGTGGTATAGCCATTCTAAATCTGACAAACTAGATTTCAAACCAGAACTAATCAACAAACAGGGAAGGCACTGCATACTCATCAAAGGAAAAATCTACTGAGAAAACATTCAGTTCTTGAAATCTATGCCCCAAACACAGGGGCACCTGGGTTTGTAAAAGTAATACCACTACAGCTTAAATCACATATTGGCCCTCATATACTGATAGTGGGAAACTTCAATACCCAATCTCACCAATGGACAAGTCATCTAGTGAAATATTAAACAGAGAAATAGTGGAGCTAACAGATGTTATAAATCAAGTGGACCTAACCGATAGCTACGGAACATTTTACTCAAACACAAAAGAATATACCTTCTCAAACACTTCCAGAACTTTCTCCGATATTGACCATACACTCATACACAAAACGAAAAATATTGAAATATCTCCCTCCCAGACCACCACAGATTAAAGCTGGATATCAACAACAGCAGAAACAACAGAAAGCTTCCAAACTCATAGAAACTGAACAGCTCTTTTCTGGATGAAAACTGGGTTAAAGCAAAAATAAAGAAGTTAAATACTCCAGAATGTAATGAAAGTGAATACACAACAGGGGACACAATAAAAGTAGTGCTAAGAGGAAAGTCCCTAGCACTGTCTATATTTAAAAGAAAAAAAAATTGAGTGATCTCATACCAGGAGCTTAACAGCACACCTGAAAGCTCTAGAACAAAAAGAAGTAATCAAACCTAAGGGGAGTAGACAGCAAGAAATAAACAAACTGAGGACTGAAATTAATAAAATAGAAACAATACAATGAATCAGTGAAACAAAGAGTTGCTTCGTTGGGAAAATCAATAAGAGACAAACCCTTATGGCAGAGAATGTACAAATTAATAAAATCAGAATTCTCAACAGAGGAATATCAAATGGCTGAGAAACACTTAAAGAAATGCTCATCCTCGTTAGGCATCAGAGAAATGCAAATCAAAACGACACTGAGATTCCATCTTACACCCATCAGAATGGCTAAGATCAAAAACTCAAATGACACCACATGTTGGCGAGGATGTGGAGAGAAAGGAACACTCCTTCACTGCTGGTGGGAATGCAAACTAGTACAACCACTTTGGAAAGCTATCTGGCGTTTTCTCAGAAAAATGGGAATAGGGCTTCCTCAAGACCCAGCTATCCCACTCCTTGGAATATACCCAGAAAATGCCCTAACACACAACAGGGACATATGCTCAACCATGTTCATAGCTGCTTTATACACAATAGCCAGAACATGGAAACAGCCTAAATGTCCCTCAGTAGAAGAATGGACTAAGAAACTATGGTACATTTACACTATGGAGTATTACTCAGCTATTAAAAACGAGGAATTCCCGAAATTTGTGGACAAATGGATTGACCTAGAAATTATCATAATGAGTGAGTTCACCCAGAAGCAAAAAGAGACAAACGGTATATACTCACTTATATCAAAACACTAGTCCAAGGGATACGTCCCATGAAAAACCTTACTTACCGAGAAAGTGGGTCAGAGGAGAGGACATCCTATTGAGACTTTAGGCGAGAGTAGCATGGGAGAATGGGGAAATAATAGGACCCACAGGGTCCTGGAAACCTACAAGAAGAACTTTATGACAGGCAGATCTGGGTCCTGGGGTCCTCCTCAAACTAAGGCATCAGCCAAGGAGAAATAGGCAGTAAACTTCGAACCCCTACCAAGACCTAGCCGATGAACACGATATTCTCCACTGTTAAGTGGAGAGTGAGATCTGATTCTCACGTGAACTCTGGTGCCCCTTTTCTGACCATGTCCCCTGGATGGGGAGGCCTGGTGGCACTCAGAAGAAGGATAGCAAGTTACCAAGAAGAGACTCGATAATCTTAGAGCATACATAGGGGGAAGAAGTCTCCCTCAATCACAGACATAGGGGAGGGGAGAAGGGGGGAAGTGGGAGGGAGGGAGGAATGGGAGGAAACAGGGGAAGGGCTAACAATCAAGATGTAATATGAATAAATTAATTTTAAAAAAAAGAAATGAAAAGGGGGACTTAATAACAGACAGCGTAGAAATCAAAAGAATCATTATGTGATTATTTAAAAACCTGTACTCCACCAAATACAAAAGAAGTGGATAATTTTCTTGATATGTATCACTTACCAAAGTTAAATCAAGATCAAATAAACAATTTAAATAAGATCTATAATCCCTAGTTGAAAGGAAAATTATTAGCTCAAAATCTCTAAGACCAAGTTTTTAACACAAATATTTATTTGCTTCAAAGGGTAAGAGGGCAGGTGACAAAAGGCCAACACAGGAGATGGAGGACAAGAGAGAAGGGGACGAGAACAAGAGAAAAGTGACAGGTATTTGTCCTGGAGGGGCAAGGGACTGTCTCTGGGTAGAGAGGTGACAAATGAAGCACAGAGGACAATGGTAGTTTATAAAGGTACAAGCTGAAACCCCATGTTAGGATGAGGTGTTTAATTTTAATTGGGCATGTTAATTAGGTGAGCCTAATTATGTTGAGCCAAAGGAGGCTTTTGATTGCTGGACTTGATAACTGAATCTTGGTAGTCAGTCCCAGGAAGAAGTGACCAACTATGGGAATAGACCTTGGAGGCTAGTTTTAGGAATTTAACCTAACAGTTTTTAGTAAGGCAGAGGAAATTGGAGAAAGGTCAAAGCCTGCCAGAGCCATGCCTGCCATGCCTGCCATGCCTGCCATGCCTGCCGTCTTCAGCTGGCCAGAGTCCCTTCACTAATGAAATAGAAGCAGTCATTAAAAGGTTCCCAACCCCTCCCCCCCAAAAAGGAGAAAGATAAAGGTGCTGGGCCAAATAGTTTTAGCACAGAATTCTACCAGACTTTCAAATAAGAATTAACACCAATATTCCTTAAATTATTCCGCAAAATAGAAACAGAAGGAACAGTGCCCAATTCATTTTATGAGGCGATAATTATCCTGATATGAAAATCACATAAAAATTCAAAGAAAACCAATTTCCCTTATGAAGATGAATGCAAAAGTACTCAATAAAAACTTGTAAACTGAATCCAAGAACACATCAAAAAGCTCATCCACCATGTAGGTGTTATTCCAGAGATGTAGGGATGGTTCACTGAAAATCAGTAAATCCACTATATAAACAAACTGAAAGAAAAAAATGAGCATCTCATTAGATGCAGAAAAAGGCCTGTTTTAGTTAGGGTTTTACTGCTGTGAAGAGACACTATGACCATGGCAACTCCTTTTTTTTTTTCTTTCACTTTACATCCTGGTCATAGCCCTCTCCCTTCTCTCCTCCCAGCCCCACCCTCCCTTCCCTCTCCCCTCCCTCCCCCCTATTTCTCAGAAAAGGGGAGCCCCCACCTACTCCATCTCATCAAGTCACATCAGGAATAAGTTTTACCTCGTCCCCTGTGGCCTGGCAAGGCAGTCCCATCAGGGTCTATAAAGGAAAACATTTAATTGGCTTACAATTTCAGAAATTTAGTCCATTATAGTCATGGTGGCATGCAGGTATGCAGGTGCTGGAAAAGTAGCTGAGAGCTCTACTTCCAGTTCTGCAGGCAGTAGGAAGAGACAAAAAGACTAGGACTGATTTGAACATCTGAAACCTCAAAGCCCACCCTAGTAATGGGGAGTGCAAAGACAGGATTTCTCTGTTGCCTTGGCTGTCCTGGACTCACTTTGTGGACCAGGCTGGCCTCACACTCAGAGAGATCCACCTGCCTCTACTTCCCTGAGTGCTTTAAGAAGACATCCGGCTTCGTAAATTCTTGTCAGATGAAATCTCCATACTACTTTGGCTGCTTCGTCAACTATTTGAAGGTAGAAGTCTTTAATGATTCAAATGTTTTGGATCCCTGGGCTGTGTATGCGTAGTTGTTGACTTAGTGATGGAAAGAGTTCCCTGAACATGCAGTGAGCCCTCTAGAGGGAATTTTCAGTTTATGACTCCAAGAAATTGAAGAATATTTCTGAAGAGTGACTTCGGGGAAATCTCATGGATGGAGTTAGGTGTAAGGGTGCACACAGTCAAAGTTACTCAGACTTCTACTATGTGCTTTCTAGATGTTCACTATCATGAAATGGATCTCTTTCCTATTTTCACTTTTGCTTTATTTAGAAAAGAAAAATGCCACATGGAGTCATTTGCACATGTTACTCTTTCTCTCATAGTACCTACATGGGAAGTGTCCAATTACTTTGGGTTTAGTTTTTTCTCATAAGAAGAAAGAATTTTTTGCTTGATAACAACGAGAAATCCAGGCTACAGTCCCCTGAAACAGCAACCTACAATATTCATTCAAAATGTAACAATGAATGAATGAATACTTACAAGAGAGTTTGCTTCTTGTTTAGTCTTTATAATTCAAGTAACACAGAAAGTTTTCAGTACATGTTATTTCAGTTTCCCTGAATGAGTCTTCAAAATGGTATTTGTTATTGTCAGGAAATAGCTCCAGTAACTATTTACTTCCCTTTCTTTCTAGGTTTTCCTAACTGTGAAAACTTTATTGTTATAATGGTTCCATAATAGATAGAAGTCCCTTCTTTGGACTTGACTGTGAAGAGGTAGATAATGGTTTTAATTTTTTTTTTTTTTTTTAGAGCAAGACGATTTCTTGAGTTCAGTGTACCAGTAAGCCTGTGCCTTTCAGTTCCAGCTTTTAGTTTAAATAGTTGAAAGTAGGACCTCTTTAAAAAACTTGGTTCTGTAGTTCAGATAAAAAATTGGTCTTAAGTTTTCTAAGTAGTTTCTGTGTTTAGTAAAATTTTGTCATTTCCAGGAAGATTGGTTTTTTGAAGATACCGTATTCTGCAACTGCCATGAAGACTCTGCCTTAATTACCATTGGCTTAGGTCTTGCTTAAGCCAAAACACTGAAGATTAGAAATAGGATTTTCTTGCTCATTTAGTATCTCTTCCAAAGACAAGTATATCCTTTCCTGTAGTGCTGGCAAATAGTTCCTGAATTCTTGTGAGTTTGTATCCTGGCCCTCCCTGTTAATGGATGTCACTTTGAGTCTCCTAACCCCTCTTTGCTTTAACTTCTTCTCTTATGAAGTAGGTAATAACTAAGGCAATGCTATAAATTTAGAGTGTGCTTAGTAAAAGTGGTGGCTCTTACCCATAATGGTGGTAATACATAGTCTATAGATTATAGATACATTATGATTGATACTGTTATTTTCATTAAAAAACAAACAAAACAAAACAGGATCTCACTGTATAACTTAGATTGACTTTGAACTTTTGATCTTGCCTTAGCCTCCCTGGCCAATCATCTCCTCAAAAACAAAAACAAAAACAAAAACAACAACAATAAAAAACTGAAACAAAACCTTTTTTCAGAGCAGTTGTATTGCAGTGCTTCAATTAAACATAATGTTCAGCAAATACCCCGCTTCAGCTACATTCATACTGGATCCTTGAGTAAGCAAGCATCTTTGCAGTTGCTGGCAGGATTCCTGGTGGCTGAGGGTAGTAGTAGCTGATACACTGAATATGATAAGGGGAAACAATAGCTTATGCAATTCAACAGCCTGAATGAATTTTATTTCTTAGTGCCTTACATCCAAGGGGAGAGACCTAACACACATCTCACGAGTTGCTGAAGGAGGCTACTGTATTATGGGTGAACTGGTCAAACCTGATTCCAAGATTTTGGACTGCCTTACTAGGTGTTCTTTACCTCGACTAACTGGTTCTTCCCAAAGCTATCATTCCAGAATGGAATATGAGTAAAAGGAATTGCTACAGCTTACGCTGCTTGGGTTTTATCTATTCATTTTCAAATAAAAGGCTAAGTCAACATCTGCATATATCTTAGTGCCGAAATTGCACTATGTCTTTACTCTTTAATCTTACTGTTTTTTTTTTAAACCTTAGTTAGCAGAGAATTATCTGATATATTTATTGATTTACTCACTTTACATCCTGGTCATAACCCCATCCTTCCTCACCTCCCAATCCCTTCCTCCTTCTCTCTCCTGCATTCCCCTCCCCTAGTCCTTAGAAAAGAGGAACCCCCCTTCCCATCCTCCCCAGCTCATCAAGTCCCATCAGGACTGAGCTTGTCCTGCTCCCCTGTAGCCTGGCAAGGCAATCCCGCCAGGGAGAAGTGATCAAAAATCTGGCAACAGAGTCCACCTCAAAGTCAGCCCTGGCTCCCCTTACTAGGCACCCACATGAAGCTTGAGCTGCCCGGCAGCTACATCTTTGTAGGGGACCTAGGTCCACTCCATGCATGGTCCTTGGTTGGTGCTTCAGTCTCAGCAGGCCCCTCTGAGCCTTGGTTAGTTGGCTCTGTTGGTCTTTTTTTTTTTTTTTAATTTATTCTTGTTACATCTCAATGGTTATCCATCCCTAGTATCCTCCCATTCCTCTCTCCCTCCTATTTTCTCCTTATTCCCCTCCCCTATGACTGTTGCTGAGGGGGATTACCTCCCCCTGTATATGTTCATAGGGTATCAAGTCTCTTCTTGGTAACCTGCTATAAATGGGACCTCATGAGGCTGAGAAGCTTCTGTAAGGCAGGAGACACTGTCAAGAGAACAAAGCGACAGCCTACAGACTGGGAAAAGATCTTCACCAACCCTACATCTGACAAAGGTCTAATATCCAAAATATATAAAGAACTCAAGAAATTAAACACCACCAAACCAAATAACCCAATTGAGAAATGGGGCTTGGACCTAAACAGAGAATTCTCAACAGAGGAATATCAAATGGCTGAGAAACACTTTTTTTAAGTCATCACTTTTACTTTATTTTTTAGCTTGTTCTTCTAGTAAGTCTTTAGCTTCATTGATTTTGGCTGCTATATAAGGAGATCATCCCTTGTCTGGGTGGTTTAGGAACATAATCCATCGATGAGCATCCTTGATCTTTACTTTATTGTACCTAGTATCAGTGCTGCCTCCCGTTTTGTCATTTTGGTTTCAAATCCACCTCTATAGTACCCACCACTGAAGGCAGATTTTGGTAGGCTCTGAAAAACTTGTTTTACTTGAGGCTCCACATGCTTCATGGCTTGTAAAACATAATGGCCTGCAAATCCTGCTGCAGCGATGGTCAGCCCGACTGCTACCACTGTACTGGCCATGACTCCATGGCCTGGCACCATGCACTCATCCCAGCGCGAGCCCACCGCCACAGTGCAAAGTGCAGAACCCTGTTGGTCTTCTTGTGAAGCTTCTGTCACCTCCAGGTCTTTTTCTCCTTACCGTACCCCACCCCCACCCCCTTTTCCACAAGGCTCCCTACACATCGCCCAATGTTTGGCTGTGAAATCTTAGCATCTGTTTTGCACTACCGTTGGGTGCAGCCTCTCAGAGGACAACTTTGCTAGGCTCCTGTCTGCAGGCATAGCAGAGTATCGCTAGTAGTGTCAGGGATTGGTTCTCTCCCAAAGGGTGGGTCTTGGGTTGGGCCAAACAATGGTTGGCTCTTCCCTCAATTTCCACTGTATCTGCTCTATCTTTATTCCTGTGCATCTTTGTAGGCATTGTTAATTTTGTTGGAAGTTTTTGTGAGTGGGTTGGTGTTCCCTCCCTCTACTAGGAGACTTGTCTAGTTAGAGAGTGTCCTCTTCATTCTCTATGGCCCCTGCTACTAGGAGTCTCTGCTAAAGTCTCTCTCATATCACATCCCCCCAACACCCCCCCCCAACCTCCGGGGAACAAAGATGCCTCTGGCTACACTTTCTCTACAGGCCTTTTGTCCCCCTGACCGCACTCTCCCCAGGTCTGACCTCTACCCTCATATCTCTCTGTGTCTCCTCTCCTACTTTGTTCCCTCTCTTCAACCACTCACTACCTCTGTCTATTCTATTTTCCCTTCTGGGTAAGATTTGAGCATCCTCCCTTGGATCCTCCTTGTTACTTGTCTTCTTTGGGTCTGTGCATTGTAGTATGTTTATCCTGTCTAGAATGGATAAAATCCACTTATAAGTGAATATATACCATGTATGTCTTTCTATATCTGTCTCACTCAGGATGATCTTTTCTAGTTCTATCCATTTGCCTGCAGATTTCATGATTTCTTTGTTTTTAATAGCTGAGTAGTATTCCATTGTGTTAAGGTACCACAGTTCATCTGTCTTTCTCTCTCTCTTTCCTTTTCTTTCTTTCTTTCTTTCTTTCTTTCTTTCTTTCTTTCTTTCTTTCTCTCATATACAGTGCTCTGCCTTCATGTACACCTGCAGGCCAGAAGAGGGCATTATAGATGGGTGTGAGCCACCTTGCGGTTGCTGGGAACTGAACTCAGGATCTCCACAGGAGCAATCTCAGTGCACTTAACATCTGCGCCATCTCTCCAGCCCTACCACAGTTTCTTTATCCATTCTGTGATTGAGGGACATCTAGGTTGTTTCCAGATCCTGGCTATTACAAATAAAGCTGCTATGAGCATAGTTGAGCAACTGTCCTGGTATGGTGGAGCATCTTTTGGGTATATACCCACGAGTAGTATAGATGAGTCTTGAGAATTTTTCTGAGAAAGCACCAGATTGATTTCCAAAATGGATGCACATATGCTGTCACTTCAGTTTTTTAATCTTAGTCATTCTGATTATGCTAGCTTAGTAGTTGTAGATTCTCCTCCAATAACCAGTGCCGTCACTTAGCACTGATTGATTAGCTAGGTTTCCAGTAGCAGGAATGGTATCTCTCCTGTTGAATGGGTCTTAAGTTCAATTAGAGAGATGTTGATCACTACCAAGGTATATGTGCCATTACTGGACTCAAAGGGCTGTCCTGACATGCTGGTGATGTGGCTCATAGGCCTTATAGCTGGTTTGGACTGTTGGCTTCCTCCTTCCTTTGGAAGTTTGCATAGTGCCTTCTGGTGACATGAAAGCTAGTCTAAAGGGAGTGGGCATTCAGGTCAGTTTCAGCTCAGGGCTTTCTGGGTCCTGTTTCTAAAGTGCATTGTGTCTTCAGCAATAGGGACTTAACCCTTTATCTTAGGGGATAACCAAGGGCAACTGTTGGCTCTGTTTCTTAACAATTAGACTTTATTATACAACCCAACTATCCTATACAAGGGGGAAAGAAGGTTAAAGGCAAACAAGAATAAGCCTTCCGGTATCTGTTCCACGGGATGGATCCCTAGGTGTCTCTGGCCTGCACACTGGTTCCATCCATTTATCTGCAGAGTTCATTATTTTATTTTTCTTTACATCTGAATAGTATTCCGTAGTTTTCATTTTCATTATCCATTCATCAGCAGTAGGGCATTCAGCTTGTTTCTATTTCCTAGATATTGTGAATACAGCAACAATGAATGTGGCTAAGCAAGTGTCTGTAGAATAGGATGTCAGATCCTTTGGGCATACCCTAAGGAGTGGTATATCTAGATCATATGGAAAAATTATTTTTAGCTTTTTGAGAATTCTCCACACTGATTTCAATAGTGGCTGAAGTAGTTGCAATCCCACCAACAGTGAAGGAGGCTTCTCTTTCCTCACATCTCCTCCAGCATTTGTTGTCTGTTGTTGATCTTTGCTATTCTGATTGAGGTGAGAGGAAATCTCAAAGTTATTTTGATTTGTATTTCTCTAATTGCTAGGGCAGATGAACATTTTGATATGTTTCTTTGCCATTATTTTTTCTTCTTTTGAGTTCTGTCTTCCTTGAGAATTCAGGTCCTTAGCCTATTTTTTTGAATGGGTCATTTGTTTGGGTAGCTTATTATTATTTTTTTTTAATTCTTTGGGTTTTTGGAATTCTTTATATACTATGGATATTAAACCTTTGCCAGATATATTGCTGGCAGAGATTCTTACTTATTCTGCGGGCTTCTTTGTCACCTGGTTGATTGTTTCCTTGTCTGTGCAGAAAGTTTTAGGTCTTATGAAGTCCTATGTGCCAACTGTTAGCCTTATTCTAGGGCAGATGGAGCCCTGCTTCTGAAGCCCTTCCCTATGTCTACCTCATGGAGAGTACCGCCCATGTTCTCCTCGAGCTGCTTATGATGGATTTTTTAACTTCCTCTGCTTATTTGGATCTTGAGCTTTTTCTGTAAAATAGGTGTATATTAAGTATAATATTTCAAAGATCCTCCTTGGGAAAAAAAAGCTGATATTTTAATTTGTCTATTTCTCTCTCTGTATTAAAATTTTTTTCAGGAATCACAAAGAAGATTATTAATCCATTGACAACCAAACTCACATATATACAGAATCTGTAAGAGAACTGTTTCTTCCTGATGCTGTGTTAGTGGGCCACTCCCTAGATGTGGATCTCAGACTGTTGAATATGTGTATCTGCTTTAAGACTTTATTCTCTGGTACAAAAGCATGCTCCATTTATCAAAGGCATTAAAAACTTAGACTCTACTCCCGGCCATGCTTCCAGTTTATTCCTTTAGTATAAGATGCTAGATTCTTAGCCAAAGTTACTTTGGGGTAGGTTTATTTATGTAATAATGTTGCCCTGAAAGATTGCAGTAAGTTAGTATACATTATCCAACTGAGTCTCTGTTAATTTATAGACATTATTCCCTCCAGTTCTTATAAAATGAAGAAATTAAGGAAATACAGTTGGACCTCACAGTGTAGACATGTAATCCTAGCTATTCTGAAGGCTGAGGCAGAAGATTCCCAAATTCAAGAATTACCAGGTTGCCGGGTGGTGGTGCACGCCTTTAATCCCAGCCCTCAGGAGGCAGAGGCAGGCAGATCTCTGTGAGTTTGAGGCCAGCCTGGTCTACAAAGCGAGTCTAGGACAGCCAAGGCTACACAGAGAAACCCTGTCTCGAAAAACAAAAATTAAGAAAAAAGGGGGGGGAGGTGCTATTAATGAGTTCTGGTTTTAAGAACTGCTTAATGCAGCATCTCTTTTTTTTTTTTTTTTAATTTATTCTTGTTACATCTCAATGGTTATCCCGTCCCTTGTATCCTCCCATTCTTCCCTCCCTCCAATTTTCCCCTTATTCCCCTCCCCTATGACTGTTCCTAAGGGGGATTTCCTCCCCTGTGTATGCTCATAGGGTATCAAGTCTCTTCTTGGTAACCAATGCAGCATCTCTTATACTTCAAGATTTCTGTTTTATGGAAATCTAATTACTTTTTTTTTTTTTTTTCTCTTGGCAGTTTGTTTTGCTGCCTCTTTTTTTACAGGCCATAATTTCTTTTTTTGTTTGTTTGTTTGGTTTTTGCTAGGGAGAAAAGATTTTATAATATTATTAGGAAAGGTTAGCATATGTCCCCTCTCTCTCTCTCTCTCTCTCTCTCTCTCTCTCTCTCTCTCTGTAAGAGCTTTAATTTAACTTCTTATTTTCTTCATCTTTGCCACATCTACAAAGGAAACCACCTTTTTCTGTACATTTCTTGTTGCTTTCTGGCTGCCAGGCTTGTGGCTAGTTGTTATCGAATAGCAGAGTTGTAATATTATTTGCATTTAAATGGACTTTTTTCTTTCTAGGGGTGCTTTGTACTTCATCTAATTCTTTCATGCACATCTCCCTACATACTCCTTCCCCCAATGACTCTCATAAGCTTCCTTTTTTGTTTTTGTTTTCTTTATTCACTGACTTGCAGCAATGTGTAATGACGGGAGCCTCTGTTGGAATTTATTTCTTGCAAGTAATTTGAACGTTGTGTAAAAATCACTAGGTAACATTTAAAGTATGGGTCTTGTGTGTTATATATTATATATATGGCTTTTGTGTGATACTAGATACCTTCTTGTGTATGGTAAGAGCTGTTCCACTAAGCCATATCCACAGCCCTTTTTATTTTGATAAAGAGTCTCACTAAGTTGCCCAGCCTGGCTGTGAAATCAGTCCATAGCCTGATCTTGAATTTGCAATCCTCAGCCTCTATGAGGTTGAGATTAGAATCCTGACCTCCAGGCCTGCTGCAGGCAAAGTTTATATTCCTAGAAGGGCTGCATTGTTCCTCAGGTTCCACAGTGCCAGGCTGATGTGTGAAGTTGATGTAACAAGCTTCCATTCCATATACCTGCTTCAGGAACTTGTTTTGTATGTTGTTCTTGGGCAGAGAACACAGCCTCCTAAATAGGCAAGGACAGTTAGTATCCTGGGTCTCAGCCAAAAGGCCAAGAAGCAGTAATCTAATGGCTTTTCTAGGATACTGTGTGCTGCTGCCATTGTTCCCTAGACCTGGAAGCCAGCTGTGTATTGCTTAGAGGTATGAGTAAAAAGCAACTATTGTTTATATTATTGTGGCTCCTGGAGGGAGTTGAGTAAGTACTGGGTTCCTAACTCACGCAGTCTATACTGTCTGTTCTCCTAAGGTACTTGAGCAAGCCAGGGTGGAAGTTCTTTTGTTTCCCTTCAACATTGTGCAGTTGTCTTTTGAGTCTTTTTCATCCATCTGAGCTGAGGAGATAGAGAAAATAGTAAGTGGATTCTGCTGAATTGTTTGGTAACTTACAACCTCTCTTCATTAAGAAAAGTAATACACACTTGATTAAATTAACATCCTTTTCTCCATATTATTTCACATCTACCTCTTAATTCTGTTGTCTTTCCTACAGATGAAGACCAAGTGTGCAGAGATGTTACCTGTGTATGCTGGACCATTTATCAAAATTTTCAATGTCAGGACTCTGAAGAAGATATTTAACAGCTTAGGCACAGTACAGTCTATAACTCTTGTTCTTGAAACTTATTAGGTAAGATGAGATGAGAAAATTGAGATTTTGATCTTTCTTAGAAAAACCAGATGATTGTGTGACTGTGCAGCTAACAGATCACTGAAGTGAACTTGATTGTCTCCACCTCTATCTGATGGGAACAATAGCTGACCCATATATAATCAGTTTTTCCAGGTCTTATGTAGGCTAGACAAAAATATGTCAGCTGAAGTCAGGCATGGTAGCACATGCCTTTAATTTCAGAACTCCAGGAGGTAGAGGCAGGAGGATATATGTGAGTTTAAGGCCAGCTTGGTATCCATAGAGAATTCCAGAAGAGCCAGGGTTATAGAGAGAGACGGTGTCTCAAAAACCAAAAACAACAATAATTCCATGCTGTTTGAATATAGCTTTTGTGCCTTCTGATTGTGATATCACCTTTAGATGATAAAATATTATTTTAAAAAGAATAGTGGGTGGAGGGGCTGGAGGGGTGGTTCAGTGGTTAAGAGCATGTATTGCTCCTCTGAAGGACCTGAGTTCAACTCCTAGCATCCAGATCAGGCAGCTCACAACCAGCACCAGGGGAATCAAACCCCAGACCTATAGCTGGGATTATAGGTGTAGGCCTCCATGTACTGTATTCTCTTTCTCTCTGTCTCTCTCTGTCTTTGTCTCTGTCTTTGTCTCTGTCTCTTTCTCTCTGTCTGTCTCTCTCCCTCTGTCACTCTGTGTGTGTGTGTCTCTCTCTCTCTTTTTGTCTTTCTGTCTGTCTCTGTCTCTCTCCTTGTCTCTCTCTGCTTTGTCTCTGTCTTTCTCTCTCTCGAAAAAAATTTTACTTAATATACTGTCAAGCCTGTTTTTCTTTTTTAATTCCTTAGTCTCTTGGATTAAATTGTGTATATTGGATTTTTATTTACGTAAATGTTCTTAAGGATTTTAATTATTTAGATCTATTTCAATAAAAAAACTTTTTAAGTTATTTAAATACTTACATATCTTAAAAGTTATGTAGTTCAAAGGACTTAATAATTAAATCTCAATATTTTAATGGACATACAGCTTATCATAAGTAGATAAATGATTAAAGTCAACACCTGAAGGAATAGCCTAAACATGAAAGATGACAAGGATTAAAACTAGAAGCAGCATAACAATATCTATAGAAGCTGGGTATGGTAGCATATGGAGACAGGGGCAACACATTACTGCATAGTGGAGGTCAGCCTTATCTAGTTCTAAGTCAGCCGGACCTACACAACAAGACTCTTTCTCCAAGAAGAAAGAGATAGGTACAGAATATTATATAGTAAATAGTAATGATGGAGGCCCCAACTGAGCGGGACAGCTGAATCAGCCAAGTAAAGGAGTAGGAGAAAATACCACCTCGTTTTTTTGTTTGTTTGTTTGTTTGTTTGTTTTTGAAAGCTTTAAAATGTGGAACTGAGGAAACTCAAAACTTGGTACAATAATAGCATAAAAATGAAGTAAAAAGAAGGACTTTTTGTTCTTGTAGATAAAAATACAGATATTATCTCTGAGAATAGACTTGGAATTGGGAACTTTGTGGCAAGACTATAACCAGTTATGTCTTCCTGTACCGTTTTGTTGTCATTTTTTTATAATACCCATAATATGGAATTTATATTTCTAACCTTGTAAGCTTGCATTAAGTATACTGATATTATCTACCATCATGACCTCTCTTCTCTACAATCTTTATCATTCCAAACCAAAACTCCCTATAATTTTTGAGTATCAATCACTCATTAGATTTGTGGCTTGTACATATTTTTCCTATCTTGTAGGCTGCCTTTTACAGTTCAGTAGTCTTAATGTGTAAAACCTTTTAATTTTGATGAAACCCAGTTTGTCCTTATTTTCTGCTTTGTTAATTGCCTTTGGTGTCATTTGCAAAAAATTGTCCAAAATAATTTTTTCATAAAACTTTTCTATAGGCCGGTTTTTCTCCATGTTGATGTGTGCTCTGGTGATTACAGTGCTCTAGGTCCTGTGAGTCATAGGCAGATAATTTGAAGCTGTAGCCTATCCAGTGGAAGACTGGAAAGCTCTCTGTCTAAAAACCAAGTTAAGCAGACCTCTGAGAATCCCTGCCTGTGACAAACATGAATGACCTTAGTGTTTTGTAATAAATATGAAGATCAAGTTAGTGATGAATTTGTTAGTTTTCTTTGTAGTACCATCCTGTTTACTCAGGTAATTAGTTCTATTCCTTCACAAGTCTCTGATGGGGTTGAAGACCAGATAGTTTAGTTTTACAATTATGCTTAATTGTTTAGGGGTTAAGGTGTTTTTAGGTCTAGGTAGATGTTTTAAGTTGATAGAGATATGATAGAGATTGATTTACATTCAGAATTTTAGACACACCAAGATAAGAAAGAGGTTTTTCCAAGGCTGCCAAATAGAAATAGCCAAAACACTATGAATGTAACATTAATATGATTCCTGATTGTTTCATAGTTCTTATTATATGTAGTTTATTGTATATATGTATAATAATATAAATGTATGTGTAAAAAAGAGAAATAATATAAAAATAGACATTTCTAGGGGGAAAACATGAAAGTTACTGTCTGAAAACCAATTCCTGGACTTTGATGATTTCACTTAAAGTTGAGTAACAATCTGGAACTCATTGCCTGTCTGGCCTATCACATTAAAAGGCATCCATTGTGGTTTGGGTCCCTTCCCAACCCCTCCCATTAGTAGTTTGAGTTGTAAAGTAACAATGGCAAAATAACTTTTTCTTTCTGCAGCCTTACTTCTTTATACAATATGAAGTCCAGGAAGCTGCTCAGCTGGCTATAGAGACCATGAATGGCACTCTGGTAGAAGGTTCCTATATCCGGGTAGGGTGGCTGAAGTCTAGGCAAGGTTTACCACAGCCTGTATGTTGGGTCACTCTGGAGATGCCCTGGCATGGAACAGTGTAATAAATACCTTCAGTTAAGACTCAACTAAGTTCAGTTTATAAAAGTCAGTCTGGGCTAGAATAGGATCCTCATTGTCTTCCTTATTAATTATCCTTATCCCTGAATGGTTTGTTCTGAGTGGCTATTCTAGTCTGCCCATTCCTTTAGCTTTCAAGGAGGTAAGATGATGGTACTTGTGAAATTCTTTTTGTACTAGTTAAATTTCAATGGAGGGGGGAAGCAGAAAACTGGAGAAAATATATATGGAAATATGTATTTATACTTTTGTGTCTATCAGTTAAATCCACAATTGGTTCTGTGAAGCACTTATTGGCCTCTGCATGGATTAAGAAGCTTCAAAATTAACTTATTGATGTACAGCATGACTAAGGGTTAGTTAAAATGGTGACTTTGTACCACTAGCACCATCTTTCCTTGGTTAGGTGCACTCACCTTGGAGTGTGACATGCTTGTGAATGAGCTAGAGCAAGATTCTGAGAACCAAGGTACTATATATGTGGCTGGAATAAGGGAAACTTAAAGAACACCTGTTGGAGCCAACCTCTTCCCTGGCCTGCTAGCTGTGATCCTGTCTAAAGATGTTAAAAGTAGAAAGCAAGGGCTGGAGAGATGGCTCAGTGGTTAAGAGCACAGCCTGCTCTTCCAAGGGTCCTGAGTTCAATTCCCAGCAACCACATGGTGGTTCAAAACCATCTGTAATATGATATGATGCCCTCTTCCAGCCTACAGGCAGAGCACTGTATACATAATAATAAATAAATAAATCTTTAAAAAAGTAGAAGCAAATAAACTACTGTTTCTTGAGAGTCTGTACCATTAAGTGTATAAAACTCTTGAAAGAAATTGAAGATGGTGATAACATGAGATCAGAGAAGGGATTCACCAGTCAAACTGTCTGTAAACTAGGCTAGAGCTTCTAATTTTATCCTATACCCATGACTTAGCTTATCTATTGATCTGTTTTCTTGGTCCTCAATGACACATGTTGGGATTTTTCTTGTTTTCAGAGTTTCAGTGCCCAGGTAGCCCTTGAAATTCTCAAAGGCAAGGATTGGAAGTTGAAAGGCAGACATGCCCTAACCCCCAGGCACCTTCATGCATGACTCAGGACATATATCCTGACCCAGCAATGCCTATGGGGTTTCGGATTGTATCTCCTCTCTTGTCGTTTCATGTCCTCCAGGTAAGTGACTGTGTCCTGGGTCAGTGGGGAAGGTAGCTGCTTGGGTTTCTGGAGCACGTAGGAAAGGCTTACTTCTTGACACTATATCCTTGAAGCCTTTGTTTGTTTTTCCTGTCCTGGCCCCACCCCATCTTATGTCACTCTCCAGCCTCCTCCAGCGCTGGCCATATTTGTTCTTCTCTCAGAGCTCACATACTTTTGCCCCTTTGATAAGCACTAAAATCCCATTTTTATTCTTCAAAGTGGTTCTGTAAGAAACTTGGAAGGACCAGTGTGGGAGATTGGAGAGCTGAGTAAGTCTTTGGAGAGCTAATTCAGGGTGTCCCAGAGTGTGGTTCATGTACAAGGTAAACTCTGGCTGTCATAGGTAGACTTTTATTGTTGTCTCCACTTAAACTTAGGACTTATATTAAACTGTTCAACCATGTCAGACATGAGATTAGGCAAGATTAAAAGCAAAAATTGACCCATTTTGAAGGAAATGTATGCACAAGATGCAGAAGAGTAGAAAAGGAAGGCTGCTTTAAAGCTTAGGAAACCTTGCTGTAGTGTCATCTTAAGCTGATGAGAGGCAGAGGTTAGAGCTGGTTCTTAGCTCATCCCTGGTCACAGAGACCCTTAAAAGCAAAGGCCAAGCAGGGAACCTCATCAGTGTACACTCCCCATCTCAGGGCCCTGTTGGAAGATCCACTCAACAGAGTCAACAGCAGCTCCCTCTGCCACAGAGGTCCTGAGCCACATGAAGTCTGGCAAGTGGGCTGCAGTTTCAGACATATTTTATTCCAGAGCTCTCTGTAGTTTTAGAACCTGAGAAAGTAACTCCAGCTCCTCTAAAGGTGAACTAGAGGCTAAGAGTTCACATGTGACTTTGGTCCTATACTCTGAAGGCAAACCACCCAAAGATAGTCTGGCGCTGGAGCCAGAGGATTGAAAAGCTCTACCACAGCCTGAGCTCAGGTACCCCTCTGTGTCATCCTACTGCCAGGAACCAAGAAGTAAGGAGTTGATGTGTTGTCCTTATGATCTGATCCCTGAAATCTGGCTCTTCTCAAGAAAAGATCTTTAATTGAATGATGTTCAGGCACACAATGAGGGTTTACATGAGTTCTTACCACAGTTCTAAAAAGGAGACATACATTCCTATTTTACTTTTATGTTTAAACTTATTGGTCCTTCTGATGCCGCACATCCCCTTTCAGAGCCTTAGGTTCTCTAACCTGAAGTAAGAAGTAGGTACCTAATGCAACAACAGAAGGCCAAGGTGTCCCAACTCAGGGCTCAAGCTTAGCTGTGATCAGGCCTACCCTCCTCATATATCAAAAGTATGTTCTTGACTTCCCTGTTCTTTCAAACCTCACTGGCATCTCTGCTTCATAGGCAAAACAACTTAAAAATGTCTAATTTTAAGCCTAACAAATATTGAAAGAGGCAATGTGTGGATCTGATTCTAGCTATTACATATATTTTAACAAGTGGCCAAGCTGTTTACCCATTCTGGGCCTAAACTGGGAAGATGGTACAGATCTATAATCCCAGCATTTGGGAGATTAAAGCAAGATTATGAGTTCAGAGCCAGTCCTAAGATACATTGTGAAAACATGTCTGAAAGCAAAATTCTCTTAAGAGGAATTTGTAGTAAATCAGTGATTTTCCCCCCAAAACATAAAGTATGATACTTTACTTTTAAAAAAATTAATGTTAAGGGGCTGGAGAGATGGCTCAGAGGTAAGAGCACTGACTGGTCTTCCAGGGGTCCCGAGTTCAATTCCCAGCAACCACATGGTGGCTCACAGCCATCTATAATGAGATCTAATGCCCTCTTCTGGCCTGCAGGTATACATGCAGACAGAGCACTGTATACATAATAAATAATCTTAAAAAAAAAAAAGTAATGTTAGTTCTAAAATATGTGTGAGGGGGTGCTTTTTCGAGTATTTTTATTATACTTACTCATTGATCTTGGAGGGAGGTGCATACATGTGCTCAGATCATCAGTCATTGGTAAATGCCTTCACCCATTGAGCCACCTTGCCACCTCAAACTGTGTTGTTTTAATGTAAAAAGCTAGATTTAGTACTGCATACCTGTAATCTCAGCACTTGGGAGGTAGAGACATGAGAATAAGGAGTTTAAGGCCAGCCTTGGCTACTTAAGAAGTCTCGGCCACTGTGGGCTATATGTTTGAGTAATATCACCTTAATTTGGGGGAAGTTGTTGAAGTTCTGGTCTGTGTTGTTGACTTGGGCTTTCTGTCCTTCATCTATGCCTACAATTTGTAGATTTTGTCTTTTTCTGTGTTTTCTTTTGAGACAGGCTCTCTCTCCATAGTCCTGGCTATTGGGATTAAAGACATGTGCCAGCACACCTGGCTATATTTTGTCTTTTCATGTTGTCCCACAGTTCTTTATATTCCTTTCATATAGTTTTGTAATTCTTTGTTTGCATGGTCAAATTCTTTTAATGTGTATATATGTGAGTTTGTGCATGAGTCACATGAGTGTGAATGTCAGCGCCAAAAGAGGGTAGCAGATCCCCTGGAGCTAGAGTTACAGGCAGTTGTAAGCTGCTTGATGTGGGTACAAAGAACTGAACTTGGGGCCTCTGCAAGAGCAGTAAATTCTCATAATCACCAAGCCATCTCTTCATCCTTCATCCCTCTACTTTATCTTCAGCTCCTAATATTATCTGCATGATCCCTTTTGGAAAGGCTTTCCCCTGAGTTTCCTAATTCGATTACTTTTCCTATTTCATTATAGCTACCTCTTTATTGAATTCGGTTTTCAGATCTTAAACTGTCTTTTCATTTCATTCAGCCACATATTTGTATTTTCTTGGATTTATTCTTATCCTCTGTAAGTTCACTTGAGTTGTTACTGTTGTCTTCCGTAAGTCTTTGATGGTGTTTATTACTGTTCTAGTACTGTCCTGTGATCCTCTGGGTGGTTTGTGTTGGAGAATGTTTCTATAGGGCTGGTGAGTTCTGAGTGGACATAATGTCTTGTCCTTTCATATTTGTGTTTTGGCAATGTGACTTGGTCATGAAGACATTTTTGTTCATCATATGTCTGATTCTAGGCTGCCTCTGTTGACTGGAAGTTTTGTTTTGATTTTGTTGTTGCCCAACAACCTGATTTCAGATCAAGTATCAAGAGTTGCTAGTCAATCCTTCAGATACTCAATGTTGATTTTTGGAGTGGATGAACAAGGGTGATTCCAGTTCAGTGGTCATCAAAAATGTAGACGGGCTGGAGGCTGTTAGGTGAGCCAGGGTCTTGGGTACTCACCAGGCTAAGCCAGAGTATAGGCTATATCACTAAAGGTGGGCCTGAGGCTTAGGACCGTGGCAGGTAGGTGAGCTTTCAAGATACTCATCCGACTCAGCCAGGACACAGGATACCAAGGCAGAGAAGTTGAAGATGGTACAGGCAAGCAAGAATCCTGGAGACTCAACAGACTGGGCCAGTGCACAGAATGCTTTGTCCACTCTAGGCCCCTAGATTTGGCATGATGCAGGCGAGCAAGGATCTTGGAGACTCACTAGACTGGGTGAGCACATGGGAATCTGCCAAACCTTGAATAAATATTGTGCTACATACACAGACTCTGTGTCAGAAAAAAAATTATTCAAATCTGTATTGAGTACAAATGTGGCCATAATGCCTGTTTTAAGTTAACTTACCAAGGTCATACAACTAGTAAGTTTATCTAGAGGGTTTGAACCACAATGATCTGGCTCCAGAGCCATGCATAAAAGGCTAGTACTTACTACACAGCAGGTTAACAGTTCGTATTGTACTCATTTTCTGCCTGCCTTGCATCAAAGAGCTCCCTCAGCTCTCTCAAACACATTCATAAAAAGGTGGCAGTGAAGCAATGGGTATTAGATGGCTCCTCAGTTGTAAGCGCTCTCCAGTGACATGCACTGTTAAAAAAGTAGTATTACGAAGGTTTTCAGATAGTACTAACAAAGTCTTAAAACGAAAAGGCTAACACTAGTTTCTAAGGACTCAGAGGGCAGATTTTCGTTACTGGAATCTGGCTACTTGCCACTGTATGCCTTAAACAAGTTATATCTGAGCCTGTTTCTTTGCTCTGAAAATGAATACTTGTATCGTTGAGCTGCTTATCAAGTGTTTAAAACTGCCCATACTTGATTTGTAGGAAGTGCCCAGTGAATACTGGTTCTTACCATGCTTCTTTAAAACTTCATGACATTGTAGCTTAAATGCCTTAGAATCTTATATTTGAAAAAAAAATGAGGCTTGACATATGTCATCTATCTCTTAAGCACCAAAGCTAGGATATGAATCAGGCTTCTTCACCGAGAACCCTCTCCAGCAGGCAGCTTTCCATAAACCTGCCTTAGTGTATGGCACATGCCTACTTAAAAACTTCATCCCATGCATTTAGCCCTATAGGTAAAGCATGCCTCTGTTCTTTATTTATTGCAGCACTTTCGGATCACACCCTGGCCTAGGACTGATGAAAATAAAAGAGGAAGAGGAGAGTGACAACCCAGGCATGGGAGTGTGAGTCTTCTCATGCTTTCCAAGTGCCATTTCACACACAGGAAGTATGACTACACTATAGCCTTTCAAGATGAGGGCAAGCTCCCCATCTTGCAGACAGCTTTGGTGAAAAGTTGAGATACCAGCTAAAGTATATTGTCATGTTCGAAATTTCAATAAATATACAGAATTAAAAACATCTCCTCCTAAGACATAGTGAGGAGGAAATGAGTTCTTTCTATCTGAGTTTGTTTATACAGGTAGAGATTGGTTCCTGCAGCACTACCATAAGATGGCATGTACTGAGAAGACAATAGAAGAAATCCAGCTAGTTTGTCAAATTTCTATCAGGAGTCAACTGCTAAACCTTTGATTCCTTGGCATCTGTCATAAAGGTAAAGAGAGGCTAAACTGTACATTGACAAGAGCAAAGACAGTGAGACTCTTAGCTTTGTAGTCAAAACCCACTTTTAATCCCATGTTTGGGAATCCCTCCTTCTTGGGATACAGCTGCAGCCATCACTCTTCACCAGCAGGTGTCCCCATCAGACCAGGGCGCCACTTGGAAATGGAAGCTTCAAATGCAGAAAAACAGCGCTAAGTTAGAAAGTGACTCTGACTGGTAACACTGTTGGAAAGCTGGAGCACAGGTCCACAGTTCTTAATTTTGTAGATACTAACTGCTCCAGAGAAAGTGTCACACAAAAAAACCTTGCTTTGTATGCTCAGATCCTACAATTTCACATGAAGAAGGGTAATAAGATTCTTATCCAAAAAAAAAAAATGTGCATAAAGTAGACACCACGGGGTTCTTACAAAGGTATGAGTGTGTCCATGCATCCCTTCAAATCCTAGCTTTTTAAAATTAGGTTGTTCAATTTAAGCTAAATACTATTAATTCAGGAATAGAGACGCTGGTATCTCATAGAATTATGTGGCTTTTTGAAACAGGGTCTCACTATGTAGATTATGCTGGTCTCCAACTCGAGAGATCCACCTCTCTGCCTTCTGGGATGAAAAGCATTTGCCATCTCATCTAGCTTTCAGAATTTACTGTGGAGATAGATGAAGTTGAGCTCATGGTTGTGCATGTGTAGGGCTATACAGCAGTTTTATAGTTTTGATTCCTGTTGTATAGGGGAAATATACACAGCTATGCATGGCATTGGAACCAAGCCTGGAATACTATGTGCCAGGATGTTGATAGTACTTCTGAGTAGTAGAACTGGAAAATCATGTTTTACAAAATGCTTTGATATGTAAGATTCTATTTAAAACAAACAAACAAAACAGGCAGGCTTGGTGGTGCATGCACTCTGGAGGCAAAAGCAAGTGGATCTGAGTTTGAAAGCCAGATCTGTCTGCATAGTGAGTTCCAGTCCACCAAGGCTACATAGTGAGGCCCTGCTTTCAAAAAACAAAAGCTGCATCATTACTTGCTTCATAGTTAGGGGAAAAGAGAATTCTGAAACTTTGTTGCTGGGCACTTAGGGCAGTGTTTAACCTTTAAAATATAGCCTGTGTAAGACTGGGCCCTAAGTGAAACCAAGTACGGGAGTTTGATTTGAGGTCATGACACTATTTCCTGGAGCCCCTCTGCAGGAGGAAACTTGCATTGTGTTCACTTAAGCTTCCTTTCCAGCTGGGGCTCAACTGATTACCTACCCCTCGAGGCTTCTGTCCTGAAAGACAGTGCCTCTTATGAACATGGTGTATTAGAACTTCAGCTCTGTTGCTGTGTATCTGGGTCATTCTGACCCCACAGCTGTACAGGGCTAGTAAACACCTACTTTTAAGTATGAGACTTCAGAGTTCCAGTCTGTAGAAAATGTCAAGAACTATTTTCCTATGAGACCCTGTTTAGAATGGGAAATCTTAACCTACTTCATGGTTGTTAGGAAGATTAAATTAGCAAAAGTCCAGCCTAAGTATTCAGTAAGTGGCAAATGGAATTTTGCAAACTGTTGCAAGAAGCCATTAAAGCTCTCTGAACCTAGGGCACTCCTCTAGCTCCTAAGACTCAAAAGGCTATTTCCTTCAGGATGGATGAAGGTTTCCCCGAGCCCCAACTGCAGAACTGAAGAAATGGACCTGGCCCACAAGCGTCTGAGAATTCTGTACACTGTGTTCTTCCAGCTGATGCTCCCACCTTTTGGAAACCAAAGCTGCCAACTTGGCCTCTTGCAAAACACACATTCCATTCATAAGTGCATTTGTGCATTGTTCCTCCCACACCCTTCTAGACAGCCAATGCTGCCTTGGGGAAAAGGCAACCCAGGAGGTTTTTACAGAACTCTCGGTTTGGGTTAGCACTCCTGTGCCTATATTGGGGTTGTTCAGAACACTAAGCCACACTTATTTTTAAATAGCTGCATGTGATACTATAACTCACAATTTCTAAACCACTACTTTGTTGACTTTGAAGCTGCAGATTGTTTTTGCACATACATTCTCAGCAGGTATTTTTTTAAGAAAAGCTACAGTATCAATGCATATTAATAGTTGTTTTAACTACAGAAAGATTTTACTGTTGGCCATCATAATCTGTCTCAAATCTTTGCCTGTATGATCCATTAAAGAACAAGTTTCAATTACTACTTTCTGGAATACCATTTAGATTGACATTCAACTTTTTCAGAAGCTTTTTGGCCAGACTTCCTTCAATGGTGGTAAATATCTATTGCCTGTTCTGTTGCAAAGCCAACTTTTTTCATGTTGACTTTTTAAGAGCTTCTTGTGGATCAAATATGGTGTCCCTTTGTCAGTCTTAAGTGCTTCTAGGCTGGATGGTCACAGCTCACACCTTCAATCCCAGCACTTGAAGGTGCAGACTAGCCTGGTCTACAGAGCAAGTTCTAGGGCTGCCAGAGCTATGCAGAAAAACACTTTTTAAAAATGTGCTTCTAGTTTGCTTTTTAAGGCATAGATTTCAAGTCTTGATTGACTCAGGGATCAATGTAAATACCCACTGGCCAATCTTACCTACCTATCCTTAACGATTTGACCTCTGTTATTCCTGACACTTGCCTTGACATATAGTAGCTTTCTCTTGTATGTAGATAAGTCTATCCAATTAGATACGTTTGCTTCTTAATTTGGATCAAACCCCAGGGCTAGAGGGTTGACATTCGTAGCCAACTTGGCCATCTGCTTGGAGAACTTGATAGGTGAAGCCAGAATTGAAGTGACTCTTCTATCCCCCTGGACTACTTTTTAGCATATTTTCTTAACAGAAGTCCATTCCACGTGCAATTAAGCTCATCTGGTAAATATAAAAATTACTTGCCAATCATTTTAATTGGAAATAGGAATTTTTTTTCATCTTATAATCCATACAGCACTCTGTTAACATCCAGTTGACTGTCTTTCCACTCTATTACTCTCCAACCTGTAAAGTCCTATGTGTGCTTATTAGAAGGGACAAAGCACAGAAGAAAGCAGGCTGGAAATCAATGGGAGGAGCATGGAGCAAGAGTAAACTACGTTTTCTAGAGAATGTAGTCAGGCTTATAAACCCTTCCCAACTGAAAAGGCTTTCCTAATCTCCACCCCACACTTACTAGATCTTAGGAGATACCAAGAGGCTAGGAATCCTTGAGGGACCATCAGCACTTCCATCAAAGAAATGAGCAAGATGGCTGAACAGATAATAACCAGAAAATACAAGTTGGGAACTGAGGGTCTTAAGTCCCGAATTTAGGCAGATGGCTGCCTCAGAGATCTTGTTAAAAATTTCCTCTCCCAATTTGGCACAATAGAAAGTTGAGCCCTTTTAGGGAGCAGTGAGTGATGAGATCAAATGTCATGCCACACACATAAAGTGTTACCAGCCCAGCCCCTCCCCTACCAAACACACACAGGATATAAATAACATCTTTTTGGAGACCCGTAAGAGGGTTTACGGTTGAGCACTATGAGGTATCATAGACTTTTTCTTAAATCCAAATCCTGTTGGAAATTCCTTTTATTTTGCAGATGAATAAAAGGTAAACTTAATCACTGCAAGCCTGATTAGATCTAGGGACCATACATTTCACACAGGGCCAACTTTACTTCTTAGGGGAACTGAGTTACTTGAGGTAAGAAAGACAATTTCAGTAGTGGGCATATAAGCAGTCCTGATCACGGAAATCATCACCTGTGTTTGGAGCTGGGCTTCTATCCTACATGGATCATTTTCCCAAGCTGTTAATACAGCATAACATCATGTTGGAAAAAAGTTTCCAGTGGGTGTATAAACTTTGCCTCAGAATAAATTCACTGTTCTTTGTTTTCTGTAGAAATATCAATAGTCAGGTAAACAAATTTATTGAATCCAACAGCAGATAACCTTCAAATTAAAAAAGAAAAAAAAATAAAAAATACTGTAGACATCAGAGACAAAAATGTGTATATCAAGTTAATATTCAAGGGGCTATTGAAGAGTGCAACAGTGCAGAGAATACAAAAGTATTAACTTCTGTCAAGTTTGTACAACCTCAAGAAACCTATGCTGGTCACAAACCAAGAAGGATCCACAAAGGTGGAGGGTCACATGAGCAGTGGACTCATTGCCTCAGAATATATGCAAGACCAATTCAACTAAGCCTTGTTTGCCTATTGCTTCAAATTTCCTCTTTGAAACCTAGAACCATACTCAGTGCAGCAGGGAAGAGCAGATAATCAGATTCTAAGGACTGGGGACTAGTATTAGAGGGAAGATACTTTTAGAGCAAATATATTTGTGCTGAGAGAAAACAGCAGCTGCTGAATGACTTCTTTTGGCAATGCCCAGGATACTGTGATGGAAGTAGGCATTTATGAGAGCAGGCTGGGTTTCCAAGAGAAACAGAACACAATGGCCTAACACCCAAGTCAGAATTTGATTTCTCAACTAAGCAAACCATCAGCATCTGCGCCCAGTGCTCAAGCATCATTCTTTAAAAAAAAAAGGGGGGGGGGAGGTCGGTCCTGGTGAGCATCCCCAGCATGTAGTCCTGCGGCCATGGGCCACAATTACAGCTTACCAAAGGAATGAACTCGGAAGTGGCAAGAACTTCTGCTCTCCATGACCCAGAAGGGAATATCAATACCACTTGTCCTTAAATAATCCTAATCGACATATTTTGATAATTTTGTTCTTTCAAGTACTGAAGGTAAATACTGCTTGAGTCCTTCAAGTAAGACCTTTGTATTCTAACATACACAGGAAAATAAGTCTACAGAAAGAAAGGGGTGGGAAAGGGGTGGGAGGATAAAAACATTTTAGCAGTAGCTCTCTTTCCATCCCTTATGTGAGTATATAACGAGGTCTACCTGCTGCACTGAAGACTCCACTTGAAACACAGCAAACCATACATTCTTTTTGCTTTGTTAGTTTTTGGACAAGTCTTTATCTCCGCAACTTTCCACCAATGTGTAGTCTAAGTACACAATCTATTGGTTCCCATAACCTGATCTGGTCAAGAGACCAGGCCCTTGGAGGCAGCACTGTTTCAAGCTACAACTGTACGCAGCTTAATCTTTTACTATGCCCATCTAAATATGAAAAATACTGCTTTGCACATTTTCTATTATCTTTCCCTTGGCCCAAAGCTTTGGCTGAAATTTGGATTTTTCAGCCAGCTCTGGAGACTCCATCAGATGGCTACATATAGACTTCTGGATCTAACACTACACATGTGGATACATCTGCCACGGTGAATCCAGAGCTGCTGAGGCAACCTCCAGAAGTACAGCAAAGTGTCACTAAGAATAATGCATTCAAGTTTGGCAAGGCTAGGGGAAAGAATAAAGTAACCTTTTATCTCATACCAGCTTGCTACTAAAATACTAAGGAAATACCATGGAAACTCAAAAAGTAACTTGCTTTTCAAAAGTAAGTAATTTTCAAACATACTCAGTTTGTGTAGTAATGCTTAGATATTGCAGAATTTCAAAACGACACCCATATCACACCTCCCCAGTGTCACAAAAACCTTACCTGAGGGACAAAGGTTTGGCCAACAGCCACTGCTCATCCACCCAATAAGCAGCAAGCCTATCTGAGGTTGAGTGAAACGGACTTTTGTTTCCCAGAAGTGTTAACTACAAACCTAACACCTCACTGTGAATCTCTTGGCAAAACAAAACAAAACTTCTGCACAGAGAACCCAAAGTCCATCTCTGACTGTTCCTTTCTAGGGTTTCTCAACAGATCATTAATACAATCAAAATTCCCACTGGATGGGGGGTAGGGGACAGGCACTGGGGTTAGAGAAACTGAGAAATCAGTTAAAATCTACCCAGTGGGGAAGGAAGCTAGTTCCTTGAGTCCATGGGGCCATTTGCACACTCCCCTGCCATACACTCTTTTTCTTCTCTGGGAGAGAAAGCCTTCCTGACTGTAACACTCTGTCTACTTCTTCCCTCATTGGACTTCTATCCAGTACAGAATTAGGAGAAACTGGCTTGATGAAATCTTATCCAAATGCTGTAATGTAGCTGTGCCCTCAGAAACTGCTGGGTCCCTAGATACTTACAGGAGAACTTTGTCTTATTCTGGCTAGAAGAAAGGGGCACATCTTGGCCTTCCAGCAAGTCTTAAGTCTGTGGCTGATTTGCAGGTTTCTTATCTGTCCCTCAAGAAAGGACAATTGTGAGACTTACAAAAATGTTCCCTGTGTCAATTCCAATTTTAGGAAATATGACTGTCATCTCCTTAAATAATCATCTTTATAAACATAGGAGCCCAGGGCTGTACCAAGAGAACTCAAAGCATGCAATTCTTGCCCAGGTTGAGAAACATATACCCAGGATTTGGGGTAGATTAATCAAGAGAGAAAATTCCAAATATTTTATAGACATTTCTTCATTGTATCAAGAGTATAAATACTTTTGTAACTTTTATTTATTAAAAGATTCCCTTTTTAATCTGTTCCGAAGTGTTGGAAGCTGAACTGTACAAGCTCCTGCCACCCACTTTCCAGTACAATTTTTTGTGGATATTTTTAATGGGAAATTATCAAGAGGGTCCTTCTAGTGGAACTAGGTAGGACAAAGTCAGCTCTTCAGGCCCTGGTGGCAGCTTGACCAAAGCTGGCCTTGTAGAGTGAGCATGTGGAGTCTAGATAACTGTTTCCTCCTTCCTGTGAACAAATTCATTCCTGTTCTCTTTAGTGAAAATGTCCAATTTCATATACAACAGCCTCTGTTTATGATGCTCCCTGGCATCATCTTAAACTACAGATCAAAGGCAGCTCCCTCTTTTATGGCCAGTTTTAGCAGACAAACAAAGGGATATAGATACATATATGTGTATATATATATTTTATAAAGGTAAAATATATACATATCTTATATATGTATATATACATATCTGGGGTAAGGAAAGGAGAGGAGGGTCATGTAAACCTAAACAGTCATCACATTACCCCAAATGAGCTTGACACTAACAAAAAGATAATAAATAACTCCTGGGGGGTTAAGTGACAACATGGGCGCAGCAAAGAGGGAGAGGGCACACATTTAATGATTCAATACACTTGGATTAATCTGTTTGGCAGAGTTCAGGCCAGCCTCAGGCTTCTGCACTTGCCAGACAATTAAGCTGATGATACTCAACAAAAACTAAAGGGGGGAAAAAAACAAACAACAGTCTGAAGCAGAGCTCCATGCCATAGCTTTCTTGCAGGCACACTTTTCTCACCACCCAGAACGGAAACTTTGGCTCCAAGGCAAATGAAAGGGGAGGTGGGGGTGGGGGGCAGTATTTCCACTAATGACATGAAAATACAAAAACATCAAAGAAATCTATCAAAGAAGTCTACTTCCAGCAAAACTGAGGTAGCACTGCTTTCTCTGCATTCAATGCTTAAGTGGTTTTCAGTACAATGTGTTCTAACAAAAAACAAAACTGCTCACTTGACTGACAGGTACAGCATGATGATGATGGATAAATTAAACATGAAATGCAATAGGTCAAAGAAGGAATGAGCAAGAATTGAGGGAGATAAGGGCTTTGGATAAATTAGCTTAAAGGGATGGGGTGGGTGTCAGACTGCAAATGCTCTTGACTGGCCTTGGCTCTCCAAGAGCTTCAAACTGTCTAGAAATTAATGCAATGTGGCTAACAGTTAACACTGTATTCATGTCTGTGTAAATCTTTTAAAATAATTGTCACAACCTAAATTTAACCATGTAAACAGCACTACACACAGTACAGACCTGCCCTGAAAAATAAATGCAAAACTGAGATCTGGCACTGTATCATTTTGTAATGTTAATTCAACCTAACATTCCCATTTCCCCACCCAGGCCTACACCCTCCCCCACAAAAACAAAACAAATCTAATAAAGTTGTGCAAGAAATGGCAGGCTTATTCTATCTGAAGGCTTCAAAAAAAAGGTACACAACATGTAGCCAGGTTCAAATATTTTGGGGGATTTCCCACCCCAAAAAAGAAATAACCAAAATAACCAAATAAATGAAGAAAGTGCCTAAAACATGATACAGCATTTTAGAGCCCTTTCAAATACAAGGCAGAGAAAGGTGTAAAGTAGAAAATATCCGGATCTTCAGTAATTTCCAGAAAGGTCCAACTCCTCACTTGGCTGCAGGGCAGCAGGCAGATCCTCAGCGCTGCTCCTGGAACAGAGCGACTAAGTCTGCTCCTCCTCCGGACACAAGCCCTCGGGCCCTGAGCTGAGTGCACCTCTCCCTTCCACTTCTCTTTTCCTTCTCTCCATTTCCCACTCCACAAAGGTATCAAAGAGACTTGGCCAGGCCTCATCTTCACTGTAGTTGCTGAGGTCGGGGCCAATCACCTGAGTGAAGTTAAGAAACATGTTCCAAGTGTCCCGGGAGATGCCTTTGATTCCCGAGGGGTTCTCTGTTAGGAAATTTAGCCACTGGTCCAACACCGGAGGGTTGTTCTGGGTAAATACTAGTTTCCACAGGGCAATAGCTATTTCACGATGCAGTGACCGCTGCCCTTCTTCAGAGTCCAGGCCAAACTGAAATGTAAACCGGTAGAGATCCTTGAATTTATCTTCTTGTTTGGCTTCTGTTAAGAGGCTAGGGAACCGTGCACAGATCCCATCAATGCTGTCTGCACTTATTGCTTTACAGCCGTCAAAAAACTCCTTCCTGCGACAGGTAGGAAAAGGTACGATTAGTAAGTGAAAATGATGCCGTGTATGATAAGGCATGACAGCAACAGTAACAACAGCTAACTCCCCACCCCCACCCCGCCAGGCCCTGGGAAGGCAGAGACAAGAGGATCTCTAAGTTCTAGGCCAGCCTGGTATAAGCAGTGTTCCAGGTCAGCTAAGCTATATTCAGACCCCACCTCAATTAAGTAGGTAGGTAAACAGACAGGCAAACAATAGGTAGATGATAGATAGATATAGATAAAAACAAAGCTGGAGAGATGGCTCAGTGGTTAAGAGTACTGGATGCTCTTCCAAAGGAGCCCAGGTCAATTCCCCCAGCCTACACGGCAGCTTATCTGACACACTTCTGGCCTCTGAGGGTACTAGGTACACAGGTAAGACACCCATACACATAAAATAAAATGGAACAACGACAAATGTCTTTGGGGGTCTGGCAAGATGGCTCAATACTTAAATGTACTTGCCACCAAGACTGGTAACCAGATTTTGATTCCAAGAGCCCACGTGGTAGAGGAAATAAACTTCCTCAAGTTGTCCTCTGGCTCCTTTACATTTAAAGCACAGCACATGTGCATGCATGCATACACCCACCTCAAAAATATGTAGTTAAAAAAATTTAAAGCCAGGCAGTGGTGGCATACACCTTTAATCCCAGCACTCAGGAGGCAGAGGCAGGCAGATCTTTGTGAGCTCGAAGCCAGCTGGTCTACAACACTAGTCCAGGACAGCCAAGGCTACACAGAGAAATCCTGTCTTGAAAAAAAAATTTTTTTTAACTATTTTTGTTTCTATTGTTTTATGAGATAGGGTCTCACTATGTAGCCCAAATTAGCCTTGAATTCTCTACCCTTGTGCCTCAGCCTGCTGAGGGCTGGGGTTGCAGACATGTACTTTTTAGCATACACTTTGCAGTTTATATAAGGGTTTCACACTGTCTCAGGGACTGTGCAAGCTACTGAAGTGATGAAGCATCTGATCTACTGAGCAGGCCAGATAAATTCACTGGGTTTTAAAGTTCCTTCTCCCAGGCAGGTACAGTGGCTCACACCTTAAATTCCAGCACTCAAGAACCAGGCAGATCTTAGAGATTGAGACTACCTTGCTCTACATATCCAGTTCCAGACCACTAGGGCTATACAGTGAGACCCTGTCAGTAAATAAATAAATATAAATAAAGTAAGTAAGTCAGTCAGTTCTTATTCATAACCCAGGACTCTTCAAAACATGGCCTGCCATTACCCTGCCATAGCCTTATACACAAGCAAACAACCCCAATATGGATGCGTAACTTTGACAATTTGTGCAACTGCTGCTTAATAACGGGGGTCAGCTGTCCCTACTGAGGCAACAAACTGAGAGCTCCAAGAGTGGTAGAGGTACATCCGCAGAGGCACTTGGCCTATAGACACTTAGTGCCTGGCAGAGTACAGATAAGGAAGGAACTGACATGTAAAAGAGTAAGAGACAAGGTCTGAGTGGCTGTCAGTGGGCTAAGTAGCAGCTTGGCAACAAGGCTCACACTGCTTAGTCCTTTTTTTTTTTTTTTTTTGGTTTTTCGAGACAGGGTTTCTCTGTGTAGCCTTGGCTGTCCTGGACTCGCTTTGTAGACCAGGCTGGCCTGGAACTCACAGTGATCCGCCTGCCTCTGCCTCCCAAGTGCTGGGATTAAAGGCGTGCGCCACCACGCCCGGCGCTTAGTCCTTATTTAATTTCAGGCAGAGGGTTAGTGCCAAGTAACTCGGGCTGCCTCTTAGTGCTATGATGAATTCACATGTGGCCTACCAATAAGGCAGCACTCTACCCTGTGAGGAGAACACAGGATAGCACATGTCAAACAAGGAAACTTTATGGAGACACAAATCTGAGTCTTATCTACCAAGAAGTCTACTCAGTAGTTCTGTTCTAAGTTTCAGGCCCATGGAGAAAGTTAATTCCTTAGGAAAGTCTAGGAAGTTCTCTGGATCAGAACTACAACTCAGAACACTTAAGCTTTTGTTAAAAAAAAAAAATGGACAGAAAGGGGACAGGGGAGCACTTGCCCCAAATCTGTGAAGCCAGCCCAGCTCTGTCCTAGCTGGCACCACTACCCATTGTCACTTTCCTCCTCTGCTCACCCACAGACTTGAAAGCTTTTGTGTGTGACTAACCTGGTAAATTTGCACATGGTAGCAGCCTGAAACTTCCAGGCCAAAAGCAGCACTCGAAATTCCGTAGGATCAACACACAGGTCATTGCAAAAGCGCTCCATGCCTTCCTCCAAAATTGCATCCTCCCGCTCGTCCTTGTAGCGCCTGAATAGTTCTTCCAACCTCTGCAAGGAAGACTCCTCGGTATTGGTCTTGGACTCCCTCCCAGCATCTCCAGAAGATGTTGGCAGCTGGCAGACCTCAGTGGCAGCCTCTGCTTTTTTGGTCCCATTAACAAGGATATCCCCAGCTGGTTTGCTACAAGGTGGCACCTGTTCCTCACGGTGGCCAGCCCCCCGCCTGCTGTGTGACTTGCTGCTGGGGTCCCTGTCTCCGTTCTTGCTGCCCAAGGTTGATGAAGGATTCTTGCACTTGGTGACACACTGGCCCATGGTGGTGGTGGCCTGGCCTCTAGAGCGGCCCCCTCTGGATCAGATGTCCTCGCTGCCACTGGCCCATGTATTTCAACATGCCATCAGTTAGAGGAGCCGGCCAACCTGGAAGGAAATTATGAAGCAGTCAATTCTAGGCAAAGGAGTGAGGTATAGACACTACACTCTAGAACTGTCCACCAATGACTGCTATTTCACTGATCTTACAATGAGCCAAAGGAGACCCCAGCTCACCATTACCTCTCCTATAAGCCTGCTTGCTCTTGTTGCTTACACTTGGAAATGGAGGATAAGGGGCATATGGAGAGCCAGCATGGGAAATTCCTAGAATCCTTAAGGTAGCATAGGTTACAAAAGTCTGATTCATTTTCAGAACACATCAAAGACTACAGTTCTGGTTGGATGTTCCAGAGGAAATATGTCTTGTCATCTTTTGCCTTCACATAAGAAAGTTATCTGGACCAGAGTTATGCCACAAGTTGATCGCCTTGTTCTATACCTAGTACCTAAATGTTCAGATTTCAACAAAAATTGTTACAATAGGTCTTTTCTTCCCAGCATAACACAAGCAATACCTTGGAGGATAAATTACCTTGGCCTGGTAGCCATGGCAACTAATTGAGCAGAACAATACGGAGGCAGCTAAGTCTCTGATAATGGTAATGGATGGAGCTGGCAACACTCTTTAGTAGGAATCATGGAGAGTAAAAGGAGCATCACCCCACCACAGCCATCCCTCCTCCCTCCCTCCCGCAGATGCTATCGAATGTCAGGAGTGGAAACTTAGCTGAGAGGCAGACTGCATGAAGAAACTTCCATGAAGTCCTCAGCAATAAGGGGCTGTAGCTATTTTAGGGTCACTCATGTTCCTGAAAGTATCCCTCACCCGAGCTCTGTTAGGAAGCCAAATATATACACTGTTTGCCTTGTAAAGTTGGATTCTGAAGGAACAGAGCGAAGAGGCCATATGCAAGCCACCTTTAATCTCATAATGGTCTAATGGTGAGGTGAAAAGTGTCAAAACTACAAGCAGGAACCTAGCCAAACAACAAAGCAAAATGTGTCTGATCTCTTTGGATTCACACAGGTATACAGTCCTAACTCCACCCTGCTCCACCCACCTGTATGGAGCCTATATTCCAGGTACTTTCCCAGCCTAGGTGTGTCTCCATACTCAATACATCTCTAAAGAGATAAACTTGCCAGATCAAAAGATAACCCCGACACTGAGAAGATCCTCCACTGTGTATTTGTTTTTATATGAACTGCTAGAAATCTGTGTGCAAAAGCAGAAGCGATTTTTAATGTCTACTCAGGACTCATTCTTAACCGTCAACTACTTTGCTATAATAGAAAATCCATGTAGAATTTAGTACTTGGAAAACTCTGCCAGCTGTTAGAACAATGGCAGCCCCTGACTCCAGGAGCCAGAAGTGTAACAAGAAAAGCAGACACTAGACAAAAATCAGTGTCAGTCGGACATGGACCTCCCACTTCTAAGGAATCTTCATGGCCATTTATGGTGCAAATTCAGAGCTCTTAAGAGTCTGGTATTGGGACAAGCAGCAGATGTTAAGAAAGGCTGAATAAACAAAAACAAATGAAAAAGTAAACAAATAAAACAGCTTCCACCAAACAGCTCCTGGACAAACTGGAGTTACTTTCTAAAGGAACCCTAAGAGGAAGCAGTGAGTGTGGGCATCTAAAAGGAGCCACAGTCATTCCTGTAGTGACGTAGACTCCTGTAAGGGTGTGTCCTTTTCTGCAATCTCAGACACAAGGCATGTCTACACATGCCCTCAAAAGAACTGCAGTTTCGATTTGTTTTAACAACAACAACAACAAAAACCACAAAGAAACCCTTACAAGAGCTTTGGCTGTGAAAAGTGACAGACCCAGACATGGCTTCTCACAGGCTGTTCATACTTCAAGCATATAGTAAGTCATAAGTGAAATCTATTCAAATTTCAAAAGGCAAGGGTTAATTCTTGGAAGACCATCATAGAAGAGAAGCAACTGTTCCGGCAGAATTCTCTCCAAACAAGAAGGACTGTAGCATGTGGAGGGTCTGGTTTCCAGATTTGTGTCTCTAAAGACTGGATTGCTGAAAGAAACAAAAGGCCCAAACTTACACAAACCCCACATGCTCACAGACTGGCAATTCTAATTCTCAAGTGTGGTGACTCACCAGTGTTTGCTGCTCAGCTCCTGCTGCAGGAGGCCCCTCAACCGGGTTAGGTAAGAGGATTTCCTGCCCTCCATGTGACCCACCTACCCAGCTCACTCACCCCACCCCCACTGGATAGATGCTTTAGTACAGTAGCTCCCTCCAAAGCTTGGCACCAAGGCCTTCAGGTAAGGGCAGAACAGATGGGGCTCCCATAGAGGCCTAAATCCCATTTACTCTGCTGCGCCTCCATGTAAAAGCATCTTTGATGACCTGATGCAATGGAGCCAGTTGCAACCTGAAGGCTTTTAACATGCTCAGCAGATGAGAAAGAAGAGGGGGAAAAAATCAATGCAGACAGATGATCCATCAGCCAGTGGCAGAAGGCTGGCTTTCTCCCATCATGGTTCTTATCTTTGAAAGGTTTCCATTCTAGTGGGATGGAACAGGGATCTCAGGGCAGTCAGCTGGTGGGTACTGCTCCTCTTTCTCTGAGTTTCTCCACACCCAGTCACAGCAACCAGCCTGTGTTCAAAAGGCTGGCAGAATATTCAGTCTTTCTAAAGCTGAAGGTCTCATGGCAATCCTCAAGTACTGAGCATTTGATACAGGGCGAAGCTCTATGCTAACTAAGCAGTTTAAGAACATTAGCCCATGTGCCCTCCTCACCGTAACCCCATTAAAGACAGGGAA
Source organism: Acomys minous (assembly GCF_964271855.1). Taxonomy (NCBI): domain Eukaryota; kingdom Metazoa; phylum Chordata; class Mammalia; order Rodentia; family Muridae; genus Acomys; species Acomys minous. Next base: position 79,153,219 of record NC_140484.1, on the reverse strand, counting down.
ACTGAGCCTCTGTACAGTAAACTTATCTAACATCACAAAACCTGGAATGTTTAGTTCAAGAAACCATGACCTGTATAAATGAGCCCACATCTGGCAATACACCATGGGACAGCACACTGAGGAACGGGTCCTGAGTTCAGGAGCAACAATACAGCAACCTCAGGATGATAGCACATCTTAACCATCACCACCAGAACACCATTATGCCTGCACCCAGTGATCAAGGACATCCTTAGCACTGCCCTCTCCTGGGCCAGGCAAGGCCAGCTGCCACGATTCCTTCAAGTATGATACCCTTGGGCTCAGCTCCCCAGTTAGGGGAGGGAGGGATATGCTAGTCCACTAGTCCACTTGTCCTAGATCTGCTCCATTACATTAGTGTGGTGAAAACTCCAGCCATGAAACTGAGCCCTAGCTCTGTGACTAACACAATTCCCCAAATCTGTTGACATAGTTTTGCACATCGGCGTCAAGAAAAGCAGATAAGAGTACCTGGTACATAGAGCCAGCCCTACCCCATAGTCTTTTCAGAAAACAGTCTTACAGGTGCTGTTGAGATGGTTCAATGATAAAGGCACCTGTCACCAGGCCAGGGACAACCTGAGGTCAATCCCCAGGACCTATATGGTGGAAGGGAAGAATAAATTTCTGAAAGTTGTCCCAGGCCACACAGAAGGTATGGTGTGTGTGTGTGTGTGTGTGTGTGTGTGTGTGTGTGTGTGTGTGTGTGTGTGTGTGTGCGCATACGTGTACACACACAGTCTCTCATTAATAATATTTAACATTTTTACTATTAGCATTATTAATAATAATTTAAATGGCCAGGCATAGTGTTACATATGTTTAATCCCAGCACTTGGGAGGCAGAGACAGGTGGATTTCTGTGAGTTCAAGGCCAGCTGGACCTACTTAGTGAGACCCAGTTTCAAAAAACCCAAACAGTCGAACACATCACTGACCATATTCAAAAGCCTCAAGGTTCCAGCACATGGAGAATCAGCCTCTCCATAGGAAGGATTTCCTTGTGATTGATCCTCAATAAAATCAAGCTGTGCCTTGTGAATACTTTAAATTGTTAGCCATGCCCTTGTTCCTAACCTGAGGCAGGCTTGCACTTGCCTCTTTCATCTACCTCTATAAGTCTGCAAAGACAGGATCTCTAGCTTTCTAGGCAATTACACTCAGTTAATGGCAGTGTCTTCCCAGGTGGCTCTCCTCCCTCCCTCTGCCACCAGCTGACAGCCTCTGTTCAATTCAGACGCTCAGTGCCAAGTTTCCAAAAACAACACAATTATTAGTAATGAATATCACCTTCTATTTGCTATATTGTATATTGTAACAGCAGTATGGAAACATAGCTCTGTGAAATAATTATTGAATTCCAGGAACCTAAATGGCAGCACACTGAAGTCAAGAAGCCTTGCTAGGAAGGGAGAAAACAGTACAGTTAGAGAGGTGGGGTGAAACAGTGATGGCGTCTATCAACCAAACCTGTCAGTCAGCAGCTCATTCCATTGCACCTAAGAGGACTGTTGAGTGGAGGGAACAAGATAATCCATGTATTTGGCACACAGAAGCATTCAGTGAAGGGTCGGCCTCCGTAATTACTATTATTACTGCCATTGCGAAGTCGCTGACAGACTCAAGCTTCTTTTACCGAAGGAAGTGATCTTTAGTAGCCAGCCCAGCCATGCCAAGTCAAATGTGTCTGCAAGTGACTGCTCTCCTGCTTTAGCTATGTGGTGCTAGTGGGTCAAATACAGCCAAGGATAAGGAGAGGTGGGATAAGGGCTGAAACACTAAGAGGATGGGGTGGAACCATTCACACATACAATAACTGGGGAACAATTTCTAAACCTTTATACTCCTTTGGATATTTATTTACCAGACAGGAACTTTGTTTAGCTTACATAGAATCAACATCAGTCCCCAGCTTTTTTCATTCAGTTTAAGCTCCAGCTGCTCCTGCCTCTTTCCCTCCCTTCTCTGCACATCAGCCTCCAGAAGCCTTCTTCCTGTGCCAGCCCTGGTTGCCATTCCTGAGGACAGGCTTGGCTGCTTGCCCAGATCAGCCTCAGCCTCAAGCCTGAAGCAGGCACTGCTAGGCCCTCAGGGCAGTCCTTAGAGGCCTGCTGTCCCTGGAGGTGTTCTAGCTCCAGCTGCCTATCTCTTTGGTAGTTCCACGAGGTAACAACCAGGCAAGCCTGTCTTCAAGTAGCTTGCTCTGGGTTGCTCAACCAACCCACAGTGAGGACTAACCCACACTGAGACCCGGTGCAAATGGAGTCAAGAAAAGGGAGGCGCTGGGAACTGCAAAGGATACGTGAGAGGGACTTGGAAGGATGATAGCTGTGGGCCCAGGGCCCAGATGCACTTTTATAACAAGCCTAAGAAATAAATGGCTGGAGCTATTATATATTTGAAAACTATGGCTTCTTAATTACCTCACAATCAGACTACAAAATAAAACCAGCCTGCCAGACTTTACCGAGAAGACTGTAGAGAGGTAGGTCTTGTTTGGGTTCTAAAATGACAATAAGCAGAAAATGGAAAGAGAAGGCAAATATGATTGGTCCATGCAATTAACATACAGTATTAACTACATTTTAAAAATCATTATAGGGAACTAGGGAGATTGGCCCATCAATAAAGTGCCAGCCACAAAAGCATGAAGACTTCAGTTTGGATCCCCTGCACCCCTGTAAAAGCTTAGGGTAGTGGTCCATGTCTGACGCCAGTGCTGGGGTGTTGGGGGTGTTAGACAGGGAAGCTTCCTGGGGCTTGCAGGCCAGCCAGCCTAAGTACATCACTACCCTCCAGGGCTAATGATAGACCTTATCTCAGAAAATATGGTGGAGAATGACACCTGACATTGACCTCTGACCTTTACACATGCACGCATACACCACCCACACATCCACAAAGTATTACATGTATTTATTGAGAATGATGTGAACTGCTATGATGACTTTACATCTCTGTAAGTTAGACAACATTTTCTTCATATAAAAGAATAAGTGAATAAACTTCAAGGAGTTGGCTTGAAGGAACCAGTCTGACTCCACACTCTCTGATCTCTATGGCAGGCCTTGTTTACTCTTCTCTGCTATGATGTGTGCCAGAACATGCCAGACCCTCTAGGAAGATGATGAGGCCCCAGGAAGAAATGTTCTTTATTAACTCTGAGGATGTCTTGGACTGTCATCCAGGACTCCTGTAAGCAATGTATCCCTTCAACAACTCATTTGGCCTCGCTGAGTTTCTGCGACTCCAATATTAAAACAAGTGGACTAGACTTGTCTTTTCAAAGTTTATTCTGGGGCTACTTTACAAATTCTCGGTGTTAAAAGAGACAGCAATTTTTATATAAAGCTCTCTAAAGACAAGAAATTGTCGTCCTTAATAAATGGCTCCCCTTGATTCTTCTTGCTCATACTATCGAAGCCAAGCCCAAAAGGATAAAATCAGATCTGAACAATGAGGTGATGGACACCATGAGCTTTCCCCTTCATCACTTTAGTTTGAACTCTTCAGAGTCAGCAGTAAGACCCTGACGCATGGCGAGCAGCTGTGCCCTATTCCTCCCACACCCCCACCCCAAGCAGCCTTTCTGGTTGGGTCAGAAAGGCTGCTCAGAAGAAAGCTGTGTTGGCTGCTGACAGGGAGCCTGTCACCACAGGAACAGCCTTGTGAAATAAGGAGCTAAAAATCAGGAGGCAAATACTATACCAAAAAACAGTGTCACCAAGGTGTGCCAAGTTTGCCCTAAGACTGTCTGGACAGAAGCAACCAACCCCAATGCCTGTCTCCATTTTCTTCCTGTCTAGAGTCAGGTCTATTCTGCAGCAACACGCTGCTGATGCTTGCATTCCCAAATAATAGCAATCTGAAATTCATGTTTCCATCTGCCATCAAAGTAATTGTAGAGCTAGTTGAGTCCACTTTCCTACTTCTTATCGAATATGATGACCAGAACATGAGCATATGAAATCCTCAGCTTTTGTACAGCAGGCAGAGGCTGAAGCGACCATGCTGGCTGAAGCCATCCTCTAAGCCCTAGAGAGTCTCCAGACAAGACCACAAGAGATTCCTAGTCCTACCTGGCAGCTACAGGTTCTGAGTGACCTTTTCAAAAAAGACTGAAAAGTAGGCACTGCCCAGTTGTAAATGACTCCTAGGAACCTGCAGACATAATGAGGAAAGACTGAGGGATGGCTAGTCTCACTTGGAACCTGGGGTATGAAGGATGATCATCTTTAGAGCGAGTAGGTCTTACCAGAGCTACCTGATGGGGAAAGCAATTTCCTCTGCCAAAACAAAAAAGACCTGCCTGTTTCTATGTTCATGGTTTTAAAGGTTTTAAAGTCCTAAAATGCCTTATACTAGCAAGCTAAAACTGCAGCTCTAGTTAGGGTTGGGTAGGACTTGCTACACCAACCAATCTTAATGCAACAGAAAAGAGGCATAAAGAAAGGAAAGAAAAATAATTCTTAAAAGAAATAGATATACTAGTTATATTTTTAGGAAATACCCTTGGGTCACATGACTTAACACCATGCAGCTTGGCACAAAGTCATTTCTTTACTTTTATTAGTTTGTCACTGGTCCTTAGGTGTCATACTTCAAATACAATCATGGACTGTATAATGATGTCTCCATCAGTAATGAGCCATGGTCACAATGGTGGTACCATCAGATCACAGTGCCACCACAGCCACCCAATGCTGTAGAGAAAGTGTTTACTTGTTCATGATGCTGCTGACATAGATAAGCACCATATACTGCCAGCTGTAAAAAGTATAGCACATACACTTATGTACAGTATACAGCAGTTACATGGCTGGGCTACATTATTTATAATGCTACTCTTCTGTTGTTAAAAGGTTACTGTAAAACAGCATGCTGTGAGACTCCGGCAGCAAGCTCATACATGTCACATTCACGCAAAGACGAACTCAATCAGAATCCATCCCCTTAGTTAAGCAGTTTATGACTAGATACTACTGGGACTATATATCTAATTATGGCCTGAGGACTTCAGCCAGTGTGGCTGGCTAGTCTGAGGGCTACTTGCCAAACACAAGCAAGCCAACCCAAACACATGCCACATAAACTTTCCAAACACAAACTAATGAAGCATTTCAGTCTCTCGGCTTTAGAACTGAGTTGCATGTTTACCCAAAATAACCAAAACTGGGCCTTCTCATATCACTGGCTCACAGTGAAGTTTTTCCTTTTCTCACCATCAGAGTTCTAAAGCAGGCCTCACTCCCCAAGTATATGCAAAGGGGGCCTGATGAGGGAGGCAGTGGATTTCTAGGTTGGCCAGGGTATTAGTAACTTTTCTAGTTGGTATTACCAAATACCTAAAGAAGGAACTTAATGGGAAGAAAGATAGATTCTGACCATCCTAGAAGATGGTCCACCCCTGCAGCAGAGTGGGAGGCAGCAGCTCTCACATCTTGGCAGATGAAGAAGCAGAGAGTACACACTGGAATCCACAGTATGGATCACCTTCCAACCTTGCCTCAAGATACCACCTCTGCTTGCAAGGCCTCAGACCCAAAGGTTCCCACAGCCTCCCACATCAGTACCACCTGCTGCCTAGCGGGGGGTACGCATTTCATATTCAAATTGTAACAGTCACTCCTTGTCTCTCCCCCAGCTTTCCCGGTGACATTCCTTGTTTAAAGGCTGTCTTTGTAACTCCTTGGTACTATAACAAGAACGGCATGCCTGCTACACTGGCTGTATGTATGCGGTCTGCTTCCTTCTTGGGATGGCCCCTCACCGACCTCACTGAGGGTGAGCTGCTGTTAAACATCAACTCCTTGCTTCAGGTGGCACATGGATATCTGCCACCCAAGAACTTAGCTGGGCAGAGCTAATTAGTTCTTAAACATCTTATTACCACATGAGCTGTCCATTTTTTGGTCGCCTTTCAATGAGTTCAGCTGAAAAGTAGTTAACTGAGGATGAGATTAGATTTTTGCATTTAGTAAAAAGCAAGAAAGGATATTGTGAAATAAGGCAAAAGATGAGGAAAGAATCTGATAGAAAAATGATAAATGACTGCTTACAGATGTCTTAAGGGATACTTCAATGATCACACAAGTCCAGCTGCAGTTTCTAGAGTCATGTGGTTTCTAAGTAAGTTCAAGTTCATCACATGGTAACTGATCAATTTCTCAGTGCTTTCTCATCCTTTATAGAGAAAATCTAAATCCATTGTAAGACCACACATACCAACTTCTTCCTAGAGGCCCATGATGGAGGCACAGTAAAAGAATTCCTCCTTTCAACCACATCCGTAACCTGGTCAGGAACGTCCATGACTACTGCCAAATCAAAAGTGCTTCTAGAAAGCCCTGTCTCTCTGTCTCTGTCTGTCTCTGTCTGTCTCTGTCTCTGTCTCTGTCTCTCTCTCTCTCTCTCTCTCTCTCTCTCTGTGTGTGTGTGTGTGTGTGTGTGTGTGTGTGTGTGTGTGTGTGTGTGTATGACTTATCCCAGAATTCTGGCTAATATAAAGGCTATCCTTTCTGTGTTTTAGAAAGCATGTGCAGAGGATATATACGATATTCATTAAACTTATAAACAAGTAGGCCATATTGTACATCCTATTTTGCACCCATTTCTACTCAACACTTTTCATAAACATCTTTTACTCTCAAAAAAATTATGTGGCCAGTCATGGTGGCGCACATCTTTAATCCCAGCACTCTAGGAGGCAAGGGCAAGCAGACTGCCATGAGTTGGAGGCCAGCCTGATCTACAAAGGGAGTCCAGGACAGGCAAGACTACACAGAAAAATCCTGTCTCAAAAAAAAAAAAAAAGTCATGTGTATTGATAAACATATAGGGACTGTGTATACACACGTGCACATAAAGGTAGTAGCCAAAGGACAACCACAAAATGTAATTCCTTGGGTACTACTGTCTACCTTGTTTTTGTTTGTTTGGCTGGGTTTGTTTTGGGATCTTACTCTATTTTATTTTTAAAATTACGTGTATTCATATATGTCTGTGTGAGAATATGTGCAGTTTTCCACGAGAGGGTATCAAATCTCATGGAGCTGGAATTACAGGTGGTTTTAAACTGTCTGACATGGGTACTGAGACTAGAACTTGGGTCTTCTTCAAGAGTAATATGCACTCTTAACCACTGAGCCATCTCTCCAACCCATTTGTTTTACAGACAGGGTCTCTCACTGCCTTGAGCTGATCAAGTAGGCTGGCTAGTGAGGACCCTGGATCTGCCTGCCTTTCCTTCCCTAGGGCAAGGATTAGCACACGCCACCATACCTAGTCTGTTTGTTGTGATTTTTAAAAAAGATTTATTAGTTCAGTGTGTGTGTGTATGTATGAGAGAGAATATGTTGTGTGTGTGTATGTATGAAAGAGAGTATGTTGTGTGTGTGTGTGTGTGTGTGTGTGTGTGTGTGTGTGTGCGTGCATGTATGTGTGTGGTATGTGTCTGTTGATTCTATTTCCTCCACCAATATAGGCTCAGGAATTAAACTCAGGTCATCAGGCTTTGGTGGCATCCCTACCTGCTGAGCCATCTCAATGGCCCTACACCTGATTTTTTTTTTTTTAAACATGGATTCTGGGATTACTGAACTCAGGGCCCAGGCTTGCATAGCAAGCACATTAGTGGCTGAGCTACCAACATAACCCTCAACAAAAATTGTTATTGCCATTAGTGCTTCAGACAATTCACAAAGAATTTATGAGGCTATTTAGAGCCTACTATTCCATCTTTCAAAACTCTGGTATTATATTCCAGAGGCAGCAAAGACGGTCTGTGTTAAGACACTGTAAACAGCTTACTATCTCATTGAATAGACATCACGATTTGCCGTTTTAATTTTTTACTCTCAGATGCTACCTGCTCCTGTAATTCACTATTATGGACATACTAGGGTAATAAATACAAAATAAAGTTAAACCCAGAACATTAATACTTATTTCCTGAGAATAAATCCCAAGAAGAGAAATTAATGAATCAAAGATTATGCATAAGAACATTTTATATAAAAATCTATTCTAGCAATAGATACATACTTTCTACATATTGAAGTATTTAGAACTAATTCAATTTCCAAAACAAAACAAAATAAAAAACTACCTTTACCAAGAGCATGGCAGACATTATATTTAAAGAAAGTGTCAGCTTTACTGTGAGCACTACGACTTAATAGAGTTGTTACATGATAGGACAAGAAACAAGATGCTCAAATGATCGTCTTTCAATTTCATCTAAATTTCCTCAATTTTTGTTTTTAAGTATTAGACAAAATTTATCCCTTCTACCCTCCAAAAAGGAAAGATGGTGCCATCTGAAAATCTCATGAGTCCTCATCCTCTTAGCACTGGGCTGGAAGTCTGGCTCTTGGACTAACCAAGCCAGAGTGAGTCATCTGCACATGGGCATTTAGCCCAGAGCTGTCATATGGACTTCTGAGCTATAGACTGCGTGAGAGGATATTACAGAACATAACAGAACCACACCATCTAGCCTCTCTATCAGATAACTGGCCAAGTTTCACAAGTACTTCCCTATCTCTAACCAACCCCTGGCCTAAGACTGTGTATATGGGATTCATAATGAAGCATGTGACTCAGGCCCACCAATGCCTTACATGTTCCTGGCTCCAATGACTATTATCAGGGGTACACAGGCACCAAAGCCCACCAGAGAAAATTTCAGCACTGAAAATAGTCACCATACCAGAGCCACTAGGGAAAGTAAAATTCCCATCGAAGAAGGTGACTCTCTCTTTGCTGGGTGAGCTTCAAATCTAATGCATACAGACCTCAAGAATGAGCTTCTTAGGTGGAAAGCAATACAGAGAAATTAACAAACTGTGTTTTGAAGACATCATTTACACCCTAAATTCAATGGCTTCAAGAATGGAGATCAAAGCCTATCCTTCATGAATATGCCAGCCAGTAAATTCTCTTTTACATTCACCAGATGTCAGCTTGTGTCACAACTGAAAGGATTCTTACAAAGACAGTTTACCACTTCTCAGATCTCCTATTTAAGCAGCACAGAAAGGAATTCCAATACTTAGACTTCCTGATTCATGTTCCTGGACCAGCTTACTGGGCCACAATTTCAACTCAGTGTCATGGGTACCCTCAGCTGAACAACAGGAACAATAATCCCTGGCCCATGAAAGCTGTCAAATTCCATTACAACTAGGTGAACCATTAGAATAGTATTTATATAAGATGGCATGACTAACAAGCTAAAAGAACTATCTCAGCCCTCCTCTAAATACACAGTTAGAGAGCACTTAGTCCTGCCTTTTATTATGGGAACATTTTTCTCTCACCTTCATGTTCCCAAAGATGACCCCACTCTTTTATATATATTTATTTTATTAATTTCATATTACATCTCAATTGTTATCCCATCCCTTGTATCCTCCCATTCCTCCCGCTTTCCCCCTACTCCCCTCCCCTATGACTGTGACTGAGGCGGACCTCCTCTGCCCCCTCTGCTCATAGGGTATCAAGTCTCTTCTTTTTTTTTTTTTTAATTTTTTTTTAATTTTTATTTATTTTTTATTATTTTTTTAAAGTCTCTTCTTGATAGCCTGCTATCCTTCCTCTGAGTGCCATCAAGCCTCTCCATCTAGGGGATGTGGATGACCCCACTCTTAACATTCGAGCACCACATGATGGGATGTAAAGCAAACTCTCCTGGAAGCCTTTGTACAATAATGACATGACCAATCTTCTTCCACCTTAAAGGTATTTTATCTAAACCACATCCTATGAAAGTGAAAAACTAGACATGACCAGAATTCTTGGTTTCAATTACTATCAAACAATTTCCCTTTAAGTACTAAAAGTCACTTTAGGAAAAATTCAGGTTTTTAAGACAAAGACTAAAAATGATCATGCTTGTCTGTCTTTATTATATGTATCCTATATGTGTGCATATACACACATACATTTACTTTCTTAAGCTATTCATTTTCACAAATGCACATTATAATGTATAGAGACAAACAGATACTTAAAATATAGTGTTGAGGAATGTTAATTCAGAACATGGCTGTTCTGGAAAGAGATCACATCCAAACACTTTCTAGGTCTATGTGATCCAGCTGGCAAGAGATCACATTCAGAGACCTCCTAGGTCTGTGTGATCCGGCTGGAATACAAACACACCTTTAATCCAGGAGACAGAGGCAAACAGACCTGAGTTCAAGGCCAGCCTGGTATAGAGCAAGTATCAGGTAAAGAAAAGATGAGTTCCAGGCATAGTGATACATGCCTTTAATTCCAAACAAAGGTAAAGTGAGTTTGTAGAAGGAAGCACCCATGTTTGAAAGTAATGTCTAATTGAGTGGCAGAATCAGAGGTGATGAATCAGAGGTTTGACAAAATAGGATATGCTCAACTCTCAGAAGAAGAGAGGAAAGGGGGAAAGAGGCAGTTTTACAGAGAGGAGGCAGTTTCCAGGACAGTAATAGAGAGATGGGTTGCAGAGGGAGAACACAGGTGAAGGCAGAAGAAGCCAGAAAATGAGAATACAGAAGATTAGAGCAAATTGCTGAGTTAGTCTGAGGCCAAGCAGAACAATTCAAGGCCAAAAGAGAAGCCAGACTGAATAAGTCAGCTGGGAGAAGAATTTGAGCCCGAACAGCTGAGTTGAACCAGCCAGCCCAGAGCTCAGAAAGAACAAATAAGGGTGAGCTCATTAAGCAGTAAGTCTCAGAGGCTGAAAACATTCTAAGCGTAGATTAGATTGTATGGAGGCTAGAAGCTTCTAAGCCTAGGCCTAGGTTAGTAGAAGGAAGCAGTAAGCCTCCCAGATAACAACTGAGCCAGGAAAATAAATGTTACTTTTACATAGAGTCTAACATAGGGTAGAAAGCAACAAACAATAAGGTACTGCAGGCTTTGCAAAGTAAGGTTATTTCTTGCTGGGAGTGGCGGTACATGTTTTTAATCCTAGAGCTCAGGAGACAGAGGCAGGTGAATCTCTGTGAGTTTGGGGCTAGCAAAGACTACACAGTGAGACCCTGTCTCAAACAACACAACGCTGACTCTCTTGGTTGACCTGACAGGCTCTATTTTAGGAAAATTCCAACATGAGAAAACTCCAAAGCCAAGCAGTAGAACAAAGCCTTTTCCTCCTGGTTACTGATATGCCTGACAGACTGAGGGCAGCTTCAGGCCCAGAACAAACTGTACATGAGTGCACAGAGCTCTGCATCTAGTAACAGAGTCTGAGGACTTGCATGCAACTTTCTGAACACTCATCAGTTTTGAATGTACTTCAACCACATCCAGGGCCTTCACTCAAAAATCAGTAGTGCAAATACTACAGCTCCTTCAGCTTCTCCTGAAGCCCTACTTGTGCCGTCTAGAAGAAGAGGACATGCTTTGTATGAAACAATAACTGGACCTACATAGGTCTTACCAGCTCTCCATTGGACACATTGCACATCAGTGTTTTCACCTGAAGTTTGGGGGAAATTAAAGGATCATTTTGTACCAGATGTGTCTCAGTTCAATTACTGAGATGGATTCAATCAATTATGTGTCATTGTACTCTAATCTGGGACAACATTTCTGTTTGTTTGTGCTTTTATACTGATGGTTGGTTTTGCTTTTTGAGACAAGAGATCTGCCTGCCTCTGCCTCCCAAGTGCTGGAATTAAAAGCATGTGCCACTGTGCCCAGCAGCGTTGGTTTCCTGGTTTGCTTTTATAGCTATAATTAGTCCAGGCTGACCTTGAATTTGTGATCCTCCTGTCCCAGCTTCCTAAGTGCTAGGATTACAGGCCTGCATCAGCAGCCTGGCTTTATTCTGAGTCTCACTTGTTGATGTGTCTGATGCCCCAACAATACAAATTATATCCTCTGTACCTCAGTTCTTAAGCACAAAGCAAGTGTTTCTACATACCTGCTGATGAAGCACTGTTAGTGTGGTGGTCTGAATAAGAATGGCCCGCATACGTATTTGAATGCTTATTGCCCAGTTGATAAGATATTTAGAAAGGATTAAGAGGTGTGGCCTTGTTGGAGGCAGTGTGCCACTGGGGTTGAGCTTTGAGGTTTCAAAAACCCACCCCAGGCCCAATCAGTCTCAGTCAGTCTCTCTGTCTCTCTCTCTCTCCTCTCTGTCTCTTGTCTGTCTCCCTCCCTCTGTCTCCCTTCCTCCCTCCGTATCTCTCTCCTTCCCCCCCTCACCCCCCGTGTGTCTGTCTGTCTGTAATTTACAGATCATATGTGTGCTGCTCTCAGCTACTGCTCCAGAACCATGCCTGCCTGCCTGCCTGCCTTTGTGCTCCCTTGGAAACTGTAAGCAAGCCTCCAACTAAATGCTTTCTTTTATAGGTTGCCTTGATCAAGGTGTCTACTACCCACGGCGAGAGAACAGCGAGTCAGACAGGCAGTGAGTGCTCATGATGCACAAGGCACTAGTCTGTCACTTTACTGTATTAACTCACGATGAATCAGGGATGCTTAGCTCCTGCCCTAGCACAATCATGCCTAACAAATCATAGTTACTTATACCAATGGATGAAATGATGTCAACAACAAAGGAACTGAGTCTGATGGATACAGAACTCAATTCCATTTCTTAAGAACTGGTTCTTAAGGTCAGATTTCTTTGAGACCCCTTTCCCTCCTGCATTCTACCACCAAATCCAGACATACTTGCCAAAGCAGAAAAGAGCAGATTCCACCTCCACTGAAAAACGGAGGGGTGTGTGTGCTTATTATTCCAATGATTCCCCACCTCATCACTTTCTCAAATAGTGGGGTACAAATAGCTTCTCAACCAGTAGTAATATGGCTCTAGCTCTCTTCACTTCCTAAGCTAATTTTCACCTCTTATAGTGAAATCCAGAATTTGAGGATGAAAACATGGAATTCCATCTGTCTCTTCTTATCCATACCTCATTCCCCTGGAAAAGGGAAGGGTGTCACATTATTCACAGAAATCATTCCTGTCTCTTCTCTTACCAAAAGTGCAAGCCAAAGGTTAACTGAATCCACAGTCACATAGTATTCTAGGTGTGGCAACGTGGTGGCAACATTCAGGGTCTGGCTAGCCTCCCCAGCTAATATGTGAAAATATCTTACTTAAAGGGGTTTGGGACCAAGAGCCTTGTTTGGATACTGCATATGCTTATTTTAACAGGGAGTCAACCACTTAAAACATAAAGGACTAGTCTTGAGACACTTGCTCCCACTATGTTACCTATAAGAACTCACTGAGGCAGGGCAGATTTCTGTGAGTTCAAGGCCAGGCTGGACAGCCAAAAGAAAAGAAAAAGAAAAAAGAAATTTCACTGATGATATAATGGCTTTTGACTTATCTTAAAGCATCTCCCTGTCAAAGATGATACGAGATGAGGACAATACACTCTGCCTCTTCAGATCCCCTAGGAACAATGAGCAACGCTGCAAATGGCAGCAAGAAAAGGCCAAGAGCTGAAGTCCTGAACAAAGCTTCCAAATCCAGACATACTTGCCAAGAAGCAAAGAGCATTCCACCTCCGCTGGCTGGCAGGCAGGCCCACACATTCTGCTTAGCCATGTGAAACAGCCAGCTCTTGCTCTCCCCACCCCCAAGGCCCAGTTAGGATATTTGGGGTAGCAAGAGAATAGCAACACTGGTGACTTTTCTAGGAGATGTTGTGCAAAAATAGAGCTTCCAATTTTAGGCCTAAAGTTGAAAAGAAAAATAGCCAGAATTAGAAGTTTGTTTTAACACAATACACTGAAAACTCCAAGTATTCCAAGTTTAAGTGCTGGTAGCTGGGGACAGGGTCATACTGTCACAGGGCTCCTCACTGAGTCGGCAAACAGTAAGGCTTGTTTAACAGTGCACATCCATCAGTGCAAAACTAAGAAACCTACTGTGTGGGGTGATGGAAAATCAAACTGCCACTCCTCATGCTTGCCTGACACAAATGAATCTCGGCAGCAACTTAAAAGACAAAAACAATAAAATTTTTTTGAGGCTAGTCAAAGAAGAAATGTTTGAAATCCTAACTAAGTATGAACCATTTTTCAGAAAATTAAGTCAGTGTAATGAGGTGGGAGGGGGAGTGCCCCTAAACTAATCTTCTAAGCTTCAATCACCAGCTTCAATATTTCCGGGTTTTAATACCCAGTCTTCATCAACACACCGTATGTGGAAGCAAAAGCCCAATGCCTACTTTTTACAGCAAGCAAGTCTCTAGCCTTTGAGGTCTGAGAATCACTCTGGCAGAACTGGGTAAGGACAGAAGGCTCAGAGTGAGACTGTCATGATGATAAAGACCTCTCAAAGGGTTTGTGGGCGCCATAAATTACCTAACAAATCTACTTCATGAGGCAGCCAGGATTAACTCCTGTTCATCCAAACTGATGCAGTATTGCCCATAGGCTTACCAAATGGAAGACTCACTATGCACCACAGCTGAGCAAAGGCACAGTGATTGGTCCCACTGTGTGTCAGCTTGCTGTCATTAACTATTCAGCAAGAAAAACCAAACATACAACCTTAAAAACACAAAACAATTGTGGCATTTTTTCTTGTAAGCCAAAACTAAAAACTTTAAGAAACAAAAAAGAAAATACATTACTCCCTGCAACTCCAAGTAAGTTTTTCTGATTGAACTTTTAAGGAAGTAATATGACATCTTACTAGAACAGATGCATTATTATGTCCAGTAGTACATGTACAGGGATGAATGCATTATATATGATTTACTTCCACGCAACAGAAACACTCATGGCTCACAACAGTTAAACAAAACCAGCCCAGCACTTAGGAGGCAGACACAGTAAAATCTCTGTGAATTCAAGGCCAGCATGGTCCACCTGGCAAGTTCCAGGACAACCAAAACTATGCAGAGAGACACTGTCACAGAAACAAACACAATCATAAGCAGTACAAAGAGAGAAACGATGTTGCTGTCTTAGCAACCAGCATCTTGAACTACAAGCTCAAGAAGGAAAGTATGTGCAGTGCATGGTAGGACCAGTTGACACCCAAGAAAAGATTCCTAAAGAATCTAACAGGGACTCTAAGGGAGCTGGAGATTTTAGGGGAGGGAGAAAGGGTGGGGAAGAGAAAGCAAGAAAATGCCTTCATAGGAAGTGTTTTCCTCACACATGTGATATAAAAGCACCAAGGAGGACTGCTCGGGAGGAGGTAGAGTATCAACAAGAGAAAGGAGTGAGGGAGAAAGGGCAGTTAAAAAGAAGATAAATAAAAGCAAAGTGTAAAGTGACATATATGGATGAAATGCCATAATGAAACCCATTACTTCACATGCTAACTTACAAAGGATAGCTACTACAGAAACAATTTAAGTAAGTACTGACTTGGTATTTGGTGCGCTGCACAATCTGCCTTTATCCATGTGAGTCTGGGTACTCTCCCAAACTCTCCACAAATGCTTCCCTAAGGTTCACTATTTACCAAGCACTGTTTGTAAACATTTCACAATGAACTAAACAATGATAGAACCCCAACACCACTAGTACTATGGGTACAATTCTCACCACTTCACAGATGAGAAGACTGAGGCACAAGTTCTAAGTAACTGGCTAAAGGATCTGTTTTACTGGTTCTCAAAAATAAGAGCAGCAAGATGAATATGATGGCACCTGCCTTTAGTCCTAACAGAGGGTGGAACTCTCTGAGTTCAAGACCAATATGGCATATATGGCAAGTTACAGTGTAGCCTGAGCTACACAGTGAGTTTTTTGTCTTTTTTTTCCTTTCTTCTTCTTTCTCCTTTCTTTTCTTTCTTTCCTTCTTTCTTTCCTTCTTTCTTTCCTTCTTTCGTTCTTTCTTTCTTTCTTTCTTTCTTTCTTTCTTTCTTTCTTTCTTTCTTTCTTTCTCTCTCTATCAAATAGTAGTGGTGTTTTGTTTGGGGGACCAAAGTGCTCCAGCCTCTGAGGAGGAGCACTTGAAAGGGGCTAGTAACTTTCAAACTTTAACTGCAAGCTGAAGTGAGAAGTGGATTCTGGGGCTGGAGAGATGGCTTAGGGGTTAAAAAAGCACTGGCTGCTCTTTTAGAGGACACAAATCTGACTTCCCAGCATCCATATGGTGGCTCACAACTATCCATAACTCCAATGCCAGAGGATCCTACACCCCCTGCTGGTCTCCTCGGGAGGAGGAGCACCACATGGGCAAGCACTCATACACAGAAAATAAATATTTAAAGAAACAGATTCTACATGCCGACCTAGTGCAAACACATAAACACACATACCGCACTAACTGATTCTTATTTCTGTGATGGGCTCTGATGGTTTTTTCTTTTCTGGTTTGTTTTCAAATGTTGGTTATGCCCCTCTAAGGATAAATGACCCTCTATGACCAGGTTTTTCCTCTATGATATAATTAATGTGTTAGACATGGTAATCATTTTCCAGTTATCATACTATTTAATCTTCACAGCTACCCATGAAGGGGATATTTCTGCTATCTCTATCTTATAGATGAGGAAATAAGCTCAGAAATAAAGCAATTTACCAGGTATGGTGGACACTCTTGTAATCCTAGTACTTGGGACACTAAGGTAGGATTGCAAGGTCAAGGCTACAGAGAGATTAAAAAAAAAAAGAGGAAGGAAGGAAGGAAAACTGCCTTATACAAGTCCCTATTATGTGACATACTGTGTGACAAGAACAGGGAAAGTAATCTTATATTCCATTTGTTCCCCCAGTTCCTAAGCTTCCTTTTACTTAGGAACTGAAAGAACAGTTAGGTAGGGAAAGGTGTCTACTTCTGGCCAGTAACCTGCAGGCAGCAATGATGCAAGGAGATTCAGGCAGGTGCTTCTTCAGTCTTGGTTGCATCACCTGCTGAAGTGAACCAAGGAAATAACCAAGACAACACAGACAGTGTAGTATGAGACAGTGGAACTTGCATTCCCTGGGTCTCTGTAGGACTGAACAGAGCACAGTATTTTTCACCTGCTGACGCTTGTGGGACACACAGCAATAAATGTTGTCTGATTAGGTCAAGCTTCCTCAGCAGTGTGGCAGGTAGAAGCTCAGGCTTCTCCCATCCTGAGTGCAGAGCCCTCACAACCCACTTCCAACCTCCTGCTGCACAGAAGTGCACTCGCGCGCGCGCACACGCGCACGCTCACACGCACACGCACGCGCACACGCACACACACACACTGTAGACATTTAATGTACCTACTTAAAATCATTTACTAGGACTGAGGATGTGGCTCAATTACCTTGCTTGCACTGAGAACAACTCCTGTTGCTGCCCTCCCCAAATTAGAGATCCTTTTCACCTGCAGACTCACATCCAAACTCACCAAGGCACACAAGACTCAGCTTCTGTCATTATTATCCCCTTCTTATGTCGAATGCATATTAATGTGCTATAGTATTTCCCAAGATGCCATCTTGTCTCTACGGCTTTACCTCACTGTTAGCATTGCTGGGAATGCCTCTCCCCTCCATCAATCTCTGATCTGGTATCTTCAGCCCTAGCTCAGGTTTTCTTCCCACAGGACTCCTGATGCTGACCTGCTGGCACCGGCATTGATACCACAGTTCTGGAACACCGACTTTACATCCTGCCTAATTGTTACTGTGTCCGGTGGTTCTACCATGCTATACATTCCTTGGAGAACAAGAGCCACTGTACTTGAATCTGTTAAAAGAATACCAGGCAACATACAGGCACCATTCTGTCCCTGAAATGCCATATATTCAACCCTATATTGCCTATCCACCAGAAAAGAGCAGACTACACATAATTCCAATGGTGAGAGCAGGACATTTTGGAGGCCAAGATTTCCTAGCTTACAAGATTGGTTTTGAGAACGATACACATTCCATCTGGGAATGTCAGTCCCTTGATCATGTATTTCTAATGGAAAACCACAAAATCTGTTTCTTCTTAAGGAGAAATTATCCTGTATCTGGAAATCTTAAGCATTGCTAGTCTTGTTCTGTCAAGCTGCTGTGGCCATCAAAAGCTCGTCTGTAGTGCTAGGGACCTCTAAACATGTGTGAGGCCAAGTACTGCATGTAAATAGTAAACATGCGACTCAGAAGGGAGAAGTTAGGATGAGTTACTTACAGGCAGGAAAAACCATTTCTTTACAAATGGTGAAAAGGCAACTGGAAAGGTTCTCACCTGTTGCATAACTCCATTAGCTCTTTCTGCTGGGTGAGGCAATGGCTGAGAGCTCTGATAAATTAAGCAACTCCCATTTCTTGGCTAAGGAGGCTAAGTCACAGTTAAGTCTCCAATTAATGTTTTTGTCTGATTTGAAACTGCCAAGAAGGTTCACGTTTCCAAAATCTTGAAAATGCTTATTTTTAATTCATTTACTTGTATGTGTATACCTTGTGGTGGTCAGAGGAAAACTTCAGGAGTTGCTTCTCTCCTTCTACCACATGCCGGCAAGTACCCTTACCCACAGAGCCGTTACAGCAGTCCCGGGTTTTATCTTAGGATGAAAAGACTCTGGATGAACTAAGAAGCCTATAGTAAATGATGCTGGAAACCAAGACTTATTGATCCAATGGCAATTTCCCAAGAACAGAAGAAAATGAACAACTGTCTCTAGCCTTGCAAAGGCTTGCTGTAGAGCAAGGGCAAACTCCTACAACCCCCTTCTATCCCCTGTCAGATTTACCCAGACTCACCAGTAGACACTTTTAAATACTGACTAACTTCCCCACTAGGGAATATTTCAAACATGCAATCTCTACCCTCAATAAGGTGGTTTTATGATTTTTACATCCAAGAAGAAAGGCACATTGCCTGGTTTGGAATCCAAGTAAATTAAAATCTGCTAAAAAGGACACTTGCTTAGAGTAGAGCTTAGTAGAAATTGAGTTTTGTTTTGTTTTGTTTTTAGTTCCCCCCCAAAAAACTATAGCCTGGAGCAAAGAAAGGCCTTTTCCCTTTCCTCACCAGCCCTAATGCAAGTCACAACCTCTCAGGAAACTAGACAGTATGAATGACAAAACCAAAATTACATGAAAGATTCGGGCAGAGAGCACTAGATCTCACCACGACAGGGAAACATCTGAGTTCCTCAGTATGAAATCATGCAGAGGGCTAGGCACACAGGTCAGTGGTAGGGTTCTTGTGCGACAGCTTGGCTGTTAAGTCCACACATAGCTAATCTTGCTCGTCAATTTGACATACCTGAAAGCAGGAATCTCAATTGAGGAACTGCCTCTATCACACTGACCTGTGGCTGTTTCTTGATTGCTAATTGATGTGGGAGGGCCTAGCTACCTGGGGGATTGCTGAGCTCCTGGGCAATTTAACCTGGTCTGGATAAAAAAGGTAAGGTAGCAAGTCAGTAAACACCATTACTCCAGGGGTTCCTGCCTTGGCTTCGCTAGATATCAAACTATAAAGTGTAAGATTAAATAAGCCCTTTCCTCCCCAAGCTGGTTTTGGTCTGTTGCTTTATCACAGCAGCAAAAAGTGGACTGTCTGATAGGAGCGCTTGCTGCCCAGTCTGAGTTCACCAGAGCTCAACTAGTGGACAGAGACAACTGGCTCCCACATACTGTCCTGCCTCCAACATACCCACCTTGGCACATGAATACAACACACACACACACACACACACACACACACACACACACGAAGGACGAAGGGAGGGAGGAAGGAAGGAAGGAAAGAAGGAAGGGAGGGAGGAGGAAAGGAAGGAAGGAAGGAAAGAAGGAAGGAAGAAAATTTTAAAAAACAAAAAACAAACAAAAAACCAAGGTCATTTGCAAAATACAGACCAACCACCAAATAGTGTTAAAGCCTGAGGAAAAGTTGAGGAACTATGGGTACTTAATGCTTTAAAACAAAACACAAAACCCAAGAAACACAGACCACATCTGAATGCATCTTTCTCAGCTTCTGCTGTTCCACAGACATTTGAGTTTTACTGGGGGGTTAACTGGGGTTGGGGGATAGCACCTCCCACACAGGCTATCATTCCAACACTATTTACCTGCCCCTCAAGGTATATGTGGAATTATGAGAATGGTAAGGTAGATTTTTAACACTGTCAAAAATCTTTCAGTGCTTAAGTTTATTTTAGGGCACAAGTCACAGTGTCCCTTTAAAGGGGTCACCACCAAATGTATAGGTCACCTCTATGATGAGGCAGAGCCTAGACTTCCAAAACCTTGACTCTGGATGCCAGACCCATGGTCAGGTCTCTCTCCTTCCCTCAGGTCCTAACTCACACCTCAGGGAGTCCCAGCACCAATGACTGAATGACTGACGATGCATCCATATAGTGGGGGACCTGCTGAAAGTGAGAGAATATAGCAGTGTTCACTTTTTCACTGCCTAAATATAAAGGCGTCACTTACTAATATCTGTGATATTTAAATTTCTACATAATCCATACTTGCAATTTGGGAAGTGTCTTTATTTTAAATTCCATACAATCTACCTATGGGTATTTCTGTCAGTCTGCTTGGGAATTAGACAAGTCTTTACATCTGCACAAACTTGGAACTGCTCTGTAGAGCCACTTCTACAAAGTAGTCAGGAAGTGAGGTGTGACTCTGCACTACTTAGTCTTCCAAGCCATTTCTACCCCACCCTTATTCTTCTGTGTATCCACTTACCATCTGACCACCTGCTGTTTTTCTTAAAAGTGGGAGGTGGGGAAAAGACCCGCTGGGCATAGTAGTGCACTTGAGAGACAGAAGCAAGTGATCTCTGTGAATTGGAAGCCAGGCTAGTTTATCTACATAGTGAGTTCAAAGCCAGCCAAAATACACCTTCTACTGTTCCAGAGAAATTTGAGCTTCATGTGGTGGTTTTATTGGGGTTGTGGCATAGCATCTCTCTGTCTTAAAAAACAAAAACAAAAACAAAAACAAACTAAAAAGACCCATTTTAGATCATTCTTAGCACCATTATCTATATAGTCAGAAGTGTTATATGCTAGTTATATTTTCACACCACACATTAAAAAGGAGAACGGTGAGGTGAAAAGCATTCCCCCTGTACTAGAACCATTGGTAGTATAGGAAGAACACTGGTGCACTCATTTCAACAACAAATGTACGTATAACCAGGGCCCTGGAGAGGACTCAGCAACACCTGCCATGAAGAGGGTGCTCGAAACCAAGACTCCAATGGTGGAAAGGGAAAACCATCTTTCTCAAATTGTCCTCTGACCTTCACATATGTCCCCTCCAAAACTCATAGAGTAAATAAATGGAAGAACTTTCTTTTAGCTAAAACAAGTATAGCCAAAGAAAGCTACTTTTGCATCCCAGTTAAAGACAACAAGCACAGAGGGGATGTGACCTACAAAGACACAGCAACTAGTAGCAGAGTGCAGACCAGCACAGGACACTATGTACACGATTGGTCTCCTAGAATAGACTGTCCAGGAGCCTTGGAGACCTGGCCACAGTTCACCAGCCAGTGAGCCTGGGGCAGGTCTGGGCTTCACTTTCCCCTACAGACAACAGGCATAACATGGTACTTAGCTGCTGATCTTCTCAGATAATCTGGACTGGTTGACACAAATCTGTTTCCGTCCAAAGTCTCAAGAAGGCTTGTCCAACTCACTGAACTTCAAGGCATATAGCCAAAGGTAAAAATGTCTCTTGGATCAGCATCCCAATTTTAGACTCACAGGATCTTTCCCCACTGCTAGACTCACACAGGCTCTATAACAGCAGTTCTCAACCTATGTATGGGTCCTGACCCCATTGGGGGTCAAGTGATCCTTTCAAAGGGGTCACATATTAGATATCTTGCATATCAGATATTTACATTATGATTCATAACAGTAGCAAAAATACAGTTATGAAGTAGCAATGAAACATGGGTCACTACAACATGAGGAACTGTATTAAAGGGCCACAGCATTAGGAAGGTTGAGAACCACTGCTCTATAGGATTTCAGGAGGAAGATTTTTCCATGTTAATTTTTAGGCCAGCTTTGGAAACAAGAGACATTTGTGCATTATTTCCCAGATACCCAGAGGGCAGGTTTTGTATTCAAGTGATAGATAACTGTGCACGCAGCAATGTTTTATATACTCTATAGAAGGAGGTAAAGTAATAATAAATGATATATCCTTTCTTGAGCATTACAATCTGGGTAAGCTTAGCTACATATGCCATGTAGTTAATAATAATAATACTTTTTATATGAAACATACTATATGTTGTCATTCAAATACACTAACAATCCTTACAACTATTTACTTTAATGTATTTCACTCTACACATAACAGACCTGAGGCTTAAAGAAATGTGGCTCATCCAAGTTCAAATGGCAAGTAAAGGTCATACTTACAACAGCATGTTAGCCCTAAATATGTGCTTACGTATACTCAAACATTTCTTAAAGCTTTATTTAAAAGTAACATGGAAGCAGGCATGTTTAATCTCAGCAGAGACAAGTTGATCTCTGAGTTCAAGGACAGCCTGGACTATACAGCAAGTTCCAAGCCAGCCAGGACTACAAAGTGAGACCTTGTCTCAGATAAATAGCTACATAGACAGACAGACAGACAAATGGACGGACGATGGGTGGATGGGTGGATGCAGGGGTGGATGCATGGGTGGGTGGGTAGATGGAATGAGTGTAAGATGAAGGATGGATCAGCAAGTTACTGTTTCTGACAGTAGGGAGAGCTAGCATTAGTGCACCTATGAAGCTCAGGAATACAGCACACTCTAGAGCTCCTTTTCACACTATACTGAGTCTGCTTCTTATAATCCAAAACTATTCAGTTTCTGGCATTTGAATATCAAAAGACACCATTAAATAATAAGGTACATTGTTAATTATCATTAAAAATAAAGGATAGCTAGCCTTAATATAGAATTATTATTATAGCCTTCAAAGCTGAAGAACAGGCATGGTGGGTCATACCTGTAATCCCAGAGGGGGAAGGAGGAGGCAAGAAGATTGCTCTGTACTTGAGGCTGGCCAGCCTGGTCTACATAGAGAGTCTCTCAGGCTAGCTGGAAATACAGTTTGAGATTCTGTCTCATAAACAACAAGAAAAACACTCAACTGGAGAATTAAAGTGATACAACAACAACAATAATCATCTCTGGTTCCTTCCAGTTTTTGAAACCTTTGAAATTTCCTGACTTTTTTTTTTTTTTTTTTTTTTTGCTATTCATGGGCGGAAACCTTTTGAACCACACATGAGTGGGTGATTTCAGGTGGGCCCTCAGAGGTTTCAAGGGAGGGCTAGTCAAGCCAGGAAAACCTAAGCACAGCATTCTATTTCAGGCCCTAATTTCTCAGAGATGGGCAGGAGACAAGAGCTCAACTACCAAGAGCCAATAATCAAGCCCATACAATAAGACCTCAATTAACTCTAAATCAAAGCCCAGAGTGGTATCTCTGACCGTGCTAGCCAGGAAATACACAATCCACACACACACTTCACCAACAACAACAGAAAAGCAGAATAAATCAATGAGGACTGAAAATTTCCAAATTAGTGAGCACTGAAACCAGGTGGGAGGGTAGTGTGACTGGCCTGCCTGGACCCCAAGAAATTAGAATTACCCTAGGAATCATAAAAAGGGTAGTTTCTGAAGCTCCAGAAGTAGCCAGAGGGAAAACTTTCAGGCTGAAAAGTTTTTATTTTATTTTATTTTTTATTTCTCCGTGTAATAGCCCTGGCTGTCCTAGACTCACTTTGTGTATCAGGATGGTCTCAAACTCACAGAGATCTGCCTGCCTCTGCTTCCTGGGTGCTGGGACTGAAGGTGTGCACCATCACACTCCTTTTTAGAGGGTTGAGAGATGCATCGGTTTAACCCAAGGCTTTACATATGTTGGGTAAGCACTATACAAACTACATTCTTAGCCCAAATTAAGGCAGAATAGAAAAACAATAAAAGCTTCAGGAATATGGAAAGGAAGAGAGCCCCCAAGTCCCAGGATTGAGAATCAAAAATAAGTTAAGTAGCCAGCTTTGGTGGCACTCACCTGGAATCCCAGCACTCCAAAAGCAGAAGAAGCAGAAGCAGAAATATCTCTGTGCGTTAGAAGCCAGCCTGATCTACATAATGAATTCTAGGATAGCCAGGACTATATAGAGAGACCCCCCTCAAAAAAAAGTCAAAATAAATAAAATAATAACAATAAGCTGGGCGATGGTGGCGCACGCCTTTAATCCCAGCAACTGGAAGGCAAAGGCAGGCAGATCTCTGTGAGGCCAGACTAATCCACAAAGTGAGTCTAGGACAGCCAGGGCTACACAGAGAAACCCTGTCTCAAAAAAACAAAACAAAACAATAATAATAATAACAACAACAACAACAACAATAAACATTTAAAAAGCTAGATTAAAAACCACATTATAGTAAAAATATGTCTTGACTCTGGTCCTTTTACACTTTTATGATGCATATTGTATATCACATGTGTGCCTGTGGAGGTCAGAAGCTGGCATGGGATCCCCAGAACTGAAGTTACAGACAGTTGTGAGCTGGGAATTAAACCATGGTTCTCTACAAATACTCCTGCCCTGACTTTTTTTTTTTTAAACTATTTTGTTATTGTATTTTGAATTTTTTCTTTTAAGTGTGTGTTTTGCCTGAATGCATGCATGAGCACACGTGTGCCTAGCGCCCAAGGAGGCTAAAAGAGGGTATCAGATTACCTGGAATTGGAGTTACGAAAGTGCTAGGAATCAAACCTGTGTCCTCAAGAAGAGCAACAAGTGCCCTTAACTGCTAGGCTTAGCTAGGAATAAGTATAACCAAACATTTTTGTTTAACTTTTAATTTTGTTGAATAATGTGATTCAAAAGCACTAAAATCATATGTACAGCTACTGGGAGATTTTGAGAAGTTCATGTGTATGCTATCTTTTTCCTAAACACCCATCCCTCCTCCAATGCCAAGTACTAAGTCTGTATTAAAGTCTCTGTTAATAATCCTGCTCTGCTTGATACAAAGGTGTCCTGGAATCTTTTCTGCACCACTTGCCTCCACCTGAGCAGCAGCCTTCCGGCCTCTCTAAAGCTCCTGCTGCCACTGGCTGTTACATACTTTATAACAAAACCGAAATCCTAAGTATCATGCATTGCTTGAGTTCTACGAATCGCGCTAGCATAATATCAAACCTGACAGGGGAGTGGCTGTGGGAGCCTGAATCTGTATTCTAAAAGAAGTTAAGATAAGCTGGAAATGCCCACAGCTAGCATTTAATTGGCACGACCTTGTAAGATTGAGTCACTAGCTTGTGGGCTCCATGCTAATGCCAGACAGCACCAGAGCTGATCTGCTGGACACTCGGCTGATGCCAGAAAACTGTTGGAACAATGTAATTAGTAACCTCAAAGCAGATGCGCACACTAAAACCGACTCCACCAGTGCTCAGAAGACACCTTACTACCTGATGTAATCACAGAATCTATGCCTGTCACCAGCTCAAGAGTACTGTTGACCATTTTCAACACTAGGAAATCAGGTCCCTTGGAACCCACAAGTACCTGAAAGAATAAAAATCTTTAGAAGAAAAAACAAACAAACAAACAAAAAAAAAAAACTAGAGCTGAAGAGATGGCTCTTTCACAGAACCTGCTTATAACTAACTCCAGGGGATCAGATACTCTTTTTTGACCTGCACCTGTGTGTACAAGTACACACAACACACAGACACACAAGACATACTATTACACAGACACACATACAAAAAAATGAAAATAAACCATAGAGGGGAAGAAAACAAAAAACAAAAAACTAAAGAACTATTTGGACTTGCCAAAGAAAACACAGATGTTGTAGAAACACAAAGTTTAAAACAATTTTCTTCAATAGCTTTGGCTGTTATTTCACATTAGTAGTAGTTCCCAAAAGAAAGTCAGTCAGGAATTATCTCAAGAGCTCACAAGGAAGTGCTGCAGTAACAACAGCCACTACCTAGCGTCTTCTCCGAGAGGTACCCTATCCAGACTAAAGGGCCCCAGCACATTACTTCTCTCATCTCACAGCGTCTGATTTGTGAAGCTGAAGGTTTTTTGTTTGTTTGCTTGCTTTGTTTTGTTTTTTGGTTTTTCGAGACAGGGTTTCTCTATGTAGCCCTGGTTGTCCAGGAACTCGCTTCGTGGACCTCGCTGGTTTAATCCCAAATGCTAGATTAAAGCCTTGTGCCACCACGCCCCCTGCTAATAGTATGTTTAAATAACAAAAATCTTTTAAGAAATATATCACGTCCTAAACAACAGAAGGAAAAAAATAATGGAAAACTATTCCAGCACCCATAAACTGCCAATCCCGAATGCCTGCTCAATTATGACCGCATCCCTACACTCTTCCCCGAAGCAGAAACACATGTTCCTGTGCAGATCAGGTCCCCATCCACTCATGGTGAGTGGTGATCCCTGGAGTCAGGCATCAGGCTCCTAACTCTACTCTCCTAGTGAACGCTATTCCCTGGAGCTGGGCAACTTATGAGCTTTTTTTCCTTACCGACCTCAGTTACACTCATTATTATAAGCCTTTCCCAGCTGAAACACTGAAGACAAGTCTCTTCCCCACTGTACCCTTTCCAAGATACCAGCACTTACTACTCTGGCCACAAAAGGCTTGTTACTTCATACACCTCAACTGAACAACTCCATGGATATCTCTGAAGGCCCTTTAGACTTCTTCGTAAGTTAGGAAACCCAAAGTAGAATTCTCCCAGGAGCATGAACTTTTCAGCGACAGTTTTGAGTAACTGACTAGAAAAGTGACTAGTTATTTTAAATAAAAACTGATTGACAGCCAGGAGCGGTGGCACACTCTTGTAATCCCAGCACTTTGGAGACCGAGACAGGCAGATCTCTGTGAGTTCCAGGCCAGCCTGATCTACAATGTGAGTCCAGGACAGCCAAGGCTACACAGAGAAATCCTGTCTCAAAAAAAAAAAAAAAAGCCAAAAAAAAAAGCCAAAAAAAAATTTATTTACAAAGACACAAGAATCATGAAAATATTCTTAAAAATGGATAGAGCATTCACTACATAACTCATTATTACTGGAAACACCACCATAGTTAGGAAAAATTGTCTCCCTAAAGGGCCCAAGAGTGTTATCTTATCCGTGATCCTGCCTCCTAGTCCCATGCTACTTGTCTCAGCATCTTATCTGAGGTGGTAGCCTGATTTTCTCTTAGTGTTTAAACAGTTCCAGTGGACATAAAGCAAGTGCAAATAGGGAGGAGAGCGGTGTAGTTTCTGTGATAGGATTTCATATAGCCCAGGGTGGCCTCAAAAGCACTATGTAGCTGAAGATGACCCTGAACTCCTAATCCTCCACTGGAGGAGAGCACTGAGAGTACAGAACTACAAGTGTGGGGCACAAAGGCGGGTGCTGATGGTTTGGTTTTGTTTGAAAGAGCCATGCTATAAAGCTCTGCCTGCCCTGGTACTGGCTACGTGGTCCAAGCTGGACTCAAACTTGCAGCAATCCTGCCTGCTCAGCCTCCTAAGTACAGGGATTACAAGTATGTGACACTATGCTCAGCTAAAGCAATTGTTTAATTGAAGCCAAAATCGCTTTTTTAAAATGATAGCTTGTGTAACCACTGTGGTGATTCACACAAAACTAACTGCTCAGTCAATAGGCATATTTGGGCTTTCCTGTTCAGATTCTACAGCAGGCCTCTGGGGAAACAACTACATACATACTCAGCATTTTGCACAGCTATTATTAAATCATGCCCACAGTTATCTTAAGATCTGAGAAGCAAGGCATGGTGATCCTATAGTCCCAACATCACTCAGGAAGAGGAGAGAAAAGATCTTAAGTTTGAAGCCAGCTTTGGATACATATGAATTCCCTGTCACAGAAATCTGAACAAATTCTGGGTGCTAAAGTCTCCACTCCTACTGAAATGTAATGTGGTCACTTAAAAAAACACTCTGGAGGAACCTCCAGCTTTCCCTATGAACACCCACAACCTCTGCTACACTAGTATCTCTCCTTCCATTATCAAATCACTGCTTCATATATGCCACATTAAAGAGAAAGAAGTAAGAATTGGTAAAATGAAGCATTAGGGAGGGGGGACCAAAATGCCCTCATCTCTGTCACAAGCATACTACTACCTCAGGAGGGTTCCTAAAACACTGGCTTAGAAAAAAGGGACAGGGGTCATGGCTGTGGCCAGGTGGTGAATGCTTTTTAATACCAGTACCCAGGAGGCAGGCAGATCCATGTGAGTACTAGGCCAAGCCAGAGCTGCTACGCACGTGTGCGCGTGCACACACGCACACGCGCACATACACACTGCCCCCCCCACACACACAGCTAAGATTTTGCAGGAGTCTGACTTTTTCTTGCTTCTTCCCAGACTAGATTAAGTAGATCTAACTTCTTTCAATACAGTAAATGCTGTGACTACTAAAATGGGGCAGATCTGTCCAAAGCACTGTCTCTTGCACTGACAGGCAGAAAGAGGAACAATGGTTACAAGAAGCCTGAGAATGAAACCCTGACCTCTGCAGAATGCTATCAGAGATCTGTCAGTCACCAGAGCTCATCTAGATCTAAAGGTCTCAGTGACAGCATTATTTCCGGTTCCTAGGTCCTGAGGTTGAATGCTTAGGCAATGTACAGAAGGACAGGAGGGAAACAAGAGGACCTCACCAAGTGATGTACACTGCTGTGCAACTGGGTTCCTGAGCTACATCTCAGCCCCAAACCAACAATTCAACTCACAACTCAAAGACTTGGGCAGAAGTTCTAATGTAAGGTCCATTTGCATGTATCTTAAAAAATGGGCATTTTCCCTCTTTTAGCACTCCAAATAACCAGTTTGCATCATTTTTTGGTGTTATTCCCAACTCAAATCTCCTTTTTGGCCCCCAAAGAGATAAAATCTTCCATTGCCCACAAAAACAGATGCAAGAACTAATGAAACTAGATTTGAACTAAAGAACACTAACTCAATCAACCTGTTCCAACATTAGGAAGAACTGATCCTGGAACACTGGTATGAACATCTGTAAACAGATACAGAGAGTAATTGTAAGTTATAAAGAGTTAGGGAAACAGGAGTTACCACATAATTACCATTGTTTCAATCTGAGTTACTACTTCTTCACCTCAAAACAACTGGCAGCCAATGTACAATTAACTCCTCTCACTACAGAACACAGATCAAGACCATAGTAAAATAAGATTAACTTTAAGCCAGCTAACAAAATGCAAAAACAACCTACCCACAATTTCAAAGGCAAGTGGCATTATTTGATTTTTAGGGTTTTCACCTTTCATTAGAATGTGTCCAAAATCCCCCCAAGCCTTAAGAAACAAACTGACTGGCACCTTAGGTCAAAAAGCCAACTCAGCTTCAAGACTCCAAATTTACTTAGATTTAGATTCATTTCCCAAACACAATCAGTGGTCAATGTAGGGCTTAAGAGCGTCTCCCTGTGTTCAAGTCCCTCCTCTCCCCACACACATCTCTGTAGAGGAAATGTTAATTCAGAGCATGGCTGTTCTGGAAAGAGATCACATCCAAACGCCTTCTAGGTCTGTGTGATCCGGCTGGAATACAAATACACCTTTAATCCAGGAGACAGAGGCAAACAGACCTGAGCTCAAGGCCAGCCTGGTATAGAGCAAGTATCAGGTAAAGAAAAGCTGAGGTCCAGGCATAGTGATACATGCCTTTAATCCCAAACAAAGGTAAAGTGAGTTTGTAGAAGGAAGCACCCATGTTGAAAGTAATTTGTGTTTACCAAACACCAAATGGTTCCTTGTAGAGGAATTTTAATCCAACACCATGGCTACTCTGGCTACTCTGGCTGGAATAAACAGATGCCTTTAATCCCAGGAGTCAAAGGCAAGCAGATCTCTGAGTTCAAGGCTATCCTGGTATAGAACAAGTTTCAGGCGGTCCATGTAGTGGAACACACCCTTAATCCCAGCACTCAGGAGACAAGAGGCATGGGGGAGGGGGGAGAGGGGGGGGGACTAGTTACTTTTACAGTTCCACTTAACAGTTTAAGAGTTTAAGACTGGGTTTACTACAGACTAAACAACATTTATGTCTCTCAACTGCCCAGCTCAAAAGACTGATTCACTCAAAAAATACTCTAGTCACTTTTGTGAGGTTGAGAAGGAAGAGGAAACAACAACAACAAACAAAACTCTTCTCCATTTTAGCCTACTGTGACAATGCTCAAGATGGCCAAACCAAAGCAATGTCTTGTTAAGTCTCTCAAGTGGACAATCTGTCCAAGATAAGGTTAAACTGGAGATGAATGCCCCCAACTGCAGGCAAAAGTAGGTTACATCCCTGAGTTACATGCCAACCCAAAGAGGGTGACATAGTAGAAATGGGCCCCACAATAGTCTTTATCTAATGTAATCCACAGAGTGAACTTTTAGCACCAACCTACTTCTCAGTGGAATATTATTACTCATGAGGAGGCCAAGGCAAGAGCAGAACTATTGCAACACAGTTGCTGCCTCCCCACAAGACAAAACAAAAAACAAACAAAAAAACCACAGAAACCTAGATCTGGATGGTCACTTGTAGAGCAACATATTATAACATATTATCACATGCCAATCCTTCAGGCTTAAGTTCAAACAGAGATGCAAGATGTAAACACTAGGACACATTCAGAGTACTTATTAAGAAATTTTAAACAGCAGCATATACGGCATAATGTTTCATGGGAACAGGTGTGCCCTCAGTTGAACATCCCGCTTATTTCTAAACACAAAGCCGGAATGGCCACTGCTGCACCTCCTCTACCACTCTCAGCCGGGCGAGCTGCTTTTGTTCCTAATTATAATGTCCAGTGGAACCTGCAAAAATTATGATAAAAGTTTGAGGAATGGCAATAGTTAGCCAAAAAGGAGTTTTCCTATTTCTTCCTCCTCCTTATTCATATTGTCCACCAAATATGAGCCCCAACTCCACTTTTATGACCCCACTTCATTCAACCTTTTACTCACTGAAACTCCATCCCACTCCCACTCTCTTCTCCCTAGTATCTAGAACTTGCCAAGCTCATTCCAGTGAGTTTCTGCACAAGCCGTTCCCTGGCCCTCCAGGAGTCCGCCCTTGATCCTTGCACGGCCCTCCAGGAGCCCGCCCTTGACCCTTGCACGGCTAGCTCCTTTTCATTAAAGTTCCTTTGACGATGTGTCAGCTCAGGAAAGCCTCCCTGCACTGCATTCCAGTCCCACTCTCTATCCTATCACTCATTCTCTTCAGCATTTAATCAAAATCAAATAAAAATCATAGGCTCGATGAGAGAGGACCTTTAGCTTGTGTTCACTTGGTAAACTCACTGTCTGAAACACTGGCTAGTTCTCTTTTCCAGACAGGGTTTCTCTGTGTAGCCTTGGCTGTCCTAGACTTACTTTATAGACCAGGCTGGCCTCAAACTCTCAGCGATCTGCCTGCCTCTGCCTCCCAGAGTGCTGCAATTAAAAAAGGCATGCGCCACCACGCCTGGCTCACTGGCTAGTTCCTAACAGCAGTCTTTATTGGATGGATTAATTTTGGGCTTTTCATTCAATGGGAAAACTAGGTCCCAAATGAATTAAAGTGAGACTACTAGCAGTAGCTCTTTTGTTATGTTTCTGTAAACCATCTAAACACCATGGCTTGTACAATATAGGCATTTAGTACTGTGTTGTATCAGGCCCAAAGGCCCTAATAAATGAGATGACACTCTCTTCCCAGCATCAGAAGAACATCTGTTATGATAACCCTAGTGATACCGAACATCAAATTCGGCTAAATAGCAAAATGTGTACACTTTCTAGTCAAAGGACCCCTAAGATTTAGCACTATTTCTTAAAGCAAAAAGTTTCTTAAAAGACAGTTCCATAAGCCAGGCATGGTAGTGCTTGCCTTTTTTAATCCCAGCACCCTGGAGGCAGAGGCAGGCGGATCTCTGTGAGTTCCAGGCCAGCCTGGTCTACAAAGCGAGTCCAGGACAGCCAAGCTATGCAGAGAAACCCTGTCTCGAGAAAAAAAAAAAAAGACAGTTTCATAATCAATAGAGGATTTCTTTCTTAAAACAAGAATCATTAACACTTCACACTCAAATCACTGACAGACTAGAAGAGCACTACTTACTCGGTGTTTTCTGTTTTTAATTTGTTTTTTAAACAACATGAAGATATTTCAAATTAACTGTTCTTTCTCCAGACATTTCCATACCCGTTATGAATTATTATTCTGCTAAAAACATAACTACACATCACACTGTCTCAAAGCATCACAGCACAAGTTGATTGTAAGCCACACCAATCAAGAGAGAAAAGAGCTATTGTCCAATTGCACAAACAAAAAAAAGTAATATGGGGTTTTCTGTTCTCAGAAGTGCATCATGAAGTGTGGGTGGAGAGAAACACAGAAATCCAGAATTAGCCTAACATCAGATCATTTTTGGAAAGAGTTGACAACATGTAAATTCCTCACACATAAAATATTTAGAGCGGAGAGACCTTGATTCCTGGGCTATGATGCCATATGATTCCTTGCAAGAGCCTTGGAATTGCAGTATTCATAAAAGAAAATGTTCATTATAATCGGTAGCCAGACAGCGTTGTGAGGTACTCCCCAGTGTGACACAGACCATAACTGAAGTACTACAAAGCTTGCAGTTAGGAGCAGGGATAGAAGCTGAACACAAAATTCAAAAGAGGTAACTGAGGTATTAAGTGCCACAAAGGGGAGAGGGTGACCAGCACTGCCATTCAACCACAGAGAATTAAAGTAGAAACAGGGGTGTGTATGGGGGAAGATAAGAGGTGGAGCTGGAAAAAACAATACATTTGTCACCCAGTCCCACTTCCTAAACAGGATATAGGCAAAGCCTCCAGTCCCATTACCTCAGGCACAGATGGTTATCGTTTGTAGTAAAGGTACACACAGAAAGGCCTTCAGGTCTGAGCCCCCTTAATTCCAGGGCTGTTAACGATTACAGAAAAGGATGGGGGTGGGGAGAAAAATCAGGGAGGGAGGTGAAGATTCACCCACCACCTCCCCTTTGGGCTCCTACCTCACGGCTCTTACCCGGGACTTTCACTTCAGAGTCTGCAGCCCCTCCTGGGGCATCTACGGCCCAGGTCCCCAGGCACGGGATTGAGGGGTGCTGGCGATGGACTGGCAGGGACAGTAGGTAAGTTTTCTGAGCCTTGAGCTTGACACGCCACAGGCTCCCGTCAGAGCCTCTTCTTCCAGAGGGACCAGTCCAGACAAGGCGCTAAACTGCACTCCTCCCTTCCCACCACCACCCCCTTTCTCGAAGGAACCGAACCCCCGCCCCTTCATCTCTCAATGCTCCCCCCTTTTTCCTCAACACCCCCCCCACACTCCAAACTCACAGCTGCTCCAGAGGTTCCTCCAGTCAAACCCTTTCTGGAAACGACGGCGGCCCGGCGGGTCCAAACCACCTATCATCCCCGCTTGCGTTTCCAGGTTTCCTACCCCCGCCGCCGCCGCCTTTTCTGCCACCGCGGCCGCCGCCTCCTCCTCATCTGCGGCCCACCGGCGGCGGCCGCCCTGAAGCTCCGCCCCCTCCATCGCCTCCTGCATCATCACTTCCGGTAACCCCGCCGGCCGCTGGCTTTAGGAGGGAGAGAATAGGAGAGGGGCGGAGACGGGAACGATAAGGGTGACGTCATGACGCACGCGAGGACGTCCGAAGCCGTCTCCAAGTAAGGGCAAGGAGGGGAGAGGCGGAGGGTGGGCTAGGCCATTTTCTTACTGGAAATGGGGGAAGGGGATAACGAAGGGGTGAAAGGGAAAGCAAGAAGAAAGGGAGATTAGCTCAGTTCTTGAGTGAGGCGGGGAGTGGGCTAGAGCTAGAAGTTTGAGGAGGTTTGAGACGACCTCTGACCTGGGCCTCATGCTCCCAGAGCGGTCCGCTCGGTGGTTTGGCCCAGCCTGGTCTACGGGACCTGCTGGATGGAGCCTGGTGTGGCCCGAAGCTCGGTAGAGCTCCTGGCACCGTCTCCTCCCAGCTGGCTGCTGTGGGTGGGGGAAGGCAGGACTGACACAGTGAGTGTAAGGATGGAGATGCCGGCTCCAGTCGCGGGGGGGCTGGGGAAAGGAGTTGGCTTCCTTGGGGCAGGGATGAGGTGCCGGTGTGGGGGTTGCTAGGAGACGCGCCTGTGTGACCCCAGCCTCGTGGAGGCGGCTTGGTGTCATCGCTGTTGGCCTAGGGAGACCTGCCTAAGGGAAGTGGCACGTGGGCGAGGTCTGGCATGGGACCCTTCAGACTTTTCGAGCGTAAATGGAAAGCGGCAGGGGCAGTTCTAGGAGGCCTGCCTTTAGAAGGGCCTTCCAAAGGAACCCGGATGTAGGAATGAGACTTCAGGTGACAGTGAAAGCTGGCTTCATTACCAAGATGAGCAAAAAAAAAAAAAGACCCCCTAGCTGAACTTTTCATTAATAAGCAAATGAATGCAGAAGGAAAAGAGAACGAGAGAAGGAAGGAACTGTCTCGGTGGAGAAAAGTGCCAAAGGGATAACGTTTTAAACAAAAGCCAGAAGAGACTGAAAGCTTTCTTGGAGTTGCAGAAAAAGCAAGAGTTTGGCCTCTGTATTACTTTCTGAAGTGTAGTGAGTGGCCAGACCTTATTTACCTTTTTTTTTTTTTTAATGCTGCCAGATAGAGAAGATAAAGTACTATTGCTAAGGCCATGGAAGAATTGACAGTAGTGTTGAAGACATATGCAAATTAGGAGAATTGGTTCATAATGTATTTAGCAGCTTGAGCATGCTGGACTGACTGCTGAATGGGATATGAAATGTGTGGGAGACGGTGGAACCAAAGATGCCTCCCTTGAGAAAACAGTTTGGGAAGGAGTATCCTAAGCTTTCTTGAACGTATGTCAAAAGTCATTTTACAGCCCAAATGAAGATGTCGAGAAATGAGGTAGGCAAGTTGGAAGAAAAGTAATGGATGGAGATGGTAATAAATGTAGGGTTTATTCCTAGACCTTGGAATAGGTAGAAGATGAGGAAAGTGTCCGAATACCTTAGATCTCCTCACATTAAGAGACCAACCAGAGCTGGGCGTGGTGGCGCACGCCTTTAATCCCAGCACTCGGGAGGCAAAGGCAGGCGGATCGCTGTGAGTTCGAGGCCAGCCTGGTCTACAAAGCGAGTCCAGGACAGCCAAGGCTACACAGAGAAACCCTGTCTTGAAAAACCAAAAAACAAAACAAAACAAAACAAAAAAAAAAAAAATAGGATCCACCTTCACAATCAGAGTCACCCCTAGAAGTCTGGCTCAGATCACTTCCTGCTGTCTCCGCTGTCAGTGCTGTTGGGCTTGTACCTGAACAATCTCTACATTGCCTGATTTCTTGATAAATGTTGGTTTACATGTTTCTTCTTTGTGTCTTACTGGCTCCTAATACAGAGAATTGCCCCTTGGGGTCCAATGCTTTTTGTTTATCAGGATAGGAACACCTTATGCCAGCCAAGCAATTCTTTTTTTGTTTGTTTAGTTTTTGGTTTTTTTTTTCTTTATGTAGCCCTGGTTGTTGACCAGGCTAGCCTCAAAACTCAAGAGATCCACCTGCCTCTGCCTCCAGAGTGCTGGGATTAAAAGCATGCCACCACCACACCCAGCTCAGCCTTGGAATTCTTACAAAGGGAGTTTTGTCCCAGATGCTATCATCTTTATAGTGAATCTCAATGGAACGGATATCAGAAAGCCTGGGTTTCTTTCATTCTTGGATCCGCCACTAAACAGTGGCCTTGGAAAAGGTCCTATTCTTCAAGCTGATAGGGTTGGCCTAGATTAAAAGTTGCAAGCTGGCAAGACAGATAATGCCTGCAAGTATATTGTTTAGCCCGCAACATGATTTAAATTCTTCTCCTAAAAATCTGCTTGCCAGCTTTTAAAAATTGAACATCAGAATCCAGATTTTTGGCTTTATTTGGAACATCGGACAGTCTGACAATACCAGTCTGAGGTTCCCAGAATTCCTACCCAGCTGAAGTTGAGTTGTTTTTTGCCCTTTGAGTATGGCTTATGCCCCAAAGCCTAAGATGCCAGAAACACCTCTCCTCACTCCTACTCCAAACTGACATTTGATTTTTAATTGACCTGAGAACTTGCTGTCCATATGTAGCTACTAGTCATACATGACTAAGTTTAAATAACAGTTCCTTAGACACACATTCCAGATGCTCAGTAGCTGCTTGTGGCTCCACTCTGTTGTGTAAAACAGACAGAGGAGATCTTCCATAAACAGTTCTTTTGTTCGGTGTCAAATTGAAGCCCTGAAAGACTTTTTTGTTTGTTTGTTTTGATTTTTATTGTCCAAGACAGGGT
Organism: Acomys minous; assembly: GCF_964271855.1. Classification (NCBI taxonomy): domain Eukaryota; kingdom Metazoa; phylum Chordata; class Mammalia; order Rodentia; family Muridae; genus Acomys; species Acomys minous. The sequence goes on along the minus strand of NC_140484.1, from coordinate 79,116,930 downwards.
TTCTCTGTGTAACCTTGCCTGTCCTAGAATTTGCTGTGTAGATGCTGGCCTTGAACTGGGAAGGCTAGGATTAAAGGTGTGGTGGGATACCACGCCCACTAACTTGCAATTTCCTAATCTAGTTTCTTAGAAGAATGTCACAAAGCAGGAATTTTGTATTTGGGCGCTATGACTTCCCTACTTGAGGGTTGAAGATCCTGGCTGGAGAGTGGCGAGTCCCTAGCATTGCCTTGTTCCCAGCTCCTCCCATATATCTCTCATGCAGCTGACTTCAGGTAACTGGTTTTGAACACTTCTGGCTAACCCTTGCCTTTGTTTCTTAAAATATGCTGGCACGTGGGTATAATTCTAGCAGTCAGGATGCTGAGGCAAGAGAATCCTCACAATTTTGAGGGCAGGCCTGTATACCAATGAGTTCCAGGCCAGTCAGGACTCTAGAATAAAACCTTGTCTCAATAAACAACACTCTGGTGAGGATTAGTACACCCATGTGTTTTTAACTGAGGGACTGTCCATTGATTTCCACTTAGAATTTCTGTCTTGAATACATTGACTAGTTGATTGATATTCCTCTTGCACTGTTGGATCAGTCTCATGTACATTTACTACTGATATGTGCCCCCTTTGCTGTCATGATACACTGATGGCCGCCAACATAAAATTAATTTCAGCTTTTCAATGATGTGAAAATGACACATTCTCTAGAAATTGTACTTTGAATTTTAATCCTTTGTTGACCTGGAAATAGTCCAAATGTTGGTTAGGAGATGCCAGGCCCACTCCCAGGCAGCCATTAGGTGGAAAAACCAACACTTGGTTAGTGTAGTTGCATATACCTTTAATCCCAGAGGTAGGATGATTTCTTTGAGTACTCTTCAAAGTTTCAGGACAGCCAAAGCCACATAGTGAGACCCTGTCTCAAATAAATAAATGTACTGTGGTGATAGGTTGTGATGTTGGATGGATTAGCTGTGCTAAATGCATTTTCCATGTAAGGTGTTTTTGGTTTAGGAGATATCACTAGCACTATCTGCAGGACAAGGAGCATCCGTGTAGGATGCAGGTTTGCCTCCTATTGCTCTGCTTTGGGTAATTACTTTAAAAATCTTTCTGGTGCTGGTATTCTGGATTTCCCCCTTGTTCCTTGTTCTGATGACTTCTCAGGTTTAAGCATCTAACCTAATTTCATTTTCCCTTTGATAAAAGTGTCATCTACCTCTTTCCCTAGGTTAATCTCTGATACACCATATTCTTGGGGTTTTTTTTTTTTGCATAAAAAATACTGTTTCAGAATCACTGTGGTACGAAGCACACTGAATGAGCATATCCTGAGAATTGCACAACTGTATGGTATTACTTCCCTCTTCAGATTCTAATAACCAAAGCTAAATCTAGGACAGGAAATAGTCCATTGTGTCTGTGGTGTGTATGTAGAAGGAAGCTAGGGACCAGGGACCTGTGGGGCACAGACTTACTTGAAGATTGTTCAGTTGGTGTGACAATAAAATCATTCAGTGTCCCAGCCAGTGTCCAACAAAAAGAAAGGACTGTAATAGCTCTAGGAGAAAAGAGCAGCACTGATAAAGAGCTAGAATAAGATAAAGGAAGAGACAGAGGAAAGAAAGCCTAGTTGTACCTTCAGTGTTGGCACCTATGTTATATTTCCAGTAAGAAGCAGGCATTGTGGTCTGAAGATAAGCACTGTCTCCAGCAGGGTTATTTACTCATACTGAAGAACAATAGCCCTTTACTGTATGGGGATTATTAATGATCAGAGGGAAATAGCTTTAGGAAAATCCATTACTGCCACAAAGCAACAAACTCACCAACAGGCTACACACTTTTCCATTCTCTGCAGACAAAGCTTACCATGATAAAAGGCCTCACTACTCTCATTTCCTTCTATTCAGGTAACTCGTTCTTTTACTTTCTAGTGCTAAGTATTTTAATGGAATAGCTCATGAATAAACCTTACAATTCTGAGAAATGTTCTGTGATGATCTATTACATTTTAAGAGCCCGAGGCACAAGTAAAGCTTGGTAGTACAAACCTATCATCCCAGCTGCTCTTGAGGATAAAAAGTTCAAGGCCCTTCTTTGGTTAGAGAGCAAGTTCAAAGCTACTTTAAGCAAATTGGTGAGACTCTATCTCAAAATAAAAAGTAAAAGGACAACTGGGGGGTATAGTTCAGTGTTGAAATGTGTGCCTTATTTAACAATCCCTCCTGCTGCTGAAGAAGAAACTCTTTTTCACTCTAAGACCCTAAGGTGCCAGGCGTGGTGGTGCACGCCTTTAATCTCAGCACTTGGGAAGCAGAGGCAGGTGGATCGTTGGTGAGTTCGAGGCCAGCCTGGTCTACAAAGCAAGTCTAAGACAGCGAAGGCTACATAGAGAAACCCTATCTCAAAAAAACAAAAAGACTCTAAGGCACAGGCTGAGCCCCATGAGCATGATTATTTGGGCATTATCCAAAGCATCTCAGGGCTGGGAATGTTAGTGCACACCTTTGATCCCAGCTCTTGGAAGGCAGGCAGAGGTAGGGGGATCTCTGAGTTTGAGACTAGCCTGGTCTACATAGTCAAGTTCCTGTCTCAAGCAAAAAAGAAACCAGGAAAAAAGAAAAGAAAAGAAAAGAAAACAGAATTTCAGTCCCCCAAATGACAAGTGCTTTACATTATAGTTTCTGGTTGGTTTTATTTTTTATTTTTTTTTTATTTTTGGTTTTTTGAGACAGGGTTTCTCTGTGTAACTTTGGCTGTCCTGGACTCACTTGGTAGACCAGGCTGTCCTTGAACTCACAGAGATCCACCTGCCTCTGCCTCCCAAGTGCTGGGATTAAAGGCGTGCACCACCACCACCCAGCTTCTGGGTTGGGTTTATAATTACAATGTACCTTAGTCTCTGAAATGATTAATTTTCAAGAGAAAAAAAAACCAACAGTTTTCTATTTCATTGATTCTAAGCTTCCCAGAAATAGGTCCTTTCAGGCTAGTGAACAAACCATGACTGGCCTTAAAAGAAGTGAGGGTTGGACCATTAGTGTGAAACTTAAAGAGCTCTCTTTTGAACCATAAGCTCCCCAAAATGAGCTTAGAGTTGTTTTCAGTGTCCTGAAATCCTTTGTTAAAAGTCACTTTTTAGCTGGGTGGTGGTGGCACACTCCTTTAATACTATCGCTTGGGAGGCAGAGACAGGCAGATCTGAGTTCAAGGCCAGCCTGGTCTAAAAAATAAGTGCCAGGACTACACAGAGAAACCCTGTCTCAAAATACAAAAACAAAAAAATCACTTATTAGTATGTGCCTGGGGAGCGGGGGAGGTGGATGCATGCTATAACACATGTGTGGACTTTGGAAGACAACATTGGGGAGTCAGTTCTCTTCTTTTATCTTGACCTGGGTTGTCAGGCTTGCACAGCAAGTGCTTTCACCTGCTGATCCATCTTAGTGGACCAAGCTCTTGGACATTAATTGGAATGTCTGCTCCAAATGCTATGGTGTATATATCAGGATAAGAATGCACATTACTGATGACCATTCTGTGTGTATAAATGTATTCATCTAGCAAGTGTTTCTCATGCCCCAGGTGTGTATCCTGCCTAGAAGTATAAGGAGTGAGACTCCATCTGGTCCTCTCGCCTTTACTGCCTCTCCCAATAAATTCACAAGCAATGAAAGAAGAAAGGTCCAGTTAGAAAATTAGCCAGCAAGATAGATCAGTATATAAGGGCTCCTGTGGCCAACCTTGACAACCTGAGTTCCACACCTGGAACACATGGTAGGAAAGAACTCCCACAAGTTGTCCTCTGGCTCCAGTTGCACACACTGGCATGCATGTGTCCCCACACTTGTATCCATACATACTAAATAAATAAATAAAATGTAATAAACAACATTTAAGAGTCAAAAGAGTACACTGTCATAGATGGGTCAGGTAGAGAGATGTGAGGGATGCTCCTAGGACAGCCTTGGTCCCTGCATTAGACAGGTGCACTCACAGGAGGCTGAGGGATAGCACAGAAAGCAACAAGTAGACAAAAAAGGATATTTTGGTTGTATCATTTGGGGGTTTTACAAAACAAGGAGTGCCATATCTAAACACATAGAGCACCAGCCCTGAATCTGGGTTAATTTCACAGCCTTCCCCATCCCCACCCCAAATCATGGAGTACTTACTTACAAAGGAAATTTTGGCTCTAGTGAGCTGTGATGAGAAGAAAAATGAAATCCTAGGGTCAGGGCTTACTTAACAGGAATGGAATGGATTTTCCCCCTTTCCCTTTTCTGTCCTTCCTGTTTGTGCTGTAGACGTTTTATTCGGGAGAAAGCAAAGTGTAGTCCAGCAGATGGAATTTTGACATTCTTGAGACCAGAGTTATGTGTCTATAAACATCATCTGTGGAAAGGGATTTGTCCTTTAAATTCCTAAATGGTACTGGAAAGATGGCTCAGGGGTTAAAAAGCAGATATTGCTCTTGTAGGGGGCCTAGGTTTGGCTCCGAGCACCCACATGGTAACTCACAACTGTCCATAACTGCATTTCCAGGAAGCCAATTCCTCTTCAGCCTCCTCCAGCTCCTGCACTCACAATGTGCATATATATGCACTCAGGTACACACACACATACACGTTTTGTTGTGGTGGTTTTGTTTGTTTGTTTCCCAAGACAGGATTTCTCTGTGTAACAGCCCTGGCTATCCTGGAACCCCTTTGTAGACCAAGCTGGCCTCAAACTCACAGAGATCCGCCTGCCTCTTTCTCCTGAGTGCCGGGATTAAAGTGCTGTGCTTTCCCACACCATCACTCGACAATATTTTTTTAAGCTCCTAAATATTCATACTGCAATGAGCTTTCCAAAGATGATAGGAATGTACTCCGGAGGTGAGAAAAACGGAGGGTTTTGTTTTGGTTTTGTTTTTTTCAAGACAGGGTTTCTCTGTGTAGCCTTGGCTATACTAGACTCACTTTGTAGACCAGGCTGGCCTCGAACTCAGAGATCTGCCTGCCTCTGTCTCCTGATTGCTGGGATTAAAAAAAAGTGTGCGCCACCACACACAACTTTGTTGTTGTTGTTGTTGTTGTTTGTTTTTAAACAGAGGTTGATAAGGCTCCAAGTGCTAGCAATCTGTCTGCTAGCCTCCTGTAAAACTAAATTGGGACATACCACAGCCTAGGTATGCTTGACATGCTGGAGCCTCCCCAGATCCTTCATTGTACTGAAATCCTTTACAGCAAATGGCAGGGTGAGTGCATGTTTTCAGGGGTTTTGTTTTATGTTTATGTTTCTTGATCGATCACTGCCCATTACGAGTCCCCATTAGTGACTCCAGAATTTAAACAGGAAAGCTGTGGTCAGACAAAGAAATAATCACTCAGCTTTTGAGGCTGTTCATCTTGACTTTTTGTCAGGTGACATTGGGCAAGTCTCACATTTCATCCTCTATAAGAGTGATGGAATCATAAGTAGTTATGATACAGTTTGATTCTAGCACATTTTAAAGGATGTAAACCAGACCGTGCTGCTCCCACTTGCCTCACATATGCTAGTGTCTTCCTTTTGTTTCTGAATGCAAACTTCTCCCCAGGCCTACTCTCCCATCAGTGCTGGATTGTGCTGACCTGTGGCCTCCCTGATAGGTCCTCATTTGCATTGACACTTAACTTTGCTCCTGGCTTGCTCCAGAGTTTAGCTCCTGCTGCCCCTTCTAGTACCACCCTTTCCTTAACTTTCCATTATTAGTCCCGATGACATTCAGAGTGCCAGTCAAATACTTACTAACAACCTGGGCTCTGGCTCCAGATTGTAGGGTTTGAATACTGGCTCTGCCTATTTCTAGCTATGTGACTTTGGATACACTACTTAATCTCTCTTTTCATCAGATTCCTCTGTAAAATGTGAATAGGAATAGTGCCTGCCTACAGAATTGCTGCACTGTTTGCAGAGTTAAATGTAAAGTGCTTTGCAGAGTGTGAAGTTCATGGCAAATGCAAAGCAAATGTAGCTATTGTTATTACAGGACAAAGTTCCTGCTCTCCAGGAGTGAGGCAGAAAAAACAGAGGACAAAATAACTGCAAAGAGCAATATGTGGCTTGAGCTAGGCCCTGGGGAGAGAGTACTCTAGGAAGTTTTGGTAGTGTACAGGTTTGAGGAGAGATGACTAGTAGAAAAGAGACATTTTGTATGAATGGGTCAGCCTATGTACCTTTGGCTGACCTTGTACTCACTTTGTAGCCCAGGCTGGCCCCAGATTTGTGTCAGTCCTCCTACTTCAACTTTCTGAATGTCGGGATTATAGGTGTGAACATCATGCCCTGCTTAGAAATTTTCTGAGTGTACTTATTCATAGCCAAACCTACATCACACAAAAATCTATATCATGAGGTTGATGGGTCATTCCAGTGTACATTAAAGCAACGACAACTAATAAATGTGAATTATGTATCTAAAATCACCTCCACCATCAAAATTTGAGGTATCTATATTAGGGACCTCTCAACTAAAGACCAGAGGCCAAAGCACACTAGCAGCAAAATGTGCCAGACCTCTATAAAATACGCATTCAATAATACATTTCATTTTAGCACCCTGCTATGTACAGCTTTAAAAGGAAGCCACCTTCCAGTCACAATTCCTTCCAGTCATACTGTATTTTCTCTCTTCATCCTGGGATTTAGAAGTTAACGATATGAAAAGGAACAAATATTACAAGTAGTGTCAATCCAGAGTAAATGTCATAGAACTTTGAAGAAATTCGTTCAGAGTAGACTGCATGACCATTTTAAGGTTCTGACTTACAAACAGTGACTATTCCTATAGTTGCCTAAGGGGAACTCCCAGCAGACCTCACTGCTCTATCAGATCAACCCTTGACCAGCTGTAAATGAGGATAAAGGCTTCCTGTATTGCATTAATCCCAAGAAGAATGTTGGTTTGAAGCCATTAAATCCTTGAGTAAGAAAATCTTCAGGAAATGGCAACTTTAGTAAATGAGTTGCTTTCTAAGACCAAAGAGAAAAGCCCAAGAAGAAAAGAAAAGAAAAAAAATTATGAGGGAATAACTCAGTTTGTGAATCCCAAGCTTTTTTCTGTAGCATGTGATATTTTCAGGAAACATTTGTTGAATTCCTAGTATATAACCTTTCTAGGTACTGAGAACTGAGCATTAAATAAGACAGATGTAGTAACTGTTCCCATAAAGATTAGAGTCTATTGGAGGAAGATAGACATTAACAAGTCAGAACTTGAGAGATGGGTCCTATAGAGAACAGTTATCAAGATTCATTTGATTCGTAACCCAATGTGTGTGGTTAAGAGGAGACTAGGGAATGTGAAGGGTTTTCTGAGCTGTGCATATTTTCAAGAGGAGATGGTCAAGAAAAAAAAAAAGATGAGGCCGGGTGTTGTTGCACACCTTTAGTCTCAGGGTTGGGCGTTGTGGCACACCTTTAATCTCCACACTTAGGAAGCAGAGTAGGTGGATCTCTGTGAACCTGATGCCAGCTGGGTCTACCTAGGGCCTTTTTTTCTTGGTATTTTCTCTCGAGAGCTGTATAATAAAACCTTGTCTTCAAAAAATAAAAATAAAAATCAGTGAAGAAGGAACAATAAAGGTATGTACCCCAAAGTTAAAAAAAATCATAATTTCCCCCAAAGAGCTGAAAGAAACCCAGTAAAAAAAAAAAAGCCACAAAAGATACATCTTTTTCTCTCATCTTGACTTTTCTTCCAGACTTGCTCACGTATTCTGTGAGCAGCTTTTTGACTTTTCTCTCTGGCAGTCTTTGTAACTTGTGCTTTCTAGGTCACCTAATGTTAGAGAATCACCACCTATCTTCCTTTCTGGATTAGTTTTCAAAACACACACTAATTATTTTCAAAATAGTCTTACTACATGTTGATTGTTAACACTCATTACTTTGAGTAAGCTAATTGCAGGTCTCTGTGTCATGTTATGGCTTAGGATCAGCGTTCTTAGAGTAGAAAAAGAAACCAGTTAAAGTCAGGCTTTGAGGGATTTGCTGGGATTTTAATATGTTTGACCTTCGCTTTCCCCTGCCAGTGCCTGAAAGTCAAGGAAGTTTCATCTGGTAATGACAGGGATGTGAAGCAATCCTTAGTTGATACTAATGCCCCTCACAGGAACTGACTCACATATTCTCGATGAAACCGTGGAGTTATAGGAAGAGCCAGAAACTCAGAAACCTGTTTTCTTACCAGGAAAAATGTCATCATCTCGTCTGGGTTCTTACCCAGGATGTTCTCACTTGGTTTTTATGAATGCCTTTTAAGCATTGTTCCTGTGAAGCATCTTGGGTGGTGGTGGTGTGTAACTTTGATCCTTTAAGCTATTGGATGGGGGAAGTGGTGCTTTCAAGCTTTTCATCAAACGGTTTACTCCTTATTGCTCAAGAAAGGTTACTAGGGGCAGGGGTAAGTAAGAGGGACAACCATCTTCAAAGAAGAAATTCTCTATAAGGTGGGTTCCTTGAAGGTATTTGGGACTTCTCTATCTATTGTATATAGATAGATATACCCCTCCTCTCATCATGCTTAGCAGCTGGGAGTCTCATAAGCTAAGGACCATACTAAAGCATTCCAGTCATAGGTGAGGAGTTGGAAATGGATTGTGTCCCTAAGCCACAGCCTTTAGGCCTTCTTACCAATCCTGATCAGCCTGTTTGTGAGGGGGGAAAAAACCAACTCAGGACTCATGGACATGTCCAAGTGCCTGGCTCTTCTGCTTACTCATCAGATCTGTCTTCCCAGCCTGCCCTCTTGTCGAAGGCAGCATAGTAGTCATTGTTCTAAATCTGACTAAGAACTCCAAGGGTTCATTCCTCCCCCTCCCCCCACCTCCCCTCCTGGTATTTTCCTTCTAGTTCTACCATAGAAATATAAAGAAAGAGGCTGAAGGTTTGCATAAGTTATAAAATGTCCATCGACAGAACAAACCAAGTGCATTGGAATCTCGTGGTAGAGTGGGGTGACCTGCAGCAATGATGTCGGAACTAGAGCTCAATGTGATGATGTAAATGGGCCTTGCAAATTCAATGGACAAAATACAACTTACAGAATCTATATGAAGTTCTAAGCTTTTAAAACTCAGAGTCTAATAAATGGAAAGGATTCATGATGATGGTAAACAGCAGGCAGACTGGGCTGACATCAACAAAAGAAGAAGAGGTGCTGTGGTGGTGGGACACACCTTTAGTTTTAGCACCCTGGAAGCAGAGGGAGGCAATTCTTTGTTATTTCAAGGCCAGCCTGGTCTACATAGAGAATTCCAAGCTAGCCAAAGCTAAATAATGAGGTGCTGTTAAAAAAAAAAAAAAAAAAGATTGCTTTAGAAGAAGTCCAACAGCGCAGTCTAGTGCTTCCATTATTCTTTCTTTAAAGCTTATTGTATGTAGTTATCATGCTATTCTCTGTCTTTTTGTGTCTGAAATGCTACATAAGTTCTCACTTGTCCAGGCCCGCTGACCCTACTTCCTAGAAAAAGCCAGAGGGGTGAGAAGCTCTTCCATCATGAGAAAGATCTTCAGTTGTACCATTCTTATTGGTCAAGATGGCAGTTTTGAGAAATGTTTTCTAAACTAAGAAATTAAAACTTTATAGCCTCTGGATAAAGCTGAGCCTTGAGACTGATTCTTTTGACTTATATGATAACCACAGTTTCAAAAATGATAACTGTCACTTTAAGATTTCATGTTATAAAATTATGAAATGCCACTGCTTTTACAGATGTTTCCTGAGCTAGCTGGAACTCATGATCTTCCTACTTCAGCCTTCTGAGTGCTGTGATTACAGGCCTGGGCTACAGTGCCTCTTACCTAGTCCTGTGTCTCTAGGCCTTCACTTCAGGTTATTCCCTGCTGGTCAGCACTATGTAACAAGTACTGTCTTCACTTGGTCGGTTGGGAGTTCAAAGCCAATCTGATTTACATAAGACTCCCTCCTCTAAAAACAAGCAAAGCAAGTTCTAAGCCCACACAGTAAGACCCTGTCTCAACAAAACAAGCTAAAAAATGCCCTCTAGGCACTCAGGTTAGGCATGTAAATTTACCGGAACAAAATTGAAATAATAATTTCTGAGGCATTCTGGTCAGTCTGGTTTTAAATAATAATAAAATGGATTTGGTCTTGCCATGTTTGTACAAGTGGGCTCACAGCAAACAGCAAACTGCCAGATAAGGTCTGTAATCCTAGGATTCAGGATGCTGAGACAGGATGGATCCCGAGTTTGAAGCCAGTCTGGGCTAATATGGCTTTCCAGGCTAGATGGGACTAGCTTGTAAGATTCTGGCTCAAAAGTCAAGAAGATAATAAATAGCTGGGCAGTGGTGGAGCCTTTAACCCCAGCACTTGGGAGGCAAAGGCAGGCACATGTCTGTGAGTTCGAGGCCAGGCCTGACCTACAGAGTAAATTCCAGGAAGGCCAAGGCTACACAGAGACACCTTGTCTTGAAAAAACTAAAGAAACAAACAAACAAAAATCAAGAAGATGGGCTGCGTTGAGGTGGCATGTGCCTTTATTCCCCACCGCTTAGGAGGCAGAGGCAGGTGGATCTCTGTGAGTTCAAGGCCAGCATGGGGTACACGGCTAGCTCTGACATAGCCAAGGCTACACAAAAGAACCCTGTCTTGAAAACCAAAAACACAACAACAACAAAAATCAAGAAGATAGGAGGAGGCCTTTAATCTCAGTACTGGGGGTGGGGGTGGGGGGCAGAGGCAGGTGGATTGCTGAGTTCAAGGCCAACCAGGGAAACCCTGTTGGGGGTGCGGGGGAGATGGGAGGAGAGCAAAAGAGCTATCTCATTGCTGTTTCTACTGTGCCATTCTGGTAATGCTAGACAGAGATCTGTAAACCAGGAGCACTTATTTCTAGACTATTTCAAAACCTGTGCATCTGCCTGGCTGCCTACTGTCAAACTGCGTTTTTATATAGACTTTCCTCCTTCTACTCTGGTGGGTCTGAAGATGACAACAGCAACACGACAAGAAGTCCTCAGCCTCTACCGAAGCATTTTCAGGCTTGCGAGGAAATGGCAGGCGGCATCAGGGCAGATGGAAGACACCATCAAAGAAAAACAGTACATACTAAATGAAGCCAGAACACTGTTCCAGAAAAACAAAAATGTAAGTAGGCCCCATCTGGAAATGGCAAGGAACAGGGAATCTTCTTATGGTGTTTGCTCATTTCTTTCCTACCTTAACTGAAGAAGACCCTTCCAACTCCTAGAGCCAGGAAGTACCCAGCATGCAGCTTGGCTAGGCTTGCCAGTTTAGCTAATACTAGAAAGTCAAGCCCAGCCCGAGTTTCCCTCTTGGATCAACCAGGTCTCAGCCCAGCCATTAAAAGGTTCAGCATCCTCAGAAGACCCCCTGAGCCAGGTGACAGAAGTCATACCAATGAGAGCAGGTCCTCACATACTGATGACCGGTCACTCCCAGAGGCAGTATGAAGTGAAATACTTTTTCTCAATTCATAAAGCAATCAAAGCCTTATGATTATAAACCCATTTTATAATGCAGAAAAGACACAGGGCTCCTCCCATAACTTAGCTACAAATTCTTTGGCCAACAGAGTGGTACTGCAGAAAACAGGGCTTCTACTAGCTAGCTTAACAAAACTGAAAACCCTGGCACCAGGCAGTCAGTTTCAATTCATCCTGACAAACCACCCAGCACTGGCTGGCTTTCCCTTGGGAAAACTGCCTAGCATTAAGGATGGAAGGTGACTGGCAGTACCTGGCTCCTCTTTGCCTGGTTCTCTTGGTGTCTTCCTAGTTTCATTACTCTCTCCCCTGTATTCTGTGTCCTTCTGGCTGTTCTGTCTACACCACCTTCCACTATTGGCATGCCCGCTGAAGGGCTGCCTCTGTGCTGAGGCCACTTTTTAACACCTAGACTTGGTTGTTTTCTTTTTAGTTTGGGTGTTTGTTGTTGTTGTTGTTTAGGTTTTGGGGGTTTTTTTTTGTTGTTGTTGTTTTTGGTTGATTGGTTGATTTTGTTTTGTTGGTTTTGTTTTGTTTGGTTTGGTTTGCTTTGGATTTTGGTTTTTTGAGACAGGGTTTCTCAGTGTTGCCTTGATTGTCCTGGATTTGCTTTGTAGACCAGGCTGGCTTCGAACTCACAGCGATCCACTTGCCTCTGCCTCCTGAGTGCTGGGATTAAAAAGGTGTGCGCCACCACGCCCAGCTAATTTTGTTGGTTTTTTGAAATGGGATCTATTTATCCCTAGCTATCCTGGAACTCTGTGTAGACCAGGCTGGCCTCCAACTCACATAGATCCCTTGCCTCTGCCTTCTGAGTGCACCACCACACCAGGCCCAGCCTTTGTTTCTGACCACCTACCTGAAAGACCTCACTTCCTCCTAGCTGTCTATCAACCCTGATCCCCAGCTGCGCCGCCCCCACCCCCCTATTCTTGTAGTTCCTGTCGCCTGCTCTTTGTTCTTAGTTCTTATTAAAGTATTCCATCATGTGCCAAACAGCAGACTCCACATTTGGGATATATTTTTAAAAACAAACAAAATAAGGTCTCTTGCAGATATTTCAGTTAGACGAATTAAATCAAAATTAAAAACCAAAGAATTAAAATCAATTAGAGTTAAAATCAAGACAAAAGTCACCAAAGAAACCCTCATAATCTGAAGTTTCTTCTCTTCTAGGAATCCCAGAAACCTCTGTGCTTTACTATTTTGTTTTAAACACATTTTTATTAAATACTTTAAAAAAAAATGCTGGGGCTTTCTGTAGCCATGGTTGTCCTGTGACTCAGAGAGCCACCAGCCCGTTTTAAGTGATTGGATCAAAGGTGTGTGCCACCACACCCAGCCTTTAAAATTTTCATACTTGTACACAATATTTACCCCTAAACTTTTCCCAGATTCACCTTATCTACTTCAACTTCATATCGTTTTTTAAATAAGTAAACCACAAAGTCCAATTTGTGCTCCTCATGTACTCAGGGGTGTGGAGCTGTCCACCTATGCATGTTTGACCTACCTAAGGCCATACCCATAAGGAGAACTGACTCACATCCCCCAGCAGCTGTCAATAGCTCCACAGCGAGGGGTGGGGCCTTCTGAGTGCCTCTCCCTCCTATGCTGGAATGTTGACTGTCTTGATCTGGTGTGGGTCTTATACAGGCAAACACAGCTGCAGTGAATTCATGAATGCAGCAGGCCTGTCATATCCAGAAGATACTCTTTAAACTCAGAACCCTCTTGCCTCTGCCTCTGAGTGCTGAGATTAGAGGCATGTGCTACCCATCTGGCTTCCTCTGGGCCTTTTTGGTGTCTTCCTGTATAAGAGTTGTTCTGCTTAGGTGATCTCTTTGGTAGCTGAAGGCAGAGCTATGACCCACAGGTCTGGCCTGGTGCTGATGCCATGACGTAGACCTAGTAAACCTGTGCAGACGAACCTGTCTGAGAACTACTCAAGACTAGGTTTTCATTTATTTCAGAATCATTCCTGAGCCTCGACCTGGATTTGCCAAGGATGAGACAGAGGGTGGTGTGTGCATGTCACAAATCATGCAGCAGCCTGTGAGGACTCTAGTCTGAGCTTGTTTGGATACTAGCTGGAGTTCTAGAAGCCCCAGCTCCCTTAGCAACATCTTTGTCAGGGGCTTTTTCTCCCCCGACCTCAATTCCCCGTGTAGAAATTAACAGCTTATTTTAACCTGGTTTGATAACCCAAAGGTATCTTGTTAATGGCTCTGAGTCCCAGAAAGCCTGTGGCAACATGAGACTCTTGTCCCAATATGGACAGCATCGAGGCCTCAGAGGTCAGGGAGTTGAGCCTTCGCCCTAAGGGACTCTGCACAGTTCTCTGTGCTGCTGTTCCTGGAACTCCAAGAAGCACTAGGGAATAAAAACTCCCTTGCAATTTCCAAGCCACATGGGGCCAGACTTCACATTGAGTGTCATCTGAGGCTGGTGCAATTCTGGCACTACTTTGAAGCACTTTCATAAGTGCACAGAAGATCCATGTACTGATTTTTTTTTTTTTTTACATCCTCTGAATGAAAGTTTTTCCCCTTCCTGATTTGGCTTTCTGGGTTTTCCGTTTTGTGGCTGTTTTTTTGTTTTTCCCAGAATAAACATTTCACTCATTTCTTGAAAATGCATTATCACACTGGACTGATTTTTAGATTTCAAAACTCCTTTTATGCTTACTAATGAGCAAGACAATTTGTAGTTTAAAATATGAAGTAAAGCCAGGCGTGGTGGCATATGCCTGTAATCCCAGCACTTAGGGAGGCAGAGGCAGGATCTCTGTGAGTTCAAGGACAGCCTGGTCTACAAAGTGAGTCCAGGACAGCCAAGCCTACACAGAGAAACCCTGTCTGGGGGGGGGGGGCAGGGAGAGAAGAGGTGGAGAGGTGAATCGTTCTAAAGTATCATATTCTTGCTTCAAGCTCAGTTCCTTTAAAGCAGTGGGTCTCGACCCCTTTGGGGGGGCATCAAATGACCCTTTCACAGGGGTTGCCTAAGACCATAGGAAAACAGTTATTTATATTATGATTCATAACAACAGCAAAATTAGCTATGAAGTAGCAAGGAAAATAAATTTATGGTTGGGGGTCACCACAACATGAGGAACTGTATTAAAGGGTCAGGTCACAACATTAGGAACATTGAGAACCACTGGTCAGTGTTAGAGGATGTGAAGTAGCTCTCTCATTTGCCATTGGTGGGGATGTAAGTTTGTAAATTGTTGATGGGGACATAAATTTATGTGAACTCTAGAAGGTAACTTGAGAATATTGTGAGAAGCATATGTGAATCTATATAGTCTGTCTTAGCTTTCTCACTCTAAAATTTCATCTTAGACACATTGGCATGCGAGAAAAAAATGTATAAAGATCTGTAGCAGAATTGTTCATAATGACAAAGGCTTAAAATAACCAAAATGCTCATCAGTAGCAAAGTGGTTAATTCTAATAAAGCCTTACGTTGAAGTTGTGGTCGTTTTTACGAAGAGTGGCCCCCGATGTCTGAATATCAAAAGAGCTTCAATTACATTAATTAAAAAGCAAAAGTTATATAGATATGTGTATTAAGAAAAAGCTCGGGCCAATGAGATGGCTCACTGGGTAGAGGTATTTAGCTCACAAGCCTGACAAACTGAGTTCAACCCCTAGAGCCCACAGGGGAACAGGAGAAAACCAACTCCACAGAGCTGTCTTCTGATTGCATCCATTCATGCACACACCATGGCATGAGGTCCATGGCATCTGCATACTTCCCTTGCTATACACACAAAATAAATAAAATGAGAAATGTCTTTAAAAGGCTTACCCCCTGTATTTGGGTTTGTATAGTCATAGGCTAACTTTGGAGGGATACATAAAAAACAAACTGGAAGATAAGAGGCAGGGAGACTTATTTACCAATATTACATTTCCTGGCTAGTGAACTGAAAAGTTTGTCTGTATTATATTTTATATACTATTAGGAAGATATTAAATGCCTCCTTTATTTCCCCTTAAATAGCTCACAGACCCAGACCTAGTTAAACAATGTATAGACGAATGCACAGCCAGGATTGAGATTGGACTGCATTACCAGATTCCTTATCCAAGGCCGGTAAGTATGGCTCCAGTAAACCTATGCTGGGCACTTGTGTGGTTTCTAAGAATGTATACCATTAGGACTAATTTTTGCTGAGGAGCCAAGAGCCATTGTAGGAAGCATGTTGGAAGTAAGTTGTCATTGCATGCCACCGACCCATCACCATAATGAACATCTGGTTTCTTCTTGTGCATCTTCCCACAAGGTGAAAGGGGAAGCCAGCTCACGTTTATGAAACTTTTCTTTGGGCCTTCACCCATTTTTATTGAAATGCTTTTAGTTTCTTAAGTATAAAAGGCAAGCTTCTTAAATACTAAAAAAGTGCATTTCAAGTATTAAAAGATTACAGGAAGTACAGAGTGAAAATTGTCAAACATCTTCGGCCTATGGAAGAGACCACTGTAGTCTTTAGTCTTAAAATGACCAGTTTTCAACTTTATTTAAAAAAAAAACAGCGATTTTGATACTTTATCAGTTCAACTTAATTATCTGGTAATATTAATTTTACACACATGTGCACACATGCTCTTTCATACATGGAATTCTGGGTATATTGTTTTTAATTACCTACTTGTTTTATTCCATCTCTTCTGAGCATCTTTGTATACAGCTCTACCTCAATCCTAAAGGTTTGCATTGTCTGCTCTGGTAAGAATGTGCCATCCTTGAACAAGTCAGGGTCCCTCAGGGAAATAGAAGCAGTAAGGAGGAAGATTGAAAAATATAGAGGGGGGCCGGGCGTGGTGGCGCATGCCTTTAATCCCAGCACTCGGGAGGCAGAGGCAGGCGGATCTCTGTGAGTTCGAGACCAGCCTGGTCTACAAAGTGAGTCCGGGACAGCCAAGGCTACACAGAGAAACCCTGTCTCAAAAAAAAAAAAAAAAGAAAAATAGAGGGATGGATGGATGGATGGGTGGATGGATGGGTGGATGAAGATAGACAGATCACACAGTTATGGGGCACAAAGACCTAGGAGTAAGTCCATGGCATAATTCAGTCTGAGCTCAAAGACTTAAGAATCAAGGGAATGGTGATAGCAATCTAGGGTAGAGGCAGAGAAGATGAGACATCTCAGCTCAAATAAGGCTAGCAAGGAGCAAAAGAAGCTGGGTGATGGTGGCACATGCCTTTAATCCCAGCACTTGGGAGGAAGAAGCAGGCAGATCTCTGTGAGTTCAAGACCAGCCTGGTCTACAAAATGAGTCCAAGACAGCCAGGGCTTTCTCACATAGAGAAACCCTGTCTCAAAAACAAAACAAAACAAAAAAAGAAGCAAAAGTAGTGAACTCATCTTTTGCCTTTTTTCCTTACCAAGCTCTACTAGGTTGCAGGATGCCCTCCACACTGGGCTCTTATCTGGAAATACCCACATATAACCCAAAGATGATTCTTTTTTTTTTTTTTTAAGATTTATTTATTTATTATTATGTATATGGTGCTCTGCCTGCATGTACATCTGCAGACCAGAGGAGGGCATCAGATCACATTATAGTTGGTTGTGAGCCACCATGTGGTTGCTGGGAATTGAACTCATGACCTCTGGAGGAGCAGACAGTGATCTTAACCACTGAGCCATCTCTCCAGCCCCCAAAGATGATTCTTAATGGGAGTCAGTCAGATACTCATAACATTAGCCATCACAACCATAGTGTAAGCATCTTGCTACCCCAGGAAGCGTCTGACTTGACACCAGTGCCTTTTTATGTAAGAAACTTTCTCTTCTTTCCTTGGATGCCCATTTTGCTGAGCGGATCTCTCGCTCTTTTCCTCTGTCCAGGCACAGTGGCATAGTGGGTACCAGCTCTAAGCCAGAGTCTGGCTACAGATCCACTTCCACCACTTAATGTGTAACCTTGAACAAGTCAGTATTTAATTTCTCTGAATTTCTATTTTTTATCTATGAAAATGAAAATTCCTTAGGAGGTTATCATAAAGACAGATCAGTAAATGCAGAAATATAAACATTAATGAGTCTGTGGTAGATTTTGTACTTAGTAAATATAAGCTGCAATAACAGTTATGATTCATGTCATTGTTCTCACTCAGATTCATCTACCTCCAATGGGTCTCACCCCACTACGAGGCCGGAAACTTCAAACCCAGGAAAAACTGAGAAAACTTTCCAAACCAGTGTATCTGAAGTCTCATGATGAAGTTTCCTAACAGAAGACAGTTTTCTTTGGAGAATGGTGAGCCAACTCAGTTCTGAATGTAAACCAGGCAATATTGATTAGAAGCAAAAACACTTCTTTCAAACCTACTAAATTGGTCCTCACCCATGACATGTGGCTGCAAGCATCCTAGGGTTTTTCAGGGTCTTGCTGCTGCTTGAACTGATGACATTGACCATAGAGACCGTGGACTTAAATCTTCACCAAAGTCATCCTTGGGAGCAATCTAAGGTCCATGGAGAAAGGCTGAAGGCCGTTCCTGGGACTGCCATTCAGCACACATCGACTGATGCAACGGGATTAGCTAGTTGTTGCAAGTTCACATGCCTCCAAAACTATGCTACTCCCAAAATACTTTCTAGAGATTTTTCCACAAGTTCTTTTCATTTGCTTAAAAGTGGTTTCTGTATAGGGTGTGTGTGTGTGTGTGTGTGTGTGTGTGTGTGTGTGTGTGTGTAGTCTCCTGACTCTTGTAATTTCCAGATATTCACCCTTATAAAGGACAACTTTGGGTTGATCATACTTTTGTTCAGTTTTTTTGTGGGGGGGGGCGGTTGGGGTGAGGAAGGTTGTTTGCTGGCCTTTATGTAGACCAGACCAGGCTTGAACTTGTGCTGATCTCCTGCTTCGTGTCTCAAGTTCTGGAATTACTGACATGAGTCACCAAACCTAGCTGCCCATATGGTCTTTTCAATGGAAATATGGTATGACACCCTCCTTCTCCCTGTGATAAATGGAGGTACATGTCTTAATTAAATGTATATTTGATCTTATTTTAAAGCCTGTGATTACTTAAGATGCACTTAAGATCTAAACAGCTTCCTTGATACCTATACTTCATTCACTTTATTCTGTTTTAACCTAATTTAAAAGCATAAGCTCCAAGCTGGCTTCCAAGTTATATATGTACAGAAATGGGACAAAGAGAGCATGTGTGGAATCAGGTGTGAGTTCACAGCAAGCTGTTTGCACATCAGCAGAGAATGGGCCTCACTAATAAAGATAAATTCCTACTTATTTGGGTCTCTTTGTGTTCTTTTCCAAAATGGGCTTGTGAACCTCAAACAGGGCTATGCCTCATGTGAGGGGCAGCATCCTTCTCATGGTCAGGGAAAGTGCTTCAGGGATTGGCAGTAGTACAATAAAGTTTTATTCTCTGTCAATCAGTGAAGTAATAAATAGTATATGAATATTCAATACAAATGGAGTAGTAGGCCTTTGTAAGGAGAGAAGTGTCAATGTGTTAGCAGGTCTATTGGCTATTCTGTGAGGACATGTCCCAGGCTAGCTCAAACTGGGAGAAAGGAATCTGCTGTCTTTGTTCCTTTTCTTCCAGCAAGTTGTGGTGTAAAAACATTCCCCTGATGTATCTCCCATCCAGATGGAAGCAGCTCAGTTCCATGTGGTAATCAGTTCTAAAGCAAGTGAGACCCAACTTGCCCATCTCTGTAGTAGGAATTTTGATTTCTTTAAAAATACAGAAATGTTATATGAATATGTTTTTGTTCAATCCCAGGTGTGGGATATGGGGCTGGTTCAGAGTGCCCACAGCAGCTGACTATAATTTCTCTCATGCTCTGGCAGGCCAGCGGAAGATAGTTTATGTTTGGAATTCTGGGGACTCTTTAGAGGGTATATAAATGCCAGAGCCCCAAAAGAGGGGTTGGCTGCTGCTTCCCTTGCTGCTGCTCCTGATGGTGGTTGGATGCTGCTGGTTGCTGTTTGTTAAGTAGAAGAAACTGGACTTGCCCCAAGGAAGCTCGACTCCCCTGATCAGTAGGAAGTGGCATAACAATATCTATGCCCCCTTCCCTCTCTAGCCTTTTTCTCCTGCCTAGCATTGGGGAATTGGAAGGGTAGAGAAGGGTGGTAGGGAAACAAAAAAACCAATAAAGCAGCCAGAAGTCCAGTTACACATCTCTATCATAGCCCCTTTCTAAAGTGTCTCAAGGAGACAAAGTGGTTTTTACTATGTTCAATTTTGCCTTCTACTGACCATTGGAACTAACCTTCCCACCAGCCTGTTTTCACAGCGGAAGACCGTTTTTGTTGCTATGCCAATCTTTGAGAATCTTCTACATGTCAGGACATTTTAATGCAGATTGTCATTGTCTAGCTTCTTTTGCAAAGAGGTATGTTTTTACAAAAAACATCAATTCACTGTCAAACCATATAACATGTTCTGATGGGTGGATGGATGCAATTTGAGATGGGTTCACTTTGTAGCCCAGGCTGGCCTTGACTGAACTCCAGGTTCTCCTGCCTGTCTTGAATACTAGGATTTCAGGTGTGCACTACCAACACCCAACTTATGTGTCTTACTATTAATATTTCCCCACTTTCTCTCCAAGTATCACTAACAAGAACTTAACATAACTGCTCAACAGCTAAAAAAATTTTTCAAGGTCAAGGACTAGCTTGGTGATCCGGTCTGATGGCCATTTATGACATCAGCTTGACCCAAGCATCTGGGTACCTGTGAGTTGTTTTTCTTAAATCATTTGAAGTAGGAAGATACATCTTTAGTCTGGGTCACACCTTCTGGGTATAGCCTGTATAAGGGACATGGAAGAAGGAAGCTTCTGCTCTTTGCCTGCCTGCCCTCACTCTTGATGTCGTTGGCATTGGATCCTACTTCAAGATCCCGGCATATACTGACCAACTGAGACATCCAGTCTCGTGGACTGAACAAATTACTGGATTCTGAGAGACAGCCATTGTTGAACTGGCTAGCCTGCAGCCTATAAGCCACTCTAATAACCCACTGTATACATACATATATTGAGAAAGAGATTCGTTCTTTCAGTGCTGTTCCTCTAGAGAATCCAGACTAACACACCAGCTTTGCCTGATGTCATCTGCTAAGCTATTTATAAACAGAGCTTGCTGCTGTTTATTGAGCTGAGCTCTAGCCATCTTTCCCCAGGACTCCAGCCTCTAACTCTCCGTGATTTCTGAAGAACATGTTCCCTTTTTCAGGAGGAAACAACATTACCACATTGACCCCTACTGAAAGTGACCTCAAATTTAGGGCACTCTTTGTTTTCAAAGTAGAGGAAATATTTTACATTTCAAAAATGTGATACAAAAACATTCTGTCCCTCGACCCTTGAGGAATGAAGCAGTCCTTGCTCCTCTCAGCTTTTCAGTGTTGAATGAAGTTGGAGTTAAATAACCATAATTAAAACTCATTTGTTCTCGAGCCAGTTATGGTGGCGCACACTTTTAATCCCAGCACTTGTGAGGCAGAGGCAGGCAGATTGCTGTGAGTTCAAGGCCAGCCTGGTCTACAAAGCGAGTCCAAGACAGCCAAGGCTACACAGAGAACCCCTGTCTCAAAAAAACAAAAAATTAAAAATTAAAAATTCATTTGTTCTCTTAGCTCCTTCAAACCAGCCCTTCTACAGCCTGCAATATGGCTGACCTACCATCCCAAGAGGTATAGGGTTTGGATCCTGACCATCTTTCCATCTCATATGACTGATTGTCTTATTTGGAATGATACAGCCATCCTAGCTATCAGTAAATTCTGATTTATCTACATATTAGAAAACAAGTTGTTTCTTTCTTGAAAAAAAATCTCTAGTGACCTACTTTGAGTAGGAATGTACTTCCTATTACAACGCACATTCTCTTTCTGGGCATTTGGATAGCTTGCTCATCTCAGAATTTGTTTGACACCATGAAGACATTGTAACTAAGGTTTTCTGGAATGCCTTTATTTCGTGCCAAGGCTTGCCACATTCGGGGAATGTCACAGGTCCTGAATCAAGGCATTTGTTGTTAAGAGGCAGAAAATCCAGACCATACACATTAAGACTCTCAAACAATCCATTTATGCTCTACCTTGGACACCCCGAGTAAAGCCACTTAAAGCCTAAGAGCTACATGAGAGGATCAGGGAAGAAAACCTCAGGAGTTTGATGTGCTTATCTCTCTCTGGATGCTCTGGGGAGAAATAAGGGATGGCAATTCCTTGGGCACAATCCTGTGGCTGGAACTATAATCTCTTCCAAGAGTCTACATCAAAACAGCCAAGCCTTTGGCTAGGAGGCAGCTTATAGCAGTGACACACATGGATTCAAGTGCCAGAGAACTTCACCTGGCTGTGTAGTGTGAAGAGCCGCATGGTTCTTAGGCAGGTTCTTTCATCTCCCTGAGCCACCAGGTGTGGGGGATGGGGCTGGAGTAGGGGAGGCACAACAATCATTCCCAGCACCTTGGATTGAACAAGTTAACTTGGCTTGGGCACAAACCCTGCACACAACAGGAAGACAACAAATAGGCTCCTCTCATCTCACCAGAGACAGAGAAGTTAGCCCATTCATGCGACTGATAAGAGAAGCAGCTGCAGCTGGGCTGGGAATGTAGCTGAGCGGAGTGCTTGAGGCCATGGGCTCAGTCCTTGGCACTGAGCAGCAGCTGAAACTCCACCATTACTGACTGGAACCTAGTCAGCACCAATAAAGAAGAAGCAATGACCCTCCTCACCATCTAAGATCATTGTAAGATGTGCATTTCAAATATACTGAGTGAAGGCTGGAGAGATGGCTCAGTGGTTAAGAGCACTTGTCAGGGTTCAGTTCCCAGCACCCACATAGCAGCTCATCACTATCTCTAACTCCATTTTGGGGGATCTAATACTCTTCTGGCCTCCTTGGGCACCTGTATACACACACACACACACACACACACACACACACACACACACACACACACACACCAGTATTAATAAAATATACCAAGAGCTTTAAAAAAAAAATCAAATCCTTCTCAATCTTTTATGGAAAAGAAATGACTGAAATTCTGTGACAGTGACAGAAAAACCCCAGGTAAAGAAAACAACCCCAAGCGAGCTTAAGCCAAAAGATCGCAAGTCTAGGTGGAAGATCACACTGCCTCTGTTCCAAGTTTAGTATCTATCTAATTTGGGAGTACTGCCTACCTTCTCATGGTTTCTGCAGCCATGAAATGATGACAACAATAATAACGATAACCTACTTAATAGGGCTGCTATGAAATGTCTGGCTCTATTTATGTAATTATTATATCATTGTTACCTTCGGTCTATATAATTCAAGAATGAAAGACTATATTATAATGGAGAATGAAACACCATTTACTCTCAATTTTGAGGCACCTGCCATTAATTATCCAGCTGGCACAGTGAGGCCACACCTCGGTTTATCCAGTGCTTCTGGGGCATGTCTGTTGGAAGCTCAATGGACAGGACGTAGTTTGTAGAGTGGCCAGTGGTAGAGAGGGTGCCTCTCCGGGCACTTGTCTTATATACTGGACACACGTAAATGTTCTGATGCAGGAATGATGCACTCTCCCCAGGTTTCAGCCAAATGATGGGCAACGGGTCATAGAGGATTTTAGGGAAAGATTCTCCAATTTGCATTGTTTTCCTATCCCAACGGGCACCCTCAAGAAAAAGCCCTTTGATGTAGGCCCCGTCTTCTGGGCTATCCTCCATAGCCGTCTCTTGTGTGGTTACCTGAAAGAGTGGAAAGCTATGAGTCTTGTAATCTGCTAGTTACTATAAGAACCACCTAGTTGCCAGGTCAGCCTCTCCCAAGATCCTAGGCTTCTCTGATAAGTCTTATCAGAGGTGAGACAAGTCTGGTTCTTAGGCAGCTTCCTGCCCTTAGATATGGTGGACACAGAGAATGCAATAAAGTAGGAGTCAGGAGGCCATACTGGATGTAGCTTAGTGGCCTTACACATTAGCTTCTCCCTTTTGGGACCTAAATCAGGGAAAGTTAGATTCTGAATCAGAGGCAGGCTGGTGACACAGTTCTGGGGTGACAGGCAAAGTTGAAGATTTTTTTTTTTAATTGACTTAAAAAAACAAAACAAAACAGTTTTGGTGTTTTGAAGATTTGTCCCAACTAAAGAACCAGCTCATACAATGCCTGGAAATGCAAGGGCTGTGTCAGCCAAGCTGCTGTGCTGTCTAGTTTTAAGTGCCAGGCATGCCTCGGTGAGGGCTTGTCTACATTGGGCTGGCCTGTAGCATGCCTGGGAGGGATCGTCTTCACTGAGGTGAGAAGGCCACCACGTGTGTGCAGCACCTGTTCATGGGATGGGCCCTGGACTGCCTAAGACCTGAGAAGGAACTGAAGACTAGCAGCAAGCAGGCAAGGGTGCCCGTGCTTCTCTCTGATGTGCTGTTCAACTTGTGGGTCGAGACCCCTTTGGGGGTCAAATGACCCCATCACAGAGGCTGTCTAAGACCATCAGAAAACACAGAAATTTACCTTACAATTCATAACAGTAGCAAAATTACAGTTAAGTAGCAACGAAAATAATGTTATGGTTGGAGTCACCACAACGTGAGGAACTGTATTAAAGGGCCACAGTGTTAGGAAGGCTGAGTTCCACTGCCTCAGGCTCCTGCCTTGACTTCTCCACAATGCTGGACTCTGCTTTGGAATTGTGAGCCAATCACCCTTCCTCCATGAAGCTGCTTTTGCTCAGGGTATTTTGTCATAGCAACAGCACTGACATGAGGACAGCTTCAGGTATAACCTTGTGTTCCTCCCTGTAAAGCAGGCAGTTCGAGGACTGTAGGAAGTGGTGCGGATTATGATGGGCCAGACAGTTGCAAGCACTGTTTAAGATCATTCTAACTCTAACTGTGATCTTTTCCATTCCTAAGGACTATCAGAAGCATTATTCCAAGTGAAGATGCAGAACAGATGGAGGATGGGGAAATGCTTTCATTTTTCTTGCCATGATGGTGACAGAATTTTCCTCTGGAACAATTAAAAATTTTAAATATGTATTTATTATTGGTGTGTATGTGTGTGTGTCTGTGTTGCCTGTCTGTCTCTGTGTGTCTGTCTGTGTGTGTGCATGTCTGTGTATCTCTGTGTGTGTCTTTCTGTGTGTGTGTGTGTGTGTGTGTGTGTGTGTGTGTGTGTGTGAATGTAGATATCAAAGGCTACTTGTGAAGAGTTGGTTATCTCCCTCACATTCATGTGGGCTCCAGGGATCAAACTCAGGTTACCAGGCTTGCATGCAAGCCTGTTTATCTGATGAGCCATCTCAATGGCACCAAATTCCTTTTTCTATGTTAGAAACAAAGGCTTGGGAGCTCTGTGATTGTGTCAAGAATAGCTTCTGGCTGGGCGTGGTGGCACACACCTTTAATCCTAGCACTCGGGAGGCAGAGGCAGGCAGATAGCTGTGAGTTCAACGCTGGCCTGGTCTACAAAGCAAGTCTAGGACAACCAAGGCTACACAGAGAAACCCTGTCTTGAAAAAAATAATAAAAAATAAAGAATAGCTTCTGGAGCACTGTGAGCCATGCTACATTCCTTACTTATTCTACTTTAGAAGCATTTGTCTCTCCACACAACCAAATAGTCACACGTAGAAGGAAATGAGTAAAGCCATTTTTCTTAAGTTAGTTTCCCCTGAGCTGTTCCAACCCACAAGATCCTTACCTCAAATTCAAATCCAATGTGGTCAATGGGGATGGTGTATTTCCTGGCAAAATTCTGAGAAACTCCCGTCAAAAAAGACTGTGTAAAGTAGAACCCAGAAATCCAGAAGACCACAGGGGGCCCATTGATGATCCATTCCTATGGAGCCATAGAAATCAACACTGAGAATATACATTTCAGCATTAATAGGTTAAATCAAGGTGAGCGTGGGACTGGAGAGATGATGGCTCAGTGATTAATAAGATAGAGGACCAGAATTTAATCCTAACACCCATGTCAGCAGAACACAACCATTTCCAGGGATCCTACTCCATCTTCTGGCACCTGCACACACATGTGCATAAAAGACAGACAGATAATACACACATGTGCATAACAGAGACACACACACGCACACATATACACATAAGCAAAATAAATCTTTTTTTCCCTCCCAAGACAGGGTTTCTCTGTGTAACCCTGGCTGCCCTTGAACTTGCTCTGTTGTAAACCAGGCTGGCCTCAAACTGAGATCTGCCTGCCTCTGCCTCCCAAATTTGGAGATTAAAGGCATGTGCTACCACCACTTGGCAAAATTTCATGTGCATGAGAATCTTGCCTAAGTGTATATCTGTCTGTGTACCACCTCGTATGTAATGGGTGCTTGAGGCCAGAAGAAGGTGTCAGATTCCCTGGGACTGGAGTAATAGACAATTGTGAGCCACCATGTGGGTGCTGAGAATCAAATCCGGATTCCCTGGAAGAGCAGCTGTTGCTCTTAACCACTGAGCCATCTCTCTAGCTCAATAACATAAATCTTAAAAGAACTAAGAGGAGTGTGGAAATGAGCCTCACAAATAATATTCTTTGCTTTTTTTCTGTTTCTGGAAGCAAAGATTCCTCTTGGTTTAACTTGTACTTTCCTTCTTTTGAAACGAAGGTACAAAGTAAAATGTATTTCTACCTTAAGCATTGGGTGCAAGGTTGATACTGGGGACACAGCAAGGAGTGGTAAGGACTACAGCCATAGATGCCTCCTCTGTACTGAGCCACAGCAGCCAGAGCGGCCATGCACAGATGCAGGCACATTCCTTGCTGGAGATGGTAGCTGGTTTTGCCAGACAAACATCTAGATTTATCATTCCTCCCCCTATCTGGTCTTTTTTGTTTATTTTTCTTCATTTTTCTCATGATAAAGATTGACTTTAGGAGCCGGGCGCGGTGGCGCATGCCTTTAATCCCAGGACTTGGGAGGCAGAGGCAGGTGGATCGCTGTGAATTCCAGGCCAGCCTGGTCTACAGAGTGAGTCCAGGACAGCCAAGGCTACACAGAGAAACCCTGTTTTCAAAAACCAAAAACCAAAAAAAAAAAAAAAAAAAAAAAAAGCAGAAAAAGGAAAAAAAAAGAGAAAAGATTGACTTTAGAACTCACAAATGCTAAGTGAATGCCCTTTGGCCCAAAACCCAACGGCTAGGTGTGAAAACCCAATGCCTATCAGTTCAAAAAAATTCACATTACTAGACAGCCTTAATAAGTATATCCATTAGTCAATTTTGTCCCATAGACCTCCAGGTTGTCTTTTTTTTTTCTTTTCTTTTCCAGTTTTTACTCCTTCCTCTTTAGATTAATCTCTCTAAGGACTTTGAAGTCTCTCACTTCACCACCCCCACCCCACCCCACCACACCCCAGGTCTGAAAAGGCCATTTCCAAATAATTAACCTAGGATGGTACACAGCTGCCAACTGTCCCCCTCAACTTCTACTCTACCTGAGTGAGCACACCACATATCCAACTACCCCAACTCCCAGGTACCTGGAAGAAGGCCAGGCGGGCCAATAGGTCAGCAACATAGCCCCCCAGGGGCTTCAGTGACGGGTAGGACTTGGCTGCCCACATGGCTGGCACTTTACCCACGAGCATACTACTGAAGACTTCCTCTAGCTCCGAGGACATTAGGACTTGCCCTTTGATGGCACGGCCAAGATCAATAAGGCTTCTGCGAACCACTTTGGTCAGCCTGCAAGGATAAAGGAACAGCCTGAGCCTGGCTTCACAGCTGTCCCTTCTGCCCAAGTACCCCGAATGTGCTCCTTTGATCTTGCTCCCCTTTCAAAGGTCAATGATAGAAAAATTCAATCACCCATAACACTGCCACCTGAGAATAACTTTGATGTGTATCTTTCTTGTTTTCTTTAGAAGCACAAACCATGTTTTTAATGAAGTTTACCTTTTTAGACTCTATCCTTAGCACATAGTGAAATCTTTCCAACTTGATGTGACCTGCCTCAGCCTCTCAAGGGCTGGAATTGCAGGTATGTATACAATAGCCCAGTTCTAAATTGTGCTGTTGCTGTTCTGTGTGTATATGAGGCATGCACATATTCATGCGAGTGTGCATGCACGGGCAGAAGCCAGAGGTTGACTTTGGGTGTCCCTCCATCACTCTCCACCTTAGTTTTTTTCATTGAATGCCTGGAATGGCTGGTCATTGAGCACAAGGGTTACCTGCTTTCCTGTGCTGGCATTATAGATGTCCATCACCAAGCCCAGCTTTCCATAGGTACTGAGAATCCAAAAACAGGCCCCGTGCTAGCATAGAAAACACTTTACTCTTAAACTATCTCCCCAGCCACTAAATTTTCCTTTATGATGACTATACAACATTCTATTTTATTTAACTATTTCCTTGCCATTAAAATTATATTTTAAGCTAGACATGGTGGTACACATTTTTAATCTCAGGACTCTGTGAGCTCGGGGCCAGTATAGTCTACATAGTGAGTTCTAGGCAACCAGGGATACATAGCATCTTGTTGGAAGGAAGGAAGGAAGGTAGGTAGGTATCAAGGGAGGGAGGGAGAAGAGGAGAAAAGGAAGGAAGGAAAAGAAAGAAAGATAATTTGCATGTTGTCATTTATATACATTGTTAGAAAAATCCATTTATATCTGCTTTTATGTAAATTTCTAATTACTTTATTTTTTGAGACAGGGTTTTTCTCTGTAGTGCTGGCTGTTTGTAGACCAGGCTAACCTGAAACTCACAAAGATCCACCTGTCTCTACCTCCTAAGTGCTAGGATTCCAGGCATGCACCACCACACCTGGCTCAAATTACTTTCTTAGTAATAGATTTTTTGGTCAATGAGTACCTATGGTTCAGGACTTTTGCTCCACATTGCTACAGACTATGAAGCATATACTTGAGAAAGGGCAAACTGAAGGGCAACCTGTAAGAGGGCAAGCCCACCTGCCTCTTTCTGACCTTCCCACTCTGAGGCCTGAGTCCAGCTGAGTAACACACGCATGCACGCACACGTGCACACACACACAAACACACACACACACCCTGTCACTAGAAAGAACTTGTAAAATTTCAACCCAATGGTTAAGAGTATGGATAGGCAAATGCAGAATTCCATAGCAGGAGAAATGCAGGATTCAGATCAGATGCACATGCTTGCTGAGGAGTGGAAAGGCAAAACTATTGCCAGTGGGACAGCATCACAGATCTCATTACAACTAAAAGACGCAATGGCAGCCTTTCTGTTGCCCCGGGCTGCCCTGTTCTTGCAGCTATAGCTGCTGTTTCAAGGTTTTAGTTCCAAAGGAACTCTTGCCCTTGAAGACTCAGTCATAGACTCCTGAGTCAGAAGCAAAACTGTCACCTAACCATTTGGATTTCCCCTGCCACTGGATGGATGGACAGAAACAGGTAATGTGGAAGGAAGGCAGACTCCTACTGGAAATGGCGATTTGTTGTTGCCTTCTTCTCTGGTATCATAGTAGCCACTGAGAAAAGCCAGTAGCAACACTGACAGCCACCAAGGAAGGGCCCCAGTGGTCTGAGGAGACACTGAGAAACATGAAAGAGCAGACATTAGAGCTGGTGTCTGGAAGAATGAGTCGCCAGCTCATCTTGCTGAGTTTTCTCACCTGTAAAGTACTGGTAGAAATTAATAATGTCATATTGCACTAATTGTGTGTGGTTCTATATCTGATACGAGGGGCTTATTCAAAATAGCTTTGATGACTGCTTCCACTATTAGCTATGCTTGGTATTGATTTGGACCTGACAGAGTCATGGGCATGAAGGACAGAGGTGGGAGTGATTTAGTATGTGGCCAGCACATGCTGGGGGTCACTCTATTTTGCAGCTCTCCCCTTGAGTAGGGCAAACAACTTTCTTTGCACAGCAGGATCTTGTCCAGTGTCCCTTTCCAGTTACTACCCCCACAGGCTCCAACTTTCAAAATCCATACAAGCTCATCAGGCCTACCTGTTGAATCTGATGAGCTCCTGCCTTAGAACGGTATTCATAGATTCCTCATAGACCACGGGGTACAACTTCATTACCTCTTCAAGGTTAAAGTCCCTGGGAAGCTTGGAGAGTATATCTTGGGCTAGCTCCTCAACCACTTCCTTTAAGTACAGAGAGGAGAGAGGGAATGAGAAACACCACAGCAGACAGGGTAAGGCTTCCTGGAAGCCTTCCTGGTAAGGCTTCTGCAGAAGCCCATTCTGCCTTTGGAGGGAAGGAGGGCATTCATCAACACACCGTCCTTAAGAGAGGCCATCATGCCTTTGTCCAGAATGTGAAAAATAATGAGCAATAGCAGCCCTGTCCATGCAGCTGTGGCCAGACAGGGCATTCCTTGATCCGTCAGTCGGGTAGCTTCAGAGCAGCACAGAACACTGTCCCTGTCTTCAAGGTCACCCGCAATGAGAATCACCCACAGCTCTCAGAGCTGGGAGCTCTTTCTCAATGCCAGTGACTCTTGGAAGGGTAATAGGTCAAGCTCTAGCATTGAGCAAGACAAGCCCATGGCACTAGGATTAGCCAAGTAGGGAAAGGTACAAACACAGTGGACCAAAGAGGACAGGCTGTGACTATGGCAAAGCCAGATAGCTCTCTTACCCTGGTGGGGCTGGTTGGCTGGACAGCAGTTCCTTTCCTACCTAGATATTAGGACACGCCAACCAGGCTGGTATGACCACTTAGAGTAAGTGAACCTAGTCAGCAAGATTCAAACCTGGCAAGTGTGAGGCAGCTCAGAAGGAGAAGAATGGGAAGTGGGGGTGGGGGGAGAGACAGAGACAGAGAGATGGAGAGAGAGAGAGAGAGAGAGGGAGGGAGGGAGAGAGAGGGAGAGAGAGAGAGAGGGAGGGAGGGAGAGAGACAGAGACAGAGAGAGACAGAGAGATGGAGAGAGACAGACAGACAGACACAGGAGAGAGAGAGAGAGAGAGAGAGAGAGAGAGAGAGAGAGAGAGAGAGAGACAGACAGACAGACAGACAGACAGACAGAGACAGAGACAGAGACAGAGACAGAGAGGCAGAGAGAGACAGAGACAGAGACAGAGAGGCAGAGAGAGACAGAGACAGAGACAGACAGACAGACAGACAGACAGACATAGTTCTGAGTCTGGCTTTCTCATTGATTTTATGAAGGACATGAAGGTTAATTTTTTTAAAGTCTCTTATTCACTAAATAGGATAGCCCAGTGCTTCAGCCAGGGTTTCACACAGTATGAACTGGGACTGTTAGAACAACTGTGGTTGTTTCCAGAATACAGAATAAACAATGTTGAATTATGTGGTGAGAAAACTACTCTTTTCTTCAAGTTTTGATCTCTTTTTCTTTCCATTCCTTCCAAATAGAAGGTCTCAGATTGGTGCTAATTGGACAGTTCTCTTATATTTTTGGTTGTGAACCTAGCATTTAATGGCTGAGCCATCTCTCCAGCCCAATTGGACAGTTCTCTAACTCTCACCGATCCCTCCCTCCCTCCCTTTAAAAAGAAGCCAGCAAAGCCAAGGCTCTGGGGCTTTGGCTAGCAATATCACTCCAGAAGAACTTAGAAAATCATTTATCTTCTTTTGTTCCATCCTTTCTTCTGTGCCAATCACAGCTTAATGAAAATTACATTAGGTCTCCACTCATGGTTTTGACTTTCAATTTTTAAAATAAATATTTCTATGCAGAAATACATTTATTTTTGAAACATCAAAGTGGAGTATGGGTGGTATGTGATATAGGAAAATTCATGTCTTTTTTTTTTTTTTTTTTTTTACAGAAGTAATTGGCATTTGGAAAGTGCTTCATTTCTGCTTTCTATTTAAGGACCTGGCAGCAGGACCAAGCACATAGTCCAGAGAGACATGCCAGACCTCCATGTTCCCCACTTCCTGGTTACCACTCAGAGTCTTGAGTGCCCGCCAGATGGAAGCCTAGTTACCTGAGGAGACTTCCCACTCCCTCCTGACTGTCTTGGGAGCGTCAACAGCACTCCTTGGAAGAGTTGGTTGGTTTCCTGGTTGTCCTTGGTGATGTCAGCATTCTCATGGAGACCAAACACTTCAGGGTGTGCAGTGATGGGGAGGGTCCTGAGATACTCAATGTAGGACTGGAAAGGAAATCTTCAATTGATATCAGTATAGGGCCCCTGAGTGAGGGTCCTACAGGTGACTCAGCATATGGCTAAGCCCAATTCAAAAAGGAACCACACAGGATCAGCACCACAGCCTCCAGTTCCTAGCCAGGACAGGTGGGTAAATTCCAGGCTATTCCTCATGGACTTTTCTGGAGAGTATCAGAGCAGGTAGGCTTGAGTAATTTTCTTCCCTCCTTTGACCTTCTCTCTGTTCCTAAGTAGTCAACTTTAGGGTTATATAGCTCTGGGCTTGGGTCCTAGTTCAATTGCAAACTAACTGTAACCCAGAGCCAGTCACCAAGAATCCCAATTTCATTTGTCTCTAAGTGGGGAGACAGACAAGCTCATAAAGGAGGCTTGTAGCAGGAAGAGTGGGCTCCTTTGCATCCTTCCTCCACAGTTCTGGTTTTAATATGTCTTCCTATTTCCTCATCTAGTTGTTTTGTCTCTTCTCTTTAGCCATTTTTTTTTTAAACATAGGGTCTTACTATGTAGATCAAGTTGGCCCTCGTATCTACAATCCTGCTTTAGCTTGCTGAGGGATGGGACTATAGCTTTGTGCCACCATGCCCAGCTTTTCTGTTGCCACCTTTTGAACCCTTATTTGAATTGCATTTATCACTCTGTTCACTACTAAGCCTTCACTTTCGTGTGTGTGTGTGTGTGTGTGTGTGTGTGTGTGTCTGTCTGTCTGTCTGTCTGTCTGTCTGTCTGTTTAGCACATGTGCATGTTTGTGGATGAGTGCAGGCATGCATGTGAATGGAGTACATGTTGAGATCAGATGACAACCTTGGGTGTTGGTCCTCAATTTCACCTCCTTTGAGTCAGGGTGTCTTGTTCTTCATCACTGTGTATATAAGGCTAGCTGTCCCCCAGGCTTTCAGGGATCTCCATCCCATCATATATGAGCTGGGATTATAGGTGTAAAGTTCCACATTTAGTATGTGGATTCTGGATGATCCAAATTCTGATACACTTGCATGTCAATAGCTTTTCTCACTGAGTCATCTCCCAATCCCCACAAGCCTCCATCTTAACTATCCCTTTCTCTCTCTACTGCTACAGATAGAATTCATATGTGGAAAAACCAAATCTGCCCCAAACGCTCAGCATTCATTAAACAGACAACAGCAACTCTCTTGAAGGCTGCATGGAATATTAGAAACAGATTATGGACCTCATTAAGGAAGCCCAAGTCCTAATACCTGGGCTTTCCTTGGAAATACTGTAGCCCCAGCTTCAGTCCCTCCAAGGGCAATGATAGGGCATCCTTTACCTGGTAGTTGCCATGGGGAGGGATGTAGTAAACATCTCCAGGAGCAATGGAGTAGCGATCTGATGATTCAATTTCCTTACAGTAGAACGTGGACAGGAGGGACAGCAGAAGACGCCTGTCTTTGTCATCAGTCACTCTGCCACCATAATTACATTCCCCTGGGGGTAACAGACAGCAGAAGAAGCTGAGCAAAAGGGAAAGCTAGCATGAAGTTACGCATTAGCTTTGAGCAGTGGTCTCTCCTAGCCAAGAAGCCCTATTGGAGCCCAGGTGGTACAAGGACACAGGATTGCTCACACCATACTCAACCTTGGATGGAAAGAATTCTTTTGGGTATCATGGGGGTTATCAAAACCAATACATGTTCCTTATACCAAAAATTAAGAAAGAGTTGATCTGGAATAAATAATGATATAAATAATCAAATGTAACTATTCATGTGAAGGAATCTTCCAGGCATTTCTTTTCCTGAGTACTTAAATACGTGTATATGAAATGTTTCTTAAGCTAAAGATTTTGGAATGAGATGGTCTTGGGTTCTAATTCAATCATGATAGTTAGTAGATGTTTCTTATTCATTGGAAAGTGGTGATAACTGCAAGGCCCAGTGGATAAGATAACATAGCACTTAACAAAACATATTTTAGAAAGATGAGGTTATGTATTTATCTAGTATGTATCATCACACATACTATTTTGAGATACTACTTTTTCAGCTTTAAGTCACCTCATGATCTTTCTATGGGACCAGGGTTTCTATACTCAGATTTCTATGAAAAGAATTAGGTAATTCATCAGGTGTAGTGGCACACGCCTTTGATCCCAGCACTTGGGAGGCAGAAGAAGGCTGATCCCTATGAATTTGAGGTCAGCCTAGTCTACATAGTGAATTCTATGACAGCCAGAGCTACATAGAGAGATTGTGCCTCAAAAATAAATAAATAAATAAACAGACAAAATAATTAGGTAATTATTTGAAGGGGATAGTAAGCCCAGATTACCAATTCTGTTGGGATGTATTTTCTAAGTGGTCCAGATCCCATAGCAGTGCAGTGGGCGGTACCTTTAGGACATAGGGAGACCCTCTCTCCTCTCTCCCGTCTTCTCTCTCCTCTGTCTCTCTCCTCTCTCCCACCCCCCCTCTCTGTCTTTGTACGCTTCCATCCTGAAAAGATGTGCTTATTTTCATGTTCGACCATTTCATGAAAAGGAAATTAGAACCACATTGAAGGGAAGAATAAGTGGCCCAAGTTGGAGGAGTTTCACTGCCTAGGAGGTGGACCTCGAACAGGTAGGTAAGGGACTAGAAACTTGTATTGAGTAAGGTGAAGCGAACAAGAACAGCTCCTCTGTGAGCCAGGTCATCTGGATTTCTGCAGCTCTACGGACAACCCCAGGCCTTTAGGAAAGTTCATTTGGAACACACTGCAGAGGGTTTTAGCTATAAGGAAGTTTATACAAACCCTTAAACTACATATAATATTAAAGAGAATGAGACCAGTTTTTGAGCCAGGTAAGGTGGCACATGCTTTTCACTTTGGAGGCTAAAGCAGGAAGATCACTAATTCAGTGTCAGCCTGTGCTACACAGCAAGATCCAGTCTCATTATAAACAGCTTACTCCTCCCCAGCAAATGAAAATAGCCTCCTCTCTCCATGTAGTCAGTGATGGAAATACCTGTAACCACAGCACCGGGTCCCATCAAACTTCCTCACTGGTGAATTTTCCTACCTGGGATACACTTACAATCTCTGGATTTTATGTTTACCAAGGCAGGTCCAGTTCTTTACAGCTACATATTTTTTGCAGTAAGTACACAGGCTCCTAGAAGAGCTGGGATGTACCTAGTCTGCCTCTAAATTCTTTATTGTCCTCTCTACAGAGCTTACCAAGAATAGCTGGCTTCATCCCATCTTACTTAACTCTATAGATAAAACCTGTGTCTTCAGCTAGTATGTGTGGCAAATTCCAATGCTCACTCATATTAGGTACTTGGTGATTACTTTTTTTTTTCTATCCTGGTCCAAAGGACGGCTACCTTCTTCTAGGCTCCTTGGAGTTGGGTAGAGTCAAATGGCAAGTTCTTGTGCCTTAATTGCTAGTATGACCACACAAGCATATATATCAAGATGACAGCAAAAATGCTGGTAGAGATTTTATTAACTATGTACCCAATGGATAAGTATAACAGTAAAGACCTCTGTTGATGTGCATAGGGATGAGCTAGAAGTAGACCTTTGACACCATTGACATTTGGGGACTATTTTCCCACCCTTGGCTGCTTATGCTCAAAAGCATGGTTGGAAAGGGGTTGTCCCCCAGACTGTGTTCACTGTCTGACACAGTGAAGGCAGGTTACTTTATGACCAGAGGCAGTGATCTACCAAAACCATTTTCCAGAACAATTCTACACCTATTCTCTGGGGCTGAGGAGCCCTGGGATAGCCTTCCCAGCAAGCCCCATTTCTCTGAAGAAGCTCTTTTACCAAGCCAAGATGCGGTGTTTTTGCTTTAGGGGCACTGAGTTACAGTCAAGGTGACATTGCATTACTGAACCACTCTAAGGAAGGATTCTCAAGCTTTGCATTATTAACACATTGGACTGCCCATTTCTATGTTGTGTTGGGGGCTGTTCTAGGCACAGTATAGAATGTTTAACAGGACCTCTGGCCTCTCCTCATTAGATATGAGTAGCATTTCTCTGCATCCCCATACATTGCCAAATATGCAAGGAGGTAAGGCAGAAACGCCCAGAGTCTAGTATCATTCCTCCAATCCTTGGTCTCCTTTGTTGCACAATGTGGTTGCTAATATGGAGATTTCAGTTGGTGCATCTGGAGCATGAGCATAAAGGGAATTTTAGTTCTGGGTGAGAGGATCCAGACAAGCTCTTCACATATGGTGCTGAAGGCAGAATATGTGTGTGATCTGGAAGATGCCACACTGAGCTATGTGTGGGACTTTGGCCATATTAAATCTGTTAATATAGCACATTCTATTCTCTCTTCTGTCCCTGGGATTACATTATGTATTCTTTGAGGACAACGGCAAATTTTATACATCTGAATTCTTCCATATTGTGGACTGGTATATATTGGGTGATCAGAATAAAACAAAATCACCAAGTAATTGCTTTGATCTAATCAGAGTATGCCATTCCCATTTCAAGATCCCATGTTGGAAATAATGCTTCTTCCATTTGTAAATCTCCTACTGATCCCTCATATCCAACTCTTATTAAAATGTCTACAAGCTTTTCAGGATCATTTCTCTCCACTCAAAGATGTAATCATGGTGGTGTCTTTCTGCTTCAGAAATCTTTTGCTTAGCATTTGTAAGAATTCCTGCTTTAAGTGCATGGATGTTCTACCTGCATGTATGTCTATGTACCGTGTGTGTACAGTGCCTGAGCAGGCCACAGGAAAGCATTGGATCCCTGCAATTGGAGTTACAAACAGGTGTTAGCCACCATGTGGGTTCTGGGAATCAAGCCCAGGTCCTGTGGGAGTGAAGATCGCTACAAGCAATCACACAATGCAGGTGAGGTAAGAAGGAAACTTGATTCAGCATGACTTAGTCGATGCTGGTTCAAACTTCTGGAGTTTAACACCAGGCCAGATTATTCTAGACATTTTAAAGTCCAGTGCAATTTTGGATATTAACAATTATCCCAATTCCATGTGCACAGTAAGGCTTCAGGTGGGAAAAGTCTTTTGCAGAATACCTGTGACCTCTACCATGAAGATGGGTTCTATAGCTTATGGGCCTATGAGCCAATGTGGTATCTCTGACAGAAACAGCATAAAGGTCACTAGGCTATAAAGTACATGTAACATCCCCCTATTGACTAAGATACCAAGATAAAGATAAAAGTCTAGGGTGGGAGAGTCTGGGAGAAAATTCTGGGGGGCTGGGGTAAGGTCTGGTTGTCCAGATAGCAAAGGTCACCAGGTCATTGATGACATCTGCTCCGAGCCTTCTGGGTGGAAACCAGGTAGACATTTCTCCACTGAGGAGACAACCCTGTGTTATTAACATTTCTGGTTTCTCCTTATCTGTGAGAACTCATGTCCACAGTACTATGAAGAACAGCCACCTGTTTGGCTCCTCTTTCTTTAACATGTGTCTGCATGTGCACATATGTGTGGAGGCCTTGGGTGTCATGCCTGTTCAGGCATTGGCCACCTTGTTTGATGAGGCAACATCTCTCACTGGTCTGATATTTGCCATTTACACTTTGCTGCTGTAGTGAACACTAACCGTCTATCTGACTCTGCCTCTCTGGCAGTGGGATTACAAGTACATACCAAAACACCAAGCTTTTTATGTGTGCTCTGGGTCCTTTTAGGTGTGAACTCAGGTCTTCATGCTTGTGTAGCGAGCACTTGATGCACCAACCTATCTCTTCAGCCCATAAATGTTTCTGTTAGTGCTGTACTGTCATTTGTCATTTACATTTTTCTACTATCTTAGATGGTAAACCACCTGACCACAGAAGCCTATATCTTAATTCTGGTTGTTTTTTTGTTTGTTTTTGTTTTTGTATCCAATATGACAACAAGCCTTAGCAAGAGATCAATACTTGTTGAATGAAAGAGGGACAGAGTGACTAAGGGAGGATAGGAGCTGAAGAACAAGTGCAAGGCAAATGGTGACAGGAGGTTAGGGCAGCAAAGCCCCATCTATAAACACCTGTCAGGTAGGTCAGCGCTTCAAAGGGCACCTCTTTGTAGTCATTCAGAAACATCTGGATCTGCCGCATGCTAATCCTCAGGTCAGACTCATTGAACTCATAAGGGATGTTCCAACCTGCAGTAGGCAGAGAAGAGTTACAGGCATCAGGGCTTCACGCTCTTTGCTTCCACTGAGAGACTGAGCATGTAAGGTTAGCATCATTGTGGATCAAGGGCCTCTTTCATCCCTGTGACTAGCCAACTATTTGCCTTGATTTATTGCCAACAGGGCAGCCATTCTGCCTGAGAAAACACACATTCTAAGATTGGTTTCCTTGTGGGTCTCCCCATTTGTTAAGGACGATGTTAATATCCTGAGATCTGTGAGACAGGATTTGTTCAGCCTGCTTAGAAGACTGTGGTACAGCGCAGGGCTCCAAAACTAACATGTAAAGCATAGCTGACAGCAGTAGCTATGGCTGGCTGGCAGGGCAAAGCTGGCTTGGAAACTTCTTCCTGCACTCATGGGAGAACAGCAAGGCCAGTCTTATAGCAACTGTCACTAAAGTTCCAGGATTATTTTTGTTTCATGCTTACAAGAATTTTGCCTGCATGTATGTCTCTGCACCATGTGTGTGCCTGATACCTGCAGAGGTCAGAATTCTAGAGGCATTGGATCTCCTGGAACTGGAGTCACATATTTGTGGGCCCCCATGAGGTGGGAGGTGCTAGGAATTGAATCTGAGTCCTATGCAACAGGGATAAATGCTATCAAATATTGAACCATCTCTCCAGCTCCTAGCAATGATATTTAATTTCCTTCTAAACAATAATATTCGCATTAAAATATAACTTAATAAAAACTCATAGCTGGAAAAAACAATGGAACAGTTGGTTTTGAGACAAATCATTGCATAGATTTTTAGAGTTCTGGTGTGAGGAGGAGGAGGGTGGAAAGAGGAAGATAGGGATGGGCAAGCGGGAGAGGGTAGGGGTGGGAGGGAGAGGAAAGAAGTGGGAAGGAGGACAGGGTGGGAGGGTGGGGATAGCTATGAGTGAAGGAAGATAGGGGGAAGGGGGAGGGGAGAGGAAGGAGGAAGAGATGGGGGGAGGATAGGGGTGAAAGGGAGAGGATAGGGGCAGGAAGGGAGGACGGGGTGGGAAGAGATGCTCCATGAAAGGCAGGCCCAGAGCTATCCCCTCCTTCCACACTTGGTGGACAGTCACAGGACCCATGGGGCTACCTGGGATTGGAGGGAGAGAATTACCAAGAGGACACAGAGGAGTGGGGGTGTGGGGTGGGGTCGGAAAGGGAACAAACAACAGCAAAGCATAAGCCATGTGTATGGAGATGCTGCAATGAAACCAGTGCTGTGTACACTAACTTTAAAAATTAATTAAAAAAAAAAAGAAGAAGAAGGAAAGAAGAGGAATAACCAGAAAGCATCACCATGAGGGCTATTTCTCTCCGGACCGACCCTAGAGAACTGCTAGGAGTCCCCACAGTGGGTCTTTCGAAGCTGTTGAACTAGATCGAAAGCAGCCCATAGTTGAAACAAGACGTTCAAATTGGAAGACCAAGAAGAGACTTGATACTCTATGAGCATATACAGGGGGAGGAGGTCCCCCTCAGTCACAGTCATAGGGGAGGGGAGTAAGGGGAAAATGCGAGGGAGGGAGGAATGGGAGGATACAAGGGATGGGATACCAATTGAGATGTAATATGGATAAATTAATAAAATATATTAAAAAAAAGAAAGACAGGACACCAGCAGTTTAATAGTCTTCTAACAAGATTATTTAATTATTCCTTAGTGTCTATTGATAAATAAACGCATTGTGCTCTTTTAATGTTCAGGCAAGTGCCCAGGTATGTTTCTATCTTTCGTCATTACACATATACAGTTAGTTAACTCACATGCTGTAGGCTCCTTGGTGACAACTCTCCAGAGAATGCTTATGATGATATGTCCCTCTCACTTTCCTCTTCACTAGGTGGAGGTCCCCTAATTTTGTGTGTGTTTGTGTATGTGCATGCATGTAAAGGCTACAGGTTAACCTTGATGTATTCCTCAGATACGCCATGCCTATTGTTTGGAGAGAGAGTCTCTTCCTAGGCTGTCTGTCCGGCAAGCCCAGATCATGCAGCCCACCTCCTCAGCATTGAGATTATCAGTGTATGCTGCTGTGCCAGATGCTTGTGGAGACGCAGGGATGGAACTCAAACTGTGGTGGTCATACTCCCCATCTCTGAGTGTCACTTTATTTTTTACACTGACTTGGGCATAAGGTTGTAAGGTGGGAATGGGGTGGGGGGGGGAGAAAGGATATTAAGTAAAAAATTTCATTGCACACAAACAACAATCCATACATAGCGTTAAGTATTTCCTTAGTCATTCCTAGAGCGTGTGAATTATCCTACCGGCCAGGCCATCTGAGTGCAGACCTGCAGACCCTCCCTGTGGCCCATCTCCAGACCGCCCGGACACACTGCCATGCCTCACCTAGAGCTCCATAGTTCCTCCTCTCTTGGACAATGGCATGGAAGAAGCAAAGTCCGAACAACAGTTTCTGCCATATAACTGGCTTTGTGCAGCTCTGGAAGAACTTAGGGTCTGAGACTGGGTCGTTGAGGTAGGAACGCAGAAGATTGGCCCTGAGCCCTTTGGGGGGCTCATTGGTCATTTTGATCCCGTTCTGGAGGATGCTGACGGGAAACTTCTCTGATGGGTAGCTTGTTAGCCAGAGTCTGGAAATAGAAAGGACACTGGTGTTCAGCATACTTCAGTAAGTTACACTGGAAACAGTAACAAAAACAATAGCTACCGTTATTAACCATTACCACAAATGACAGAATGATAAATATTTTGGACCTGCTCAAATAGACTAGACATAGATAACATATGAATAAGTATGAGTGTTTTTCAATAAACTTTACATATGGATAATACAATTTGATTTTCATATGTCATTAAATATTATTTTGAGGGTTTTTTTTTTAGCTATTTAAAAATTAGATGATGAGCCGTATCAGAAATACAACCAACTGGATTGAGCTCACAAGCCAATCTTATTCCCTGGTCAGGAGTAACACAAACCTGACTGACTTGAAAGTGAATCTGAGTCCCATCCCATTCTACCCTTCAGTCTATGAATGCAACTGCTCTTTCCAGTCAGCAGAAACTCCCCGAAGTCCAGAAATACAGATAGAGGAGTAAGCAATGGTGCTAGACAACAAGTGGTATTTTTAATGACAATATTGTTTTAAAAACAGTCTTGCTGAATCCTACCTGGTGATTGACCATGATCCCCAGGGCTCAGGCATAGGAATGACTTGCCTAATGCTATGCAGGTAACATGGTCTTGGCAGTTGCCTGTGAGTGGAGGCTTATAGGACATAGCATCAGGCCAATGTGACTGAGGGGGAGGGGTTGCTCTTAGGGCAGGACACTGTGTCTGTGTCCCCCTGCTGTGGGACCTCGGGACCTCAGTGCTGAACTAAGGTATCAGTGCCAGGAGGTGGTGGGCATTCTAGGAGGTGACCCTGAACCTGGGTCAACTACAGAAGGGCACCCAGGCTTTGTACCTTCTCTCCAGCCATTTCCAGTGGTCTGGGTTGGGCCTCACATGCCTACAGGAAGCACTCTGCTGTTTAGGTGGCTGGACAGCAGGAGCAGGCACAGAGAGTCTCCTGTACATGATGCAGAGGCAGCCTTGGACATTGTGCACAGGACTGAAAACATTTCACCCTGAGTGTAAAGCTCTCGGGCTCAGGGCCTGTGCCAACTCTGCCAAGCTTGAGTCCATAGACAAGCCCATATGAATCATGACCCACAGCACTGTGCTTTCGTGCCGAGCCTATCCACTGAAGACAGGTTTTCCTGGGTGTCCCATGGCTACAGCATGGTCAGGCCCTTTGTATATGAGCTTTCAGGACACCTGGTTTTGTCTGTCTGTTGCTGGTCATGGAGGACTGAGAGGGACTTTGTACCAGTGATTCCAAGGCCACATGGACCACATAGGACCTCCATGTGGTCGCTTTGGATGCTACTTTCCATTTCTTGCTGTCCAGAACCACTTTCCTCTGCAACAGTTGTTGATAAAGCTCCTCAAAAGGGCTTTGTGAATGTCTCCCTGTGTAGGACTCTCTCCCCTACTCAACCATGTTAAGTACTTAACTGCAAGGCTCTGTGCATTTGTGCTGGACCACAAGTTCAGCCTGCACTGTTCTCTTAGCATTAGTCTAGTGGTGATTCTGACCTCTTCTTTTTTGTTTGGTTGGTTGTTTTGGGTTGTTTTGTTTTTGTTTTTGTTTTTGTTTTTGTTTTTGTTTTTTGAGACAGGGTTTCTCTGTGTAGCCTTGGCTGTCCTGGACTCACTTTTGTAGACCAGGTTAGCCTTGAACTCACAGAGATCTGCCTGCTTCTGCTTCCCTGAGTGCTGGGATTATAGGTGTGTGTCACCATGCCCAGCTTATACTGGCCTCTTTTTTTGGCCTCCAAGGATCATGCTGGTCCCTTGCCCTGACAAGGGGACCTTAAGGCCCCCATTCTAAACCCTGTGGGATTGCTGGAGTCTTCCTGCAATCACCTGCTAGGTGTCAACTCTAATGGATGACTGACCTTTGACCTCTAAGCCACAGCTTGAGGGTTTTCTCTGGCCTGAAGTGTTCCAGGTTCAGCATTATAGGGAGAGCTAGTTGGATGTTGGAGTGAGGGCATGTTTACCATCTGCAGGGTGGATGGTACCCAGGAAGGAGCATTATGTGGGCCCTCCTCTGCGGCCTTTTCACTGCCCCCATCTCTTTAGCTACTGCTGGAGAGGAAAGGGCCAGCTGGCTGGAGTTTGCTCAGAACTTCTCATCCTCACTATAAGTAAGCAGGGAATTTTCTGGTAATTGATCTCTCCCTTCCCCAAATTGCCAGCATTCCTGTTGAAAAACAAAAACAAAAACCTTCCCTCCTTTAACTCTTGCTGGCCTGTGATGTCACACACAGGACCTCAGGTGAGCCCTACTGAGGGCTGGGGCCTTCAGGCTGGCTACAAGGGTATCTTGTCATTTTATCCCACATGGAGAAGTACTACATCATGTGATTTTGTTTGTTTGTTTGTTTTGAGACAAGGTCTCACTATAGCTCTGGCTGTTCTGGAACTCACTATGTAGAGCAGACTGGCTTCAAACTCACACAGATCGGCCTGCCTCTTTCTCTCAAGTGCTAGGATTAAAGACATGTGCCACTATGCCAGGCACACTATGTGATTCTTAAGCTCAACGCCCTCCACAGCCCGCCCAGTGGCCTTGCCTTGCAGCCACCATGGCCCAGGTATTTCATGTTCTGGGTGAGGCAATTACAGGTGAGCGTGGGCTACATATAGAACAGGGGTAGGCATGAGTTCTTATCTTTTAGGCCTCGGGTAGGACTTTGCTGGAGACCTAACAAGACTATGTGTGGCCATGTTCCTTCTGGACACGTCTGGCTTGTTGTCTCTGAGGCACCCAGCTTGGTCTGGCCTGTAACCGACCAGTGATCAGCAGGTTGGCTCTAGAGAGAATATGCTATAGCCTCTTAGGCAGCTGGGATCCTCTTCTGTGCCCTGCTTCAGTTTGAACTTTCCCCAGGATCCAGGCCCATTGATGGCAATAAAGCCCAAAGAGGAAACTCAGAACAAAGTAGAAGAAAGGTGTCTCATGTGTCTCTGGACTGTGCTCTGTCCTGGCACCACCCCAGGCTGACCTTAACATCTTATGGTGATGAACATCCCTGAACAAAAGCATTTTTAACATCTGAAGTCATGCTCTGTTTTGACCTATTCAGGCTTCTGTACCAAAACAAAACAAGCAAAAAATAAACAAATAAACACCAGTGACTGTATGGTCCTTAGACAACAAACATATTTTCTACTAAACAAACAAAGAAAGCCCCAAAGCTTTTCTGACAGTTAATCTGCTTTCATGGCCACACCTGCAATCTCTTCCTCTAACAACTTCCCCCAACACATGCCTGGGAGTCACAGGTTACCTTCGTTTTCAGAAAAGCTGTCCCTATGGACTGGAATGTCCTTTAAAAACTCCTATTCACGTTACAAAATCCCAGGCAGTTCTCAGTCCTTCACACCTGCCCCCTCTTCTGTAGCCTAGAGTTCTTGTTTAGGTATGACATGGTGGGCTGCTTAGTTTTGACTGGCAATTTGATACAACCTAAAAATCTGGTGAGAGTGAACCTCAAGGGAAAAACCGCCTCAATCAGACTAGCCTGTGGCCATGTCTGGAATAGACTGCCTTGATTGAGGATTGATGTGTGAGAGCGAAATTCTACTGTGGGTTACACCCAGGGGTCCTAGGAATAGATAGGAAAGCTGGCTGAGCATGAGGCAGAGAGAGCAAGCCAGTAAGCAGTGTTCCTCACAGTGTCTGCTTCAGTCTGTGCCTCTTGCTTCCTGCCCTGACTTCTCTCCATGGTGGACTGTTACCTGGAAGTGTAAGCTGAAATAAAACTTTCTTGCCCATATTGCTTTTGGTCGTGGTGTTTATCACAGCAAGAGAGAAACAAAGAACACACGCATTGACAGGATTCTGCCATGAGCTGCCTCTGCCAGCTTCAGGGTGTCTCAAGGGCAGGACTGTCCTTTCTCTCACACTGTCAACCACCAGCATGCTGTCCAGAGCTTGAGCTGGGTGGAACAGCATCTCACCTGAACTCCGGTTTGGTGTTCTCAGGGATAATCACCTCTTCACAGATCTTCTCCAGTGCAGGCATCCAGCTTGTAGCCAAGTGGCAGTTCTGGAGGACCACCCAGGTCCCTTCTTGGATGGCATTGTGGATCATTTTGGCAGCAATAGGACCTTGGCCTTGGCCGAGGGAGATGGTCTGTGTTTTGGTACCTCCCTTGCCAACATCATCTGCAAACTTCAGCAGACCTGAGACCAGGAAGAAAAGAAGTTTTTGAAAGAAGAACCAGCTAAGACCAGATTAACAGTCATAATACAAAAGGAGGGATACATTGACATTCTGGATTTAGAAATATACTCATTAGCCCCTGTTAATTG
Source organism: Acomys minous (assembly GCF_964271855.1). NCBI lineage: Eukaryota > Metazoa > Chordata > Mammalia > Rodentia > Muridae > Acomys > Acomys minous. The sequence continues at coordinate 79,072,310 of NC_140484.1, read as the reverse complement.
CTAAATCAGTATTTCTCTTGGTGACGCCTAAGGTATCTGCTGAGTGAGGGGCTACAAATAGAACTCTTATTTGGCATTTTCTCTAAACACATAAGGCTACTTGCTATTATCATCATCATTATTACTATTATTATTAATAATAATAATACTATTATTATTTTAGTGTTTCAAGACAGGGGTTCTCTGTGTAGCCCCAGCTGTCCTAGAACTCGCTTTGTAGACCAGGCTGGCCTCAAACTCATAGAGGTCCACCTGCCTCTGCCTCTGCAGATTACAGGCATGTACCACAATGCCTGGTTTTAATGCAAATTTATGATCCTTCTCCCTCAGGCTCCCAAAGGCTGAGATTATAAATGTGCCCGTTGATGCTTAGCTCTAGCTTTGCACTCTTAAGGGGAAGGAAGCTGGAACTAAGACTTATGTATAAAGTTAAGACCTTCAGTGGGCTGCGATTTCTGACTAAGAAAGCCAAACCTCTTCCTCCTAACTTCTTGGAGCTTGCTCTTAAACTGGAGGGGAGTGGAAAAAGTAAATAATTCTCAAGTGAGAACTCAAAACACCAAGCTCATTTCACACAGAGATGAGGGACATGAATTCACAGTAGTCTCTAGTTGGAGAGTTCCTGGCTGAGGAATTTCACATAAAATTAAAGCTCTGGGTTGCCATTATCTGCATATGCAATTGTTGTTCTGTTTTGGGGACACTCATAAAATTCAATTCAATGCAATTCAAAAAAGTCTTTATAAAAGTATAAGCCGCATTAGGTGGTCTATCATTTAGCATAATAAGGGATAGTTACCTTATCAAATAATCAGAATTAATGCTCCAAGGATTAGCTATGGTCTCTGAAGTGGGCCAAATGATGCTCCCTCAACTCAGACACTGAATTTCTTCTCACAGTGTGACTGTTACTGGAGGTAGGTCTTTATAGAAGCAACTAGGTTAAAGTTACATTTGTTTGTCTGTCCTGAATTCACTTTGTAGACCAGGCTGACCTTGAACTCACAGCAATGCTCCTGCCTTTTTCTCCCGAGTGCTGGGATTAAAGGCATGTGCCAGCACACCTGGCTCTAAAGTTACATCTTTAAGGTAGATCCTAATCCAGTATGACTGGCTAATGTCCTTCTAAGAAGTAGGGGACATGTGCATGGATATATAGAGGAAGACTGTGTGAAAACAGAAGGTGTCCTTCAGAGAGCCAAAGAGAACTAACAATGGCCGTGAATGCTTTCAATCCCAACAGTCTGGAGGCTGAGGCAGAAGCATCACAGATTTGGGGCTAGTCTGCGCTACATAGTGAGTTCCAGGGCAGCCTGGGATAGAAAGACACTATCATAAACATAAACACACAGAAGCCTGGAGAGGAGCAATGGCCGCTCTGTAACTCTAGCCCTATGTCCCCTTCTGGGCTGCCCTGGACACAGGTACTGCACATATCGAGCAGCCATTCATGGAGAAAAAACATCCATATACATAAAATAAAACTTAAATCAAAGGAAACAAATACCCCAAATCTTAAATAAAAATTGCATTATTTTTAAATAAAAACATTTAAAAAGAAAAACAATGATCCTAAGAGAGAGGCCTTGGAAGAAATGACCGCAAACACCTTGGTCTCAGACTTCAAGGCTCCATAGCTGTGAGAGAATAATTTTTGTTTATTTATTTTAGGTTTTTTGAGACAGGTTTCTTTGTGTAACAGTCCTGGCTGTCCTAGACTCCCTTTTGTAGACCAGGCTGACCTCAAACTCACGGCCATCTGCCTGCCTCTGCCTCCCAAGTGCTGGGATTAAAGGTGTGTGCCACCACGCCGGGCTGAAAGAATACATTTTGTTGTTAATCTGTCAGTCCATTGAACTTTTGTTATGCACCCTTAGCAGTCTTAGGAAATTGGTGTAGAAGAAATACATATGAGAACAAGTAAAGGTGGAATATAAACCACGATGAAGTTCAAAATTCTATTTTAAATTATGCACAAATTTGAAACAGAACAAATGGAACTATTAGACTGGGTGTGGTAGGCACACCTTTTCCAGTTCTTAGGAGGCAGCGGCAGGCAGATAGCTGTGTTAGAGGCCAGCCTGATCTATATACTGAATTCCACTCCAGTCAAACAAACAAACCCCCAAACCACCAACCAAACAAAAATCAAATAGAACCTTTATAAGTAGAAAGCAGTCATTGCAAAAAAAATCTTAAAGCTCTGATTGACAGAGTGGACTGGTATAAGAAATAAAAGCCGGTGTAGGGTAGGGGGTGGAGTGGGCGCACGCCTTTAGTCCCAGCACTCAGGAGGCAGAGGCAGGAGGATCTCTATGAGTTCCAGGCCAGCCTGGCTTACAAAGTGAGTTCAGAACAGCCAGGGCTGTTACACAGAAAAACCCCATCTTGAAAAACAAACAAAGAAAAAAAAGAAAAAGGAAGACAAAAAATAAGCAAACAAAAAGAAGGGAGCATCCGTACTGCTTGCCTCGTATGAACTATATTCAGAGTAAAACAAAGACAAAGGAGATTTCTTCTGTAGAGAAGAGTGTCCGCTAATGAATGTGGAGGAAAGGAAAGCATTAAAATATCACCACATTGCAGCTCCTAATGCAATAACAGATGCTGGAAATGATTTTAAAAGTTTGCTGATGCCATTAAAGCCAATGGTCCCCACAATGGAATTACCCACAAAGCGTTATTAAACACGATGCCTGGATTTCACTCTAAATATTTTAATCTAATTAGTCTAGGTCACACCAAGATTTTTCTTAATGCTCTCCGTATAAGTCAGGGACAGCCAAGATTGAGAGCCATTCAGTGAGATGAAAGGATGATGGGAAACTTTAGAGGAAGAGGTGGAGGTCCCAAGAGCTGGCTCCCATGATCATGCCTGGACCACTATTTTAGTCAAGACAATAATTTTAGTCAGGAAAGGAAAGACAACCAGACAGCAGTCCTATCAGCCTGTGCTCTGCCTGCAGAACATCACCCACCAGACCCACTCAGCACCACTGCCACCAGCAGACCATCTTTAGACATTGCCCCTTTTTCTCTGCTTTCCTTTTTTTTTTTTTTTTTTTTTTTTTTTTTTTTTGGTTTTGCTAGTTCTCTTTTTTAAAAACTGACATTTAGGGCTGGAGAGATGGCTCAGAGGTTAAGAGCACCGACTGCTATTCCAGAGGTCCTGAGTTCAATTCCCAGCAACCACATGGTGGCTCACAGCCATCTATAATGTGATCTGATGCCCTCTTCTGGCCTGCAGGTGTACATGCAGGCAGAGCTCTGTGGACATAATAAATAAAATCTTTTTAAAAATTTGCCATTTGAAATGGAGGCATCCTAAATAGATAATATTAGTATTAGCCTACTAGACAGCACAAGCTAACAAATAAAAATCCTAGTACTAGGGATGGCTTGCCTCTTTTGGAGTTACTGTCCAGTGAGGTCTCACAGACTTCCAAACACAAACACTGTAGGCTTCCAAGGCCATTGGTTACACTCCAAAATTTGACAACAAGACCATATTGCTCAAATCACCACATTCTTGAGTCATAGAACATAGACCAAAAAAAAAAAAAGTTAATAATTACCTGGCAGCTTCATCCCTATTGGCTAGCTTTAATAAGTGCTAGAAAGTGCTATTTGTAATACCTATGGTGGTGGCTAGTAATAATATTACCCAGATGTGAACCTTACAAACTTCAATATTGGACTGACTAGACAGATCCCATGGTTTAATAGTGACATGAGCATTATGGGAGTAGCCAACCACTTTAAAAACTGAATTTAAGTCCCATTCTACAAATGAAGCTCATACCTCGCATCATTATCAGGCTAAGAAGAGGCCGTGGCTCCTAAGGGAGAAGCTACTAGCATTCTGGTGAATGGACATAGTACTAAACTGACTGTTGGTGCTTTATCATTACACCCATTATTAGTTGTATCTCTCAACTCTCATCAGAAAGTTCTTCCTTTTGAAGTGATGGCATTAGAAACAGAGACTCACAACTAGTCAAGGAACAGAGAATAAGAGACTCAGTCCTAAACGGGTATCACATCCCCTCCTTCCAAGGATCAATTCAGTGGAAGAGGGTCAGAAAGAGTGTACAAGCCAGAGGTGGTGGAGTGCTACAAAGAAACAGTGCTTTCTAGACATGGCAGGGCAGCGGCACACATAGACTCATAATAGGTGTGATGGAAGAGGCACAAGACCTCAGCAAGCTCAAGCCAGATGAAATCTCAGCATAGAGAGTGGAGTAGGCATGAAGTTTCACTCATAACTGAGGAGCTATTGGCAACTGAGAGCTTCTGGGAGAGAAAGAGTTCGTTTTCTTTAAGAACAGAGCTGGTAGTAAGCCAGTCAGTCTTCCATGGAAGGCCACATATGCAAGAGTGTATAGGTAACACAGGTTGGGCTTGGTGGGTGCAATTAAAAACAAAAACAAACAATACAGAGGGAGGAGGTCCCCCTCAGTCACATTCATAGGGGAGGGGAGTAAGGGGAAAATGGGAGGGAGGGAGAAATGGGAGGATACAAGGGATGGGATAACAATTGAGATGCAATATGAATAAATTAATAAAATATATTTAAAACAAACAAACAAACAAAAAACCCTGAAGGCATGAAGTAGGGAGAGTAGCATCTGAGAGGGATGGATATGATCAAAACACATTGTATGAAATTCCCAAATGACAAAAAAAAAAAGGGGGGGGGGGAATACAGACATACATGATGAAAGCAAAGACACTAAAAATGGGTTGTGTTGCTTTTGACATGTATGCTTGATCTCACTAGAACCTAGAACCAATTCACTTCAGCTCCCTCCTCTGCAGTCCTTCCAGGGTTAGGTATGGTAAGTTTTTCTTTGCCAAGGGCACCTGCCAAACTACTCAGCAACCACAGAAAACATCTATTTGCCACTTGCATTTCTTGTACTTTTTCTTCACTCAGCAACAGAGAAGACAAGAGTGTGAAAATATCCTGGCAAAACAGAAAGCAACTCAGTCAGTTGGGCCTGTCAACATTCTAACTTGTACAAACTGTTTCTGGAAAGACATCTCCAACTGCTACGAGGGGTTTGCTCTGGGAAGGCATAACAGGAAGATGGACCTTAGACTCCACACCAGGCTTCCAGAACCTCAGCATGGTTGACATCCTAGGCCATGCCACCATCGTCTGTTGTAAGAAATGGCCCATGCACTGTAGGAGGGTGAGCAGCATCCTTGGTCTCTTTCTTGAAGATGCTAGCAGCAACATCCCCCATCTTAGCTGTAGCCAGAAAATTGTCTCCACACCTTGTCAGATATGCCTGGGGGACGCAAAATCCTACCCCTGTTGAACCACAATCTTATACCTTGCTAATTAAAAAAAATATATATGCAGTTTTTAAAAATTAAAGATGCAATAGAGAAAATGGCTCAAGATGAAGATGATAAACTCAGAGCTAACGTAATCCTAGGCTTGGTCCTTATCGGATTAAAATTAAATCTGTGTGTATGTGTGTCAGGGGTTGGTCAGAGGTCAGAGGACAATCAGAGGTTCACCTTCCACCTTGTTTCAGACAACATTTATTTCCTCTCTTTCCTCTTCTCTCTCCTCTCTTCTCTTCTCTCTCTCTCTCTCTCTCTCTCTCTCTCTCTCTCTCTCTCTCTCTCTCTCTCTCTCTCTCTCTCTCTCCCCCCCCCCTCTCTCTTCCAACCTTTTTTTCTTTTTTAGACAGGGTTTCTCTGGATAACCCTGGCTGTTCTGGAACTCACTCTGTAGACCCAGCTAGCTTCAAACTCAGAGATCTGCCTGTCTCTGCCTTTCAAGTGCTGGGACTAAAGGTGCCACCACCACACAGCCAGCCAGTATCTCGCATTCAGCAGTTTATTCTAGTCTAGGTGGCTGCTCAGTCTCTGTGCATTCTCCTATCTCTGATCCCATCTCTTCATAGGAGCGCTGGATTACAGACATATAGTACACCACTCAGCTTTACAAGTGGGGGTCAGCTCCTCATGAGTGCACGGCAAGTGCTTACCCACAATTACTTCCACACCCTGCCCTTAATGTATTAGGAGGAAAAAATTAAAGTTATCAACATTTTGCAATGGATTCTTTTGAAGAATCAAGTGATTTTGTGGTTATGGATTCACTGTCCCAGCTATCCTTGATCCCAGGTACTAAGAAGTGGCTGCGTCCCTTAGGAGGGAAATGAAGTTTTCACTTGCTTTTTTATCCAGCTGAGTTTGAGACCCCTGCTGTCAACCAGCACACTCTGGGCGCTCAGTATTTCTCATACAACCTTCTGCCCTTACCTGCCATTGGGTCTGCGCCCGGAGACAGTACGAAAATCAGTGGTGCACAACAATTGGAATCATTGTAGGATCCCTGGAGGTCAAAGGTTGGGGCTTCGATGAACACCTTTCCCATGGTTTCAGAGATGAAGTCTTGAATGGCTGGGACCATCTTGTCGGGCCGCAAACACCGCAGGATCACCATCCGTTCCAGTGTGTGAAGGAACTTCCAAGGTGAGGGCAGTATCTCCTCGTGCGGCCAGGCTGAGTCATAAATACGCTTCCATTCTTGGGCATTTTGTACGAAATCTTCCATCAGACCTTTCAGTCTGGGTAAGGAGGAAGCTCGAACAACCTCACCCCATGACTTTTCTGATAACCATTCAGGAGCTGGGTTGAGGAAAGGGTTATCCAGGGCCACGCCTCCAGTTAGAAGGAAGTACCAAACTTCTTCATTGATTGCCTTTTTTTCCTTTAAGAGGCCAATGGTCAGGAGGAGGGAGAAAAGTAGCTTGTCCTTCTCAAACAGTGAGCGACACACGTTGTTGTAGATGCTCAGCGTGAAATGTTCAATGATGTACTCAATCCGCAGATCCAGCTCATCGCTCTTGCTGCTGTTGGCTAGGGACTGCACGTAAAGGTTGATGAACCAAGTCAGAGAATACTGGTACATAGGTTCGATGTGGGCCAGGTCGGAGATGCAGAAAAAGATGGTGGCGGAGTGAATAGCTACAGGCTTGTAGCCCATCCGGGTCTCATCAATTTGTGTTTCTGTCACAGAGGCTATTTCCTGCTTCTCAGAGATTTCCTCAGACAGCACTTTGGAAGAAGACAGCACTTTGATGGCAGTCTCATCTTCAAGGATGTTGCCCTCAGACAAGGACAAGACCTCTAGGATCTTATCCTCAATTTCCTTCAGCTGCTTCTTATTCTGGGCACTTTCTAAAATCAACTTGTTTTTTTTCTCTTCTAGTTCCGGCTTCTCCTTGGCAGCCACAATACCAAGAAGTTGATCTTGGAGACCCAAGGGCGTGATCATGAAGTTGAGGAGGCAGACTTTCACGGCAATTTCAGGGAGATAATGTGGATTCCTCAGACGTGTGGTTATATAGAACTTAAAGTCCCTAGAGTATTCGATGATATTTTCACCTAGTCTCATGTACTCGACTCCTTGCTGTTTGAATGTTGCCTTCAGCAAGATGGGTTCGATAAAGGCATCCAACTCTTCTCCAACATTTTCCAGCAAGACAGGGGTGCCGAACTGCAGGGCATTTTCCAGAGTCCTCACATAGTTGCTATCAGAGAACTTGATGACAGACAGCTTGTTTGCTTTTTCCATGTTCTTCACCCACTTATTGGCCTGTCCCTGAGGATCAATCATTAAGGGCCAACGCCTGGAATTGGACACGATGATGCCATTGTCAACAGAAAAGGAGTCAACGGGAAGCCCAGCTATCTGCCAGGCACGAATTTTTATGGGATCCCCTAAGGTGTGGCTGAGGCTGAAGTCAGAGGACCCTGGAATGACCTTGTCCTTACAGCTTTCCAACCATTCCTTTTGGCATTGGGCCCGATAATCCACTGTGAAGGCACCCAGGTAAGCCACAGTCCCAGAGGACAACAACACATCCCCTGTCAGGTTATTATAGCGGACCCCCAGGAGCCGGGCAGCTTCTGTCCATCTGTCCTTCTCTCCACCAAGGCCACTGATCAGCTTCTCTGCCCTGATCAGCTTCTGGGAGCAGATCTCAATATTCTCCTCCAGCGTCATCTTCTTGATGTTCATCTGTTCAAAGTCGTCATTGAGAGCCTGGAGGCGGTCTTCTACCAGCTTCAGCTCGGCCCGTTTCTGGTTCAGCTTCTGCATCTGTATTTCCAGCTTCCCCTCAGCCTCCTTCAGTCGCTCCCGCTTTGGAGCCACCACCTTGGCCACTCGGTCATATACTTCCATGGCCCTCACCCACTTGCACAGGCCCTCACAGGCAGATGATACGTTTTTAATGACAGCTGGCTGGAAATCAGGGTGATCAATGAACCTTTCCCGGATTCGCTTCATAACCACCGAGGGGATGTTGTCTTTGTCATACGTCTTGAGACTTTCCAAGAACTTTAGATCTCCAAGGATCTTTCTCGACACTCCCCAGTAATCTTCTATCATCTTACCTGTTCAGTGTAGGAAAGAGAGATGAATTGGGACATTTTGGGTGAGATGTACAATAGCTACAGTAGCTGCTACTTAGATATTGGTAGGGACATGGGCGGGGTGGGGGGAACTCCAAACGCTTGGTCAGGGAGACCCAAGAAACCTTATCATTCTCAACTGTACTTGGGTCTTGAAGGACTTTCCTTCAGATCTTCCATGACCTCAAGTTCTTACCATGAACTCTTTGCCTATGCTGGGTTGGAACCAGGCCCTGTTAACTGTTTGTCTGCCTGCCTATCCATTTGCCTATCTATCTATCTATCTATCTACCTATCATGTATCTTGAGACAGGGTTTTCATACATAGGCCCAGGCTGGCCTTAAATTTGTTTGTGATCTTTCTGCCTCAGCCTCCTGGGTGCTAGGGTATGAGCTGAATGACTGTCACCTTTGATTCCTTTGTCATTGGAGAGGGCCACAGAAGCCACACCCCCAGGCATATGTTTATACAGAAGTCTGGGAGGCAGGTTGGATGAAACATAGCCCGTTCTCCTCATATGGAGAGTGTGAGTGAGGAGGCAGTGGTCTTGGAGAAGGAACTTGCTGGCTTGTGTCCGGACAAGAGGCCACTTATAGCTTGCCCAGAAACAAAATCAGGGCCTATTCTCCTCAATGCCCTTTCAGCTAACAACTAATCAAGTGGTTTTCAATCCTCCCCTATGACTATGACCCATTGGCTGACATGTTGGGAAAAACTTGAGCACGTCTTTGGCTTACAGCACATACCAAGCTGGGGTTGATGGCAAGAGCCATACTTGAGACATACTATCTAGGATAATGTGCCCATCCCTAAGTACAAGCACAGCAACCAGCACAGAGTTTCCTGTGAAGGACTTGATTTGCATTCTAGAAGATTATCTGCTTCTCTTAAATTCTAGGTACTCGAAGCTAACTCAAGTGCTCCCATTATATTCACTAAATTCCAAGAGTTTGGCGAATAATATACATAGTTTAGTGGTGGGCTTGAAGCTGATAACTGGAGACCCACAGTAAGAACTGGCATTCATAACCTGGACATGTTCTAACTAGGCAGGTCTCAACTCTGCCTATACCTTAGAAGCACGCAGAGAATGTTAACAAAACAAAACAAAACACATGGGTTCAGGTTGCACTCCAGAAGCAGGCCATGGGTTTTAGCATCCTTAAGCTCTTCATGTGACTCTGTTCCCAGCAGCGGCTCTACAAGCTTCTCTAAAGTCCACTGCTGGTGCTGAGGAGCCTGCCCGTGGACAAAGTGCTTGCTGAATCAACATAAAGGCCCGAGTTCTACAGGGCATGGTGGAACACGCCTTTAATCCCAGCAGAGGGAGGCAGATCTCTGTGAGTTCGAGGCCAGCTTGATCTACAAAGTGAATCCAGGACAGCCAAGGCTACATAGAGAAACCCTGTGCCAAAAAACAAAAACACAGAACAATGAAACAAACAAAAGACACAAGTTTGGATCTCTGAACTGATATAAAACCCAGGCATGGCACCAGGTGCTGGTGATTCTAACCCTGAGAACATGGTTACAGGTATATCCTGGGAGCTCAATACCAACTAATCTAGCCTTGTCAGAGAGCTTCAGGTTCAGTGAGAGGCCTGGTCTCAAGCAGATGAGATGAAGAACAGTCGAGGAAAATGCCTTAAGTTGGCCCCCTACCTCCACAAGTGCATACATAATAAAGGTGAGTGCATTTGCTTGTTGTGTCCCTGCCCCCCTTGCCCCGCCCCCCCAGCCCACTCCTGCTTTGCTCTTTCTCATCATCTATATCTTCTTCAAGCCAGCCAGACAAGAAGGAATGCTAAGCAAAGGGAAGCAGGGCCCAGAAGTCGTCAGAGGAGGAGCTAGGGGTTGCTAGCATTTCAGAAGGAATGCATGCTCCCAGAGTTCCTTCAGGACAGGGCGACTCAAAGGGCAGGTGGTTTTGAAAATTCGCATGCACTTTTAAGGCACTAGTCGCAGTTTTAAGGCACTAGAAAGTCCTATATCAGAAACACTTTGCTGTCTTTTGAGAAAACTCCATTATGTAGACCATGCTGGCCTCAAACTCCCAGTCCACCTCAGTGCAGTGCTGGGATCATAGTTGTGGGCCTGGCTGGCCCTCGTGACTGACTCTCAGTTTCTTTCCTTCATCCTTTTGCTATTCTTTTCGCTCTATTTCTCAATCTCTGCACCCTTTTGTTCCTGTCTCTAACTTTCCATTTTCAATTACTGTTTTGTCCCCACCACAACCACCCTGTGTGAGTGTGTGTGTGTGTGTGTGTGTGTGTGTGTGTGTGTGTGTGTGTGTGTGTGTTCTTTTCCCTGTCTCTCTTCCTTCCCCCCACTCCTTTTTTTTGTGTCTCTGTGTCCCATTTCTCCTTCTCCCTCAGCAGGTTTGCCTCATTTTTTCTGTCCCCCCCCCCCCCCAGGATACCTCTTATTGTCTGTATCTCTCCCTTTCCCCTTCCTCTCCCTTCCTCTCCCCTGCTCTGTTTTCCTGCCTCTGTCCTCATCCCTTCTCATTTCTTTTCTTTGTGGTCACATGCTTGTTGATTCATTATCCTTTTGTGTGTGTGTGTGTGTGTGTGTGTGTGTGTGTGTGTGTGTGTGTCCCCGTGTCTACATGATTCCTGGGTCTCTATTTTTCTCTCTCCTCCCTCAATACTCTGTGTGACCAGTTTCTTATTCTCTTAGTTTCTGACTTTCTCCTGATTATATGCATCTTTGTACCACCTGACCTCAATTTTTGGTCTGCAATCTGAGGCCTTGATTAAGTTTATCCACACACAGATACCTGCATTTTTTTCAGATGACTGAGTGGCCAAAGGCTGGTCAAGAAACATTTACAAGGGGGGCTGGGGAGGTAGCTCATAAGTAAAATGCTTGCTGCAGAAGCAAGGGAGCCAGTCTGGATGCCAGGACAGATGTAAAAAGCCAGGTGTGGCAGTGCACACCTGTAGTTCCCCACATGCCTAGGGAAGCAGAGGGCTCTTGAAGTTTTCTTGCCCGCCTGTTTAGCTCAATGGGTAAGCTCTAGATTCAGTGAGATCATGGCTCAAAACACAAGGTAGGGAAGGGATTGTAGACACTCAGTGTCAACCTCTGGCTTACACACACACACACACACACACACACACACACACACACACACACACATACTTGCCCTCACACATATATGCACACATACACACAGGCACACATAAAACTTCACTGAGACTGTTGGACTCATATGCACATGCTGATACTTCCAAATTCCTCTAAAACCCAACGGGCCTGGAACAAGATGGCTTGGAGTGGATGTGGTTACCGGAGCCACTGGGGTCTGGCTTCCTCTCTGGCTTCAGCCCCTTCATGACGCAAATGCTCTCCATAACCAGCTTGACAGGGCCTGGTGGATTCTGCATGGACTTCACCAGAGTGATATCAGCTGGGTTCAGGGTGTCGAGGGCAGCGAGGGCAGCCTCAAGTGCTGGCATAGCCTCAGCCAGGTCCCCCTCACATTCATTCTGCGGAGAACAGGGACAAAAAAAAAAAAAAAAAAAGATGGGTGATTAGTGCTTGTACACAGGGCAAGGCAGAAAGGTTCTCTGTGACCAGGTGCCCTCAAAGGCCAGGGCTTGAAGCCCTGAGCATCTGCAGCAACAGGAATGTGTGCCTGGCTTCTCGTGGCTGCAGTTTGGATGTCCTGGACATTTGAGAACCTCTTTTGTGACCTTAAAAAAAATGAAACATTGCTCAAATTAGGGCAATAAGTATTTATTTCAAATCTTTTCAAATATTATGTTTTTATGTGACATGACATGTTTAACTTTTAGGTATTGTGAAATATATAAAAATTGTAGATTATGGTTACCTTTCTATGCTGTATAGCACCAGAATTAATTCTTCTTAATGTACTTTTTCCCCCCTCTGAGACAGAGTTCCTCTGTGTAGCCCTGGCTGTCCTGGAATTCTCTCTGGAGGCCAGACTGGCCTCAAACTCACAGAGATCTTCTTCCCAAGTGCCAGGATTAAAGGCAAGCTCCACCATACCCTGCCTCCTACCTATGATCCAAGTCCTTAAAAAAAGGAATTTTTTTGTTTATGGGTTTTTTGTTTGTTTGTTTGTTTGTTGTACTTAATGTTTGTCTGCATGTGTGCATGCATGCTTACCACTGATGCATGCGGAGGTCATTGGCAACCTCTGGGGTCAGTCCTCATCTTCCACCTGTAGTCCATCTGCCCCTCAGCGCCTGGGGATTCTCCTGTCTCTGCTTCCCATCATGCCACTGGAGTGGTGGGAATGCTAGCGCACCAGGTTTTACCTCAGCCTCAGAAGATTTATTCTTCCTGCTGCTTGTTTTGTATTCTTGTTTTTAAAGACTCTCTCCTGGCTATTTAGATTGAACATATCTAGAATGTTTGTTGATCCTGTTATTTTAATTTTTTTTTATAGTTCTGGGGATTGAGTCCATATAAGTACTCTGCCACTGAGTTACATCCCTGACACTTGGGTTATTCTGTCAATGGCGACTGCCTTGTTAGCATTATCTAATCTGCTTGTGTTGCTTTCATTTTAAGCCTACAATTTCTATTTTTAAAAAAATAGTTTTGAAAAAATTCCCTAGAGAAAGGAGGTGGCTTCCCATCCATTGGTCAGGATGGGTGGAGAGACAGTCAGGCTTAGGGTAAACTGAGGGAAGAAATGAGGTAGGAGGGGTCGGAGGTCAGGCATGGATCAGGTACTGCACTGTGTTGTAGATCCTTACAGAGGATACAGTGGTCAGGGACAGAGTAAAGGCTGGAGACAGGTAGACTGTCAGACAAGCTAAAGGTGGAGAGTGGAGATGCGATTAGAACTGCATCAGGGTTGGCAATAGGGCTGAGAGCAACAAAATGGGCCAGTGTGTGCTTTAGTCATGTTTTGCTTAATTTTACCTACTCATTAACCCTGCCTGGCTTTTGATATTTGTTTTACATATTATATATTTGTTTATTTGTGTGTGTGTGTGTGTGCCATGGAGGTTAGGTGGATATTGAAGGATAACTTGCAAGAATCAGTTCTCTCCACGTGGATCCCAGGGACTAAATTCAGGTCGTTAGGCTTGACAGTAAGTGCATTTACCTGCTGAGTCATCTCTCCAATCCCTACTTATTAATTTAAACATGAAACCAATGTAATGTAACAGCATACATCCAGTAAATAAAACAAAGTACCTATGCCTGCTACAACATGAATGAACTGTATAACATTATGTTAAGTGAAAGAAGCCATCTGATACGTGGCTCCATTTCTATGAAGTGTTCAGAATAGTCAGATCCACAGAGGCAGGTTAGTAGTTACCTGGAGTCTCGGAGAGGAGGCATGACTTCTAAAGGGAATAGATTTCCTTAAGAGTAATGAAAATGTTCTAGAATTACATAGTGCTAATATTTGAATGACTCTGTGAATGTACAAAATCGTACAACTTTAAAAGGAGAGTATTAATGCTGTGTGCATTATATCTTAATTTTTTTTTTTAAAGAAAGATTGCCACTATAAGACTTCACAATGGGGAGGACTATTTTGGGTTAGTTAGTAACTCAAATTCCAGCAAGGAAAAAAAATTTCCCAAGACATGAAAATGCATTAGTCAAGGTCACATAGTTGGTGTGTCACAGAGCTGGCTCCTGGCTCCTCATTTAGTGAATTCTCTATTAATTTACTATTAGTCCAAGGGTGCTCACACAGTTACGACTGAATAGGATCTTTGTGGCATGTTTGTGGCATGGCCTCTCTATGCATCCCAAAATGTCCTCAAATGTGTAGCCCAGGCTGGCCTTCAACCCATGAACTTCCTGCCTCTACCTCCTGAGTGCTTGTATTATAGGCTGAGAACATCAATTACTAAGCAAGTTAAAGCAGCATGTGTTGAAGTCTTTGTAAAGCATGAGTTTATTGTGGATCAGCAAACAAAACAAAAGTAGCTTCACTTCCTCACAGCCAGTGGCCCCTCCACACTTTACACCTCCATGGAACCTGGCACCTCTGCTCCTCTTCCTAAGGTACAAAGCCTGGTTTGGGGCTGGGTTTTGCTGTAAGCTGGTTTGTCAAGTGGCTCCAAAGGGCCTCTCACTGTGATGTGTCTCTAATGGGGATTCTCAGGAGTGGCTGTCACCAAGCCTCACCAAGAGCATCCCACCCAGAGATTCTGAGTCATTTGGTCTAGGTGGCATCTGGCCATCTGCATTCTTAACTCCATGGGTGACTCTGGCAGTGGCTTTGTCGAGAAATGCCGCTTGACATCACAAGAACACTGAAATCAAAGAGCAGGCGGGAATAGACTTGATTTGCGACATACCTCCTCTCTGTGGTCACTGAGGTGTCTCTGTGGGGTTGGGATGACAACCCAGCCACTAAAGTGCCTTCTGCAAAAGCACAGGGAGCTAAGTTTGCCCCCAGCTGGGCAGAGTGGGGGAGGCTCATTGCCAGCAGGCCTGGCAGAGTCAGTGAGAGGCCTTGTCTCAAAAAATAAAAGTGGAGGTTGATTGGGGAAAGATATCTGATGCCAACCTTTGGCTTCCATCATGCACATCCATACACTGATGTGCACACACCCACAACAAGTACACACGCCACACATACACACCATACACAATAAGAAACACACACGCAAATGTTCCCATACACACAAAACAAATACACACACCACACAAACACAAAAATGCACACGTACTACCCACGGTAACAAGTACATATCTCACACATATCACCAAACATAATACCTAAATGGTATCTTGGAAAAACATTTGTAGTAAGATGCTAAGATAAAACTGAATATTGTGAAAATCACAGCCATGCTGTAATTGTGGCAAATAATGCATGTAGACAGGGATGAGGAAGAAATTGCAAATTGGAGCTAAGACTTGAAAAGGTATGTGTGTGTGTGTGTGTGTGTGTGTGTGTGTGTGTGTGTGTGTGTGTGTGTGTTTCAAGACAGGGTTTTTCTGTATAGCCTTGGCTGTCCTGAACTTGCTTTGTAGACCAGGCTGCCTTCAAACTCATAGCAATCCACCCACATCTGCCTCCTGAGTGCTGGGTTTAAAGACGTGCACCACCACGCCTGGCCTGAATTGAATTTTTTAAAAAAATATTTCATATGTGTTGTTATGACACATGTTTGTTTGATCAAAAATCCTACCTTTGGAAATGGCCTTTGAGTGTCAGTAGTGCAGGGAACATAAAGGCCACCAGCTTCATTTTGACGGAGTGAAATCCATGCTGCAGCCATTTTGGAAGATTACCCTCCTTAAGTGGAGGATGTGATTTAGTAATCTAAGAAGAACCAACCAATCGTTGTTATTTGTTTAATGGGTGAATGCATCAGTCCAGGCCTCCCAGATGCCAGGATAACAGACACGTGCCACGAGTGACAAGAACCTGCCAGTTTAAGAAGAACTGCTGTACCTGTGAATTGAGTGTTGGAAGCTCATCTCCATTTTTTTCAGTCTCCAGTGCTTTCCAGCACAAATTCTTCTTGCTCTGTGGGACCCCTGACATGCCTTAGGCCTGGTGCTCTATACTCTATGTCATTTTTAGAGTTGTAAGAGATTGAGGAAACATAGTGGTCCTCGTGCGGAGAAGGACCACAACCCTGAAGCTTCAGGAAGAGACTGTCCCCAGAAAAGCCCCCAGAGAAACTATGGAGCAAGACCTGGTTTCTTTCTTCTCCTCCCTGGGTGGTTTCTTCCACCTGACTCACCTCCAGGGCTTTCAGGATCTGGGCTCAGATGGCACAGCACCAGACCTTACCCTTCCCACTGAAACCCAAGGTGGCATTTTTATCACCTGGGGCATGTTAAGAAATCCCTGTGAGATCCTCATGAATCCCATGTTTATCTCTCTCATCTCCCTCCCGACCTAGTAGGTTTGCTCTTTCCCCTGACACTTCAGAGCAGAATTCTGGCTGGGCTGTTCCCTTCCAGATGGTTCCTACACTTGATGAGACTCTGGACTACCACACTGGGTAGAGAGAAAGAAGAGCTATTTCAGTGAACAGCTAATGTGGACCCCTGGCATACGCCACACACTTTACATACTCTTTACTTATGTTTGTATTTACTTATTTGTTTATCTGCATGCATATTTTCCTGTATGTATATATGTGCATCACATATATACCTGGAGCCTGCAGAGGCCAGAAGAGAATGTCAGATGCCCAGGAACTGAAGTTACAGATAGTTGTTAGCCGCCATGTGGGTCCTGGGGACCTAACTCAGGTCCTGTGCCAGAGCAGCTAATGCTGTTAAACACTGAAATCTCTCGGTCCACATTTTTTGTTTCGTTTTGTTTTTATTACTCAGTACTTTCAATACATTGATGCAGAAAGCAAGGCTAGGAAGAGGTAGAGCTGGCAGTGAGCGCTGGCTGCCTGGTTACAGTATAGAATCATGAAAGAGTTGTAAAGTGATACACATTCAGGGGCCAGGGCTCTGAGATCATCAGAGTAGGAGCTGAACTGGATGGGGCTTGGTGAGCTAGAACACAAAAGGACAGCAGTTTCTTAGTCCTGTGGATGGGTACAACCCAAGAGGGCAGAGCCAATGCTGTAGAGTCCTAATTTTTGTCCTAAGGAAAAGGAAAATTTTTCAGAATTTTTACTTGAAATGACCTGCGTTTTAAATGTTAGCCATTTCTGACTCAGAATAAAGCATCACTGAGTGTGGTTGCGAGACATACACACACACATACACACACACATACACACACACACACATACACACACACATACATGCACACACACACACACACACACAAACAAACACACACACACACACAAACACACACATTCTCTCTTTTATGGTCCTAACACCCAGGAGGCTGAGTCAGGAGGATCGTGAGCTCAAGGTCAAGACTCTGTCTCAAAATGAATCAATAAAATATCCTATGCATCCCAGGATATACGTGGTCCCTAGCTACCAGTTTGCAACTTCTGGAATCATGGTCAGATGACAGGGGTTGGGGGTCAAAGAGCTCTAGGTTTGAATTGTGATCATGTCACTTGGTAGTCATGCAACTTTGGAAAAATATGTCATTATTTCCTCATATGCCAAGTGGGAATGATTCTGTGTGGTGACTGTTGTGATGTACTGTAGGGCTGTTAGAAGGATTCAAGACAATGAGTATCAGAGAATATAATCCCCATGAGGAAAAGATTTTTTTCTTGTCCATTCCTACTTTGCCTGACTAAAACTATGCTGACACATAGTAGGTACTTGCTACATATTTGTTATAAGTAAGAAGGAGTGTCTAGTATAATCATTTACCACAGAACGACAATTCGCCCACTAGGATCTGGTTCCTGGCACCTGGAAGTGGCTATATTTTATGGTTTCTATTGAATCTTCTGTCTAAGCCACCAAGACCGCAAGTGAACCAACTTTCACAATCTAGGACATGGTGTTCATCGTGAATTCTGAGAACAGGGAGGGATCAGACCCTCTGAAAAACATCTACCAGAGGTCAGGTCTCAGGATCCACTGGAGGAACGCCAATTGGAAGGCCTGTACTTTTCAAGAAAATGACTCATGACCTATTTAGGACAGATGCCAGACACAGGCTGCCTCTTGCTCAAACTCATGCTTGCAAATGGCTGAATAAAGTCCCTAAGCAAGTCCCTAATTCCTTAAGGCACAGGGACAAATGCCTTAGCTAAATCCCCTGAGCCTTTGCATATAGTCCTGGTAGTGACCCACATGGCTCTATGAATCCATTTCCCCACTGACCTCAATGCTACAACTCTCAGATCCTGACACCTGTCATTCATAAGGTGCCTGTGATCCTCAAATGGACTGAGGTAATATCACACCAGTGCCAGCGAGGCTATCTTCCACTGTCTGAATGAGCGCAGATCCCTCCTAGAACTTGTTTTATTAGAAGCACCTTCAGATGCAGCCCACTAGGTTCAATATTCTGCCATCCAAAAGACATTTGCTCCACACCTACTCTTGCACATTAGACACAGTCAAACAAAGACATGACAGAGGTGAAGAAGACAGCATGGGGGTATCTAGAAGCAAAGAGAACAACCAATGTAAGGCCCTGGGGAAGGAAAAGCCAGAATATTGTTGTAGCTAGGGAGGAGAGGGATTGTACTGAGGCCCAGTTTTGACTCACAGTGGGATGGCCCAAAAGCTTTCTTCCTTCATTCCTAACTTGGGATTTGGAAAAGTCACCTGCCCTTCCTGATTCTCCTTTGTCTCATCTGCACAGTGGACACAACCACATGCATTTAGCAGGGTTAGCTCCCTCTGTGCCTCCCTGCTAGTCATACCTTGATCGCTTGAGAGATGGCTGCAGCGGCATTAGCTTCCTTCTCATCAGCCTGCACCAGAAGTTTCTTGGCATCAGCTTCTTTTGTCTCCTCTTCAATTTTCACCATCATCTTCGCCGTCTCCTCAGAGGTGAGGATGAGCTGTGGTTGAAGGGCAGTCAGCTGAACTTGCATGACAGCCACCTAGCAAGGAGAAAAAGGTAGGAGAGACTCAGGGTCAGCAGTGTCAGCACTGACAACAAGCTGGTAAGAGCAGACCTGGTTCTGTAACAAGCGGCAAGTGCAGAAAGGAAGGATGGGTAGTCTGGACTTGGTACTGCATGAAGACTTGTGGGCTGGTGTTTATGTGCTCAGTCTTTCAACACTTAGTTACTGAGTCCACACTGAGTAGTTCAGTCATCAAGAGCTGTGTAAAGCACACAAGGCATATATGGCAAGCAAAACTGTTAAAGATGTGGTTTCTTCCATTAATGGATTTCTATGCTACTGTTGGGTACATGGAGAGAGACAAGTCATAAAACCATTAAGAGCTACTCTGTGTGTGCGTGTGTGTTTGTGTGTGTGTGAGCACACGCACATGTGGGGGCCAGAAGTTGGTGTTAGGTGTCTTTCCTGAAAGATATATTGAGGAGGGGTTTTACAGTTAAGCCTGGAGTGGCCTATCTGACCAGTCTGGCTAACCAGCATGGTGCAGAGATCCTCTGTCTCTGTCTACCAGCTGGGATTGTAGGTGGGTCATTATGTCCACATGGCATTCATTTGAGTTCTGAGAATCCAAACTTTTGTCCTCACACTTGCATGGCAAGTGTTTCACCCCTGGCCCATTTCCACAGCTACTGGGCCGTAAAGCTACTTATAATTAAGTAAAATGTTTATGACGCGCGCTCGTGCGCGCGCGCTCGCGCGCGCACACACACACACACACACACACACACACACACACACACACACACTACTAAAAGTTAAATCAAAATATTACTGTCTAACTGGGAGGAGAGGCCCCACCAGACAGTGGGCCATGCCCTGGAAACTTCAGGAAGAGACTCTGTCTACAGAAAAGCCCTGGGGAAACTGTGGAGCAAGGCTAGGCTTCTTTCCTCTGGTTCTGTTTGAACCAGTGGTGTTAGGGCCTCTGCACTTTTCAGGAGATTGTAATTTTTCAGGAAACCAAGGTCATTATATTTTTTTCCAGGGAAGAGGTAGGATTTCTCTCCCTGCACTTTCACCCCCAGGAGCCTGTGTAGAAACCAGAATGTGATGGCTGGCCTGCTCAGGAATCTGCTCTGGGGTCAAGTTTGAGCTCTAGTTCTGGTCTGACTAATTAGCTGGCTGAATAACCAAGGCTGTGTCACCTGGCCTCTCTGTGTTGCAGTTTCTTTGTAACAGGAGGTGGTGAAGGTGCTTTCCAGGACACAGCACCAGGCATACGCCATACAAGGCTCAGAGCATGCTGACTTGTGCTGCCATTCCCTTTTCTGGTCTAGACTATTTTAGATCCCTTTTCTGCCTCACTAACAACATAGTTTTCTCATCCTTGTCTAGAGGGGCTTTAGCTTTCAACATGTGACCCACAGGGTCACATTGATAGGTCAGGCCACTGTAATTTGAGTCCAGGTGTAACCTTACAAAGTCCTGCCCTTCTCCAGGCCAAGGCCTCACAAATATGCTACAGTTGAGATCCTAACTATAAGGACTGCCGCCACTCAGCAATCAGGATAAATTCGACTTTACTGCTTTTTTTTTTTTTTTTTTTAAAGACAAGGTAGGCCTGCCTGACTGGAACTCACTTTATAGACCAAGCTGGCCTTGCGCTCACAGAATTCCATCTCTGCTTTCCAAGCGCTAGGATTAAAGGTGTGTGCCACCGTGCCCAGCTTACTGCAATATTTTGAGAGACCAAGTTAATGCCCAAACTGAAAACCCCACAATGAACAACAGAGTGAAACCTTAAATAAAGACAGGATCACCTGAAGCTGAGCTTAAGATGAATTGAGAGGGGCTGCACAGGCGCAGATTGGATCCTGCCTTTATCTGATGCCCTGTTGCATCCTGCATCTTGACACAGCCAACATATCCTAGCTCTTTGTCCCTGTTCTATGGACGTGCTTACTTGTGAAGATGCAAAGTCCAGTTTCTGCAAGCCTGCCAAGTAGCGGTTCCTCATGGTGTCCACCTCTTGTCTCTTACTATTCAGGAGTGTTTTGAAGGTTAGGATCAATTCAAGGTAGGAGGTGGGGGTCACGTAGTTGTGCCTGAGAAGTGTGTTGTAGTAATCAAGGGATAATTTCTTCACACTCTCCTGAAAGTATTTGCACATGGACACAACCCTGCCATGGAAATCAAAGCAGTTAGCCAGGACCCAAGTTTATTCTTTCTTTCTGTTTTTCTTTTTTGGTTTTCCAAGATAGGGTTTCTTTGTGTGGCTATGGCTCTCCTGGACTCCCTTTATAGACCAGGCTGGCCTCGAACTCACAGCGATCTGCCTGCCTCAGTCTCCTGAGTGCTGGGATTACAGGCATACACCACTGCACCCAGCCTCAGGACCCAACTTTCTAAAGAGAAAATCTAACAATCCTTTAGGAATCAGCACCAGGGCATCACAGGGAGCATACACTGACTGGCCCACTAGAACCCACCGGATGAATAGAGCCAAGAGGAAAGGAGCAGAGAGAGGGAGGTAAATATTCTCCTGGGATGACCTCTGACCCTTCATGAATTACCAGGGCTTATGCAGGACTTTCCAATCTTTGGCAGTTTGGAGAAGCTTCTGGAGTGCAGAGTACTTTCAAATTACATCTTATTTATTGTCCGTGTATCTACGTGCACCTATGCATGCCTGCACTTACCACAACAGCCATGTGGAGGTCAGAGGACAACTTGCAGGAGACCCTTTGCTCTTCCTACCATGTGAGTGAGTTCTGTGGATTGAACTCAAGCTGTCAGGGCCTTTATACCCTCTGAGCTAGCCCAATGGCCCTCACTTCTTTTCTTTCTTTTTCAGCAAAGGTGCTGTATTTAATAGCTAACAAAGATGTTGTTTAATTTAAAAAATCTAAGATGTTCTCTACCCATAAATTAAGACATCTTTAGAACGACATAAACAGAGCCAGCTGGAATATCAGCTTGGAATGCCTTGGGTATGGGAACAAAGCTAAAGCTTACTCTGTCCGAACGCTGTCCTCAAGCTCCACATCCTCCAGAAATTTGTTGGCCACCAACTCTAGGGCATCGGTTGGCCAGGACTGGAACCAGTCAATTGTGCAGCAGTTGATAAGCGAAGGAAACATCCTCAGGCGGGTTCTGAAGGCATCTCCGATGGGACTCATGGCTAACGAAGAATAGCCCATGTTAGTTCCTGTCTACCAAGGCTTGGCTGAAGAAGCCAAGAGAAGGTAGATGTTTCCAAGGGGGGCAGTGATGCCTCGTGTAAGTAATGCGGGGATGCAGTTGTAAATAAGCATAGTGAGAGCCTAGGAAACAGTGGAATTGTGGGTTTTTTCTTTTTTATGATGGTCATTCAGCACATTACGGTAATTTATTTTTAATTTTAATTTTATTTATTTATTTATTTTTACTAACTGCCTATAGGCACTATTGTGTCTTTGCATCCCTTAGTGGGATAGAGCCTTTTGGCTCATTTGTTCTATGCTTTAACACAAGGCAGCTGTGTTTACATAGCCACAGAGGATGCCCATGGCTTGTTTGTGAGCCCCATCTCCATGCAGCCACAAGCTCTTGATTTTGCACCTCAAATTCCATTCAGTTTATTTAGTGTTTGGAAAAAGCATGATGCATAGGTGAAAGTGTGGAGGTCAGTGTGGCTGGAGGCCCATGAGAAGAGTTTGGCGTGAGATGAGGGTAGAGGGTACAGGGGTAGTCTAGTAGGTGGCCTTACAAGATCTAGGCAGGACCATTTTGTACTTGGATCCTCACCCTAAGTCGGGTGTACATGTGCGTAACACAATTGTCATATCTGCAATTCAGAAAAAAACCACCTCACTCTGGATTAACGGATCAGAAAATCTAGAATTAACAAGAACAGAGAAAAGGACAGTGCAGAGGTGGGATCCGGATGCAACAACAGTGGCTTAGCTAACACGAACGCAGGAGGGACAGAGAAAGGCGAAGATGAGAGAAAGTTTAAGCACATCCTCTGGGCTTATGGATAGTTTGGCAATGTCATTCACAGAGAACAGTGGGGGCTCTGTGCCAGGTGACAGTGCTAAGCTGTGCCCTTTCTTGAAGAATTCAGAGAACTGAAGAGGTTGGAACAGGCTAGCCTGATTGAGAAAAATTGCCAGAGGAAATGCAAATGGTGACCGTTAGTTGGTGCCTTGCTTAGATCAATTTTGGAGTCGGTGAAGGAGACCGAGCTTGAGATACCAAGAAGACCCTGCAGACTCCAGAGGACCAAGGGCAGACAGACTTTTAAGTTCTTCTCACCAAGAACAATGTGAAGGTTCTTTCTCACTCTCTCAATAAAGAAGTTGTACATGGACAAAGGAGTGGCTTCAATCTTCTGTCCTTCTGTCCGGGCTGCAGTCTGCATCTTCTCCACAAGGTCCGCCTTCTCATCAGCCGGGAAGATATTGGGCACATCGCCTGTGTTCAGGAGCATGTTGATGTCCTCTACAAATGACTCATCCTTGATCTGGTTGTCAGAGAAGAGGAACACGGTGCTCTTGGTGGCCACTCCAGACTGCAGCATTATCTTCTTCAGGTCCTCTCTCCAGTCACTGCCTGTGTAGTTCTTGGTGATCTCGATCTGGTACAGCTCATAGGAGTTCATGAACGTGGACAGTTTGGTGGCACTCTGACGCCCACTGCCCCCGATGCCCACCAGGAGCAAGTGGCCTTTGTTCTGCTTCAGGACTCTGCAGATCCTGGAGATGTGCTCGATGGCAAACTTAAACATGACCAAAGACATGGGGGCCTTGCTGATGCTGTTGAACTCGTCCAGGTAGTATTCCATCACCATTGTGAGGACTTTCAGGTCAGTGATCTCGTCGTAGATTTTTGTGTCACTTTCTGGCTTCAAAAAGTCCCCGAAGAAGAGGCTGCGGATGTTATCGTCAACTATCTTCCCCGTGGGTGACAAGTGGATGAGCACCTGTGGGAAAGGTGCATGTCAGTCAGGCCCTTCACCAGCGGCCCAGGCTGGCTGCGGGTACTAGGGAGAGAGGGAATGGGAGACCTGCCTCTTTTTCCTGAGCGCATCAAGCCATAGCTCATCAATAGAAAAAATAAATAAATACAGAATATGGATGTGATGGTTTGATAAAAGAACAGTACATCTGGTGTGAGTGGGGCTAGAGAGCTGGCTGAGTGGTTAAGGGTACCCATAGCTCTCTCGAGGTCTCAAGTTCAGGTCCTGGTAGCCACATCAGACAGCTTGCAACTGCCTGTAACTTCAGCTGTAAGAGAGCTGATGCCCTTTTGTTGCCTCTGAGGGCACCGTACTCATATGTATATACCCATATACAGAATATATTTTATATAAATATAGATACATATACAATACATATATAACATATTATTACTATATATTTAATTAAAAATGTGCATATATGTATGCTGCATGTGTATGGGTACTCTCAGAGGCCAGAAGAGGGTATCAGGTCCCTTGGAGCTGTAGTTACAGGTGACTGTGAGTTGCCTGAAGTGGGTGTTGGGAGCCAAATTCTGCAAGAGCAGCAGGTGCTTTTAACCATTTATCCAATTCCCCAGTGCCTGACTATTGTTTTTGTTTGTTTTTAGGCAGAGTCTAGCTGGGTAACTTTGGCTGGCCTGGAACTAACTACGTAGATTAGGCTGTCTGTGAGCTCGCAGAAATCCTCCTGAAATTAAAGGAGTGCACCACCAAGCTCAGCTTCATATACACATAATTTTAAATAGTAAAAGCAGAGCTCTGTGAGGTCAAAGCCAGCCTGGTCTACTAAGTGAGCTCCAGGCCAGTCAGGGCCACACAGTGGAACTCTGTCTCAAAAAAAAAAAAAAAAAAAAAGAAAAGAAAAGAAAAAGAAAAAGAAACAAAACAGATGACCCACAAAGGAATGGTTGCCTCTGCAGCACATATACCAGAACTGTAACAGCAAGGAGAAGATTGGCATGGCCCCTGCATAAAGATGGCATGCAAGCTTCTGAAGTATACTATATTATTATTTTTAAAAATCACTGGATCCTTGCAAAGTAAAACTAACTTGTTTAAAAAAAAAAAAAGAAAGAAATTTTTAAAAAGTGTGAGCCAGGTGTAATGTCATACACCAAGGAGGTAGAGTCAGGAGGGTCACAAGCTCCAGGCTGGCAAGACTCTGTTTTAGCAAACAGACAGACAAGAAAACAAGCCAGCAGCAACAACAACAACAAAGGAAGGAGGAGGAGCAAGAAGAAGAGGAAGAGGAGGACAATGTGGGCCAATTTGTTATCCTCTGAGGTGCTAACTATTAGTGTTCAGCACGGAAGGTCCCACAGAAGACAGTGGATGGATGGCATGATCCCCGTGGTTGGGCCTGTACCAAACAGAGGTGTGGGTGATAACCTTGCTCTCTGCTCTGCCTTAGAGTAGGAGCTGAGATGTTTCCTCCCCCTGAGATGAGGACCTGTCAAGTCCTCTGCTCTTGGCCTCCAGATGCAGCATAAAACATTTTTTCCCTGGGGAAAAATAGTTGCTTGGCAAAGTGAAATAAGATGCAAATATATAGGATTAAAGTCACTTTCAAAATAGGAAAAAGAAAAGGTCACAACTATGTGGCACTGGCTTTCTTTCTTTCTTTCTTTCTTTTTTTCTTTCTTTCTTTTTTTCTTTTTTCTTTTTTTCTTTTTTTTTGCCTGAATTTTGCCAGGGATTTGGTCAAATTTTCATGTTTTTGTCAAAAACATGATTTTTTGTATTGGTCAATTTTATGCTTTGGTCAAAAGTTTGTTTGCCTCCCCAAATCCAAATGAGTTGGCCTTAGAATGTATCTTAAGTTAAATTAGTTTTACTTATGTGTATTCATGTGTGTCCATGTGTGGGTGTGTGCTTGTAAGTTGGGG
The DNA here is from genome assembly GCF_964271855.1 of Acomys minous. Lineage (NCBI taxonomy): Eukaryota > Metazoa > Chordata > Mammalia > Rodentia > Muridae > Acomys > Acomys minous. The sequence continues at coordinate 79,046,555 of NC_140484.1, read as the reverse complement.
GATCATTGGATCCCCTGAAGCTTTTGTTAGGGTTAATTGTAAGCTGCTCAATGTGGGTCCTCTGCAGTATCCGCCCTTAGTTGCTGAGCTATTTCTCCAGTCCCTTAATTTAAAATAAATGACATGATACATTCACCATTTTGAGTATACTGAAACATGTGTTGTCACAGAAGTGGAGCAGAATTGGACCAAGTAACAGAGCAAGTCAAATGGCTGATGTACCCTGTCCCGTGATTTGGAGGAAGAGTGGTGAGCCTCCACTGAGAGTGGAATCCAGAGTCTGAAACTAATGTGGGCCCATTTCTGGGGCTGATGCTTCTAGAACAAGGCTTACCTTCTCCATGGTCTGCTTGAAGCAATTAGAGGTGGTTTCCTTTACCAGGTTGAAGAAAATCTGCCTGTCGTCATTGTCAATCAGACGGTCATAGAAGACTCGGTAAACCTCATGGATCCAAAGCCGGATAAACTTTTCCAAATCCTAAAGGCCAGAGTCAGTCATTTGAATGTATTAAGGATGGTGCTTGTGGGGATGGTTCCCAAAAAGACTCTAAATCTTGGGGTTGGATGTGAGAATAAATAAAATTAATGGGTAGAAGGACTGTACCATGCACACATGGAGAACAGAGCTGGTGGTTAGTAAAAGCCTATTATACTGGGTATGCTATCAGTACGCATCCAGGAATATTGCCAAAAGATTTTTTGAGACAGCAACAGTAGCAGCTGACCTGCAGGTGGGTGTGGGGGCACATCAGTACCCCCTGGATCACCCGTGAGAAATCCCGAAGGTTAAAGACATAATGTGACTTGGAGGGAGTTGGCAAGAAGGTCTCCACTGCAGCTCTGTAAATTGTCTGAGTTGCGTGGACCAGCATCTTTCCATACCTCGGGAGGAAAGGGGAGGCAGATCAGTCACACAGTCAGGCAGAAATGAGGAGCCTTCCCCCCACCCCGCCCCGCCCGCCTCCACCAGGTCAATAACCAGGAAGCCATGGGAACGTCTTACCGTAAGAATATGACATCAAACCCTTTCCCAAAGTGCCAGTCGGCGATAGAACTGAAAATCTTGGTTAAGATGTCATCTTCAAAGGCGTTGATGGAAACAATGTTCAGATGGCGAGTGAACCGTCCTGGAAACACAGACACATTTGAGTTTGCACACACTTCACAGACCTAGCGACCCTGGGAGAGAGCAGAGTCAGTTTCCCTCTGCCCTCATGTTCTACAGCCCTGCTGTCCAACACTCCAGCCTCTAGCCACATGCAGCTACTTACCCTCAACTTTAACTTATCACTCAAGAATGGGCTTCCCCAGTTTCACTGGTCACCTGAGAGTGTCCTCAGTAGCCACGAGTTGTTTGTTCAGTGCAAATACAGACTACTTCCACCATGCGCAGAAGTGACACTAACACTGACCCCTGCCCCCGCCCCCCCTGCACACGAGATTATTTTTATTTGTAAGATTTTACTTTTATTTACTTATTTTGAAATTTGTTTTTCTTATTTTATGTGTATGCATGAATGTGTGCACTCTGTGCGTTACCTGGTGCCCTGAAAACCAAGGGTACAGGATCCTTAGAAACCGGAGTTACAGAGGGTTGTGAGCAATCATGTGGGGGCTGGGAATCAAAGCCAGATCCTCTGAAAGAGCAGCCAGTGTTCTTGACTGCTCCAGACCTTACTTTTATTTTATTTCATGGTTTTTTAAAAATTTGTTTATTTAGGTAATTTATTCAGATTACCTCTCAGTTGTATCTCACTTATATCTTCCTGTTCTCCCCTCCCTCCCTCTTTCATCCTATTCCCCTCCCCTAGGTCGGGGACAGAAGGGGACCTTGTCCTCCACTATAAGATCACAGCCTATCAGGTCTCTTCCTGGTAGCCTGCTTACTCTTCCTCTGAGTGTTACCAGGTCTCCCCACCAAAGGGAAGTGGTCAAATAGGGGCACCAGAGTTCATGTCCGAGTCAGTCCCTGCTCTCCGCACAACTGTGGAGAATGTGCTGTCCATTTGCTAGATCTAGATAGGGGTTCTAGGTTTACTGTATGAATTGTCCTTGTTTGGTACAGCAGTTTGAGCTGACCCACCTGGGTCCAGATCCACCAGCCTTGATGGTCTTCTTCTTTTTTGTTTGTTTGTTTGGTTGGTTTGTCTTGTTCTGTTTTGTTTTCAAGACAAAGTTACTCTGTGAGGCGTTGTTGTCCTGGACTCACTTTGTAGACCAGAATGCCCTTGAATTCACATCGATCCACCTGCCTCTGCCTCCCAAGTACTGTGATTAAAGGCATGTGCCACCATTACCGACTTAGTGGTCTTCTTGTGGGTTTCTAGTACCCTCTGGATCTTTCTATTTCCCCAATCTTTCTTATCTGGAGTCCCAATAGGAAGTCCCAGTATCTATCCCAATCTCCGGCTAAGGGAAGACTTTCAGGGGACATCCCTGTTGGGCTAGTGTCCAATTATAAGTGAGTATATACTAGATATATCTTTCTGGGTCTGGTTTAACTCACTCAGGATGATCATTTCTAGTTCCATGCATTTTCCTGCAAATTTTAGGATTTCCTTGTTTTTAATAGCTGAGTAGTATTCTATAATGTTAAAACACCACAGTTTCTTTATCCATTCTTCGACTGAGGGACATTTAGGTTGTATCCAGGTTCCGGCTATTATGAATAAGGCTGCTATGAACATGGTTGAGCATAAGTCCTTGTTGTGTGGTGGAGCATCTTCTGGGTATATTCCAAGGAGTGGGAATATCTGGGTCTTGAGGAATCCCTACTCCCAGTTTTCTGAGAAAGCACCAGATTGATTTCCAATGTAGACCTTACTTTTAATTATGTTTCTATGCATGTCTGTGTATGGGTCTGTGCATGTATGAATGCTGGGGTCTGAGGACTCCACAAGGGAGCCCCTGGCGTGAATGCCCAACACAGAAGGTGTGAATTGCCCAAAAAGGGTCTGGGGAGTTGAACTCAGGACATCTGTAAGAACAATGTTTGCTCTTAACTGATGAGCCATCTCTTCAGCCCCACAACATTATTTTTAAAAACTAAAGGAAATACTTGGTTACTGTAGAATAGTCAAATAATTTAAAGTATCTCTTTTTTTCTTTTCAACTCTTTTTTAAAAGTTTTTTAAATTTTATTTTATTAATTTATTCTTATTACATCTCAGTGGTTATCGCATCCCTTGTATCCTCCCATTCTTCCCTCCTCCCATTTTCCCCTTACTCCCCTTCCCTATGACTGTGACTGAGGGGGACTTCCTCCCCCTTTATATGCTCATAGGGTATCAAGTCTCTTCTTGGTAGCCTGCTATCCTTCCTCTGAGTGCCACCAGGTCTCCCCATCCAGGGGACATGGTCAAATATGGGGCATCAGAGTATGTGTGAAAGTCATACCCTACTCTCCACTCAACTGTGGAGAATGTCCTGTCCATTGGCTAGATCTGGGTAGGGGTTTGAAGTTTATGGCCTATATTGTCCTTGGCTGGAGCCATAGTTTGAGCGGGACCCCTGGGCCCAAATCTACCTATCATAATGTTCTTCTTGTAGGTTTCTAGGACCCTCTGGATCCTTCTACTTTGCTATTCTCCCATGCTTCTCTCATCTAGAGTCCCAATAGGATGTCCTCCCCTCTGTCCCAGTTTCCTGGTAAGTGAAGATTTTCATGGGACATGCCCAAGGGGCTAGTAAGTATCTCTTTCACTGACTTCCCTCTCTGTTCACAAGTTAGCTGCCACTTGCTAATCTGTCCTTCTCAGGTTTGTGATCCCCTTGCTTCCTCCAGCTTTCTCTTGTACTGCATTTCCAGGATGGTTCTCTGTCAGGGTCTGTCACTGTCTGGGGTTTATAACTTACTAACCATTAGGATTTTGAGAATTGGGGCTCTGTAAACTGGACTCATTGTAACTATCATTTAACAAGTTTATAAGGTTTAAAATTTTTGTTCTCCAGTTGTCTGCAATTATATATGGATTTGGGAAGAGCCAAAACTTGGAGTGCCATTACCACTGCCACTTTTCTCAAAAATCCCTCCTTCAGTTCATATATATATATATATATATATATATATATATATATATATATATATATCACATATACATGTCAAGTCAAGTATATGTAGTTTCTGTGTATTGCCTACACATATAACATACATATTAACATGCACATATGGGGACTTGAAAATTGACTCAGTGGTTAAGAGTACTGGGCTGCTCTTCCAAATGACCCATAATAAAAATATAAAATACACAATATATATTTATTGTTAAAAAAGTAATAGTTGACTGATTTTTGTGTGTCTATTTGTGTTTCATATGCATATGCTCATATATGTGTGCATGTCTGTTTGTTTGGTATGTATTTGTTCATGCATGGATGCATGTGTGTGTATTTCATGTGTATGTGGGGGGGAGAGAGAAACAGTAAGAGAGATGTACTTGTACATAGAGGTGTGTACACATGTGTATACTTGTATATGTGTATATGCATACATGTGGAGGTAGAATGCTATTTTCTAGGTTGCTGATCTGGGGCCATTGGTAAGTATGTGAATTTGAGAACATCATTCAGTATTTTGATGAAAAAATAGTACTGAACATAAATTTCTGCTTTCTCTGTGTTAGCCAAGCAGGCTATTTGTTGCCATGTTCTCAATCACTGTGTTCTCAATAGCCTTAGTATATTACTTTGAGCGTCAGTTTCTCCATCTGAATACTAATAACTGGCAATTATAAGCTACGTTATTGATTCCCAACTGAATCCAGTTCCACTAAAAATCAGCACTGGGGGCTAGAGAGATGGTTCAGTAGTTAAGAGTATTTGTTCTTGGGGAGAACTCAGGTTTGGTCCCCAGCATCCACATAGAGACTTATAGCTGTCATAACTTAAGTTCCAGGGGATCTGGTGTTCTTTTCTAGTCTCCACAGGCACCAGGCATACATGCAGTGCACATATATACATATATACATACATACATATGTACACACATACAAGCAAAACACTCATACAGGTACAATAAAAACAAATCTTGAAAACATCAGCCTCAAATGTAATCCTTCCCCCAGTGATGGATTACAATAGACACAAGAATGCTCTGCCAACCATGAGTGTGCCTGGCATCCTCTCCCACAGCTAATAACAGTGACTCAGCTTCTTTCCCACGTGACAACACTGGCTTCTCCTCATTTCTTCAGACTTCTGGATAAAAATTAAAACCTTGACTCCTCAGATCACCTTAACTTCCTGAGAGGACCCAGATAAGAGCAGAACACTGTTACCTTACTCCATTCAAACACCTCAGAAACCCACTTAGCTCCCTCCACCTGGCACTCCCTGAGCATTCCTGGAACATGAATGCTCTCACTGGACCCAGTGCTTCACTGGAGCTCACCTGACCACACACATGCTCCTGGCAGTTGTTGAACACTAGGCTTTGTGAAAGAAGCTTTTCAGAGCTCCTCTTTGTGACTGAACTTGAAAACTGCCCATCGCTATGTGTTTCAAACACGCAGTCCTGTCTGACAAGCTCCCTCTGGAGTCAAGGTTCCTTGCTCAGATCCAAGGCAAACACAGCCCCATAGCTCCCCTTTTATATGGCACCCCTTTTTTGATGACTAGAACAAGGATCCTCACAGACTCTTGTCATCTTCCCAACCCACTGCATACAACTTCCAACATGAAGTCCGGAGCCAACCCCAACCTTCCCAGCTGTGCACAAAGGCAAGCTCCACAATCTCTCCTGTTTGAAGGTTCTGAACCAATTCATCCATAGTGGCCAGGAGGAGAGTGGAGAGAGGTATAAACCCTCTTCCTAGACATACCCGTGATGTCATTCCTTCCTCCACCAGGGGGACCCATGGCAGTCACCAGCAGAACATCCACAATGTCTAGCCTGTTCGTGTCTTTCTTGTCAAACCAGTAGCCGTGGTCAATCCATTGTCTCAGCAGTTCAATGGGGGGTTGGGCTCCATACACTTCTTTGGCTGGCATGTTAAGGTCATCTGTAGATGGAAGCCATAACCATACGCACTGTGAGTCCACGGGATCCTCTGGTTTTACACAGGTCACCAATGACTGTTTCCTCCATGAGAAAGTGACCCCACTCCCATTCAAGACCCAGTCAATAGACATCATGACTAGATGGGAAAGTGTTTTCTTGGGTTTAGACTTTTCTGTTTTATTAAAGTCTCTGCTCATTATGGCTATAGGATACATGGGCTGACATAAATAGATGAGCATTTAACTTTTCCTCACTTTCCTTAAATACTTTGTTAATTGGTAAGTATATGATAGGGAGGGGCCTGCCAAAAGTTTCCTTTTGTTTGTTGTGATTTCTGGCTTGAGATGGTGGCTCACTGTATTGCCCAGGCTTATCTTACACACTGTAGACATGTATCTGCCAGCTAACTGTAATTCTCAGTGGTTATGGGGATTGAACCTAGAGCTTCTCAACATGCAAAGCAAATGCAGTACTACTGAGTAAGAACCCTCTTCCTTCCCAGATCAACATGTAATAGCTGAATTCCAGTGGGGACGAGGATTTGAACTAGGGCCTTTCATGGGCAAACTCAAAATGGCAAGAGTGGGCTACAGGTTCTTGTAAGTGCAAGAATGTTTTCCTCCTGGAACACATCGCTCGGTCTGGACACATAGGAGACACTGAGTCCCATGAAGGCTCTCTTCATTTTTCTTCAACAATTATCAGTTTGTGTCACTCAGTATTTTAGGAGCTTTTGACAAATTAACTCATTTAATGCAAATATGACATAAAGGACATAGCATTACCTGTGAGTTAGATGAGAGGAATTGACCCTAAGACCAGGGAGGCTAAGCCAAACTATACCTAAGGTTGAAAATTGATATAGGAACCCTGTTTGGTTTAGGTGTAAGGCTTAAACCAGTTTGGATATATCATAAAAATAGGATGGAAAACCTGAATGAAGGGGTAAAAAGAAAAAATAAAACAGGTAAGATTCTTGCTTCTCAGGAGAAGATATAAATATAACCGTGAAATGTATATTACTAATACATGAGTTTAAAATACAGGGCATAAGTTGACACAAGACAGGAGTAAGGCTTTATGAATACCTCCTGGGTCAGCAGCCAGCCTAGGACAGCCATAATGAGTATTGATCTTATGTAGTCTGAAGGCCAAACAGGGAAAAAAAAAAAAAAAAAGGAAGTGCTTTGTACAAAAGGGAATCTTGAGAAAAAACCTATATTCTTATTCACAAACAAAGGAGGGAGGGAAGTGGGAAGTGAGAAGGAAACACAGTGATGGAAGAAATGCTAAGTCATCACTGCCAAGAGCAGCAAAGCTTTGGCTTGCTACAGCCTGGACACACGAATGTGGTCTACACAGATACAAGGCAATCCTTACCTACGAACACCACTGCCTTCTTCCCTATGGGAGGCCCAAAAAGGCCTTTCCTCCGGCGGTCCAGCTTAGACATGATGATATCCTGGGTTTGATTAGCTGAAGTTCTGGCAGAGAAATTGATGACATTGGGCAAGTAGATATTTTTGGGAAGGTGCAGGAGGAAGTTGTTGGTGATGGCTGATTTACCGGTGCCTGTGGGACCCACGAACAGTATTGGGATCTCGTGGTCCAGGTAGATTTTTAAGAAGAAGGACTGTCGAGCTGTCTCCATTGTCGGGATGATGAGGTCTGACACCTGTTCAACAGAGATACAAGAAAATCTCGGTCCTGGACCAGGAGGACAGAACCGTGGGACTCAAGGGATCTGGGTTTGAAATGTAGCTTCATTCTTTACTATCTCTATGACCTTGAGCAGACATTTATCCATTCAAGGGTCCTCGGTTTCAATTTTGAAATGGGGACAATCATGACATTTAATACACAGTTTGCTAAAGATCAAATGGGACCAAACAAAAATGAGTGCTTTGTCCCTGTTTTGTAGGAAGCAGAGTCACAGCAGATCTTCAATAGGAAGTAAGTGGAAAGGCAGGGATTTGAGTTCTGGCTTGTCTGATTCCAAAGCCTACTTTTGTTTTGTTTTTCTGGTTTTTTGTTGTTGTTGTTTTGTTTTTTTGTTTTTCAAGACAGGGTTTCTCTCTGTAGCCTTGGCTGTCCTGGACTTGATATGTAGACCAGGTTGGCCTAAAACTCACAGCAATCTGCCTGCCTCTGCCTCCCTGAGTGCTGGGATTCAAGGTGTGTGCCACCAAGCGTGGCTCAGAGCCTACATTCTTAATACTAAACTGCCATAAAAACCAGTAGTAAGGGCCAGTGCCTGGCTTCTATCTCTGAGACTTGCATTTAACCAGTTAGTCAGCCTTGTCTCAAGATCCACCTCCCGTGTGCCATGTTCTGGCTCAGAAGGGTTAGTTAGGTGTGTTATGGTTTAGGTCGGAAATCTCCAAAAGACTCATGCACTGAAGGTTTGACTCCAATGTAGAGAAGTGAGGATTTTGTGAAGTAACTAGATGCTTTGACTCCATCACTAGAGTAATCCCTTGATGGGTTCATGGCTCACTGATTTATTGGAAGTTGGTAGACACAAGAGATAAGACTCACTGGAAAGGGTAGAGGGGTCTTTGGAGCACGTTTTTTTTCAGGGCCATATTCTGTCCCTGTCTTTTTTATTTTCTGTTTCCTAGGTGTCATGAGGTGAGTCGGTTTTCTCTGCCAAGCCCTTCTGCAGAAATTTTATGTCTGTGGTGATGGGGCCAAGTGAGCATAACATAAAACCAGGAGCCAAAGTACAGCATTTCCTCCTCTGAGATGACTCTCAGACATCCTGCAACAGCGGCACCAAGCTGATACCCAGTGGGCCCGGGACTTGTCACAGGTTCATTTTGCTCAACAGTAAGATTCTGGGTCATTAGACCCATACTCACTGAATTCTTCATTTTTCTTCAATATGGGGGTTGAATATGTCCTTCCTGGGTCCCAGATCCTACCTGGATTTGGAGACCTCAATCACAGCTTCTGGAATCCTTACTACTTTGGGTAGACTATCTTACCTAAGTTTGCATTCTCTGAGCCGGAACCCTGTAATCAATCATTTTGTCATAAAGGATGAGAAGATGTATATTATATATAGAGGTCTCCTTGCATCATATCTAGTTTGATTTTATTTTTTTATGTGCATTGGTATGAGGGTGTCAGAGCCATTGGAACTGGAGTTACAGACAGTTGTGAGCTGCCATGTGGTTGCTGGGAATTGAACCTGGGTCCTTTGGAAGAGCAGACAGTGCTCTTAACTACTGAGCCATCTCTCCAGCCCTCATGTCTAGTTTGAAAAGGGGTCATGACCTTGAGCTGCTGTATCGTGTGGCACTGGGGACACCATTCACGCTGTAGTTTGTGAATGTTGCTTCCAAAAAACCAAACTTGAGCTGGACTTGAGTGCCACTGAATCTAGGCAGCTTGGAAGCCCTTGCAAACAAAAGCTTGGCTTCTTTAGAGAAACAATTTGACTAAATGAGAGGAAGTAAGAGGGTATGGGCAGGAAAGCAGAGAAGAGAACAATCAAGTCCAGTAAGAGGGTGCAACCAAGGATGTTATGCCTGTGTCATCCAGAAGCCTTCCCTGGAACCCTCTGAGGCAGATGATAAAACAAGCTGCAAGATAGCACTCGCCAGGAAGCCACTTGGCCTGTTAGTGATATGAATGCAGGTTCAAGGCTCCCATTTTACAGCCCAGATCAGGAACTCAAAGCCAGCTGGATTCACCCAGTGTTATTTTTAACTACTCCAACAATTGTTTGACAAGGGGAAAATACCCATTGGAGCTGAGAATACTTTCCACGCTGGGCTGTTGTCCATATGAATTTAGTACAATTTCAGATCCCTTGATTTCAGGCAACAGAGCTGTAAAAGGACAATTAAAGCTGAGGATCTCAGTACTAGGGTTTCTTTCCAGCACCCAGCACCTGGGTGTGTGTGTGTGTGTGTGTGTGTGTGTGTGTGTGTGTGTGTGTGTGTGTGTGTGTGTGTGTGTGTTCTGGGAGCAGCACAGAGACATCCTGCATACAGCATCCTTGTGAATGTAGTTGCCGTCCTGCCGTATCTGACTTATCAATATCCTCACATTTCTATCCATCATGTAAAACCGCACTCAGAAGATCTGCACAGTCAGCTCAGAAAGATGAATAAAATCCACTAGGTTATACAAATGGAAGTACAAGAGTGCTTATTTTGTATCTTCTCTGTAGATATATATGCACAAGTCACCACCCAGGAAATTCACTGATTAGAACCTGTCTTTTGAGTTCTGATGGAGGAAATCTTTCTCTGAGGATACAAAGCTGGTTTCTTAGGCTTCGATGACCAACAGGTGGTTAGGATGCAGTGGATAAGGACAATAATCAAAATAGCAATGAATACCCATCTAACCCCTACTGTGTGCCACGTGGGTCTTGTGGTGGTTTGAATATGAGTGGCTCCCATAGACTCATGTGTTTGAATACTTGGCCATAGGGATGGCACTACTAGGAGGTGTAGCCTTATTGGAGGAGGTGTGACCTTGTTAGAGGAAGTATGTCACTGTGGAAGCAGGCTTGGAGGTCATATATATTCAAGCTGCACTCAGTCTTTCCTGCTGCATGCAGATCAAGAAGTAGAACTCTTGGCTCTGTCTCGAGCACCAGGTCTGCCTGCGGGCTGCCATGCTTCCCACCATGACAATAATAGACTAAACCTCTGAAACTATAAGCCAGCCTCAATTAAATGTTTCCCTTTATAAGTGTTGCTGTGGTCCTGGAGTCTCTTCACAGCAATGGAATCCTGACTAAAGCAAGGTGTGTGCACTACCTTCAGTATTGGTGATCATGCTTTATTTCTTTCTTCTGTCTTATGGCTGGGTAAATTAAGGTGGGAAGCTTGAAGCCTATCTAAGGAATCTAGCTCTCTCTGGTATTAAACTCTCCACTCTTGAGGGTTTGATCTTTGCAAAGTCCGTGGAAATGCTCACAGGGAACTGGCAGTTCTTCTTCCTGGAAGGGTACTTTGGAAATTTCCAGAAACCACAGCATTTCCTTTACCTTTGCATTCGCAGGGATAGTTTCTTCCTCCTTGGTGATATATTCTGTCCATGCATTCCAGTGTCCACCACCTTGTTTGAGGAAGTAAAAATCATAGATGCTTCCTGTATTCAAAGAAGTAAAACATGTCATTAGCATACTAAGATTAAAGTTCATATTTGAGGAATTTGACTGCCCTAGCTGTAGGTATCTAAAGCACATAAGCACCAGTCTCGGCATAATTGTGGTGACACTTACCTTTGCCAGTAACTACAAACTGGAGCAGAGTTTAAAAGATCAATGTCTTTATTATCCATATAAAATGATAAGTGAAGATTATGTAAATTATTCTTGATTTTATTCTTTGGGACAGGAACCTGCTCTGATTTAATGTTTAGTTGCATTGAACTTGGACTCTCTATGTAGGCAAACTGAGCTTACAGCTTGTTTTCTAAAAGTATGTGCATTTAATTACTTGGTGGAGTGGGGCATGTCACAGCATGTGTGTGGATGTTGAAGGACAATTTATGGAAGTCCATTCTTTCTTTCCACTATGTAGGTCCCAGGGGTCAAGCTCAGGTTGTCAGTGCTGGCAGCCATATGGCCAGCTCCCTATCTTTGAAGTTGTGAGCCTCCTCCCTCAGCCTCCCCAGTATTGGGATTACATACTCAGCAATTCTATTCCCCTCCCTCTCTTCCCCCCTCCATTTGTGTGTGTGTAATGTGTGTACTTGTTAGTGTGAATATGTGCATGTGTGCCAACAGGTTTGTATGCAGAGATGTGCTCGTGACTGTGGGGGTGGGGTCAGCGTTGATGTCACGTATCTTCCTTAGTAGCTCTCCACCTTTAGTTTTTGGAGACAGAGCCACTCATTGAACCTGAAGCTCACTGACTCTGACAGACTGGCTAGCTAATGAGTTCTGGGAATCTCCCTGTCTCTGTGCCTTCAGCACTGGAGTTATACGCGTGTACCATTGTACTGGCATTTTATGTAGATTCTGGGGATTCAAACTCAGGTCCTCAAGCTTGGAGGCAGGTACCTTATTGACCGAGCCATCTTCACAGAAGCCCCTGACCCCAAGCCAAACTTTTCTTACTAATAAAAGCAACAAATTTTAAATAACAAAAAAGAAAGTAACAAATCACTCTAAATCTTTGTTGTATAACAATTTCCTCCCAGATAAAACCTCCACTTTGGAGGGAAGCTCATTAAGAGATAGGATGGTTCTAAAGGGAGGTGAAACAGTTTATCCTGCATCAAAATTCCTTCAGTTCAGGAAGTAAACAACTCAAAGGCTTCAGGAAGTCCCTGAAACCAGCTAGATACTGTAGGTCCCTTCCTTCCCATGTATATATAAGCAATAAGGACTGCTGAGAGACAGTCTTAGACTAACTGAGCTTCCTGAGAGAGGCTCAGACCAACCAAGGTACCTGGAAGGGACACCCTGTGGGCTGTTGCACTGCCTGCACGTTGTGTACTGTGCTCCAGGTTTCCAGCTTTTGTGAACTATCATTCATGCTGGGGTGGACTTTGGTGATTCAGTTGTCTTTTAGTCATCTCCACTCCTTTAAGTAACCCTACACCCATATTCCTGTAAGAAACCTCAATTGTTTGGACTCTTGTGCTCCCCTTACTTCGCTCTATCATTGGCTGCCTATATGGGACAAGTAGATGCCTGTTCATGTCTCACCAGGAATGGTAGGTACTACACAATAATCCCACATGTAGAAACAAGCGTTTGAAGATAGTTCCTCAAGCCCTTTTTCCAGGTGCACTAATATATTAGAGATGCAACAATGCACTGATGAGAAAGTGTTTTATAAGCATGAGATCATAGAATGTAAACAATGATTTAAAAAATTAGTTGTGTAGTGGGAAGCCTGTAATCCTAGTGTTCAGAAAACTACAACAGGAGAGTTGCCATGTTGAGGCCAGTGGGGTTACATATAAGACTTTGTGTCTAAGAAAATATGTTTAATTGTTCTTAGGTGTAGCAGAAGACAATTGTGAAACAAAAGGGTCTCTTGAACTTTAGATACTCACTATAAAGATACTGGTTCCACAAAGGTGTGTGTGTGTGTGTGTGTGTGTGTGTGTGTGTGTGTGTGTGTGTGTTCACACCCACAGGTATATGCATGTCCTTGTGAGTACAGCAATGTGGAGTTAGAGGACCATGGTATGGGTTTTCAAGTCTCTTCTACATTGCATGTAAGACAGGGTCTCTCACTGGTCTAGAACTTTACCAAGTAGTCTAGGTTAGCTGGCCAGTGAGCTCCAGGGGGTCTGCCTGTCTCTGCCTCCCATGTGGACCTGTCTAGGATTACAACCACCTGCTTCCACACCCAGCTCTTTAATGTGATGGATTCAAATGCCCATCATTATACTTATGAGGCAAGCACTTTACAAATGGAGCCATCTCTCAGCCTCCAAGGGCATTTTCTTAATTAAAACAAAAATAAAATTTGTAAGCAGCTAATATTATGCATTTAAAAGTCACTCAATGCAATATTCATCATTGTAGTTTTTGCTGTCATATTATTGTTGTTGCAAAATAAAATTAAATATATAAAATAACAATATTAAAAAAGTACCACTAACTAGCTTCGACGATCATCAACGTTTAGCAACTCTTGCCTCATCCACTTCCTATCACCAACCATCTTCCTCCTGCTTCCCTTCTTTCCCCCTTTCCTTTCTTTTCCCCCTTTTCCTTCCCTCCCTTTTCCCCTTCCCCTGTTTTCCCCTTCCCTTCCCTTCTTTCCTCCCCACTTCCCATCTTTCCCTTCCTTCTGAGTCCCACATTCAGCAAGAGATCTCTCTTTGTAAATGTAAACACTTGCAGCCCCCAACTTTCTCTTAGGGCTACTTTCACTCTATCTTACAAGTTTTGCTATGTTGTGTTTTAATTTACATCCAATTCTAGGATTTGCTGACCATTGATTGCCTCAATGACTCAGTCACCATTTGATAGAACTTTATTCAATCTCCATACTTTTGTTGGTGTTCTTTAGTTTCTATTGATCTCTTCTAGTCTGTTTTTCATGTCCTGTATGATCTATTGCATAGCAAGTTCCATGGGGTGCTGAGAAGAATGTGTTCTGTAGGGCTTTGGTAGGATATTATGTCTGTTAGATGCATCTGATTTACGATATGACTTAACTCAGATATCTCTATTTTTTGTTGCATTGAATTGTCTTTTTTTTTTTTTTTTTTTGGTTTTTCAAGACAGGGTTTTTCTGTGTGTATCCCTGTCTGTCCTGGACTCACTTTGTAGACCAGGTTGGCCTTGAACTCACAGCAATCCGCCTGCCTCTGCCTCGAGTGTTGGGATTAAAGGTGTGCACCACCATGCTCAGCTGAATTGTCTATTTTTGAGGTTGGATACAGAAAGCACCCACTATTAGTGGGTCACTATTGTGACTAATCTGTGTTTTTTTTTATATTAGTTAGTATGTGTTTTATGAAATTGAATGTACCAGAATTTTGGTGCATACATGTTTAGAATTGTTTTATGGTTTCTATTGCTGTGAAGAGACACTATGGCCATGGCAACTCTTATAAAGGAAAACATTTCATTGAGGCTGGCTTACAGTTCAGAGGTTTAGACCATTACTGTCATGGTGGGAAGCATTGGCAGTGTGCAAGGCTGACATGGTGCTGGAGGAGGAGCTGAGAGTTCTGCAACTGGATCAGCAGGCAGCAGGAAGTGGCTGAAACACACTTCCTTTGACATGGCCACACCTACTCCAACAAGGCCACACCTCCTAATAGTGCCACTCCCTATGGGTCAATGGGGGCCATTTTTACCACCACAGTGACCATCTTTATCTTGTCTTTTATTTAAAGTAGACTTTATCATATATTAGAACATCAATAATTGCTTGTTTCCCAGTTGTCTTCGGTTGGAATACTTTTTTCACCGTTTCACATATGTTTTGTGAGGTACATTTCTTGGTGGCAACAAACATGGTTTCTGTTTTTAAATTTAATCTGCTACTGTGTGTCTTTTATTGGATAATTGATATCATTAATATTCAGGATGATTACTGAAAGCTGCCGTTTTGTTGGTTTTGCAATGTTTGGTGTTTTGATTTGCATAACTGCTGTTCTAGTGAGACTTATTCTTTCTCATAATCTCATGGGTGTGCTCTTCTCTCTCTTCAGCCTGAATGTTTCCTCTTGGCATCTTTTATAGAGCTGGCTTAGAATTCCTCTCACCTGTTTCACTGTAGAAAGATTTGCTTTCTCCTTCACTTATGACACTTTCGTTAGGTATAGAAGTTTGGGATGGTAGTTACTGTATTTTAGACATTGAAATGTTTTGTTTCAAGCTTTAAAACTTATGTTGGGAAATCTGTTATTCTGACAGCTTGCTTTATGAGTAACTTGGTGTTTCCCCTTGCAGCTTTCAATGTACTTAGCTTATTTTGTATATTTCTCTTTTTCCCTTTTTATCTTTTTCACTTTAAAATATCTTGTTACTGAGAATTTTGCATGAGTTTTCTGAGGTTTCTCATCTTACACCTTTCTGAGGTTTCTCATCTTACACCATGGTGGTGGTAACTCCTGCTCACTGGCAAGGAACATTCCTCAGACCATGCTGACCCTCTGCAATAGACTCTTTTGTTTATTTTGTTCTTCATTTTTGGGGTCAAATTTCCTATTTTAAAGATTTTTATCCATTGCCCACCTCTTATGTAGCTGTGATCCAACTTTTCTGTTTATTCCTTGGGAAGTCTAAGATTATGCCAGCATTTCAGCCACTATCTTTCAGACATCCAAGTCAATCCTAAGTCTTTAAAAAAATTTGTAGTGAGCTGGAGAGCTGGCTCAGTGTATTAGAGCACTGTCTGCTCTTCCAGATGTCCTGAGTTCAAGTTTCAATAACCACATGGTGGCTCACAACCATCTAAAATTTTTATAGCTTTACCTCTTGTATTTAGGTCTGGTGTAATTTGAATTAAGTTCTGATAAAGTAAAGGTTAAATTCATTCGTTTACACATGTATTCAGTTGTGCTAGCATCATTTGCAAAAAAAGATTACTTTTCCTATTTAATTATTGGGCACCATTGTGAGAAATTAAGTCACCACAGATAGAGGGGTGTATAGTACTCTCAGTTCCATTCAGTTAAGCTGTGTTCTATCCATCATAAATTCTTGGATCATCTTCTCCTCTATGTCTTGATCTTTTAAAAACCTACTTTATTTGGTGTTCTTTAATGACTTTACTTCCCTTCCAACCCACCTACTCTACATAGGAGAGAAACAAGGTTAATAGGGACAGGAGAAATAGACCTTTTTAAGACTCAGTTCCTTGAGGTGATCCTTCATCACTAGGATTCAAGAAGACCTGTTAAACAGCAAACCAAAAATTCAGCAAAAGTGACCACAACTGCATCAGCTGGAACATGGAAACCTTGAAGTATTCTTTGGAGCATTCCTCTCTAGAATCATCTTGAAGTGATGAACAGCCAAGCGATGTGAAGCGATACAAAAGTCAAAAGCCAAGCCTCTGGTTTGGGACTCATATATATCTCCTCTCATAGTCTGTACTGGGATGTTTATTGGCCGGCAAAGACCATGGCCCTGCACAAGGCAGTTCCTCTTCTAGCAACAAACACCATATGCCCTCTCACAAGTCTGTTTCCAGTGGACAAACATCACACGCCTTCACACAAATTTTATAGCCCACACTTGGGGTCAAAAAACGTGTTTATATCCACTACACTCTCCCTCTTACCACATATGTCCCATATCCCTGCTGTAATATAGCAAAGTAAACTCTTTCCTGGGACCTGTTTATTATACCAACTTTCTAGGTTTAAGTCAAGGATCAATACATGGCTATGTCTGCAAGGGTTAAGGGAAGCAGTTGCCATTCCTAAGCAATCTTAACATGCACTTCTTCCCCCCTTGAAACTTAACCAAATTTTCTGAGTCACGAACTCATTTCCTTCCCATCATAGCTAAGGTGTGCTCTACTCCCATGAGCTCAGCTCACACCCATGCCAAAATGATTCCAGAATATGAATACTGGTGGTTTTACTGATGTCCAGCTGGGGCCATCCAGCATCATGATAGGGCTTTCCTGATTGTGAGATTCTCTTGGCTTTTCTTGCAGTTGGTCACTGGTGCTTACCACTCTTCTACTTTTTTCTTTTTTTGGTGGTTTTTTTTTTTTTTTGGTTCTTTGAGACAGGGTTTCTCTGTGTAGTCTTGGCTGTCCTGGAACTCACTCTGTAGACCAGGCTGGCCTTGAATTCACAGCGATCCACTTGCCTCTGCCTCCCAAGTGCTGGGATTAAAAGCGTGTGTCACCACATCCAGCTCTTCCACTTTTCACAGTCTACTTTTCTCTGCATTGACTACCACCAGTGAGAATTTTCAGAATTTTTGACAGCTTTCTCATAATCCTCCTTACAATATCATTACATTGCTAGGTCACTGAGGTAGTAGGGTGAGTGATGCACATTCTCCAATCTTCTCTCTCTTCTCTCTTCTATCTCTTCTCCTCTCCTCTTCCCCTCCCTTCCTCTAATATCTTCTCACTTCCCCTCTCCTCCCTCCTCTTTCTCCCTCTCCCCATCTCTCTTTGACCACTGCTTTCCAGTGTTTGCAGAATTAAGTCACAATTCTTTCTTGAGCCATTGCTGCATTACTTTTAAAGAATGTTTTTGTTGTTGATTTCATTCTATATTAAGGAAGGGAGCTTCTATGATAGCAATGAAATAACTGAGGCCTACCCAGGAAACCAATGAACAGTGTACCTTATAAGATGGATGGGACATTTTTCAGTCATTATTGTGGTATTTGTAAAACTTATATATTAACACAGAAAATAAATTTAAAAAAATCACAGATAAGAGCAAGATCTGGTGGCAAAATTGTATCTTGGGCAGGAGATAGGTGGAGGTAGGAAGATAAAAATATTCTTGGCCAGCCTGAGCTACATACTAAGATCCTATCTCAAAAACAGACAGACAGACAAACAAACAAACAAACAAACAACAACAAAGGGTTGAAGCTGTAGCTCAGTAGTAGACCACTAGCCTAGCATACACAAAGGCCTGGGTTTGATCATCCATACTGTCACAAAGTAAAAATTGAGCTTAAAAATAGACATATACCATTATGGACACTATGTAAAAGGATGATAAAAGCAGATATATCCACAGGAAAAAGTACATTTTGAAATTTAAAATATGTATAACATATTAATAACATAATAACATATAATAACAAAATTAAAATATGTATGAACAAAAGATACTTTTTCATCATCATTCTTTGAGATTTTTTTAAAATAAGAAAAGAAGAAGAAGGCTGATCATGATGGCGCACGCTTTTAATCCTACCACTTAGAGGCAGAAGCAGGTGGTTCTCTGTAAGCTTGAGGCCAGCCTGGTCTCAAAGAAAATTCTAGGACATCCAGGGCTACACAGAGAAACCTTGTCTCAAAAAGCCAAAAGAAAAAAAAAAAGAAAGAAAAGAAAAAGAGATACTAAAAGCATGTATCAGTAACAAAAATTTCTCTTTCTGTTGTGCTGTTGGGCTAGTTTGTGGCTTGATTTAAGCCTAAGAGCAAAGATTTAACTAAACTGGACCTACCAGCTAGGTAATTTGGCCAGCACTGCCATTTTGCACATCTTTGAGATGGATCTGAGTTTATGCTAAGTCAGAAAATGACTCCAGGAAACGACTGGCCTCTATTTGTCAAACATTTGAAGACGCCTTGGACACACAGGAAGGTGTGTGCCTACACCAAGTTCCAAGCCTCTTTGCTTCTCATTTGAATCATTTTTGTTTTCTTTGTTTTGTGGCTGTCAGTTAAACTCAGGTCCAGGTGTGAGGGGAGGAAGGCAAAGAGAGCAGAAATTGAAGACAATCAATGCTCTGCTACCACACATACTCTGCCCACCTCTGTTTTCCTCCCTGCTTGAAGAATAAAGCAAACTTTTCACATGATCTGTGACTTTTCAAGGGTCACACAATGAGAGTTGAACAGGGGAAATATAGCGTCACATGGACAGATAAATCCTTGAATGACAAGGGTCTCACAGTTGACTGAAACCCAACCTTGACAGAAACCCCAAAGGGTCCTCAGTGAAATTGCCTTAGCATGTTGTAATATCCATCCACCTTCATGATTCCTAGACCATGAAATACCAAGAAAGGAGCATGCATGTTGTAATATCCATCCACCTTCATGATTCCTAGACCATGAAATACCAAGAAAGGAGCATCCCATGAAATCATCAGGGGCTGGAGAGATGGCTCAGAGGTTAAGAGCACTGACTGCCCTTCCAGAGGACCCAGGTTCAATTCCCAGCACCTACAGCTCACAACTGTCTGTAACTCTAAGAATCTGATACCCATAGACATATATGCAGACAAAACACCAATGCTCATAAAATGAGTGTAAATTATATATATATTTTTAAAAAAGCTGGGTGTGGTAGCACATGCCCGTAATCCCAGCACTCTGGGAGTCAGAGGCAGGCAGATCTCTATGAATTTGAGGCCAGCCTCATCTTCTACAAAGTGAGTCCAAAGGCTATACAGTGAAACCTTGTCTCAAAAAACCAAAACCAAATGAACAAATAAACAAACAACAACAGCAAAAGAAATCAGAGATGGCTTTGCTGAAGTTTACATATAGAAATTTAGCCCTGGGTGCTTGTGTGAAGGCTATAAAGGCATCTGAAGGGTTTTCAGGTGACTGTAAAAAGGTGAGACCAAATCCAGAGACTATACATAACTGCACATACAATAAATACTAAATCCTTGGAGAGTAGGTTAGTGGCTGCCTGTGAGTGAAGAGAACAGATTAGTCGATGGAGTACCTTACTGGGTGATGGAAACAGCCAAAAAACCTGGTTGTGGTGGTGGCTGCACTGGATAAATTTACTAAAACTCACTGACTTGTTTACTTACATGGATGAATTTCATTGTATGTAAATTATGACTCAATAGTCTTACAAAAAAAGCACACCCATTCCTGAAAGGCACACCCCTTTTGGATTAAAGCGGGGTCTGGTTAGGAGTCTCAGTTTGTTACTATTTAGAAAGGAACAAAAGAATAAAAGAAGGATGCTGCTATTGGCAAACACTGAAAGAATCTTAGTAGAATCTCTTCTAAGTCGAAAGCAGATGAGCTGGTTGAAGAAAATGTAATAGTTTGTATAACATTTCTGTCTTAGGGTTTCATTGCTATGAAAAGGCACCATGACAAAGGCAACTTTATTTATTTATTTATTTATTTTTGGTTTTGTTTTTGTTTTTTTGAGATAGGCCTTCTTTGTCTAGCCTTTGTAGACCAGGCTGGCCTCGAACTCATGACGACCTGACCAAGGCAACTCTTACAAAGAAAAACATTTAATTGCAGCTGGCTTACAGTTTCAATGGTTTTGTCTATCATTATCATGGCAGGAAGGATGGAAGCAAGCACCCAGGCAGACATGATGCTGGAGGAGGAGCTGAGAGCTCTACATCTTGATCCTCAGGCAGCAGCAGGAGATTGTGTGCTGCACTGTGCAGAGCTTCAGCATAGGAGACCTCAAAGTCCACCTCCACAGTGATGCACTTCCTCCAAACTAGAGCATATAGTACTTTGGATTCATTTTAAAGATGCCTTATGAATATTATTTACTCCAGTCATAACTTAAAGCGACGACAAGATTGGAAACTACCAGGGAGAGAGTAGATATTTATCATGGGGACAAAAGTAAAGTTAGAATTTCTAAACGTTTATTCACATCAGTGATTTGAGGTGGGCTGTTTTAGTCTTGCCAACAACTTTTGCTTGTTTATTTCTTTTATGCGTATGTATGTGTAGTGTATATGAATACATATGTTTATGTGTGTACGTGTGTGTGTGTGTGTGTGTGTGTGTGTGTGTGTGTGTGTTTGTGTACAGGTACAACTGTGCATCCCCTAAGTTGCTGTTGGAAATCATACTCACCCTTCTTACTGGTTTTGAGAAAAGCTCTCTTAATCAAATCCAGAGCTTTCTAATACAGCCAGTCTTGCTAGCCAGCTTACTCTGGGGAACCTATTTCCACCTTCTGAGGCTAGAATTACTGATGAGCCGCCATATCCACTGGGCATTTTATGTGTGTTCTGAGAATATGAGCTTCAGCCCTCTTGCTTGTGTGACAAATTCTTGAAGCAGTGAGCCATCTCCCCAGCCTACCAAAGCCCATTCTGAGTCCAAGCTTCTAAGTAGCTATGACCAAAGAAGTACATGATGATGCCAGTTAACAGTGCATGATGGCAATTCTGGTCTCTTGTGTGCAACATCAGTTGATAGGACAAAGAAAGAGGAAATGAGGTGACTAGAGTGCACATGGGTATTATGGAGGAAGTTATCTGAAAAAAGATGCAAAATTCCTAATGCTACTGGCCCTCTGGCTGCAAAGAGGAAGGAAAGACGTCATTGAAGAGTGGGCCAAGAGTAGGATCAAAGGCAACCCATGAACCATGTCTGCAGGCACTGAGAGTAAAGGGCTGAGGGCTGAGAGTTGAGGGCTGAGGAAAGCAGAAAACAATGTATGGAAACAAAGTATAAAGAACAGTGTGGAGGCCAACCTGAAGAGAGTATTGCTGAAGCCAACCTGCAGAGCGTATCGCTGTAGTGCCCAGAGTGTGACTCACTGGCTTCAGTAAATGGTTTGGCCTCCTCAGCAAGGTGCAAAAGATATCAGTTTTAAAAAATGACACAGGAACAGAGAAGCATAGGCCAAAAAAAAAAAATAGGCTGAGGTGAAATGGAAAGATGAGATCAAAAGTCAGATGTCCAGTTTACTAGGATGATGACAATGGTGATAATGATGGATAACAGTTGATAACACTTGGTTAACACTACTATACCATACTACACAAAACTCCAACACTATTCTACTATCCAGCAGCATTATACTCTAGTTTGTCTTAAATATTTTTATATGTATCTTCTCATTTAGTCCTTCCAGGAACACCACAGACTCGCTCTATTAT
The DNA here is from genome assembly GCF_964271855.1 of Acomys minous. Lineage (NCBI taxonomy): Eukaryota > Metazoa > Chordata > Mammalia > Rodentia > Muridae > Acomys > Acomys minous. The sequence continues at coordinate 79,024,572 of NC_140484.1, read as the reverse complement.
TGTTGTACATATTTTAGAACCGTGGAAACTGAGAGGGGCTAAGGAATTTGCTTCGAGTCTGCCAACTAGCAAGTGTGGGAGCCAGAATTCCAGCCCTGACTGTTTTATTCTGGAGTCTTTGCTTTTAAGACTTGTTACATTAAAAAATATATCAGGAAGCAAAATATACAAGGGTTTGATTACAATTATTCAAGGTGGACAGGAGACTAATTGAAGTTGAGGGTGGCATTAAAGTAAAATCCCATCTCAAAAGGTCATAAAACAAAACCAAGGAAATACGATATAACCGATACAGAAGCCAGAGAACGCAACCTTCCCCTGCTGACTAAACAGAGGAATCAGATTCCAGGCAGAATGAATAAAAGGAGACCTATGTCTAGACAGAGTCTGTCAAAACAAAAAACAGAATGCAACCTGCAACAGAGCATTAAATAAAGAACATGTGAAAAGCAAGCTACCACTATATATAACATCCAGCCTCATTTCTAACTAAAAAGAGAAGGCATTTTAATTACACTGTTTTCAAATTTAAATGTGAATGGAATGGCAAAACACACAAGAAAAAATGGATAGAATGTCAAGAAGAAATAGGCAAAACCAAGATTATAATTGGGGCAATTTGAACATCTATCAGTCAGAAAATGAGTCAGAGAATAGTTAAAATGAATAAATGACACAGATCACTTCATCTGAAAATAGCAGACAATGCATTCTTACACTCACATGGAATGTTCACCATGACAGGCCACATTCTTGGTTATAAAACATTTTAACACATTTAAAATAATAAATATCCCACAGTGTATACATCTGGAACATGATAGATTTAGAATAGAAACCAGTAAGAGAAAGATACCTAGAATATCTTGAAGTTATTCAAGGTTAAATGAAACTAACACATAAATCAAAAAAGTACCAAGGGCCGAGGAGATGGCTCAGAGCTCCACCACAACCAGCAGTGGTGAAGACCAGAGTTCAGATTTGCAGTGTCTGTGTAATGACAGTTTGGGTTGGCACTTGTGGTGGTTTGAATAGGAATGGCCCCCACAGACTGATCTGTTTGAATGGTTGACCCACAGAGAGTAGCACTATTAGGAGGTACGGCCCTGGAGGAAGTGTTTCACTGTGGAAGTGGGCTTTGAGGTCATCTATTCTCAAGCTATGACCAGTGTGGTACAGTCTCCTGTTGCCTGTAGATCAAGATGTAGAACTCTCAGCTCCTTCTTCACAACCATGTCTGCCTAGACACTGCCATGCTTCCCGCCACGATGATATTGGACTAAACCTCTGAAACTGTAAGCCAGCCCCAATTCAATATTTTCCTTTATAAAAGTTGTCTTGGTCAGCTGGGGGTGGTGGTGCACTCCTTTAACCTCAGCACTCAGGAGGCAGAGGCAGGTGGATATCTGTGAGTTCAAGGCCAGCCTGGTTTATAAAGCAAGTCAAGGATAGCCAAGGCCACAAAAGAGAAACCCTACCTCTAAAAGAGTTGCCTTGGTCATGGTGTCTCTTTCACAGAAATAAAACCCTAACTAAGACAGTGGGCTGCCTGTAATTTTGTCACACAGGAAGCAGAGGTGGGATCCCCATAGCAAGCTGGCTAGACAGACTAACTATATTGTTGTTCTCTAGACTTAAGTGAGAGACTCTGCCTCAATGAATAAGGTGACAGGGGTTGAAGACGACAACATAGATTAACTGTGGGTCTCCATCTACATGCACACATGTACCCACAGACATACACACATGAGGAAAATGGAATCAAGGGAAATTTAAAAATATTATTACCTAAATGCAAATTAAAATGCATTTCAATACCTGTGGGATGTGATGAAAGCAATTCATAGAGGAAATTTTAGCTATGATTGTATGTATCAGAAGAAGAAAAATATCTAAAAATCAACAATGTAAGTACATTTCGCTAAATTAGAATAAGGATAAATCTAATATAAAATAAATAATGAAAGTATAGCAGAAAACAGCAAAATTGGCAACGGAAACTATTTGAGAAAAATCCACAGAGCCCAAAGCAGTTAATCTTTGAGAAGGTTAATATAATTGATATACTCTTTAGCCAACATTATCAAGAAAAAAAACTAAAGACAGATAATTAGTATTGGTAATGAGAGCTAAATCATTGTTACTAATGTCATGCAGGTTAAAAGGATAGTGAAGGGATACAATAAACAAGGGTATCTTATAAATCTTATGCTTTAAATAAGATAGATTTACTTACTTGAGAGATATTTTCTCAAAATTAACATAAAGAGAAATATATAATTTGCATACTCCCTTATTCATTACAGAACCCAAATCCACAGTTAATACTGCCAAAACCAAAGCCAAACAAACAAAATACAACAAAAAGCATCAGTCTAGGACGAGTCATTGGTGAACTCTACCAAAAATTTTAGAAATGCTGCCAAGTGTTCATCATCCTTCAAGTGTCATCTTTCTAGAAAACACAGCTCATTCTAAGAGGTCAGAATCATCCAAATGACAAGACCAAAGTTCCTACAAAGAAGTATTTCCCATATGTACACACTAAGCCCTCAACAAAACATAAACAAATTGACAAAGTGGGATTGACTACAGGTATATAAAGCAGCTCAACATTTGGAAAATTTCTGTGACCCATGTTGTTACCATGGAAAGAAGACCATAAGCATCCACACCCACTGTGCTGGCTAATTTTTATGTCAACTTGACACAAACTAGAGCCAACTGAGAGGAAAGAACACCAATTGAGAAAATATTCCATAAGATTGGGCTATAGGCAAGCCTGTGGGGCATTTTCATAATTAGTGATTGATGATGGAGGTCCCATCCCATTGTATATGGGAGCAAAGATGGTCCTGGGTTCTGTAAGAAAGCATGCTGAGCAAGCCATGAGAAGCAAGCCAGTAAACAGCACTCTTCCATGGCCTCTGCATCAGCTCCAGGTTCCTGCCCTAAAATGCTTTTGATGAAGAACTGTTATATGGAAGTGTAAGTGAAATAAACCCGTTCCCCTTCAATTGCTTTTGGTCACAAAGCATCACAGCAGTAGGAAGTAATTGAGACAGTGCCTGGAGAGTGGGGTATTGCTGTGACAGACCTGGCCATGTGTTGTTTTGCGGAGGATTGTGGAAGGTCTCTGGAACTTTGGGCTAGAAAATCCATGAACTATTGAGAGCTTTGTGGGCTGTTCCATAGTTGCTTAAAAGGTAAGGATGCTGATGGGAATGCAGATGGTGGAGGCTTAGCTTGTGAAGTTCATAGCGAAGCTTAAAACCTCTCTCAGATCCATTGCTATTTTGGATAAAGAATCTGTGGTGCCTGGTCAGCTGGGGCTGAAGAATCAGCGCTGATTAACAAAAGACCAGCATGAGGTGAAACTTTTGCTTTGTTGGTGAAATTGATGCTAGGTAGCTAGAGAGGAAGAGACTGGCACCACTGAGTTGACATCTTCTGGGAAGTGTTTGCTCAGGGTCAGTGTATTCTAGAGGTTGCCTTGGCCTGTCGGCCAAACATGGTAGTGTGTAAGAGTCTCCCAGGGGATATTCATTTTGACATAAAAGGGTCATTTGGAATTTGAGACTTGGGACCATGAAGAGGATCCAGAAGAGGCTATTGGTGAAAGTCTAGCCCAGTTGTAATAAAACTCCAGAATTCTGGAGATGCCAGTACCACGGGAAGACTTCCAAGGATAGCAGCAACCATAGAGTAGAGCTGGTGCAAGCCTAGAAGACAAGCTGTGTGGACTGCAGAGTGGAGTCAGAGAAGTGGTCCAGCTGTCCTGGAGGATCCCAGGGCTCCTGAACGTGAATCCCAGACATTGGGTATTGGGTTATTTACACTGAGGGAATTTGGTTTTGCTTTGTTCAGACTGTGATTTTGCCCTGGTTCTTCTCTCATAAACAAAATAATTTATTTTTTATTTTAATGGAGCCCAAGAAACTTTAAACTTTTAAAGATATTTTGGAGTTTTATTGAGACTTTGGATTTTAAAAGAGTTTGTATTTTTTTTAATTTTAAATTTTAATTTACTATAATTTATTCAGATTACATTCCAAATGTTATCCCCTCAATTGTGTCTTCCTGTACCCTCCCTTCCTCCCTCTTCTGCCCTATTTATCTCCTCTAGACCTCTGACAGAAGGGGACCTTCTCCCCCTGCCATATGACCACAGCCTATCAGGTCTCATCCAGATAGCTTGCTTCCCCTTCCACTGTGTGCCCACTGGGACTCCCCACCAAAGGGAAGTGATCAAATGGGAGGCACCAGAGTTTATGTCAGAGGCAGTCGATGCTAGGTTTACTACATGCACTGTCATTTGTTGATGCAACAGTTTGTGCAGGCCCCCCTGAGTCCAGATCCCCTGGCCTTGATGGTCTTATTGTGGGTATCCTGAACCCTCTGTGTCCTTCCATCCCGCCAGTCTTCTATACCAAGGAGTTTGGATTTTTAAAGAGGCTGAGCTTTAAAAATGTTTGAATTTGTAAGGCTGTGGAACTTTTTTAAGTTCTAAAATGTTTTATATTATAATGTTGATATTAATGTGTGATCTTGGGCATGAACAAGAAAAGAAAGGCTATGGCTTAACAGTGATGTGTTTGTGTATCAAGCTGACAAAGCATCAATTGTGCTGGCTAGTTTTATGTCAACTTGACACAAGCTAGAGTCATCAGAGAGGAGAAGGGCCCAATTGGGAAAATGTGTCTATAAGATTATGCTGTAGGGTATTTTCTTAATTAATTATTGATGGGGGAGCTGATGGGGGAGGGCTCCATACCGTGTGGCTGGTGCCACCCTTGGGCATGTGGTCCCTGATTGAGTAAAAAAGCAGATGAACAAGCCATAAGAAATAGGCCAGTAAGCAGCACTCCATGGCACCTGAATCAGCTCCTGCCTCCAGGGTTTGCCTTGCTTGAGTTCCTGCCCTGACTTCCCTCAATGGACTGTGATTCCAGATATGTAAACTACGTAAGCCCTTTCATCTCCAAGTTGATTTTGGTCATGTTTAAATCACAGCAGCAGAAAAAAATTAAATAAGACACCCACTCATGATAAAACATCTCAGCAAATTAAGAATAGAAGGAACATGCTCAAAATAAGCACAGGCATCACTATACTTAAAGGCAAAGACTTGCTATCTTCCTCCTAGCTTGGGGATTTTCTTTGTCAAGGATTCTAAGATGCCCTTTCATCACCCCTGTTTCAAGTCATACTAGAAATTCTAGATAATGGAATGAGATAAAGAGATAAGAAATAGGGAGGAAAAAAACGAAGCCTTATGACATTATATAAGGATGACATGATACAAGGATGACATGGAAGAGACTCCAAAGAAAATACCTCTGGAACTTATTAGTAATATGTCAAGGTTTTCAGGCACAAAACTGCTTTCCTGTCTGTCAGAAATGATGATATAGGAGTTAAAATAAAATGCATAATACTATTCACACCCTCATCAAAAAGAGTTATTAATCTATATATGTGGAAAGGACAAAGTTATGATCAAAAAAATTAAAGTGAAAGTTAAGTCAAAGCTATGTATGTGAAAGAAGACTCAAAATCTTTAAGTCACAATGCCAATAAAAATCTCAGTAAGTGTGTGTGTGTGTGTGTGTATGTATGTATGTATGTATGTATGTATGTATGTATATATGTATGCATTTTTTCTCAAATTTGTGTGTGTATATGTGGAAGTTAGAGGTCAATGTCAGGTGTCTTGCTCAATCTCTCTCCATGATATTTTTTGAGGCAGGGTTTCTCACTGATTAAACTGGCATTGCTGTCTGTCTGGACTGGATCTACCTATCTGTCCACCTCATTCCTGGTGTCATAGGTGATGTCACTATGTCTGACTTTTTTTTAGGGGTGCTGGTGATCCAAAGCCAAGTCCCCGTTCTAGCACAGCACTTTACCCACAGAACCATCTTTCTAAACCAAAATCAAGTCAGTGTTAAGCAATCTAAGCAATCACCACTTTCTTTTTTGTAATCACCACTTTTTAAAGTAAATGTTCACAACAAAGAATATTTGTTGCTATTTTGAGGCTAAATTGGCAAAGTCGGAAATACTTTAACAATGACAAAATTAAAAGAGGCATCAATGATGTGGTCACCAAACATGAAGCATGTGAGCATATAGAACAAGACTAGAAAACAGCAAGAAAAACGAAAGTGCAGAGGAAGGATGCAGGCTACCAAGAAGAGCCTTGATACCCTATGAGCATATACAGGGCGAGGAGGTCCCCCTCAGTCACAGACATAGGGGAGGGGAAAAGGGGAGGGAGATTAAAAAAAAAAAAGAAAAACAAAAGTGGAGGTATTTCTTATTTTTACCAGGTGGTGAGATGTGATGGATACTTTTTTACAAAAATGAAACAACAACATCCCCCAAACACCTCCCAAAATAAGCTATCACTGTGGTTTTCTATTTAAAAAGTAATTTGAATGTTCCATAAGACCTTATTTGAGGACCGCTCATGTCTTACATGGGTGAGCTCTGAAGAACCCCTCCCCACCACCCTTAGCTTTTGATAAAAGCTTTTATGGCCCACACAGTCAGATGGGTTTGGGGCACATTATTTAAACTCATATAACAAGACATACATACCTCTTTCTGGGAAGATGTTGTTTTTGGTGAGTTTCACACTTTTGGGCCTTGGGTAACGATCATCCACACCCATGATCAGGTTGCGGAAAAACAAATCAAATTTCTTTCTGCTCTCAGCATTGATGGTACCCGCCACAGTCCACACCAAGGAGAAGAGAAACAGCCCTTGTAGCCAGAGGAAGATCTGCTGGCTTGACAGACTTTCATATAACTCACTTTCTTCCTCCATACTGTTCCTGATTTCATCTGAAAGTGAACGAAAGCAAAACTTCCGTCAAGAAAAGTGCTCGGCATGTAAGAGATGAACTGGCTGGTTCTGCCTATGAAGGATCTGGTAAGGCAACTTATACTGGCTGAGCATCCGTCCCACACACCAGACCCTTTATCATATACATGTATTTACATACACAGTGACTACCAGCTCATGTATGTCTGTGTACAGGTTCACGTGTGTTCACATGTCTGAGGGTTAGAGGTGGAGATCAGAGGTTGATTCTGAATGTCTCTCTCAATTGCTCTCCACCTTCCTTTTTTGAGACAGGGTCTCTCATTGAACCTGGAGTTTCCTGATTTGGCTAGACTAGCTGGCCAGTGGGCTCTACCTTTCAGGCACTGGAATTCTAGGCATTAGGTACCATACTTAGCTTTTACCTGGATGCTGAGGATCTGAAATCAGGTCTTTTACTTGCATGGCAAGAGCTTTATAGACTGAGCTGTCTCCCCAGTCACTATATATTCTTTTATTGTAGTAAGCATAACAAAATCTGTCATATTAACCATTTAAAGTATTTGCTTCAGTGGGTTTTAGTAACTCACATGGGCAGCCATCATTACTATTCACATCCAGCACTCCTTTATCCAGGATTGGAGCTTGGTACCACTAACCATAACTCGTCCTCCACTCCTTAGACAACCAGTGTCCCACTTTCTATCTCCATGTGTGACTACTCTAAGCACAGTATAGAACTCAGTAATTGGTTTAGTTCATTTAGCATAGTATCTTCATGCTTCACCAATTTTGTACTTGTCAATATTTCCTTACTTTATTTTTATTAATTATAATACTTTTTGTTCTATCTTATACATATGGATGCATGTGTCCTATATATGCCTGGTACCCTCAGAGGTCGGAAGAGGGTATTGAATTCCCTGTAACTGAAGTTATATGTTGTTGTGAGCTGCCATGTGGGTGCTGGAAACTCAACCTAAGTCCTCTGCGAGAGTAACAACTGCTCCTAACTGTTCACTCTTCTCTCCATGCTCAATATTCCCTTCTTAAAAAGCTGAATTTGCTCCAATCTGTGATTATACCACTTTCACTTATCCATGCATCTGTTGATGGATGTTTTGTTAGGAAGCAACCCAATGAGTATAGACATATAAATATCTGTTCCTGGCTTTCAGTTATTTTGAATGTATACATGAAAGCCAGGATATTGATCACATGGGAAATCTTTGGCTCCTTTTCAAAGAAATCACCAAAATACTTTTGACAAACTGCTCACTTTAAATTCCCAGCAAGAGTCCATAAGTCCACGGGGGTTCCAACTTCTGCATCTTCCCAGACACCTGTTATTATGTGAAAAGATACCACTACCATTGTGGATTTGATTTTCATGTCCCCAGTGACTGGCAATGATGAGCCTTTTGTGTAATTTCTGACCATGTGTAGCTTCTTGGAGAAATGTTCATTCAAATCCTTTACCCATGTTTGTATTTTTGTGCTAAATGAACGTTCATGGTTTTTAGTAATGTTTCTTTCTATATCCTCTAAATTAATTCTTTGTATGTGTATATGTGTGTTCCTGTGGTTATAAGTGTGAATACATGTGCTGATGTTTGTGCACATATGTACACATGCATGGCCATGGCCAACCATGGTTGTCCTTCTTCCAGCTTTTTTTTTTTTTTTAACACAAGGTCTTTTATTGGTCTGGGCTCCCTGATGAGCCTCTCCAGTGCTGGCGATTGCAGGCTTGTGGCCATATACCCTGTTTTTTTTCCCCCACATAATTTCTAAAGATTGAAGTCTGGTCTTCTTATTTAACATGTAGTTTACTGACTGAGCCATTTTCCCAGTCCTTGATTCTCTTTCTTTCTTTTCTTTTCTTCCTTTTTTTGTTTTTGTTTGTTTGTTTGTTTTGAGACAGGGTTTCTGGTGGCGGTCCTGGACTCGCTTCATAGACTAGCTGGTCTAGAACTCACAGAGATTTGTCCGACTCTGCCTCCCAGAGTGTCTTTTTAATAAAAAAAAATTTACTTATTATTATGTATACAGTGCTCTGCCTGCATGTACACCTAAATGACAAAAGAGGGCATCAGATCACATTATAGATGGTTATGAGCCACAATGTGGCTCCTGGGAATTGAACTCAGGACCTCTGGAAGAGCAGACAGTGCTCATAATTGCTGAGCCATATTTCCAGCCCATGTCCTTTTCACTTTTGAATCAGGGTTTTATCATATTCTCAAGTTGGTCTAGAATTCCATATGTAGGTCAGGCTGTCCTTTAACTCACAGATATCTGACTGCCTCTACCTTTAAGTCCTGGTATTAAAGGCTATGTCACCATGTCTGGCATCTTATATTAATTCTTTATCAGGCATATAATTTCCAAACATTTTTATTCTGTGTGGGTTGACCATTTACTGTTGGTAATATCCTTTGATGGAGACATATTTTAAATTTTATTAATGTACAGTGTATATATTCTTTTTAGCTTTGGCCAATATCTTTGATGTCACATCCAAGAATTAATTGCCAAGTTAAAAGTTTTGGCTTATGTATTTTTCTCTTAAAAATTTACAGTAGCTTTGGTTTTCTGCTTAGATCTTTCATATATTTTGAGTTGACTTTTGTTTATATTAGGTAATGATCCAACTTCATACATAGCCCTGGCTGTCTTAGAATTCATTATGTAGACTAGGCTGGTCTCAAACTCATACTGATCTGCCTACCTTTGCTTCCCAAGTGCTGAGATTAAAGGAGTGTACCACTATTCCTGGCCTCATTCTTTTTTCTTTTTTAAAATTTACTTTAAAATTGTTTGTATGTGTATGTATGAGTGTAATTATGTACACATATGTGCAGGTGTCCAGGAAAGCCAGAGGGCATTGGATTCTTTGTGTCTAGAGTTACAAGCAGTTGTGAGCCCTTGACAAGTATACTGGGCCCCGACCTTGGATCATATAAATAATTATATGTCTATAATCCCAGAACTCAAAAAGACCAGACAGGATGATCATGAATTCAAAGCTAGCTCTGATCAGAGTTCTAAGTAACAGTGTGTGTGTGTGTGTGTGTGTGTGTGTGTGTGTGTGTGTGTTGTGTATGTGTGTACTTGTACACTGATATATGTATATATATACATACACACATATGTTATTATATATATACACATTTAACGCACATATACACATATTTATACCACATCTTCCATATCTTCAATTCAATTTAATTATGAGAAAATAACTGGCTAGCATCAAGAGGCAAGGTTGTCAAAAACAAGAAAATGTCACAGATTGGAGCAAACCATGGGAACACAACAATTAAATGCAGTGTGGTATCAATGTATCTGGCAGCCCAGCACCAATGCCCTTGCTCATTCTGACAATGATGCTTCAGTGTTAACATGGAGGAAAGGTGAAGTTAGAAGAGTCTCCTTGTGTTCTTGCAAGTCTTCTGTAAATATAAAACTATTTCAAAGTAAACAAGCGCTTACAGTTCCTCATCTGAAGGCCATGATCAGCATGGCTACCATGTTCTTGCATTTTAATGCTGATAGAACAGAGAATTATAGTTTTGGAGTGAGCTGCATGCACATTTGAGCCCAAGATCTACTATTTAGTAGAGAATGTTTCAGGGAGCTTTCATAGTAGCAGATTTGAGAAGGCAAAAGATGAGGTCACTTGGAGCTGGAGACAGTGAGGCTATGTCTCATGCTGGTGCTTCTTTACTTAGGAGAAACTGTGCAAGCAGACAGAACTTCAGAAAATATACAGCATTTGCAAAGGAGATGCAAATACATAACACTGAATGGAATTGGTTTGTTTCTAAAGAGATTTGAACTCAGGTCTTCATACTTGCACAACATGCACTTTATCCACTAAGTAATTGTGGAGGAATGTCTTGAGTGGATGTAACAACTGTCAATAAAGCACTGTTTAGCCAGTCAGCTGGGCAGAAGGACAGGAAGTGGAAGGTAGAACTTCCTGGAGAGGGGGAGAAGCCAAGAATTGACAGTTAACAGAGAAGGAGGAAGAAACTTCTAAGGACCAGATTGACAAGAGCTTGAGATATATGTATGTTATCAGGTTTAGAGTAGAGCAGATTGGAATCAGTTTAGATTCTGCCCAGCATAGTGCTTGAAGCTTTAAAGTACATTTCAGACTCTCTGTCAGTTATTGGCTTCCTTGGCCGAACTGACACAATTTATTGTAACAAGCCATCTCCCGAGTACCTAGAGTTTAATTTATGAAAATAAAACAATATTTAGAAAGTCCACACCCTACTGTTAGCTATGCTGTATTTTTAATTTATATTTGCAATACTTTTGGAAAAATATGCTGAGAAAATATGTTTAGGTACCACAAGTCATAAAGAAGAGTTGTCTTGAGTTTGATTCATCTGTTATATTGAAAAAGAAGTGCATCCTATAAGAGTTCTCCAAATGCATGTGTGTTTCATCATTAGCGGCAGGTGTCAGTGGTGTATGACTTATGTGAAAGCAGTTATGGAGATGTGTGACTACACCTCAGAGGTACAAGTGTCACAGAACCATTTTCTTCTGAAGAAGTTTCCTGGCTTTGAAATTACTATGATTAGTTCTCTTCTAATGTATCTGGTGTGTTATAAATTTATATATTTATAATGTAAGGTTTTTTCTCTCTCTCTCACTCTCCTCTCTCTCTCTCTCTCTCTCTCTCTCTCTCTCTCTCTCTCTCTGTGTGTGTGTGTGTGTGTGTGTGTATACATGCATGTGTGCTTGTGCATGGAGGCCAGAGGTAAACCTTGGGTTCTGTTCCTCAGGTACCATCCACCTTGTTTTTTGAGGTAGGGCCTCTCATTGGCCTGGTAGTTGCTGACTTTGCTAGTCTGGCTGACCAATGAGAACCAAGGATGCATCTGTCTCAACTGTTTCAGTGCTGGCTGCGCACCATCACACTTGATCTCTTTATGTAGTTTCTGGGGATCAAACTCAGATCTTCATGCTACTATGGTAAGCATTTTCGAGTCAGCATCAACTAAGCTATATTCTCAGCCCCTATAATTTTTTTTAACAAATGAAAACTTCTTATCTATTTCTCCAAATAGATTTTTCAGAGAAACATTTGATTGTGTCATCAACATCCCTGAGTGGAGGAGAGGCTCAAGAACTGATTCCTCTGTGTGGATGAGGACCCTCAGATGGGAGAAGGAAAGAAGGAAGGAAGGAAGGAAGGACGGAAGGAAGGAAGGGGTAAACTCTGTGCAGTGACAAAGCAACATGAAACCAAACACATGGTTCTTCCCATAAAGTCCATAAACTATCTAGAATCCAGAGCACTCTCACTCTTGATAAGCATTGGGTCCCACTTCCAGGTGACAAGAGGAAAAGAGGGACAAAGGCCAAAGCAGGAGCCAGGACACACCTAGCCCCACATGGACCAAGAGTCACAGGATCCAGGACACGCTCATCCCATGTGGACTGAGAGTCACAGGGGCCAGGACACACCCACCCTACATGGGTCAGCATCACTGAGTCACAGAGACACTTACCAAACAGAGAGGAGTACAGCCGCATCATTGAGAAGGCTAGGTGAATGGGAGATGTTTGCACCACAAATTTGCAGTGGAGGCGAATAAAGTCCAGGCAGGGTTGGACAAGCCACATGAACATGTCCTCAACCTGAGGGGAGAAAGCTACATGAGACTGTGGAGACAGAGGATGGAGATGCTGGGGCAATTGCCGGCTACTTTTGAGTGCTGTTTCAAAATCCACATACTTCAAATTTGGTGTTTTGATCCTTTCCTGGGCTAGCCATGTGATGCTCTCTCAGGATGCAAGGCTGCGGCAGTGAGTGATGGCTCTTGGACTGCCACATGAGCACTAGGGCAAGAAGCTCATCATTCACAGTATATTGTGATGCTAACCTATGATATTTGGTACTATAGATAGACTAAATGCATGTTAATATGTGTATTGAGTTTGCTGAAATATAACCCCATCATATATGGAAAAGCGTTTGTATTCATTTAATGAACAAATATTTATTGAGCATCTATGGATTGCATTGTGGCAAATAGTGCTGGGCATGAACAATAGAGATGATGGGCCTAGCACTTGCTAGGAGGACAGACAGACAAACAAAGAGCAAAGAGCCAAATATGTTACAGGTCATTGAAAATGTCAGCACGGGAAAAAAAAAAGTGTTAAGTGGTGAATAACAGAAAGGGCTTAAAATAGGCTATAAAAGGCTTCTTGGAGGAGGAAATTTAGCTTCCCTGTCCCCTGCCTGGTAGGGAAGGGGGCCAGTGGGAATTGAACACAGAGGCTGTGCATGTTGGCAAGCACCTGATCACTGCCCAGCAAGGAAACAATGTGTTGAAACCTGAATGCCAAAGGTCTGAATTGGGCAAGATGTCTCTATGAGGAATAAAAGGCACAGATGCTTTGAGGTCATGAAAGCTGGGTTTTCTCGGAATGGAAACAAGACAGGATGGCCCCGGAAAGAGACTAGGCTAAAGAAGAAGCAAACAAAGCCACAGAGACAAGCAAGCCAGACAGCAACAGACTGCAGGCTCTGATAAGGGGTCTGAGGACATAGTGGACAAAGGACGTGATAGGTATGAGGTCTTGGCAGCTTCCAGTGTCTCTCTCTGTGTGTGTGTGTGTGTGTGTGTGTGTGCGTGTGTGTGTGTGTGTGTGTGTGTGTGTGCATGCGCACATGCGCACGTGCAGCCCTGGTAATGTATGTGAGCAGGTACTTCTATAAATGCATGTGGTCATTCATATATATTATATTTGGATATGAATAGTGATAGACATGGACTGTCCTACATAATCCTTCAGAATTTTTCCATTGTTGGATACAATCTAGCCCTTGGCTTCTTTCACGGGAGACTTTTCTAAGGTTGTTGACTCCAGCAAAGAAGGACAAGAGGCAGCTACCTACATCGTCAGAACTTTCCTACTCCTGTTATATTGATTTGCTTATTTGTATGTGTATGGTATGAGTACATATGTGCAGATACGTGTGCACATATGTGTTTGGGCATGTAGAGACTGGAAGCCAATTTGGATGCCTTCCTCAGCCAGATTCCATTTTATTGTTTGAGACAGGATCTCTCTCTGGACATGACAATCACCAGATTGGCTAGACTGGCTAGGTGGCAAGCCCCAGAAATTCTTCTTTCTCTGCCTCTCTGGCACTGAAATTACAGTTGCCATAGCAGATACCATTTTTTTTTTTTTAAAATGTGGATGTGAATAATTGAACTCAGGTCCCTAAGCTTAACAGCAAGGATTTTTTTTTTTACTAACAGAACCATCTTCCTAGCTCTCTTACTTCTCTTAGGATGGGAAGAAGAAAGGCAACTCCATTACTTGTCATACCCAAAAGGGAACCATTTCTAACCATCTCCCTTCTGAGAGGAGGTTTGGAGGGCAGGACGCAGGGCTGTGGGGAGGTAGCAGAGTAGCACATGACTCTTCTAAGGGATTGTCTCCAGAACTGTAGCTACAGATATTTCTGCTAATGGGATGGCAGAGGAAAAAAGCAACATTGAAGTCACTATCAAGAACAGTGCTTGGCTCTGGTATTCGCCATGGAGGTGAAGGTGGAACAGGAAGAAGTAGACAGTACTATTTCATCCTCACCAAGTGAAGAAAAAAAAAAAAGGAAAAAAGTGGCAGGCAGCCTGGGAAGAGTATAATGGGCCTGGCAGGGAATGTGGAGGAGTAATGAAGGTGAAGGTAGGCCTACAAGGTCCATGAGATGAGCAGGGAATTGAGGGTGTTGGGGAGTGTGATGAAAGGGAGTATCCCAGAGTCTTACCAGTTCATGGTGCTCCTTGGAGAGATTGGATGGCAAAGTGTCCATGTATGAGTCCTTCAAGGGCTTCCAGCCTAGTTGGTGAGCCTCCATGTAGATCATCCCACACCTGGAGGCACAGACAATTGAGTTTGGTGTGTGCTTGTTTAATATTAACACTGGCTGACATTGATTGGCATCAACATAGTCATGTAGTATTGTAGGCTTTGTTAGGCTTTGACAACAGCCTTCATCCAGCCTTATGACCTCTCTTACATGCCTAGGTTAACTACCCTTCCCATGGAGAGAGAAGTGTCATGAATCTTAACTTTTCCTTCTTAGCCATACAGCATTCTATATGCTCATAAAGTGCACATATGTGTGCACATGCACACACACACACACACACACACACACACACACACACAGTTTAAGTAAAAAGTTTAAATGTTGTTCCTCAGCTGATAGTTCTATCTGAAGGAAATAGGTCATTAGGGAGAGGGCCTTTGAAGCTCATAGGCTCTGGTTCCTGCCTTGCTCTACTTTCATGACATGAACAGCCCACAGCTGCACATTTCTGTCACTGTGATATGGACTGCTCCACTATTCCTTCTCAGCCATGAAGGACTGAAATCCTAGTAGACTGTAAGCCAAAATAACCCCTCCTTCTTCCTCCTCCTATTTTTTTAAAGTTTTATTTTATGTTTAATTATATGAATGTGTGTGTGTGTGTGTGTGTGTGTGTGTGTGTGTGTGTGTGTGTGCAGGAGCACAAAGAGGACAGGAGAAACTGTTGTATCTCTTGAACACAGGCAGTGTGAGCCTTCTGACATATATAACTGAACTCAGGTCATCTGGAAGGAGAGAGAATGTTCCTCCTCTTTTTCCTCCTCTTTGTTTTAACTTTTTATTGATTCTTTGTGAGTTTTACATCATGCACCCCAGTCCTGCTCATCTCTCCATCCCCTCATATCTGCTCTTTGCCCCTGCAACCTTCCCCTATCCAATACACACACACACACACACACACACACACACACACACACACACACACACACACACCAAACAAATAAGCAAAACAAACAAACAAAACCCAAAGCTGTATTATGTCACAGTGTACCCCACAGTATATCCCTCTGTCCACACATCTTCACCTGTAAATGTTCATTACACTGAGTGTTTGGTCTGGTTCATGATCTCTAGCTTCTGTAATGCCGTCAATATTGGATCCTCACCAGGATCAATCAATATTGGATCCTCCTGTTGTTGCCTTGTGTCATAAAAATCCTGCAGCTTTGGATCAGCTGACAGGTCCTTTCATGTGCTCCAGTCTTTTGCAGATGATATAGATTTTAGGGTAAGCCAACTCAGAGCCCTGAATCTGGGCCTGGGTGGTAGCTGAGCTGGTCAGGATGACAGCTTTCCCTTATCTGCACCAACAGGGCAAGTTCTCCGGCATTGTTCAAGCTGGGCCGCCAGATGTTGCCATCAGTAGAAGGCAGGGTCAGCTCTCCTGCTCTCATGCCCTTGGGGCTGGCTCATCAACACCTATGTCTCTAGAGCTAGCTCCACTAGCTTCCCAGTCAAAGCTCAGGGGCCCACTCCCCCAAGGGCTGCAGCCTGTGAGGGGCTGGGACAGCTCTCCTACTCTCACCCTCTTGGACCTGGCTCATCTGTGCCTCTATTAACAGAGCCAACTCCACTGTGTTGCACAGGAGAGGTGCAGGGCCTGCATTTTGTCCCATGCCATTTTGTCCCATGCAGCTGCCCAGACCAGGGACATCCCCATGTTCTCCAGTGGTAATATGAGCCACAGACATTGACAGTTGACTCTGGCAACTGCATAGCTATGTACTCAGAAATAGTCCTCAACTGCCACTCAGTCTGGGACCTCACCATGGCCCCAGGTGGTGGGCTGGCCACTCACAACAGGCTACTCCTTTCTTCCCAAAAGCCTTCGGTTCCATCTTTCTTCATAATGCTCAAGATGCTCTGCTTCTCCTTGTCTCCCATCTGACCACCAATTACTTACACATCCTGCTACAGTCTAGCTATGCAGCTGGCAGGACCCTGGGTGCCATCTTCCATCTGTGCTGTATGGCATAGTGGCAAGTGGTTGTCTATGGCCTGCCTGTGCCATGCACTGGAGGACAGATCTTTGGGTGGCAGGTCTCTGTCTAGCTTCCTCCTCCCTCACTGCTCTGCAGTGCATGGTGGTTGACAGGGCTCTGTGTGTCTATGGCCCACCCTTGCCGTGGGGCAGAGGACAGTTCTGTGGGCATCTTTCCTGGTCCACACAGCTTGGTATGGCAGAACACAGGTCTCTGTCTTCCTCTTTCTAAGCTGTGCTGCCTGGATTTGATTTGATTATTTGATTTTTATGTGTCTTTGGCCACCAAGCCAGGCATAAAGCTAGGATGAAAAAAAGACTGCCATCGGCTCTGCTTCTGATATAGCAACATTACCAACAAGGTGTTTCTTTGCCCATTGCCAGGGGGTAAAACAAGTGATCTTAACCACTGAGCCAACACTCCAGTCCAGAACTATCTAAGCTATTTTTTTCTTTTTTTCTTCCTTCCTTTCCTTCCTTCCTTCTTTCTTCTTTTCCTTCTTTCCTTTCTTCCTTCTTTCCTTCCTTCCTTTCTTGTCCTCTTTCCCCTCCTCCTACTCCACTTTCCCCTCTTTCTGTTTAATTTCACTTTATTTTATCTTTCTCTCATATACAATTCCTTATGTTATTTCTGTCAGGTCTTTTTGTCATAATGTTGGTACAATAACACACACACATACAATGTGCGTGCACGTGTACACACACACACACACACACACACCCACCCCACATGTATAAACATAGGCGTACCAAGCATACTGGCTCACCTGCTCACAGTGGCAGGGGAGGCCTGCTCCAGATCTGCTGGCTCAAAGATCAGACTCATCTTAGGGCTCATCTGTATGATCTCTCCACTCATTAAACATAGCTGAAAATGCAAGGGTTGATGTGGGTATGTGTACAGGGTTAGATTCTCCATTAATTAAAGAAAGCTGAAAGTGTGGGGGGAGGGGAGCAGGCTTACATTCCATCTGCAAATGAAGGGTCACAGCATAGACAAAATTGACTCAAGGGATCCTACACATATATGTTAAGCACTGACTATGTGCCAGGCATCATTCTAAGTGCATCGGCTAAAGCAGGCAATCATTCCTGTCCCCTTGGGGTTTACATTCTGCGCAAAGGTGGTAAGCAAAATATGGAGTGATGAAAATGCTCTGGAGAAACATAGAGCTGAATGGCTGGGGAGTGCTGTCATGGCTGAAAGACTTGTAATTTTAGGAAAGGAAAACAGGGCCTCACAGTGAACAAAAGCTGAGTATTGAAAGTAAAATAACAACTGAGGCATTGTAAGTGCTTGTGAAGTGCCCAGCTCTCTTTCTCTTTGTGTTTAACACAGAGTTGTCAGCACTATTTCACATTTCACTTTCAGGCAGATCTCACTATGTTGCCCATGCTGGCTTTGAACTCACTCTAGCCCAGGCAGACCTTGAGCTGGTGAGCCCAGCCTCCTGAGTAGCTGGGATTACAGGGCAGTGCCACTAGGCTCAACTTAGCATAAAATGTAGCTGCTTATCTTCAGCTGGTTTTGTTTGCTCAAGTCTCTGACAAACCTCTGATTTTGAGCCTCTCACATGGACTAGCCCATGGCTGGGATGACAAGAAGTACTCCATAAATCCCTTTTAGGGTGGAAGGAGAGACCTGTAGAGGCCTTGTGTTTGGCAGGCACATCCCCCTAGCATGCAGTGAAGACATACGGGCCTCAGAACAGCCACTCAGGGCAAAGCCTGCTACTCGGCAACACAGACTCAAGGAAGACCTTTAATCATGTAACAAAACCTGAGCCCTGGTCACTCTGGGGAGAAGAGCAAATGCCAGACATGTCCATGGTTCATTCAATTCTGTGCTTAAAAGATTCTCTGTGAAGCTGGGCACAGTGACATATGCCTTTGGTCCTAGCACTCGTGAGGCAGAGGCAGGGGGATCTCTATAAATTCGAGGCCAGCCTGATCTACAAAGAGAATTCTAGGACAGCCAAGGCCACACAGAGAAACCCTGTCATGAAAAGCAAAACAAAAAACTAAACCAAACAAAAACAAAACCCAAACAAACAAACAAACAGATATCCAGATTCTCTGTGTATTCCTTGGCCCATGCCATTGTATGTGTCCCCAGAGTGGTCACAGTGATAGTAGGACTGACACACTATCAGTTTATGTCATCTGTAAATAAAATGGACTCACTCCTGTGACTTAGCTTGACTTATTCATTTAGACTCTCCATTACTGTGGCTGTTTCGTACATTCTGTTTCTTTATGGTGCTGGGGACAGAACCCAGGCCCTGTGAGGTAAGTGTTTCATTACTGAGCTACATCTCCAATCTTTTCTACTTACACTTTTAATCTCAAACTGCACTGACTATAAGTACAAATTGGATCATAATTAGTGAACTGATAACTATTATTTCTGGGGAGCATTTGTGCTAGGGCTGTAAGTCCATGACTTTGTACAGTTTCAGTTATTCATGAAAGAGTTTCTAATCCACCCACAAATAAGTGATGGGCTTAAGTCGATACCTTTTTATTGTCATCCAGGACAGTGTTCATATTTTCAATCCAAACAGCATCTACTGGCCCATCAAATATAATCCATTTGCGGTCATCAGTTAGGGAAGACGCTTGTTCCCGGAACGCGTTGGCTAAGACACCATCCGTCCATTCATGACTCACTGCATCAAAGCAGCCATACAGCTGCCCCATGGTGATGGCCTTGGGGTTGATGATCTTGAACTCCACAGCAAACTCCTCCATTTGGTTGGCTGGGTGAGAAAGTCCATTACAAAGGCTTGGGTGATACCAGACATTAGACAAAAGACCACCAGCTTGGTGAACAGGCAGTCTAAGGAGAGTCTATAAAATGATGCTCAGCCCTTATAAAGATTGGAATACTAAATAGATTAGGCCTTATGCTGTGGGTTATCAGAACCATTAATTTGTAGCCATGCTTTCTTCTGAGTCTTATTTCAAACTGGGCAAATGTCAGATTCATAACTAAAGAAACCTTCCTTCGCTGAGAAGAACTCAAACATTATGAAAAGAATCAGCATTCCACCAGCTCTCCTAATATGCCTGGGGTCATGGCCAGCCTTGGCTCTGGCCTGGGATGATAAAACCCGGGACAGGTGAAATGATTCTGGGGAACCATTACTGTGTTTCTTCATCCAAAGAACTGCCTAATCTCGGCAATCTTCTCAATTGCTCATAACTGACATTTGTCCTAAGAAACAAACACTACTGTTATCAGGACCCAAGCGGAATATTCAGGCTGACAGAGACAGTATAGAACATATACTTAGTAACAGAAAATAATATGTTTACATGAGTTTTTTAAATTTTAAAATTATTTTATTTATTTATTTTTGTTGTGGCAAAATTGTATTATACAAGACATTGCTTCAGGGTTACAGAACTTTCTCATTGTACATAATCTTTCAAGTAAAGAAAAGTTAGGGGGATGGAGAGATAGCTCAGTGGTTAAGAGCATTGGCTGCTCTTCCAGAGGACCCAGGTTCAATTCCTAGGACCCATATGGCAGCTCACAACTGTAACTCCAGTTTCGAGGAATCCAACATTGTCATGCAGACATACATGCAGACAAAACACCAATACACATAAAATATAAATAAATACATTTTTAAAAAGTTGGAGCGCATAGGACAATAGAGCCAAAAAAAATGATGTAGATGTCTTTCTTCTTAGTTTCTTTTTCTTTTAAAAGGTTCTCATTTTATATTTATTTTCATTTACTCTCTCTCTCTCTCTTCTCTCTCTCTCTCTCTCTCTCTCTCTCTCTCTCTCTCTCTCTCTTTCTCTCTCTTAATGCTTATATGCATATTTGTGCAGGTGCCTATGGAAGCCAGAAGAGGGCATCACATCCCACAGAGTTGGAGTTACAGGAAGATTGAGAACAGCCAGACATGGGTGTTAGGAACCCAGCTTAGGTCCTCTGGGAAAGCAACAAACCCTCTAAACCTGAGACATCTCTCCAGCTCTTCTTTAGATTTATTCAAATGCCAAAACTATCACTATACTTAAATTTGAAATGCTCATTAGTTATTAAGACAGGATCAGTCCCCAAAGCAAAATATCAAAACCCCAGGGGCAATTTATCATTAATGTTTTATTAGGGAACAGTTCTACCTAGGTGGGGCGTCCCACACCTGCAATCTCAGCACTTGGAAGACTAAGGCAGAAGGTCAAGAGTTTTCAGGTCAGCCTGGGCTGCAATAGTGATATTCTGTCTCAAAATATTAAATAAAAATTTAAAATGCCAACATAATAAGGGAAAGAAAACTTTTTTTGAGACAAGGTCTCTGTATTTTATAGATCTAACTGTCCTGGATCTCACTATTTGGATCTTGCTGGCTTTGAACTCACAGAGATCTGCCTGCCTCTGCCTCCTGAGTGCTGGGATTAAAGGCATGAGTCACCATGCTTAGCAAAAAATAACCATTTTAAAACGGAACCTAGGTCTTCTGGAAGAGCAACACTCTAAACCACTGAGCCATTTTTCCAGCTTCCCAACCCCAATTTTAATTCAAGTTCTTATATAAACTCATGTGTGCAACATAAGCATGTTTTTCAAAATTATATGTTTGCATATTATACAGAAGCAAATGTATGAACAGAAGAAACCCACACTGTTAATTTAGTGGTAAACATAGCTTCCATTTGTTGAATGTGTATTATGTTCCATGTATTTACCTATGTAGTCTAGTTCTCAAAGCAACCTCATCCTAGAGCTGGGAAGAAAAAGGAGAGTAAAAGGCTAAGTCACTTTCCCAAGTTTAAGTACTCATCTCAAAGATGAGTGCTCACTCTCTGCTCCAGAAGGAAGGGAGAGAGACAAGAAGCAAGGGGAGACCAGTGAAGGTTGGGAAGAGGTAACACAAGGAAAGGAAGCATAATAATGGTTTGGTTTTTTTAAAAACTGATTTGTTTAAACCAACAACAATAATACTAATTTCCTTGGGGAACCACTGGGAAAGCCACTGTGGAGCCTCTAACAGTATGTCTACACCCTCCATGCTATACACAGCAACTCCCTTGTTGGAAGACCCTGTGTTACAGCCTCTTTTCTCCACCTGCAGTCATGCGTGTTCTGTGTTCAGCTTTTAACACCCAGGTTGACAAAGCTCATGGCTTGGCCTTGTCTCCACAGAGTCAGACAACTGTGCAGGAAGTCCTGACCTCCCTGAAGCCAACGGTGCAAGCTTTACCTGCATGTAAATCACCCAGAGCTGCAGCCAGAACTTTATAAGCAGATGTCTTGCCACCCATGGGATCTCCAACGATCATGTAGCCATGTCTTACCAGCATCATCTCGTAGATCTGCGAAGAGAAGTCACACAGGGAGTAAATCCTGGTGTTCCGCCCTAAACTACAAGTGAGAAGTAAATGAAGGGCAGATATCAGATTTTTCAAGGTTACATTAACTCTTATGAGCCCTTTTAGTTGTTCTATTGTCGAAATAGGTCTTAGATGAATATAGACGGGTCTTAGATTGCCTAGGACATAGGCGGGTCCATCTGTTCTTCACCTGTCTATATGCTAACTATCACATGATTGCTCAGATGACCCAATTAAATGCACCTGACCCCAGGCGGAAGGAGAGAAACAACCTTAGAAAATGATCTTCTGACTTTAACACTAGTGTGCCTACATATATACAGACAGTAAGTAAAAAAAAAAAAAAACTTTAAATTACATGAAATATTTACACATAATTTTGGGTACACTATAATCATTTGATACATTTACAGAATGTACGTTGATCAAATCAGAGTAATTACACCCTCATCTCCAAGATACTGATTATTTTATGAACTCATTAGAATTTAAAGGTGGCTACTAGAGGCAGGCAAGGAAGTGAGGAGTCAGGGATAGAGGTTAGATTACTGATACCCCAAATTAGATTGGAATGATTAGTTGTAGCATTTTACTGTGGGGTAGGGCAGCTATGGTTCACAATACTTTATTTCTTATAAATATATTTACATAAACATCCATATTAATAATTTATTATACAGCATTTACTTTTAAAGAGGGAAAGGAAATGGAGATCATTTTAGTAACCTGCATTTTCTATTGGAAATTTCCACTCAGGAGGCCTATGGACTGCTCTGACCTGACCCCTGACCCAAGCTCTCAGATGATGGCTCCAACATATCAGTAATGTTTCATGTGGTTTCAGCCCTTACGTACTAGACTGGCTTGACTGAGAATGTCCTTGACAGACTATGGCGTTTGAAGTCTTGGTCCTCAGTTGATGGTGCTGACTGGGGAGGTTTTAAGTGTGGCCTTGCTGGAGGGAGTGTGTCCCTGGGAGTGGCTTTTAAAGGTTAAAGACCCACTCCTGCAGCCTCTGGTTCACTCTCAGTTAGCTCTAGTGGCTGAGACACGAGCTATCACTCCCTTGTCCTCCAGCCAGGCCTGCCGCCTGCTCCACCACTTCCTGCCATGATGGGCACTCATCCCTCTGCAATTTGTAAGCCCCAATAAACTCCTTCTACCACGTGCCTTATCACAGCAGCAGAAAAGAAACCAAATCATGTATCAGCAGTGGCTTTCATAGAAGCCTGTTTTTCAGATCTCCTGATCATTCCTTTCTTCCCGTGACAAGTAGCTCATAATATTTAAAATACAAATACCAGTCATTTTTATTTATGTGAAAAAAATTTCCCATTTAGATTGTGGTCCTCTCAGAGGAATGAGACCCATGAAGCTTCTTATCTTAAAGGTCAAGTTCTCTTTTTTTTTCCACCCTGTTGGTGAATGATAAGAAGAATCAAAGAAGGTAGTGATATTGGGGGAGGGGCAGGTAGAGGGAGAGAAAACTATACATCAGCAAATATTGAGGATCTACTGTATGCCAGGCACTGCTTTCAAGACAGCTTTATGTTTCACTGTGTTTGAGAGACACTTAGAGTGAGCAGAGGTGAAAACAACAGAACAGAAGGTGTCACTGACTCAGTAGCCCCTGGACTTCCCTGAAAGTGGCCATGCAGACATCAAGATACAAAAATACAGGTAATTCTAGATAGCTTGTTTTTGTTTTTATTTTTATTTTATTTATTTAGTTAGTTTTTTGTTTTGTTTTTTCAAGACAGGGTTTCTCTGTGTAGCCTTAGCTATCCTGGACTCGCTTTGTAGACCACGCTGGCCACTAACTCACAGTGATCAACCTGGCTTTGCCTCCGAAGTGCTGGGTTCAAAGGTGTGTGCCACTATGCCTGGTTTTTGATAGCGTTTTTAACGATGTAACTTTATTTTTGAAAAAATCATCATTAAACAATATAAAAATTTACCGGTATGTCTGCAAATTACTTTGAAATACACTAAAAGCAAGATTGACAGTTGGATGGATCGATGGGTAAGTGTATATATTGTTGAACAGGTGGATGGCTAGGTAGGTATATGGATGAGTGGATAGATGCCCGGGTAGATAGGTGGGTGATAAAGTAATAAAGTAAGTATTACAAAATGTTCATTGTAAAATCTACATGGCTAGGGGGATATTTTATTTGTAATTCTTTCCACTTTTCAAAGTTTAAAATATTCCCACAGTAAAATACTGGAAATGAAAGCCCATGCTTAGTTAAAAGTATCCTTTAAAATAAAAAATAAAGGCATATTCAATTAAATGAAATAAAAAATGAAATAAAAAACCTCACTTCGTGGTATACTGGGAAGAAAAATTGTTACAAGTCAGTCTGACCTCAAGAGTCCAACCTTGACCTTTGCTTCAATTAGCATGACAACTTTCATAAATGACAAAGGCAATAAAGCAGATAGTGACGGAGAAGACACAACTATCATAGCACGAACCTCTCATGCTTTCTCTGCATGTGTGCTCTCTCAGAAGTCTCGCTATAGGGAAGTTTCTTCTCTTTCCACTTTTCAGGTGAGGAAACTGAGTCCCAGAGAGGTGAAATAATTTGCCTCAGACCCTACAGAAGACTCTTACAGCAGTGAGATGTGAAGCTGGGTCTACATTAATCCCAAATCCAGTTCCTCTCTGGACCTCGGTGCTCCATAGAGCTCTAGATTAGGTGGCATTTTTTTTGTTTCTGTGACTCTGATTTGTGAGTGTGCAAAGAAAGTGCAATTGAGACATAGTTCATTGAATTAATTACTATATAAGTTATGAGTCACCTTTACATGGAGTGTGTGAGTGGGCAAGTATGTGGAGGCCAGAGACAAAAACTAGATGTCTTTTTATTGCCCTCCGCCTTATTTTTTTCCATGTCTTTTGGAATCAAAACCCTTATTCCCATAGACAACTGCTAGTGAGCTCCAAGGCCCACCCACCTCTGTCGGCTCCTTTGACTGCTGATGTTCCAGGTATATGTGATGCCAGGTCTGGCTTTTCCGTGGGTGCTGGGGAATAGGGACTAGGGGGCTGTACGCTTGCACAGTAGCACTTTATCCATGGGATTACCTCCCTAGCTCCAATTTTGAGACACTTGAGGGAGCAACCTGGAGAGCGGTCTGCTTTCTCCTTCAGTGACAAAATAAGTTCTGAGACTACTGGGGTAAGGTGGAGGGAAGGCAACTATAAATGAAGTATAAATGCAGGGAGGAAGGCTGGGCCCAGAGATGAAGAGAGCAACACTCCCAGGGCAGGTACCTAGAAGCCTGTGATGGAGGCCGACTGCATTCCTGGGCTTTTCAAGTTAGGTAAGCCCTCCTGTTTTGAGGGCTAAGGCAATCTGAGCTGGGATTGTGAGTCCAGAGTAATGAGAAGCTAAGTGTTCCCATGGGCTTTTCCCCAAGGAAGATGGCCATAGGAAACGTGCCGGTGTTTATTTTATTTTGCTTTGCTCTTGTTATTGTTTTAAGATTGCAAATGTGCCTGCTGGGGCTTACGCATGGACATCATGTGAACTCTATCTTGTAGAAACAAAGAGGTGATGGTGTGATGGCGACTGTCAAGTGGGTCTGTTAGCTCCCTTGCTGTCAGTCCCGCTCGCACCGCACCTGCCCTCGGTCTTTCTCATTCCCGACTCTGGCAGACAGTAGGTACAGTCCCACTCGGCCACAGGGAACTAACCTGGATGATCTTCCCAATAAACCAAGGCACCGGCTGCAGCTGCATATTCCTGATGTTGTTGTTCAGCGCTTCCAGGAAAACCTCATAGTCCGGCTTTGGAAGGACAACTCCAGGAAACAGATCTGAGATAATTCCCTGTCAAAGGAGAATTCAGGAGAAGTGGGGTGGGGGAGTAAAGGGGGGGGGCTGAGGGGGGGACTGGGGTGGAGGATCTGATAGATTAGCTCACCCTTTCCTAAAAGGAGGTCTACAAATAGAAGAAAGGTTAGAAAATTTTCAACGCTTGTTTTTTTCCTAGTCTGAAAAAAATCACAAATGCCAACCCTATGAACCATGATTTCCCTCCCAAATAATTTTAAAAGCCTGAAAAGATTTAACAGGCCCACAGTGATGTCTTCTGGTCATGCCACAAACTAGCGAGGTGGACAGTTCCTGTCTTTATGGCCCTCATGGACTGATAAGGAAGATAGGTCTTAAGCTAGTTAAAAAACAAAAAAACAAAAAACAAAAACTAATGTCATTAGTTAAAAACCATGGCCTAGATCTGAAGCAAACAGAAAAGATTTTTATTAAAATTTAGAACTAAATAGGGATTTTTGCCTTTTTACTATTATTAAAATGGAGAGTGTTGGGTAAAAGCTGTGATAGGGCTGCGGGGAAGGCTTGGTCACTAAAGTGGCTGCTGTGGAAACATTAGGGCCTAGTTTGAATCCTTGAACACTCATGTAAAAAGCTTGGTGTGAATCAAGTGAATCACAATTAAAGTCACACCTTTAATCCTAGCATTCAGGGAAGCAAAGGCAGGTAGATTGCTGTGAGTTCGAGGCCAATCTGGTCTAGAAAGTGAGTCCAGGACAGTCAAGGCTACACAGAGAAACCCTGTCTTGAAAAACAACAACAACAACAACAACCAACAACAACAAGGCTAGGGGTGGGGTCTTGGAGCTAACTGGCCAGCTAATCTTAGCTGATTTGGTTATCTCAAGGTTCAGTGATAGATCCTATCTCAGAAAATATGGTGGAAGGCCACTCATGGTGGCTCATACCTTGAATCTCAGCCCTTGGGGGGCAGAGGCGGGCAGATCTCTATGGTATTGATGCTAGCGTTCTCTACACAGCAAGTTCCAGGCCAGTCTGAGCTACATCCTGAGAATCTGTCTTTTAATAGAAAGATGGCAAGCACTAGAAAAGGGCACGTGAGATTAACTTTGGGTGGCTATATGCCCTGACACACATAATCTCAAAAGTGGGGTGGCTAGAATTAGAAAGGGTGTCAAGAGATGCTGAAGAAAATATTCTCCAAAGTTGAGCCTAGGTCTTTAGCCAAAGCCCCACAACTACATACCTGAAACAGGGGGACATCTTGAGCCAAGAATTTGGCCAGGTTGACATCCAGCAAGGCCCGGAGCAGCAAAACACTTTCATTCTCTTCGGGGTACTTAAGTTTCAGGTTGCCTGCGGCTGTGAGCACAGACTTGACAGCCCGCATGCCATAGTCATAGTGGTGCTGGGACGAAAGTTGCTCAGAACACAATCGGTAGGTGGCGACAATCTTCTGGGCAAGACTGTACAAAGGCAAAGATATACCAACAGGTCGTCACTGCAACCCCTTCCAAAATTAGGCTTGCCCATGACTTAGTAAGCAACTTTTACCAGACTCATCATAATGAACTAAGGAAGCAAAGTCTTTCAAAGATTGGATGAAAGCAAGCAAGCACAGATATCTAATGTACACTTTAAATGAAGACACATTATATGTTTCATGTGTGTGTATGAATGCATGTGTACATTTGTAGGCATACACAAACTTGAAATAGTACATCACACTATTAACCATGTCAATCCTTGAAGAGCAAGAGTAAGGTTTTTTGGGGAGAAATTTTACCTTTTCCACTTCTGTGACATTACAATATTGTTTGATATCTGGTTTGCCTTTTAATACAAGAAAGCTAATTCAAAACTCTAATGTACATATCACAGATGCATGCCTACTTTTTGGTCTTTCAGGAATCCAGCTGAGAACCATGTTTCTCAGACTGTGTACAGTCAGAGAAGGCCATGCTAATGTGTTCTATCCAGTTTTGGGTGAACAAGTAACGTGTGTCCCATCTCTCCAGGAGGCACCCCATGCCATGTGTTGTAGCTATGTTGTAAGGATCAGTCCCCCGGTTCCTGACTCACCCAGTGAGGGGTAATGTTCCTGACCAGAAATATCCATTTGGGACTTTCAGGGAGTGTAGAGCAAATGCTTGTCATGCTGTCCCACTGGGATTTGGGCATCACAGTTGCCCTAACTACACAGGCACATTTGCCATTGTGATTCCCTTTAGAAAACCGATTCACTTTTAAAAACAAAGACTCCGTGCTGCTCACACTTGATCACAGGGTTTAGCATTAGGTAGATGGGGGGTTGACTAGTCAAACCAATGTTATCCAGGTTTACCATAGGGAAAAAAATAAACCTATAGCTCAGAGAAAGCCTCCTGACAAGCAAGGGTGATATATTACATGAGAAAATCTCTTAGGTTACAATTCAGAAATGCCTATACATTCTCCTGAAGAGACATTTGTTGCAACATCAAAACCCATCGATTACAGGAAAGACAAGGAAAAACAATAACAACAACAAAACAGCAACAACAAGAATGAAAAACAAATGAAGAACTTGTGCTGGGTCAATATAAGGCATTTTACAATGATGATTCATAACTCAGGGAGTGTGCTATTGTGAGTATGTACACACATATAAAAGACACTGCTCTCTGTGTGTCTTGAGAAACCGGGAGATGCTTAGATTAGCAATAACCCCATTAAGTGGAGTCAATAAATTCTATATTTCTAACAATTTAACTAAGTTGCTAAATTAATTAAATAATACTATTTTTTTCTCTGCAGCTTTGGAATCATTTCATGTTATATAGTCTTGTTTTAGGACATTTAATAATGTGGGGGTAGATGTGTTACCATGAGGGGTGGGAAGGACATGAGTGGTTGCAGTTGTTTTTTTTTTTTTTTTAACAGTGTATAAGCAGTGAAGAATCCCTTTCATGGACATCTGAGACTTTTCTCAGGAACGGAGTCAGGACCAAAGCCAGGGGTACATGTTCTTGAATCCGCTAGAATAAAATTTCTTGAGTTTTTATCCTTTTCTCCCAATGATCTACCTCAAATCTACCACACACAAAAAAAACCTGCTCTTTAGGAGCATTGAGAACCCACTGGAAAACAAGTGTAACATACCTCCTGGAGTCCAGAAAGCCCATAGAATAGAGAGAGATTTCACCAATGAGAGCATAGTCTGGCACCATCATGGCCACTGTTCGGAATAAGGCCTGGAAAAGAAATAACCAATTAGAACCAGAGTACACAAGATAAATCCTTAGAGGAGACACATCTACAGATACAAAGAGAAATCATGTGATAAGGGCCAGAAGGCAAGTTAATGCAGACAGATAACCTCTGTACTGTCTGACCAAGTTACATGCTATTTTGCATTGGGTCTCTTAGTGCTGTACGGAAGGTTCTAGATGCTGATTTTACAACTATGCTTCACTCTTTGTCAAATGAGTACATTTTATAGCCTCACTCATCTTCCCAGCATTCAATAGGATATCAGATGCCATTTAAGAATGCAAGACCAATAAACATAAGAGAATTCTGAAATTAGGTAAGATCTGATTTGATTACTGCTCTGATACAGACTAATTTGGACAAGTTTTAGTCTTTTCTTTTTAAAAATGAACGAATAGCTTTATCTTTTTGTAGAAATATCCTGAGAACAAATTACATAGTATCAGTGAGGTCTTTACAAGCAAATGTGGCCCATAGTTAGAAATCAATATGCATCAGCTGCTCTATTGTTAGCTTTAAAACTTAGAGAAAAAGGGACTTACGTTTTAGTAAGATGGATAACCAGTTATCCAGTTAGTAAACAGGATAACCAGGACCAATCCAGACTTCCTCACATCATTGATTCCTATAATGTCTGTCTCATGAAAGTTTCTTGTACAGGTCTAATATGGGTATTGGCTAGGGGGAGTGCAAGGAGTGGTTACAACAACTGGGTATAAAAAATAGAAATAGAGGTTCAAATTCTACTTTGACACTCACTAGCCTATGTCAACTAACCTAGACAGATCTTGGTAGAGGAGATATCAATTTAATAATTGCCTCTATCAGATTGGCCTCATGGGCATACCTTTGAGGACATATTCTTGATTTCTTATTGATGTGAAAGAGCCCAGCTCACTGTGAGAGTGCTATCCTTAGCCTGAGCTACATAAGAATGGTAGTTGAGTAAGCCATGGAAGCCAGTAAGTAGTCTTCCCCCAATTGTTTGTGTTCTAGTTCTTGCCCCTAATTTCTTGTTTGAGTTCCTGCTCTTACTTTCCTCAAAGATGGACCATGACTTGGAAGTATAAGCCAAGTAAAGCCCTTTCCTCCCCCAAGTTGCTTAATCAATGTTTTATCACAGCAACAGAAAGCAAACCATGACATCCACTTACAGGTATTTGATAGGTGATCTTGCCTAATTTCTACTCTGAGAGAAAAGTGGACCTTCTGAATAAGAATTCCTCAATACTAATCATAATGCATTTGTAGCAGGTAGAGCAACATGTACTAAAGTTGATGATGAGGGTGTAGCCATTTCTCTCTTATCACTTCCATCTAAAGGGGTGGAGCAATCTGTAAAGAAGTAGGCCTACAAGACTCTCTCTCTGCTCATTCTTTTCAAGCAACTGAGTGGTAGACGTTCTTTCCATAGAAGGCCTAACCATCTCATATCCATGATTTGTGCCTCCATAAAAGTAGCATCCCAAGGCCATAGAGGACCATCTTCCCTTGAAGAGAGCTTATTTGTCTCTCACTCTTCCCTTTCTGAAGCACTAACAACAGAGCTTGTGACTGTTACAGTAGCTGTAGCTCAGGTCAGATCAGCAATAGATGCTGGGTACACATACTCTTGCTTTTGCTCTAGTGGGCCAGAAAAAGCATGCTTTAGAAAGGAAATGACATAGGCTTTACCAGCCTAGTAATAAAGGAGGTTGGTGGGCATGGGTCATTCTAGGTTTCCTAGAACTCACGGGCATTGGTCAGTCTAGGTTTTCTAGAACTCTTTGCATTGTTTGGTGTTCTCCCATAAGTAGATAATTATTGGTTTTTTTTGGTTGTTGTTGTTGTTTTTGTAATTGTCTTTTTGCCATAAGCCAAGATGTAAAATTAAATAACTTGATTTAACAGTGCTAAATTTCAATCCTCCCCTGGAAAAAACAAACAAACAAAAAACCCCAAACTAAAACATTCTTGCCAATAGTAGGTTGAAGTTAAGAGGCGGCTGTTGCCTTAGCACTCACCAGTCTCTACCGTGCCTAGTCTACTTCTCTTTACATTGCCTGTCTGATCTCTATAGATAATTGAAACACTGATCCTTACCACAGCTTCACTGCTGTTCACTTTCCATTTGTTTTTATCTATTTATTCCTCCTCACTATGAGACCTAGTTGGGGATGTGTTCTGGGACCACATGTTATCTTAGCATCATTGTCATTCCACTATTCTTTTATCCTTCTCATAGCTGAGAAGTACTACCTATTTCTACTCTTGGGCTGTCTATGAGGTCTTTGGGGGCAACTTCTAGAAGCCTCTACACTGTAAGTACATCTATGCTATGAAAATCAATGCCAACATTTACCTTGAGGTTATCTGGCAGCTCAGCCCTGCCAGCATACCCAGGGTTCATAGTGATGAAGACAGCACAGGTTGGGTTCAGTAAGAGCTCAGTGCCTTCAAACATGAATACCTTCAGCTTCCGGATAATAGCTTGTTGAATGCTGAGGATCTGCTGGGCTACCACCGATAGTACTTCCACCTGTGGACAGAGTACCCAGCTGAGGTGTGCTCTGACAGTGTGCCCCACACTCAGCAAGGGCGACCCTCGGCCACCTGAGAACTAGAGCTTTCTGCTCCAAATAAGGAGCATGATTGGGGGCTTAGACAAAGAAAAGAAAAACTATATATATTTGTGTGTGTTTATGAGTGTATGTAGTATGGTGTGTGGGAGTAAGAAGTTTCCATGATACTTATCTTTGCATGGCACTTGGTATCTAAGGGGTAAATAGTGTCCACTGGTTCAATCTCATACTTACATTTCTGATTTCCACTCTTTATATAAATACAATAAACTACTCACTCTTTTGTGATGCCTTTTTTTAAAATTACCACCACTACTGTAGACTTCAGCCATATTTTTGGTTTCATTTAATTTTTATTCTTTTTACTGAGTTGAAACCATCGAAGAAGCAAGATCATTTCTTACTCATCTTTGCCTCGTGAACTTAGTTACTGACATTCACTAGCCCCAACTCACTTCTAAATGAGTCAGTGAATGGATGTATATGATAGGGAGGTTGAGTGTGTTTAAATATACATGCTAGCTGAGTGTGGTGGCACATTCCTTCATCTCAGCACTCGGGAGGCAGAGGCAAGTTCTGAGTTCAAGACCAGCCTGGTCTACAAAGTGAGTCCAGGACAGCCAGGGCTACACAGAGAAACCCTGTATCATAAAACTAAATAAAGTAACGTGCTGTCTCCTTGTGGTTGTTTATGTTTCACATATTAAGTACCTACTCAATGCAAGGGCTGTAGAGAAGACACAGACTCTATTGCTAAAAGTTGAAAGCTCAAAAAAAAAAAAAAAAAAAAGGACCCCTCCATGTCCAACCCCCCTGTCATGTCCCCTAAATGGAGAGCTACCTCAATCCTGTTGAATTCGTCAAAACAGGCCCATGCTCCAGCTTGGGCCAGCCCCTTGAAGAACTTCCCCATGGCTTTGTAATCCAAACCATCAGAACAATTGAAGACCACACACTGGAAAGAGGGAGGATTCAGGATAAGTTTCCTCATAGCTGAGTACCCAGAACCATCAGCCAGGAGCTAGGCTCTTCTCTCATTCTACCAAATGAATTGGGGTCTCACTTTGCCTGTGAGGCTGAATCGCCTTAAACTTCTTGTTCCTGGGGTCCACAGAGAAGTAGGAAGAGAGGTAGAGAAATATGGCACTTCCATACCTGCTTGGCCAAAGCTTTAGCCAGATCTTTGGTGGTTTCTGTCTTGCCTGTCCCAGCTGGACCCTCCGGAGCACCTCCAAGGTTTAGCTTCAAAGCTCCCATTAGAGTCCTGAAAGAAAGAAAGAAAGAAAGAAAGAAAGAAAGAAAGAAAGAAAGAAAACCAGCAACCCAGTGTGCAAATACTAAGATACAAGAAACTAGCTTTTGTTTATTTTGAATTATGCAAACAGTTAGGGGTCTCCCTCAATTATATGATCAATACATCATTATCATAAAAATTTATTTTGTTCAGTAGCAGCATCTCACAACCTAGCACAGTGTTTGGGGCATAGCAGGGGACACCTACACACAGTTGCCTGAAAGAAGGACTGAATGAATAATGGGGTACTTAGGTGGATTGAAATGAACCAAATAGAAATTAAAAATATCCCAATCCTACATTCCAAAGCTCACCAACACTGATGGGAAGGAGACGACAAATGCAGGTGTCTCATTGGATTATGGGCTGAACCTAGGAATCATATTTTAATTCCGTTCATATCCTTAATGGAAGGAACACAGAGCATGGCAGGTGCAAGACAGGTGCATTAGACATTAATGATGTGAGAAATGCCCCCAAAGTCCTTGGTATAAGTCTCTGTACCTTCACTAACACAGTACTTTCTATTTTCTGAACTTGTTTTCACAGCCCTAATTAGATTTAGGGTCGGCTGATGTCATGGTGTGAAGGGACATTCAAGACATGACTGTTTTTCCTGACTGAGCTAATAACGGCATATGATAGTCAGGATTTTTGATGAATGAGTAGATTCTAGCTGCTCCCAGCACAGGAGGAGTATGAATGGTTATGTCATGAAGGACATTTACTCTTCTACTGTCATAACCACTCTGTTATGTGTGCCATTTATAATATGCGGAAGTTCAAAAGGGTATGCACAGAATATATCTCCAAAAGGAAATTGCTGAATAATGAACAGAATAAACATGATGAATGAAAATCACAAAACACAGATCTAGGCATGGTGACATAGCACCTGGGAGACAGAGGCAGGTGGATCTCTGAGTAGGAGGCCATCCTGGTCAACAAAGTGAGTTCCAGGACAAGCAAGGCTATGCAGAGAAACCCTATCTCAGCAAAACAAACAAAACAAAATAATTCCCCCCTCCCCACACACACACACATACAAAAATCAGAAACAAGGGATAGATAATAAATGGATGAGTGAATTGAACAGAGACTTTTCAAAAGCAGTACAAGTGTCTAAGTAGGTGGAGGACATGGGTGGTGGGGGGCCAAGTCAGTGCCTTTGGTCATCAAGGAACTGGGGGAAGGATGGTAAGCGTTGTCACAGGTGAAAGCACCTGTGTAAACTTTGTTTTGGAGGGCTTTGCCCTTGGACACACCATGGATACTCTCTGAAATTAACCTTGAGATAGACTGGGTGGAGCCATCCTGGGCCTGGAATTCAGGATATAGACTAGGGGACTCCACCTGGACCATTGTGTTTCTAATCAACCCCTGATGGGAGGAGGAGACCGGCCCTTGCATGTGAGAGACAGGCAGGCAGAGAGGACAAGAGGGGCAACAGGCTCAGACTGGGCTTGAGCACACATGGATCAGGAAGAGGATCAGCGAACAGGCAGAACCAGCACGCAGGCCAGAGACACCTAGGGACCCGTCTTGAGGAACGAATACCCAAAGGTTCACTCTTTTTTCCCTTTAACTTTTTTTTTCCCTCTTGTGTAAGCTACTTGGGTTGTATAATAAAGTTTAATTGTTAAGAAGGAACTCTAAGCAAACATTACTCTGGAGTCACTCAACTCAGAATGCCTACCATCAAGAAACCAAACACTGAATGCTGTCAAAGATGACTGTGGGAGCATGGGAGATTTAACATTTCTATACTATGGATAGGAAGTGTTAAATCACTGCAGCCACTCTGGAAATCAGTATAGTCTCTTCTCAAAACAAAACAAAACAAAAACCTGAAAATAGTACTACAGATACAGTTCTGCTGAGTATACATCTGAAGGAATTGACACCAAGGTACCTCAGAGATACTAGCACAGCCATGTTTACTGTGCTACTACTTACAGAACAAAGTTAGAAATCAGCCCTGATGTCCATCAATTGATGAACAGATAAAGAAAATGTGGTGTATATTAACAAATAGAATTTTATCCAGCCGTAAGTAAGAGTGAAGTTTTGTCATTTGTAGGAAGATGAATGGAGTAGGAGATCATCACCTTAAGCAAAATGAATCAGACTCAGAAAAAAAAAAACCACATGCTTTCTCTCAAGTGTGGGATTTAGATTTGGGGGAAAAGACATTAAAGAAGAAAAGCAGCTACTTGGGAAGAGGAGAGGGATCAGATGAGGTTGGTGGAGAGACAAGACAAGGTGCTCATAAATACAGCATATTCTTGCATGAAAATGTAACAAAACATATTGTATAACTAATATTTGCTAATAAAAACACACGATAGAAGAATTTAAAGAATCTTAAAAACAATATTTTGAAGTATATTTGTAGTCTAAAATTTGTACTATAAGGGAAAATACAAAAGCAAAGAAAATCCAAGCATAACAACATTAGAAAGCTAAAAAAAAAAACCACAGGGACCTAATATTAGGAATTGTAAGGAAAGTGGCCAAGCACTACACTAAGTGACGAGAAACCATTTATCCCCACTGGCTGGATGAAGAGCCTGGAGATGCCCTACCTGAGTCTTGGTTTTACTTTTTTGCAGTGCTGGGAATAGAACCCAGGGCCTTGCCTGCTTGCTAGTCAATTGTTCTCCCTTAGAGCCACATCTTCAGGCCTGCTTGTCTGTGTCTTGACCTTTGTGGTCTATCCCACGGCTGTGGGCTCTCCAGGTACCACCGTGAGTTTTGCTATTGCTGAGCTTTCTACGTAAGGAGCATGTGACTATCTTACTCTCACACCAGTGTTCTGCTAACTGGTTCCAGTTCCCACTGGGTTCCTATTCCCAGCCAATTCCATACCCATTTGTGGTTGTTGCTAGCAACTAAAGGCAAACTTTTACAGTGTGACTTTGAAACCGAGGGTAAGGTACTCAGACACCACAACCTTCCTGTACCACTGCCTTTCCTTTTTAAATTCTCTTCCTTTGCTTTTTGCTTGGGGCTCCCGTGCTTACCTGTAGCAGCGGTCTGTGAGTGGGGTGATCACCAGACGGGGGGAGTTTCCCAGGTACTCATAGCCATATAAGGCTTCTGTGGTTATCATCTGCACATGAA
Organism: Acomys minous; assembly: GCF_964271855.1. Taxonomy (NCBI): domain Eukaryota; kingdom Metazoa; phylum Chordata; class Mammalia; order Rodentia; family Muridae; genus Acomys; species Acomys minous. The sequence continues at coordinate 78,988,466 of NC_140484.1, read as the reverse complement.
CGTTCTTTTCCTCCCAGTAGTATCGCAGCTGTGAGATCCACTGGAAATCATTTAGACTGGTGACGTGATCCTGTGCCAGCTTGGCCACCACATCACGGGCTAATGGGTCACCATGCAGAGACACACACACATAGAGTCATCAGAATTCCCTGTCTCCACACTACTTCAGGTTCTAACATCTTCCCGGCCTACTTCCAGCCTGCAGGTAGCAGTAGCTTTCACAAACCGGACTTTACTTTTTCCAAGGGGCAAGGAAGACTGTGTCATTGTAGAGTAGGGAATTGCATTTGCACACTCTGAAGTCAGATTGCTTGATGCAGTGGTTAATAAGGACTGTTAGCCTAACTTAGAACCACTAAGCTACTCTGCATGCCTAAAAGGATAAAAAGAAATGGGAAGACCCACTCTAAACACAAATGGTACCATTCCCTGGCATGGGTTCTGTCCTGAACTACATTAAAAAAGGAGAACTCTAGCCAAGCGCCAGCGTTTGCTGTTCTCTGTTTCTTGGATGTGGATCTAGTATGGCCAGATGCCCCACACTCCTGCTGCTTTCCCTACCATGGCGGTCTGAACCCTCAAACTGTGAGACACAAGAAACACATCCTCTCTTCAGTTGCTTTGGCCAGGTATTTTGTTGTAGCAGCGAGGAAAACAACTGATACACCTGTGTTCAAATTATGGTTCCACCATAAACTATCTTGGTGACTTGGGAAAAGTTACTCATCTTCTCTGTGTCTTGTTTGAACATTCTGTATGCTAGAGATAGCATGCTATACCACCTGGAGTGGTTATGAGCACTAAATGTAATGTGTGTATAGGCAAAAAGTGAGAGTGAGAGAGGGCCAGTACCTCAGACAACTGTCCAACATATTGAAACAGTATATAAATATTTCTTCATGATACTATTTTGAAATTCATGGCGTTGGGGGTAGGATTGATCCAGAGGCTTTGCAATGTAGTCATCCTGAGTGCTCACTCATCCCCAGTCTGACCTCTTGGGCCCTATTATAGGCTTCTAGGATACCCTCAGACAATGGCATCATCTTGATGATGGGCAAGTATCTCCTGAATCTGTGGTTACAGGTATCTTTCCTTCTAGCCTCAGGAACCAACCGGGTAATACATTTCTAGGCTCCCTTCATCCTCTTATAGGATTTCAAGGCTAACTTACTTACAGTAATGAGCCCTGAAGTTGAAGAGTGGATATGGGCTTATGGAAATCATCACCTGGCTTTTAGGTGCTGATGGGATGAGAGTTGCTGAGATCTCTGAGCTGGTAGAGTGAACTTCACAGATCAGCATGAGAGATCAACTCTGAGTTGTTTTCACTATGAAGTAGATGTGCTAATACATGTATGTATATGCATGCATGCTTATGTTTGTAAGCCTAGACACTCAAGGAGAGATACTGGGCCATAATCATGCCTGCGTTTGTCACCTTTACCAGGTGGTATGAGGAATAGATTCTCCCTCATCTCTCCCGGGTTTTATGGGCATATCTCTGCCTGAAATTAGGCTGAAATGAGCACTAGTCCCAAGGGAATAGATGCTATGACACATTAGTTAGCTGGTATATGAGCAACAAAGACCTTGTTCCTAGGCAACCAGCCTGGACCAACCCTAGTTTCCTTGGTGATGATAGAGTAAGGGTGTGGAGGCGGTTTGTTTTACATAATGACCCCACTTCCTCCCCATCTTCCTCTTCTGTTTTCTTTTTGTTTAAAGGAGAGCAGAAAGGTATTGTCTCTCACTACCTCGCCCTGCACCACTGCCAATTTCTAGTCCATTGGGTTTCAAAGCAGACAGAGGAACCTTTGCCACTTCCAAATACAGTATCTCCCAACAACTGGTTCTTAACCCGGGAAATGTTTGTGAAAATGTAAACAATTAGATCAAGCTGAGAACCTGGTAAATAATGTCAGCAGTTGTCCTTAACCCCAGGAAAACATTCACCAAGCTGGTGCCTCTCAGAGATGAGAGTCCAGCTTACAGAGTTGCTGTGATGGGAGTGGCTTTGGCAGTCAGTTCTCCCCAGCACTCTCCTTACCTTCAGATAGATTGGGGGGCGGGGCACAAGTCATTTTATTCAGGAGAATCGAGAGCCATACCCAGCCAGCTGCCACTCCTGGGCAGCACAATGCCAAGAGCCTGCATCCTTACCATGGACGTCGATGACAGTGAGGGCCCCAAGAGTGAGCCTCGCCCCACTGCTCAGTTTCCCTCGCACTAGTTCAACGATCTCTGCGATCTGGTCATTGCTCTTTTTCAGGAAGTCCTGGCCAGGGCACAGGAAGAAACATTCAGTCAAAGTGGCTTTTCCTCCAGCAATGGCCATCTTGATGGTTGGCATCACTTACCATCCAATGGTCCAAGCCTGACCTGAATGTCCTCTCTCAAACCATCCTTTTCCTCACCCAACACATTAGCCTCAAGATGAGTCTTGTGCTAATTAGAAGAGGCCACACTATCTTCCTGTTTTATTTTTATAACATTGTGGGAAAGGCAAAACTTTATGGGTAAAAATGCACAATTGCAAATGCTTGGAGTTAAAGAAAAGCTGACTGTGGGGAGTAAAGGCATTTGGGGCAATGAAGAACTGTTCCTCATCTTGAACAGGACTGGGTATACATGGGTTGCATGCACTTGTGTAGATACAGAACCATGTGTTAATGTGGGTGAGTTTTACTATACATGAATTATATAATCTCAGATCAAAGGAGATACTTACAAGTTACAGCAGCTGGGAAACTGTGGCAGGAGGGGACCAGCCTGGGCTACATGGGAAGACACTACCTCACTTAAAATACAATGAAGAGGAGGATAAGGACAAAGCAAAATGTAGCATGTAACCCTGGGCAGAGTCCTGACCAAGGAAAAAATCGGGCATTTAATAGGAAATGATTAAATAGGCAAGGCTAAAAGGCCTACAGACAGTAATAGATGAATGTTGATTTCCTGATTTGAATCACTATATTTTGGTTGCATCTGGTGTTCACATCTGAGAGTATCTAGATAAAGGGTATATGAGTATTCTTCATATATTTTTTGTGACATTATATATAAGCCTGTAATTTCAAAAATGAAGAGGTTAAAAAGTAAAAATTAAAATTAAAAAGAAAAATTTAAAAATGGAGATGACCTGAGCTCAGATTCCATTATTTCAATTTTCTAGCACTGTGCTTTTGAGCTAGGAGGGCCTCCAGGTGTGTGAAATCTGTATAGTTACAACTAAGCTGGAAAGTTCTCCAGAGAGTTGAGATGGAGTTTGAGAAGCATGGGCATGATGTCTGAAATGAATTAAGCACCCAGTAAATAGTGATGCTAGTGTTAGCAATAACGTGCCCAGCATGCAGAAACAAAGAGGTTCCTGATGCCTTCATTGTCCATGAACTGCAGTCTGGAAAGCCCTTGATGATGGAGATGCCTACACAGTGTTCCAAACCTCCCCATCTCCACCCAACAGCTGTTGTCCTCCAAGCCAGGCAGCAGGTACACATTGAGAATTTGAGACTCCCTGCTTGCTTGTGAGTTGGGTTAGTTATGGATTCAAGTTATGGATTCATCCTTCTTTACAGATAAGCGACAATATATCCTCAGGCTTAGACAATACCCATGGTATCGTAGCAACTCATTATCAGGGCTTTTATCAACATGCCAAGTAATTATGTTCCTGTATGTTAAACTGAATTGTTACATTATTTGATTTAATGTAAGTTACATAGTTTTCATTTAGAGCTTGTACATAGCACACGAGAGGATTGTAATTGATAATACCCTGAGTTGAGGCAGTAGAAGGATTTGGAAAAGAAAACAAACTGATCAATTAATTTTTCATGCAATATTGCCACTGTGATGATGTGTACAGATTTCTTGTTCAGATAAACTTGTCAGAACTTGCCTTTCTACTACTTTTGTGTGGAATGATATTGCAAATATTAAGATGATGTTTCCAAAGGTTGCTGCAATGCACCATGCCTTTCCAGCCTCTTTCAGGGGCTAGGGATAAGACCAGAGCCTTGTGTATGTTGGGTAATTGCTCTGCTACTGAGCTGCCCCAGTCTACTGTGCTTTTCATGTTTAGAGTTTTGCACATTCTAATTTCTGTCTCTGGAACAATGTTCCTTGTATTTTCTACTTGGCCTGTTGTCACTCATAGTTTAGGTCTCTTAGAAAATGATTTTATGGGAAATCATCCCCAATACTAGTCCCTCTCTCAGATTCCCTCTTTCTTCTCACACCTTGAGCCTCTTTTTCTCCTTTATTAAAGTTCTAAACCAGTGTCTTTTTAGCCTCCTTACTAGACTGATCATAAATCCATGGAACCAGTGACAATATGATTACCTTATTTTTCTCTAGTTACTTTTGCCTAGTAGTAGTCTCAGCACAAAGCAAATGCCAAATCAGTATTTATTAAATAAATAATTATTTGACACATGGGCAGATGGGTAGAGGTATTGAGGAATAGATAGGTGAAAAATGAATAATGTGTGGGTAGATATGTGGATGAGTAGCTGGATAGAGGCATTGATGAATAGGCAAATTGGGTGGATAGGTGGATAGATGGAGAGAGGGAGAAGTAAATAGATGGATGAATGAGTGGATGGATAGATAAATAGATGGATGGATAAGCAGATGGATGAATGGATGGACAGATGAGTGAATGAATGGAGAAGTCAGTAGATGTATGAATGATATATAAATGGGTACATAGATGATTATCTTGCGACTGCACCTGATTTCTAGAAGACTATCTAGGATGTGTGTGTGTGTGTGTGTGTGTGTGTGTGTGTGTGTGTGTGTGTAATAATAGACTTTTATGTCTCATGTCTGTGGGATAAAAAACAAACTGGAGCATAGAAATGCAGTTGTAAAAATGAGACATTTCTTATTTCTAATAATTGGAATGAAGTTATGAATGAAGCTTCCAATCCATGTGTTAGGCGTTAGTCACATTGATTTCCACTTTAACTTTGGGTAGGTACTAATTTTTTAACATCAATGCAAATCATAGTAAATTAGGATATCTTTTGGTCCATGGGAAATTATCTATGGTTAGAAATGGAATTATTACTCATTCATTGAGCATATATTTATTGAGCACCTACTATGTGTTTGGCATTGCATTAAATTCTGGAACTATAATTGTGAACCAAACAAACATGGCCTCTTCCCTATTGGGTTCTCAACATCTAACCCCTGGCTGATTCACTAGGGTGTTTAACCCTCCCACCACCCCACGATGTGATGTGACAATCCCTCGCATTTTACAGAGAAGATGAGTGACACTTGTGTTGGTAAGTTGCTCATGGTCACATATTCAACAAGTAAATTCTGAAGAATTGGCATCAACTGGAAATGCATGTTTGGGTCTGAGGATATGCAGGGCGTGGCTATTCACCAGATCTCACAGAGGAAGCAGAGGAGAAGACCAGGGGTGGGCTTGTTGGAATTTGGGGGGGGGGGCGGAGGAGAGAAGGGAGTAGTAGCAGAAAGAGAGAGGCAAACAATGGCCTTCCATGCCAGGGAGAACAATTGTTGGGAATTCTGTCAGGTAACCCCTGGAAACAAAGGCTGGTGAGACTCAGCATCATCCTGCAGGTCAGAGTTTCTACATAGGATAAACCATGGGACTAACACTGTGGGAGATCCTTGGCTCGCTCCTTGGAGATCCCCAAGTCCAGATGTCCTACTTCGCTATCTCCTTGGGAATTCTAGTTTCAGTGGTCCCTGTTCTAAATGACCCAAATGACTGCTCTATCCTAGTTCATATTGTCTCTCCTCTCCAAGTTTTAAGGCATGCTTACTTACCAGTAGAGTGTCACCAACTACGGCTGTAGACACCTCCTTGGTCCAAAAGATGGAAGAGACACAGATAACTACTTGGCCAGGCCACTGCAAGACCCAGATGTTACGAGGGACCTGGGAAGGAGCAATGAGGTTTACTCTAGAATCAGTTCTTCTCATGTGGTTCACATTGACTCTCTATAACTATGCCCCCCCAACACACACACACACACACACACACACACACATACCTCAGCCTGTTGGGAAGTCCAAAATCCCCTTCCACTGTCCTAGAACTTACTGTGTAGACCAGGTTGGCCCATAAATCACAGAGATCTGCGTGCTCTGCCTCAAGAATACTGGGATTAAAGATGTGTGTCACCATGCCAGGTTTGGGATTACTGATTTATATCTTTGTCCCCCAAAGTTGTGTAAAAGAAAAATAAAACAAAACAATACCAACGATTTCATTGCTTCAAGACTGAATATATATACAAGACTGAAATATATATATATATTTTTAGGCAAGTCCTCCTCCCTTATCTGTTGTTTCCTAAACTTAAGATCGAGGTGCAGCCCCAATACCACATAAACTGGGCGTGGTGGAGCAAGCCTGTAATCCCAGCTCTTGGGAGTTGGAGGATCTGAAGCCCAAGGGTATCCTTGGCTACATAGTGAGGTTTAGACCAGCCTGGGCTCTATGAGACCATATGGATCAAGTCTGTCTGAAGGTGTAAATACTTTTATCAGAGCAGAATTCAGAACACAACCATGCTTCTCATTATGTATTGTCCATGCTGCTGCTGTGCTGTCAGGGTAGAGTTCGATGCTGCAGCCAGAGTGTGGGCCACAGGAGTGCGAGAGTCCACTTGGTCTTTTATAGAAAAGTTGCAGACTCCTGATAATTAACTTCGCATTGGTAGCTCTTGCTCTGTGAGTCACGATTTATCATAGAAAATGGAATTTAGTTACAATTTGAAATATACCATGAGAGGCAACACGGGTGGTCTGATAAACTTTGGGCAAAGGCAGTAGTTGAGCATGTTTGTTTGATAGAAGGAGTCTTACAATAGGGGTAGGGTTTGGAAGGAAGACACACACTCAAAGAGGGGACAAAACTCAGATACTGCCAACATGAGCCTGGCTGGATGCTCTCTGTTGAGAATTTGTCACAACAGGTTCTTTTCCTCTTTGGCTTTGTATCATCCTTGTTCCCATTCTAAGTGCTTTGGGGGCCTAGAATGTCACTCACAGGTGGCCTGAGTGGATGCATTCCTGGAAGGGGATGGACCTTGAGCCATCAGTCACAAATGGTGACATGAGACAAATCCCCTACTCCATTCACCCCCATGATCAGAAGGCTCCAGCTAACCCTTCTCTTCCGTCACCTGCTTCTACCAGCAAACTTCATCAGAAAAATGTTCACTGTCCCAGGATTCACAGGTAATTGGACTCAGAAGCTCAGAGAGGTAGGTTTCAGCAGCAGGCAAAAGGTCCAGTTGAATGGTGTCATCTAGTGCACTCCTCAAAGCTTCTTTTATAGTTGCAATACCCTGGCACATAATATATTAATTCCTGTTTACCTGGACATAAGCTTCAATCCCATCTCCAATAACATGCCGCATGCTAGCCAGCATGATCTGCTCCACCTGCTGCAGCCACTTTTCCACCATGCCCTGTGGGGAAGTACAAATTGTGGGAGGCAGTGGCTGTCAATCAAAACTAGGCAGAAGCTGTAGGAGCAGACCAGATCTCTCTCCTCTCTCTCTCTCTCCTTCCCTCCCTACCCCCCCTCCCCCTCTTTCTCTCTGGCAAGGGCTGGGGCTGAAGCAGGAGAAGGGGATTGTCTTCAAAGGATGTACATATGAAAAGTTAGGTTAGGTGGTGTGCGATTTCTCATTCATTCTGTTTTGTCTGACTGGGTCACTGTTTACCTGGCTCTGAAAGTGTTATCAGGTCACCTGGACTATGATTCCTGCTAGTGAGTCAACTTCGTTGCAGATCTTTCCACAAATTTTATTTGTCCCATGGCCTCCAGAATAATTCCCCATTTTAGAAATGCGTAACCGAGGCCAAGGAAGGTGGAGTAACTTTTCAAAATGACTTAGCTATTAAGTCATGGCACCTAAATGTTTCACACCACAAAAATCCAAAGCTTAACCAAGGGACCCCATCCTCCAGTTTGCTCTGCTGTGGAGAAAACACACAAGGGGATTACTTTGGCTTTCGCTGGGTAGATTGACTTGATGAACGGGACAGTTTCTTTTTCTGAGCTGATCATGCCCTTAATTTCCAGATTGTCTGTGAACTCTAGCTTGGCAATTCCTTCAAAGCACTTCTTCAAGTGTGGCTGCACTCGGAGTGGGTCCTTTGTCTCTGACAAGATCTCCAGAAGCTCATCATTTGACAGGAAGAAGAACCTATTTCAAAGTAAAGAGAATATGTGGTCACAGGAGCCCTTTGGAGGACTCCCATTTCCAATAAGAGGACACTACCACCATATGCATCGCACCATGTGGTAACTAGCTGCACCCCAAAGTCTTTCCTAGGCCTGGCTCCTGTCCCCCATTGCCTAGCTGGTGCAGAAAAGGTGGCTATTGTGTTGGCACAGAGAGCAAGAGAAAGGCTGGGGGTGTGCACATATGACCTCAGCGCTGTGAGCACTGGCATGACAGCATGGTTCTCAACACTGCTTGTATACTTCAGGATTGCCTGGGAAGCTCCCAAGAACTACAGTACCAAGGTTCCAACACTCAGAGAGTCCTGTGTAGCTGGTGTCTGGTAAGGTCTGAGGAAATCTCAATGTCTGAAATCCCAGCTGATCCTAACGTGCAGTCAGTGTCAAGAAGCCCTGGATAAGAGGAGAGAGACCATTCTTCCTTCTTTCTAGATACGCCAGCAAATGTTAAAGGCAGAAATAAAAACACTTCTGAAGTAGATTACGTGCTTGCATAAAAATGCCCTTTGTAACCCAGTACAGTGGACAAAGATAGTATATTTGTAATGAACCTATGTTTGGGTGGAGACCTCTGTGGTCTTTTAAGTGGAGGTAGTAGCCATTTCCTTGCTTGCTCGGGCTCTAAAGACACAAAATCAAACCTTTAGAAAAATTTCAAGGTATGAACCTTTTTTTATGAACCCAAGACTGAAAATACCAAGAGAAGGGGCCCATGGGATTACAGTTTTACTTAATACGGTAGATTACAAGTTGCCTATAGGGTTTAGTAATGACCAGAGAGCCCAAGCTAAGGAAGACAATTGATTTTTGAAATCTCTTGATCCTAGACTGTCTGTGTCTTGTTTTGGCTAGCAGAATCTAGTGAACATAGCTGAGTACAAATTCCAGGCCTTAGGCACTAGGAGACCTTGTCATTGACACTCTTCTGCTATTATGGACCCTGTGACCATGTGAACAAACCTAGCTAACTTTCCAGGCCCCAGCAACAGAATCCAACCACTGGGCAAATGGTTAGGACCAATTTCCAGTTGGCTGTAGTCGCATTGAGTGAGCTGCAGACAGAAGCACTATTCATTTACGCTCAACCCAATGTGCCATGCCATACAGTTATGAGCTAAATAAATGGCTGTTGTAAGCTTCTAAGTTTTAGAGTTGTTGGTTACATAGCAAAACAAACTGGTCCACCATTTGCAGTATTGCAAAAGTAGGCAGAGTTCAATAACTTTTTGGCTGATTAAATAATAAGTACTACCTAATAAGATGTCAGATTTTTACCATTCCTAAGTAATATTCAGATGGGTTATTTCTGATAATTTATGTAACCTCTATTCTGTGTAAGGCCCAAAGACAGAATAATAGCTTAAAATCATTTTGCATTCTATAGTTTAAGGCAAAATTGATTTATGTGACTATCACCAATAGCGCAAAGTATTCAGTAAAAGTGCTTGATTTTATTTCATAAAGATGCATAAACTCTTGAGATATTTATGAGTGTTTGTATTTAATTTAGGTAGAAATATAGCTCAAGGAGATTAAATGTTTGAGTATCACATCATCCAGACTCCCTGGATTTGAAACTGCAGCCTGGTCGTCTATAAGTTTGTCTCTCCTTGGGGGCATCATTGCTTTCTCACTTATAAAGTCAAGATAATAATAACGACCCAGTGTTACAGCATTAGTCTAAGGATTACCTAAGTATAAAATACTTGGTGTAATGTCCTGGCACAAGGTGTGAACAGTGTGTTAGTGTTGACTCTTGGTGTTTTTACTAGGAATGGCACAAAGGGTTAGACCTAAGAGCTCTGGGGTTAAAGGGATGGCTCAGTGGTTAAGCATGAACTCTGTTCTTGCTGCTCATAACTGCCTGTAGCTTCACTTCCAGGGGCTCTAGAGCCCTCTTCTGACAACTGTGGGCACCTCCACTCATGTGCATGCTCCCACATATGACACATATACACATTAAGTAAAATCTTAAGAAATATTGATGAAAGCTCAAACCTCATAAGGTTTCCAGAGTTTAATCTCTTCTCAATGTTGTTCTTCCTTGCAAGTTAGAGCTCCTTCCATTACTTGTGTTTAGTTCGTGTAGCCCAAAGCAGAAGCCATTGCCACAAGTGGCCATTTATGGTAAAACATTAATATTAAATAAACTAAAACTTTACTTTCTCTTTAAAGTGAGACTCTTTAAAGTGTTCAGTGGTGATCTGGAAAGGTGGCTCAGCAGTTAAGAACATTAGCTGCTCTCCCAAAGCATCTGGATTAAATTTCCAGCACCCACATGGAAGCTCACAACTGTACTGGGGAACTTTTCTGGCCTTCTTGAGGCACTAGACATGCAAGGGGTGAACAGTCATACATGCAAGCAAAACACCCATGTGTATAAAATAAAAATAAAATTGAAAATAATGTCCAATGAGCGTACGTGACGAATGGCTACTTTATAAGGCAGGAGGAAAATACAATATTTGGGTTATTGAGAAAAGATCTATCAGAGAACACTGTTGAACAAATACCAAGGGAATTTCTCCCACAAAACAAAACAAAAAGATCATTACCACCATAACTATAAAATCCTATACTTTTTTGTTTGTTTGTTTTTGGTAGAAAGTAGTGAACTAAAGGCCAGGTGTGGTGGTGCAAGCCTGTAATCCCAGCATTCCGGAAGGCAGAGGCAGAAGCAGGCAGATCTCTGTGAGTTGTAGGTCAGCCTGGTCTACAAAGTGAGTGCAGGACAGCCAAAGGCAACAAAGAAACCCTGTCTCAAAAGAGAAAAACAAAAAACCCAAAACAACAACAACAAAAAAGAAAGTAGAGAACATTGACTCAATATAAAGCCACATTGTAATTTTTTGTTGTTATCTTTTGATGCAAAGTCTCATGTAGCCCAAGCTGGCCTCCGACTCTGAGCTGAGATCCACCTTGAACTCTTGGTTGTATTGCCTCCACCTCCCAAGTACTGGGATTATAGGCATGAAAAGCTACATCCTAACTGACTTGAATGGCCTGGAGTGAGAGACCATAGTGAACTTGACATGGGGAGAAGTTTAGGAGTGAGATCCCTTGGAAGTAGTCCTCCAAAGCCACATTGACTTTTAGAACATTAACATTTGTGGAAAAAGGCAGTCCAGGAGCTAATGTTCAAAAACCTATCTGACATTTCTCAAACACCTCTGTTGTACATGTAGCTCACTCTAAGAACCGGGAGCCATTAGCATTATAATATTTCAACTTCATACCAGAGACCCTGAGGCTGCTAACAGTCTTCAAGTGAATAAGCAGAAAAGCTGACATCCCAAGAGCAATCTGGTTAGTACCACATACCAGGTCTTAATCATGATTACTATGGCCCTTTCATGAACAGAAATAATAATATTGGTTAAGTAAAGACATAACCCATACAGAGTCTGTTTAGCTTCACTCTAGGTAATGGCCACGGAGGCATGTTAATTCCTAGATGTCATCCCTTGGGAAACAGGGAAGCAGGAATGGAATAGAATCCAGATCGAACAGGAAAACTGTAATCCCACCTGTAGATGGCCTCAGAGGGGAGGTCCAAATGAAAGGATGCTCCTGGTACCTGGGGAAAAAGAGCCTCTTCTTCTCCAGGTAATTATTCAGTCCCCGCTGGATGTCTTCCAACAGAATGTTGGCTTCCTGAAGCTTTTCTGTCATTCTTGGCTGGTCAGCTGCCACCAGAACTCTTGTATCTTTCACCTGGGACAGACACAGAAATGGGCACACACACACACACACACACACACACACACACACACACACACACACGGGTGAAGATCATCATGGATACTCAAAGCTTTGAGGTTAGACATGCTAATGAACTCATGACCAGCTCACCAACTAGTGATGCTGCCCATCCAAGTAACTACTCTCTAATGCTCTCCTAGTCTCACAGGGGTGACTGCACTCATGGTTGACTAAGTAGGGATGGGGCCCCACAAACTAACTGAATCAATTTCATCTGAATATTTTGGGGGTCTAAAACCCAGACCACAGCATTCTTTTCTGACTTGTGCTGAACCCTTGATCAAGGAACTCTGGGGCCATGGAAGGATCCCCTTTTGCCATGCTACTCTGTGGCAGAGCAGGCTAGTCTGCAGGGAAAGCTCCATGTGAGCATGGAGAGAGGAGTATAGCTCCAATGGCTTTCTTGGCTCTCTGTTAACCCTTTGGGAGGCCTGGATGCACTTCTGTGTTTGTGTTCTATGAATCACCGAGTAGTTTTGCTTGGCCTATACTTAATGGGTTTCCAAAATACAACCAAAGGAAGTTAACTAACATAAACCCTGCTCCATTGGCTGGGCCATACAACCCCCTACCCATATCTTGCCTCTATAATCCAGACCACAGGTAAGCCAGAAGATACACTCCTTTGAGAAATTCTCTGATTATGTGCCACAATTTTGAATGCTTCTCATGAAGGGAAAAGGCGTGCCCTCTCAGGAGATACACCTTACACACATGGTGAAACCCATCCTTCGAAGCTTGGTTCTAACATCATCTGCTTTGGAGGTGCCCTTGACACCCCCAGGCAACTGCACTGCTCCCTGGGGTCCACACAGCTGACATACATCACAATGTCACAGCTTCTTTTAATTCGAGCCTGTGCTCCTCATAACCATGAGTTGTAAGAAAGTGAAAACTATGCTATCCTCAAGTATTTTCTCACTTCTAAGATCACATCTGAGTTGCCATGGTACCAAAAAGGTCATTAAGTAACTCAGTATCAGTATACATTACTACTTGAAACCTAAAAGGATTCCAATCTATAAAAATGTTATTGCATCGCTCTATATCAATCTCTTCTATCTCATTAGATGTGGTAGGCAAATAATGTAAACTGCTAAGAGCTTTCTCCAGGGAGGTGAGATTTCACATTTTTTCTCCTTTCCATATCTCATATTTCCACATTTGAAGTTTTAATAAATTGTAACAGTGATATAAAATATCAAATAAAAAAAACCCAATTTACTTGATAGTTTCAAGGGACGTAGACGCAATGCACCTGCTGGTGAGACGCAAGAGATAAAACTCACCGCCTGAGCCATGAGTGACTTCCAGTAACTATCCACAGTGCCAAACTTCTTGCCCTCCTCTGGCATCTGGGCTATGATATCTTCTGAGCTGAAGATCGGTTCCAAGTACAGCCAAGTGACTTGGCATTTTAGCCAGGCATCCAAATTATCCTGTACCCGAACTAGCTTTTCTTCCCATTTCTGTGAATTTAGCATTCCACATCTGAATCAGTCACCTGCCACTCTGCAGGTGTGTGTTCACACGTATCCAGTGAGTGAACATGCAGAGGGATGGAATCATGTCATCCTTCCTTCCTTCCTTCCTTCCTTCCTTCATTCCTTCATTCACTTGTTTAACAAATACCTATTGAAGTGTATCTCATGCGTTTACTGTTCCAGGGAACATGGATATAATGAAACAAAGCCTTTCCCCTTGTGGAGCTCACATTTTTTAGTTAGGTAGATAACAATGACAAAGCTTATTATTTGATATGTAATGGTCAGGGAGCCATATATAGATTCATATATCGTGTGTGTGTGTGTGTGTGTGTGTGTGTGTGTGTGTGTGTGTGTGTGTGTAAAAACAATTTAACTCAATATCTCATGAGATATTAAGAAATCTATTTGGGTTGGAGAGATAGCTAACTTCCTAAAGTTCTTGCTTGTATGCCAGAACTCAAGTTAAAACAAAAGCAAAGAGCCTAGTGTGGTGGCATATGCCTGCAATCGCAGTGCTGAAGAGGTGGGGACAGGCAGGTGACATCTGGGATGGCTGGCTAGTCAGTCTGGCCTACTTGCAAGCTCCAGACCTGTGAGAGCTCTTGTCCTCAAACCAAAAACAACAAGGAGATGGTTGGTGCCCCAAACTGTCCTCTAGTTCTCCCTCCCACTCCCTCTCCCTCTTTATCCATCTCTCCTCTCTCTCTCTCCTCTCTCTCTTTCCTCTCTCTCTCCTCTCTCTCTCTCTCTCTCTCTCTCTCTCTCTCTCTCTCTCTCTCTCTCTCTCTCTCTCTCTCTCTCTCTCTCTCTCTCTCTCTCTCTCTTTCTCTCTCTCTCTCTCACACACACACATACACAAACACAAAGTAAAATGAAGATATTACCAAATCTCATGTTTACAGATGCAGACTCCAAACACAGTAGTTGAAACAGCCTCCAAAGCTCACACGACTAATGGTAGAGGCAGAACCAGGATTCGGACCCAGAGGTCTGGGCCCAGGAAGCCTATGCCACTTTTTCTTTTTCCCTTGTGCTCTGCCCCTAAGCTATACTCCCCGCTCTGACCTATCCCACTTCCACAGACAAAGAGCACGGGAGGCTGAACTTCTCCAGTCTCGTGACTCTTGTTCTGGATTACTTAGACTATAAAATACTTGGAAACAATCCTTTTGTTTGGCATAGTCAAGCCTCATCTACTCTTTTAGAAGCCTGCTCCAATGGGCCAGCAGGTTGTGAGCTTACTTGGTCACTATTGCTCTCACTCTGCATTCATTCCTCCTTTCACTCTTCCATTCAGGGAACGGGAGGTTGACTCTTTTCATTGAACTTGACTCCCCACCCACCCGCACACTTGAGAGACTGAGACATAAAGTGTTCATTGGCTATTTTCTTACCCGACACTCTGCTTCTATTGGCTTGATGAATACAGAGCCACACATAGTCTGTGTCTTTATGACATGATCATCAAGGAGCAATTGAATGTCATCAACTGCGCTCAAGATACTGATATCCTGCAAATAAAGATGCCCATCCAGAGTCAACATCATGAGATCCGCTTGTTTCTCCCATCCCACTACCCATGCTGATTCTAGAAGGTTCCAAAAGGCCTTGCAGTGTAGAGCCCTCCACCTCAGGGAGACAAGCACCTATGGCTTACATGAGATTTTCTCACTAGAAAAAAAAAACCATTTATTTCTTTATTTAGAGACAGGGTCTCGATGCAGAAGTTCCTGCTTCAGCCTCCAAAACACAAGTATACACCTGGCTCACGTTAGCTATTAAGATACTCTTTGTCAGGGGGTAAGAGCACGCCTGTTATCCCAGCACGCTGAAGGCTGAAGCTGAAGGATTCATAAGATCCTGTCTTGGTAAACAAAATGTGTCCAAAACAAAAGAAACAAAACTTACTGTCTGACTTCTTTGCAGAAATCAGTCGAACCCAGAGGTGCACCAAGAATCTAGGGGTGGTATAGAGGTGGGGGTGGGGTGGGGTGGGGGAGGCTTTGTCTTCTTCCTCAAGTTTCTGCCTGCCTGGCCGCTTGCTTTTCTGGTTCCCTCAGGGGGGCATCAGCTTCTAATTCAATGGGTAGGGCTTAGACTCCTGTACTGCAGCCAACTCAGAGGGCTTCTTGTAGTTACTTTAGAATGAAAGTCAAAAATTATTTTTTATTTCAGTTCAGGGGTTCTTTTTAAATGTCTACTAATAGATAGGCTATGCTTCTTATTTTCATTTAATTTCTTCATAAGCAAAGCTTTGTTTGCTTGTTGTTTTGTTGTGTATAGTGGTCAGTCCCATGATAAAAGTACAGACATGTAACCCTAGCTTGGAAATTTCTGTCTTATGCACTTGGTGAGTTCTGTTCTGCTCTCACATATGGGTATTGTGTCTTCAGCTCCTATGAATGGTACTCTTTCCCCTGAGCCATTGCAGCAGATAAACTGGTAAGAGTCTATTACCTACAGCAAATCTGGTCTTTCTTGCTTTGATTTCACTTCCTTCAAGCCTGTAGATAGAGATGTAGATGCAGATATATATGATACAAAGGCAGATATGGACTAAATCTGGCTTGGGATATATTCTATCTTTTCTGTGTGTGTACATGGAAAAGCATTTCTAGCTATTCATAGACTGGCATCTTTACTGTCATTCTGCTATTGCTTCTTCTTGATAGCTATTTCAGTCATAAACATTGAGGACAAATAATGGGCCTGCTTGTAGGCCCCTAGTTGAACTCTTCATCATATCCCAGCAGCCTCTAGAGCAGTGTCTGATCCAATCAGAACACACAGCTCATGGAACCCAGGAGACCTGGCCTTGTTGGGAGAGACCCAGCAATGAACTCATTTGTCTTCAGCTCTCCACCTCCCTGATCGGTTCATGATGTTCCTTATCCAATGGTGAAACTAAAGTACTGTGACCATCAAAATCAAAGGGAGAAAGAAGGCACTGGAGAATGACACGTCACTCAGAGGGAAGGGAAGTGCTGAGATCTCCAGAGTTTTGGGTCTATGCTGAATATTTGAAAAATAGAGTAGTGGGAGTGTGGTTAAGTATCGGTGGGGGTGTGGCTAAGCATTGGAGTGCTTTCCTAACACTAGTGAGCCCCCTCCCCAAGTTCAGTCTCTAGCACTATGGGAAGGAAAACTAGGAGGGCAAATGCAAATACTCAGGCACTCAGAGGCTAGAAGAGAAGGAAAATAAATCAATTTTGATCTTCTTTTTAGTCATCTCAAATGAGTCTGCTGTGCAGCTAGCATTAGAGCTGCTGTTCTAAAAGCCAATGGGATGCAGAATGTGACTATCTATCTGTGATCTCCCATGTCTACCCTATGCTTTATGACAAGAGCAAACTAGACCCTAGGGTTACATAAGCAAATGTACCTCTACATTCATTATACAAACTCATATGCTATCTATAAGAGCCTACGAAAAAAGGAAATCCACACCCTTACGGCTCAAACTGCTAAGTGTCTGGGAACTTGCTAGGTTCCTGAGGTTCTCCAGGCCCCACTTTAGTCTTCATGAATCATGTGAAAGAGATGCCAAAGGAATTCCTGTACACATTAGCATCTAGGAAGTGCAATGTTTTGTTGTCAACCTCAGACATGCTTCTAAATGACCTGAGTTGGTGTGTGTGTGTGTGTGTGTGTGTGTGTGTGTGTGTGTGTGTGTGTGTGAGTGTGTATAACAGGAGGTATGCTCTATTCCTTTGCACTAGGTCAAAAGTCCTTTTGATTTCAAGGCGCATAGCTTCGGCGGAGTGTGCGAGCAAGGATGGTGGGTACAGGATAGGCAGGCAGAAGCGATCCAGATGCCAAGGGTTGTTCTTCTGTGAGGTCTGTTGCAATGCTGAGTGAATCATGTCTGTCTCTACTACATAACACACGGGGCTGCTTTCCCAGAGTTCCCACTGGAATGACTCACGGTGTCCCTGTATTTCACAAAACTGAACGTCATGTTGACCCAGTCTAACTTCATCTTCTCCAAGTTTTTCTCCAGAGAATATTCCTTGCTGGCAGCTGCACCAATGGGCTCCAGCCTGAGGAGAGAGCAAACCAACAGCAACTTGACCAGGGGGGTGGCAGAGGAAGCACCCAAGAAGGATTTCAGCTGTCTTAAGAGAATTCCAAAGCTTTGATTTCACCAAAATGTTTACTCTAGGGTTTGCCAACTATTTTCAATGTGTTTCTTGCTCTGCGTACTGTTGTCTTTGGGGGCTGCTAGAAGCTGAGTATGCTTCCCCAGAATTCACATCTAATACTGAATCACTTAAAATGTGACTGTATTTGAAGAGTGTATACTGAAATAATTATATCAAAATAAGGCCATGAGGGCCAAGCCTAACCCAGCATGATTGAGTTACGTCAGTCACACAGAAATAGGAGACCATACTAGGAAATACTAGGAAAAGATGGCTGCCTATACACAAAGGAGAGAGGCCTCAAAAGAGACTAGCCCATGGTGCTAGACTTCAAGACTCAAACATTTATTAAAAAAATAAAGTTCTGCTGCTTAAGCCATCCAGCCTGTGGCACTCTGTAACAGTAGCTCTTACAAATTAGTACAGGCTGACTCACGGTGAGGCTCAGAAAGCAATAATCCAAAACATGGTGCTTTGCCAGGCCAAGGACAATGAATGAATGGAGATCAGAAAGTACCAGAAAAAAAAAATTTCAGAAATTAATTAAAGTCCTTCCACTCTCCAGCTTCCTCCCCTAAAACAAGTCATAGAAATTCAAGTTCTTCCTCCTCTAGGCACCTTTCTCTATACCTTGTATGGGAGGTGGCCATAAAGAAATTCACTGACATGTCTAACAGCAACCCATAACACTGTCCTTCCAGAAGGTTCCTGTGACATATGCAGGATAAAAGAATTAATGCTACACAGAGAGATGGCATGGAGAATTTGGGCATTCAGCTGTGAAGGCTTTCCTTCTCCTGGTCTGTTTCCATTAGCTCAAGATCCTTTTGTCCAATCACATCTCTACATAGCCATCCATTTTTTTCATGGAATTTAAGCATAAAACTGGTCCTCCCTCCCCTGAGAATCTGAGTCTTCTTTCAGAAGGTTCCCATGATATGTAGCTTTGACTAAATATATCTGTTATGCTTTTCTTTTATTAACCTATCCTGTTATGACATGCTGATTGTGACCCTTCTGGTAGGTGAGGAAAAGGGGACCACGTATATTCCACCCCCACATTACATACTTTTCTGTCATGAGAGGTTGCTGTTTTGAGTGTGGGAGAGTATTCAGCACCATCCGTGGCTTCTTACCTACCAATAGCAAGACTTCCAAACTACATCCCCACTGCCCATTAGAATGCAATGTGAGCCACATACACAATTTTAAAGTTAGCCACATTAGAAGAAAGGCAAGAGGCAAACTCACCGACAAGAACTTATTCTATTTAAAATATTATCATTTTGAATAATGAATATCAAAAATTGTCATTTACTTGGGTGTGGTGGTGCACACCTTTAATCCCAGTACTTGGAAGGCAGTGGCAGGCAGGTTTATATGATTTTAAGGTCAACCCAGTATACACAGTGAGTTCAAGGCCACTCACAGGTACAAAGTGAAACTCTCTTAAAACAAAACAAAACAAGCCAAAATTGTCACCCACTTGCATTCTCTTTTTCTTGCTAAGCCTTCGAAACCCAGGATGTGTTTTCAAGTTCCAATATATCGGACCTAGACTACCTACATGCCAAGGGCTTAGTAGTGGCATTTGGCTTGGCTTCTGCCTGGGATAGCACTAAACCAAAGGATTTTTTAAAAAGCCAGGCCCACCCTTACATTGATCATCAGGTTGGGTGGGGCCTGAGAACATCCTTTTTTACCTAGATCCTCCATGGTGGAGATGCAGTAGCTCTAGGTGCCACACCCTGAGAACCATGAGCATCCCTCTAGGCCTCATCCAAGCTGTCCAGCAGACTCATGTTGAGGTAACATAAAATCTTCCCATCTATTACTTTAAAGGGAGTATGGAAAGGATAGATTTTATTTATTTTTTTAATTGTATTTATCATTATGTATAGAGTGTTTTGCTTGCATGTACACCTGTAGCCCAGAAGAGGGTGTAAGATCACATTATAGATGGTTGTGAGCCACCATGTGGGTGATGGGAATTAAACTCATGATCTCTGGAAGAGTAGTTAGTGCTCTTATCCTCTAAGCCATCTCTCCAGCCCCTGAAAGGATAGATTTTAAAAATAGCAATTAAGGGGCTGGGAGATGGCTCAATAGTAAAGTGCTTGCCATGCAAGCATGAGAACCTGCATTTGATCCCCAATACTCAGGAAAGAAAACTTGTGGTGAGTGTACCTCTTACAATCCCAGCACTGGGGAGGCAGAGACTGGGGGCTCCCTGAGGTTCACTGGCCAGACAGCTTAGACTACTTGGCTCCTAAGGACTGACATCCCAGGTTGACATCGACATCTGGCCTCCACTTGTACACACACACACAACACACACACACACACACACACACCCTTATACTCACAAACACACATAGGATACCTCCCCCCAAGAAAAACAGATAGAATAAAAATAGCCATTCAAATTTTGCAAGTTCTCACACTAAAATTCCAAGGCACCCAGGGAAGGAGAAAACCAAGAGATCCTTTATGTGTGTTTCATGAGGGTTAGCAGCTGGAGAGTCACCCTTCCTTTGCTGTTCATTTTAAGAAGGGGAAACTGAGGCCCGTGAAGGGTGAGTGGTTTTGCTCCAAGTTCTAAGAGCTGGGCAGGGTCTCAGGTGCACATTTGGCTTTATGTTTCCTTTTGAAATAAAATCCCAGCCTCCTTTCTAGTCCCAACTACACCAGGAAAAGAGCTCGCCACTTGAGTAAGTCAGCCCAAGGTGGGGTCATTTACAGTTACTTCACCCTGAATTAGGAGATCACAGTGACCCTGAAACAAAACCCATCCAGAAGGGAGGGATGACCCTTACTTTTCCACAAATTTGCCGATTCCAAATTCCAGCATGTTTGCGAGGCAAGTCGTCTCTGTGGGCTTGATCTCATAGCCGATGATCTCACTGATCTGCAAAGGAAGGAAGGAAGCAGGAGATGGCTGGGTAAGGTAGCACTGCTTATTTGAATCTCTCTTTAAGGATGCTATCATCCTTGTCCAGTGTTGTAGCCAGGAGGCTTGAGCCCCCAAACTGAGGCTGATGCAAATGATAAACTGAATTTTTATGTTGTTAGTTGTAACTAGCTCATATTCAATTAAATGGCCATATGGAACGCGTGGCTATTGAGCCTGACATTGTGGGTTTGAGGGCTCAGGAGGTGTTGAGCTGTTGTAGAGCCACACTGTACCTGGTTTCCCCAGACTTTGTCTCCCCATCAGTTCAGAAGCACCCAAAGACCGGAACAGGGCCTTGGTTGTGCTTCAAGGGCCTGTGGAAAGCTCACTCCGTGTTGCAAGGAGTGTTTGTTCAGTAAGGGGGCGTGTGTCTGTCTGAGGTGCTCTCCAGTGCTTAGCGCAGACACACAGGAAGGATTTCTCTTCAAAAAGCATTCCCTACACTGGACTTGTGATCCTGGATGCTCAGGCATCTGAGGAAGGAGCATCATTTCTAACCTAGGCTACAGAGTGAGTTCAAGGCCAGCTTGGACAGTTTAGTGGGATGCCATCCCAAAATTGAAAGGAAAAGGTGATTAGTGGCACAGCATGTACCTAGGTTTAATCCCAGTACTGCTCAAAAACACAAGAGAGTAAGAAGAGCCCTCGCTGTCCACTCCGGTGGAGCGACTTGTGGTGATTCCCATCTGGCTGGTGTGACACTCCCTCTGGTTTACCTTTTCAATACAAATACTCCTATTTTTTTTAAAGATTTACTTATTTATTATTATATATACAGTGCTCTGCCTCCATGTACACAATACAAATACTCCTCAGGGAGCTCTGAGGGAAGCTTTTGGAAGACCTGGGTAGCACCAGGCTCCCCCATGCTAAAGAAGAGACAAGGACTGAAGCATTCAGTGTGGCCAGCTAACCTATGGCTGAATTTTGCCTCTATTTGGCCACCAGAGGATTAGAAAATGCACGCCTTTAATCCCAGCACTCGGGAGGCAGAGGCAGGTGGATCAACCTGAGTTCAAGGCCAGCTTGGTCTACAAAGGGAGTCCAGGATAGCCAAAGCTACACAGAGAAACCCTGTCTCAAAAAAACCAAAAAAAAAAAAAAAACAAAAAACCAAAAAAAAACAACAAAAAAAAAAAAACAAAAAAAAGAAAGAAAAGAAAAGAAAAAGGATTAGAAAATGCCAGAGCATAAAGGAGTGTGGGCTACCTGTCACATTCTGTCTTACCCTGTGTCCTTGGTACCTGATATTCTGGTAGGTACCAGTAAGCATTTATGGGGAAAAGCTTGACTAGATCAGAGAATTCAAATGGCTCCCAATCTGGGATCTGGGGACCTCTGGAGGATCAGTATGGTAATAGACTAAAAATAATGAACATTCATCGGGCGGTTACTAGGAATGGTATTGTTTTAAAAGCTTCATGCACTGACTTTGGTCTCATAGCACTACAGAGAGCATGGTAATGCGTTACTGCCACTTTAGATCTAAGGGATCTGAGCTGGAAGAAGTATCTCATCTAAGACCATCTGGTTAATATACAGCAGAGTTGGGATTTGGATCCAGATCTGACTCCAAAAATATGCTATCCACCAACCTCTCATGTCTCTCAAAGGTCTCCTATGTACAGTTGTCTGTATTATGTACTGAACTTCAGAGGCTCTGGACAAAGGCAGCATTCAGAAGAATTTTACAGAGCAGGACAAGCATTTCTAGTATTTTTTTTTCATTTCTAGTAGTCTTGACCTTTCCCTTATTATTGAAAATATTTGCTGTGTGTGTGTATCTGTGTGTGTGCATGCATGCACATGCATGCATGCATTTGTGTGTACGTGTGCGTGTGTGTATGTGTGTGTATGTGTGTGTATGTGGTGTGTCTGTCTGTCTGTCATAGCACACATGTGGAAGTCAGAGGACAATTTTCAGGAATTGCTCTCTCCTTCTGACATCTGGGTCCTGGGGGGATCAAAATCAGACCGTCAGGCTTGGTGGCAAGCTCCTTTACCTGCTGAGCCATCTGGTTGGCTCCATTTATTCTTTTATACATTGAAAACAGGGATACACTGACCATTTATGGGGCTAAATTACAGTTACAAAAAGCACTCAGCATAGTAATTGGCCCACAATAAGGATTTGAAGATTGTTAGAATTTTTAAATTCTTTAAAAAAATTGCAAATATTGGCAAGGCATTTGTTTCTCTAGTTCTGAGATCCTGGACTCACACTGTCTACATAGACATTGGTCCCTTGTGGCCTCTGAGCATCTCAGACATGGCTCATCTGAATTGAGACATGCCAAATTCTTCCCACTGCTGATCTTCAAGTTGATGGATACATAAATGATGTGTACTAGTTTAGAAACCATATACACATACAGTTTATTTTACTTATTTCCCTTTACTTTATATGTAAAGTATGGCTGGGTTGAAGATACAGCTTAGTGGGGGAGCACTTGCCTAGCATGCACAAGTTCCTAGGTTCAAACTTCACTAACACACACACACACACACACACACACACACACACACACACACACACACACAAGGAATAACTTGCAATCTTATAGTGTGGCTGCTGGAAGCATTAGCATTTATATACAGCTGGTTCTAGACTTAGGGATACTTAGGGGCCCAGTTTTGGTCCAGAACACTGGCTTCTGTTTTTTTGGTTTTTCGAAACAGGGTTTCTTTTACAGCCCTGGCTGTCCTGGGCTCATTTTGTAGACCAGGCTGGCCTCAAACTCACAGAGATCCACCTGCCTCTGTCCACCCGCCGCTGAGTGCTCTTTAACATGATGTGTTTCCTTGCCCCATCTTATTTCAAACCAAACATCAATACCTTATTGGTATCCATAAAGACTATGACTCAAACACAGGGCAGTTGTTTTTGCTGCAGAAGTTCAAATGACCAGAAACCACAGCTCAGCTGTCCTAGAACCCTAGAACAACTGTCTTCAGGTCTTCAGAGATAATAAGTGGCTTAGTTTGGGGAGCCTTTTGCCAGAACAAGAACCTATCTAAATGGGTCTCCTGAGTTAGACATTAGGGAAGATGGTTGCTTTGCCAAGTCTGGGGCTGTCACAGGTGTGGGTCCCTGAGTGGAGACAGCCCTTAGGACATCTGGTGACTCATGTGCTTTCTCACCAGCTCAGCCTGTTGGATACCCACTTTAGAGGCTCATTGCTTCCTTCCTGGGGCTACGTTCCATTGTTAGTGTAAGTGTACTGCCATGACTGTCTGCTTTCTTCCGCGCTCTTTGGGTGTTCCTAGCTTTCTTGTCATCATAAGCCAAGCAGACCTGGATTCTAATTCCTTCCTGGTCCACTAACTAGCTATATGCCAAATTGATCTTTTCAATCTCAGCTTTTCTACCTGTGAACTGGAGATAAGTACAGTCCCTATTTCAAAGAGTTGTGGAAGATGAAATAGGAGAATTCAAATAAAGTGTGCAAGACAATGTCTGGGGCTTGTACCTGACCTAAGATCAGTTATAAGTCTAAGGAATATCTTCCAATCTGTCTAAGTGGCCTATGAAGAGACTTAAGAATGCCTAAGGGTAGTTGAGGTTTTTAGTGCTTATACATGAGAACATCGGGGTAACAAAGGGCACACCAGAGAGAAGGAATGGAGGCCCCTGGTTTGATTTTTTATTTTTTAAATTATATTTGATATGTTTTGGGTTGCTGAGGCTCCAATTTAGATGCTTGTGCCTGCTAGGCAAGCACTCTACAGCTGAGTTACACCCTTGGCAAAGAGAAATCTGGAACAATAAGAAGTCATCTGTTCACCCAACATTCTTAGCTCCCCACATAAGTCTAAGGTCTAGGCCATCCATAGCCATGCCGACAGAAGGCCCATGGGCATCAGTGAGGCCAGATGCCCTTTAGGGTAGAGGCCCATGGGAAGGGTTCTCACCTGCCTTCTGCACAGCAAGGATCCTTGCTAAGGTCCTTATTCTCCTGCTTTACTGTGAAGTTGAAGACAGCTCCTCCCTGCAGATGCTAAACCACTTATGTATCAACATCCCTGTCTTTCTGTAGAGATCAGCATTTTCCCAGCCATGGGCTTGTGGGGTCCATTCAACATGATCCGTGTTGAAATATTGGCTCTTTCCAGGGGCTGTGACCTCAGTCTCATGCATATTTCTGAGGGAAGAATCTGCCCATGTCAAGCTGGCCACATCACCTCTTTACATAGCAACTTGCAGGGGGAGTGCATTTCAAGACCACTTGTGTGTGACAGTCACTTTAGAAACACAGCAAGCCTTCCTTTGTGTGCTCACTGTTCATACCATTCTCGCCACCATCACACTTCACTTCTTATAGAAATCCTAACTATTTTTAGGGAGAATATTTATTATTCCAATTTATAGGCCTAAAGAGCTTAAAGAGGGCAGTTCACTTCTTTCTTTTTCTATCCGTTTGAGACAAGGGCCTCACTCTGTAGCTCAGGCTAGCCTGCAATCTACTATGTAGCCTGTCTGGGATGCCAGGAATGTGCCACCACACCCAGTGTGCCAAATTCTTTCTGAACCTAGCCTGTTTGACCAGAGAAGTCCACACCAAAGGCAGCCTGCATAGGGATCAACTGAAATCATTCTCAAGGTCCCAGAGAAAGAGGGGACCTTTTTTCTTTTTGTGTATGAAGGAACAAATCAAAGCTTTTCCACCATGACAGTAACCACTGTCTAGAGTATTTACACACCAGCACTGGGCCCCAACAAAAAGGACCAAACTGGCCATGAGACAGGAAGTTCATCCCATGATCCACCTATTCTCTTCCTGAAGGCCAACATGCCCGGTACAACCTCCTAGGCCTCAAGCAGATTCTCTTTCCCAGGGTTCCAAGGATGGGGCACGTCTGGACCACACCAAGAGTGACAAGAACCTGCTGCCAGTGCCGCTCCTTCATCCCAGGGTTGCAGGAGATGATGAGGATGGGGATGTGCTGCTTGAACTTCTCAATCTTCAACTTGACGTTCTCTGCTAAGCGCCTGGGCGCAGGCACATCCACCAAGGTCTTGGTCAACTTGTACGTTGTCCTCCACATATTCCCTATCTCCTCTGCAATTTCCTCAGCATTCAGTAAAAAGAGGGGGCCTGGAACAAAGAGAAGTTCAGACTATGACGGGGGTGCTTGCCATGTGTTAATTCCCTGGAGTTGAGAACAGTGCCAGTTGTATTGAGATGAGCAGAGGGTCTGGGCTAGGACCTGGATCAGAAGCCCCTGCTTAGCCAGTAAAGCCTTGTCCAGGCCTCCACACCAGCATCTGCCGTGCAAGGAAACTACGGACTCCTAGAAGGGTGACTGTGGAATCAACGTGCGACAGTGTAAACAAAGGGCAAGCTTCAAGCCTGGCACACACTGGATGTACGTTCAGGGTGCTCACAGTTCCGACTAGTTTTAAATGCCATCTCAGTAGTGCTAAAAGGAGCTTCAGAGTGTTGGGAAATAACAGTTGGGGAATGGGAGCCCTCTAGAGTTCTGAGAATTGTAGTATGACTTTGAAATTATTAAACAAATACAAAGAGCGCAGGCTCAGGGGAGAGCCCTCTAGAGTTCTAAGAATTTTAATATGAGTTTGAAATTATTAAACAAATACAAAGAGCACAGGCTTGGTGGGTAAAGTGGGGTCTGATGTGGATCTCCAGCACCATGTTACAACAATAAACAAATAATAACAACAATAACTAAAACAAGCTGGGTGTGATGTTGTGTGTCTGCGCCCTCAGCACAGAGGTGGGGGAGACAGGTAGACTGTCGGTGCTCTCTGGCCAGCCAGTAGTCAGAATGGAGAGCTACAGGCTCAGTGAGAGGCTCTTCTCCCAACCTCTCCTCCCCTCTCCCCTCCCCTCCCCTCCTCCCCCTACACAAAAATTTTAAATGAATGACACTGCAGTTTTTAAAGTACTTCAAAACATTAGCCCCCCCTTTTTTGGGGGGTGTGGGAGTTTTGACATTTAGATTTCACATTCGGCCTAGATCTTCCTATGGTACTGCTTCTACTTCCGGATGGAACATTCTAGATTAGCATTACTTCCTGCACTATGATAGAGCTAACTGATTCATAAACATCTCCAAATCACCAGGGCTGCCTAGAGCAAATGCAACTTCACTCGCTTAACATGCCTCAGAAATTTAGTGTTTTTGTCAAATCACTAAAAATTACATCTTAAAGTAGGTGCTAGCAGAATAGTTGAGAAAGATGGAGAAGCTGCTACTTCCAGGATGAGGGGCCCCTGCCTGGTAGGTTGGGGGACTTATACCAGCAGGGTGAGTACCAGCAGGCTAAGACAAGCCCATGTCTTCACCTCTCAACCACACAAGGGCCCCTCTTCACCTACAGGCTCAGGGTAGAGAGACTGACACAGAGAAGGGCTTCTCGTTCAGGAGAGATTTCCCTAGGGAGCAATAGCACAAGGAATTACACTTCTCAGGGCATACTTAGCTTCAGTGGCAATCATGAGAAAAATGCTTTAAAAAAAAAGATGAAAATGAGATAATATTTTAAACACTCAATCAGCAAACACAGTTTTAAAAGTTGCCTTTAGGTTTGTGGAGTATTAGAAACAATCACCTTCAGAAACTGCTAGAACAGTGGTTCTCAACCTGTGGGTCGTGACCCCTTTGGGGAATTGCACAACCCTTTTGCAGAGGCCACATGTCAGATATCCTACATCCCTTTATGTTATGATTCATAACAGTAGCAAAATTACAGTTAAATAGCAATGAAAATAATTATATGGTTAGGGGGGTCATCTCAACATGAGGAACTATATTAAAGAGTCTCACCATTAGGACGGTTGAGAGCCATTGTGCTGGAAGGATTGAATTAAGACATCACTTTTCTGGAGGACAATAATAAAAGCCATTTTCCTCCACAAAAGTAATTTTTAAAATCTTATTAATTTTTGCAATATGCCTTTTGGAGCCTAGCCATTTTATATTTTGGGATTTATCTTACAAAAATAGTGTAGAGGATAATAAGAGTGATACTGTACAAAACACACTACATACATACACATATGAATACACGTTTACACACATATACATAGGTACATATACACCTATACATACGTACATAACATGAAATTGTCAAAGAATAAAAAATGTTTTCAAAAAGAAAACAATCATAGTTGCCCAGAGAATTGCAGTGCAGATGTTCATCCAGCTGTGTTTGCTGCACTGAAAACCCTAGAAATGAATGTCAAGATCTCTGATTTCATCCTTTTAACACCCTGCACAGAGACGGCATCCAGGACCTATGAAAATCAACCGTTTCCCAGTAGAAATCCCTTCTCCAAACCCATCTCCCGAGACCCATTCTGACATACTCAACAGTAGCTAATAGCCTCACATGAATGGTTGCAGTCTACTCAAGTTGAAGAAGTTTTTCTCCCAGCAAATTTGTCACTTCTCTGTTCAATGTTACAAGGCCTCTCAAACTGCTAGAAGCAAAACTCTAAAAGCCACTCAGGGTTTTTCTTCCTTCCTTCTTGCCTTATGTGTCTCTTATGCTCTGCTGATTCTGCCCACACAGTGTCTTCCTAGACTCCAAAGCCCAGATTGAAGGTAGGCTTTAGATGTCCCCGACACTCCAGTCCATCTTAAAGCAGCACCACAGAGGAGCTGTTCTCAGTATCTCCCCTGTTTCTTGGAATCACCACCATGACAAAGGCCCTGGGTGCTGATCTGATTTAGACCCAGAAATAGGTCTCTTGCTCTTTGGCTCCTAATCTCTCCTTGTTATTAGGTCAAAAAATATAAACTGTGACTGTCTTCATCCAGAGTGTCAGAATCCAAAAAGCAAATCTGATTAATAGCTGGCTGCGCGGACCCACAACCCCTGCCCCCAATCCTCACTGGCCCAACAGGGTTAGAACGTCACATACCATTCATCCACTCCTCTGACTTGATGCTGAACTCGTAGGCCGTTACCCACAGCTGCTCATAGGGCACTTTGTTGACCATGAGGGTTTGCAGAAGAGGGAAGGAACTCTTTTCCTTCTCTAACAGCTCCTCTTCCTTGTTGATCAACTGTGAGGAAAAGAGGAGGCTGTCAGTTGGGCCAGTGGTTCTATTGAACCCTGGAAACCTACATGACAGATTCCTTAGCTCTGAGAAAGCCACATGGAGGAGGCAGATGCTCATTCAGTGGGGTCTACTTAGCGAGAAGGTCCTTCTGCTGCCCCTGAGGGCCATGGTACCATGGTACCACTGGAAACTGATAATTTGATAGTTTCTCTGTATCATCTTTGTTCCACATATACTATAGACCTGTCTTCATTTTCATAATTTCTACAGGAAATTTACTTGGTCATATGACTGTTTACCAGCCTTCTTGCATTAACTTGCCTTAAAGGTAAGAACTTCATTTTTTTTTAAACAATCTTAATTGACCATTGAAGAAAGTAACTTAATGGTTCCAAGTCTTTTTTTTTTCTCCCATGTTAAGTGGGGCTAGGGATAACAAACTCCAAAGGTTTGTCCCAGGCATTAAGATGGCTACTTTAATGTTACTTGGCATATAATGGGTATGCAACAGGTGTAAGCACTTACCTTGCAGTACTGTCTATGGGGACTTTAGGGCGTACAAACACCTGTTGAAATGTAGACAACATGAGGGGAAAGGTAGCTGAACTTACTCATGAGAGAATGGGCCAAGCAAACAGTGTCAATAAACTAAGAACCAGGATGACCAGACCTTAGGGTCCTAAGTGCCCCTCACAGGGTTCCAAACCTCAAATTCTGTCAGTGCCAGGTCTAGGTTCTTAGAGAGTTCATTAAGCTTTTCCACGTTGTTCTTCATTTCTTCTGTAGTCATCACTTCACGCTTCCTGAACATTTCCAGCTCTTTGCTGTAGCCTTCAAGTCTTGACTCAAATTCTGAGCACCTGAAAGCAAAGACAGCCCCGTCACGTTAGAATCTCCCATTTCCTGCTCTTTCTGAGTTATCATCCTGGGAAGGATTTCTTTCTTCTCTCTCTCTCTCTCTCTCTCTCTCTCTCTCTCTCTCTCTCTCTCTCTCTTTTTCTTTTTTTTTTATGAGTCCTGACTCTGTATCTATCTAAACACAAATGAAGAAGAAGAAGAAATAAAAAGAAAAGTTAAAGCACCCACAAGATAGGCTGCTATGATCCTACTGGTGGCATAAGCCTATAGATTTTTCCTATCTAGGTAAATACATGCTCAGATATGTATTTTCTTCATTGTTCATTCATTCCACCATTATATATTTATTATCAAAGCACAAAACATCCAAGAACTAGGCATCAGAAAAGTATCTGTGAAGTATGCTATCAATTTCTATATTCTCTTGTAACATGCATTTTTGTTGGGAAAAAAAATAAGCATGGATGGGTGGGTAGATGGATGGATGGATAGACCCCAGCTATATAGATGGATGAATAAATCCATAAAGATTGTTCTGAGAATTGCACATGCTCTAAGGAAAAGAAAACAGAGTAGAGTGAACAGACTGCCTTGTGTTATCCACTTTAGCTGCAGTGATTGGAGAGATTTTCCCAAATCTGTCTACTCCATCCATGTAATCAACAAATCTGGTCTCCATTTGTTTCTTTCTCTACCCAGTTTAGGTAGCTGATCTACTGTTTAATGGATAGGACCTAGAGCCAGAAGTACTTGGCTCAAATGTCTACTTTGCTACTTAATAGCTATGTGGTCTTTGGGCACATCACTTAAATACTCTATACTTCAATATGCATAAAGACAAAGTATGAACTTAATAGCAAAATTAGTATAACATCATTCAGAATTGAGCTTGGCTTATCACAATCATTGTATAAGCATTTGCTCTCATTGACTAGAATGTAAATCTATAAATTTTCCTCATTAATCCTACATTTTCCCAGCAGTTGCAGACTGTCTGGCATGCAGACAACAATCAATATTCATTGAATGAATGAGAGAGCTTGTCACCAAGAACAGCTCTAGTGACAGCCCATACATTTTGCTAATATATTAGGTACTTAATTCTATTGTGACAATTTTAAATGTTCTTTCTTTTTCCTAAGAACTCTTTAAGAGAGTTTCTTTTCAAGTGATGAGGTTTGGCTCTCGTCTCTAATTGTACATGTGGGAGACAGCCTCTGATATGATCCCTATCTCCTGGTTCATACACTGTATAATTGGCTCCCTTGAGTTTGGGCAAGATGTGGTAATTCACATCTTATAAACAAAATATGGCAAAGGGGGAGGCCTGTTCCCTCCAAGAAAGTTCTACTTCTTTTGCTCTCTCAGTCTCACTCTGAAAGAAATCAGCTCCCCTGTGGAGAGATTCATGTGGTGAGACATAGAGCCAAGGGCCAATGAGGTACTCAGCTACCCTACTAATAACTAAGGGAGCAAGGCCAGAATCGGATCTTCAGCCTGTGGGACTCTCAGACCAGCCCACAGCCTGGGTTAGCATTCTGACTTCACAGGAGATCTGATACTGGAGACATACAACCAGGCATACAGCTCATTGACTCTTGGAGTGTCCAGAGGAACTGTGAGATAAATCCTCATTGTATTAAGATGCTATGTTATGCCATAATAGAAATCTAGTATGTACTGTTACATAATTTCTGCTCCTTATAATTTTTTTTGAGACCTGAAACATGGCCAGTTATTAATGAGTATCTCTGGGCATTTAAGAACAGACATTCTATATTATGGGGTTTCTGATGTGCTGTTATGAATAGAAGCTCCTGGAAAGAGCCCCACCTCTCACTGAACCTCATCTGCAAAGCTGATTGAAATTTCAGTGATGGTGGAGAGGTTGAGATATTTCCGGTACCAAAGTCTAATTATAATTTCTCCTGGGCTATCTTTAGCTCTCTTGCTTACCTCTGTGTCTAATGTCCTTGTGACTAAACCTTTTGGAATGCATTAGCCTAGCAGACCACTAGCTACTGCCAACCACAATGCAAAGAATGATGTCAGCCTCTGGGCTGGCAGCATAGACTTCTCTGCTTTTCTGAAACTCCAGTGCCTAACGTTTCCCCCACTGTATGTATCCGAAAGGTACCTGCATTTATAACTTTCTTTGTTCTGCTACTGTGAAAGCTTCAACAGACTGTTACCACATGGGTACACAGAGTTTGGGGTAACCTGAATCTGTGTTCCCTAGCCATGGCACTCAGTTTTGGTTCTAGGATAAACTCCTTTTATCCTTTGTGTGGTAGGAGCTGTGTCTTCAAGTTGACATGATGTAAATGGAGAAAGAATGACAGACACGCCCTGCTGCTGAGTCAAGATTACTATTTATTCCATTATCTTTATATTCAAGTTACTCTTCTATCATGCACTAGGTCGTGTGATTTATATATAAGAATTGATGTCTCCTTTAATTTCCTTTTACCTATCTAAGTAACTATCTCTGATCCACTGATTCCTCCCATGCCCAAAGTGTTATTAGCCAAGTGGAAAGCTAGACAGTCCTCCAGCCAAGGGACATGTGACTTCATCCTCTTCCTAATCATCACAGCTCCTGTGGCCCCTTGGTCCTTCTTGGAATTCTTCCTCTTCACATGGTCTGGGTGGCAAATACCACAAGAAGAGTGGGGGGAGAAGTCACCATGCTTTGGGAAGTCCAGACAGACAGACAGACAATGAAGGCTGGAACGTTTACCACCTATAGCTGACCCTGATATCATGCTGGTGGATGATCACTAAGGCATAGTGGATAGGCAGGTACAGCTTATTATAGACTTGGGCCTGAAGCTACTTCTCCAGGAAATCCTCAATGTTCAGGTTCACACAGAATCCAGTTCTACCCTTCCTCACCCAGCACCCCAGTCCCCAGGAGTGGCTGAAGACAGACATTGTCCTCAGGAAGATGCCCTGGGGCCTTTCAGTCCAGTGTCAGTAGCTCCTGGGTAGCCTTGTGGGTCTTGACCAAGGTAAATTTGATATTCTGTGCCTCGCATTTGTTCCAGAGCTCATATTTGCCAATCAGCTTCAGTTTCTGATTGAGACGCAATTTCTCAAAAGGCCTCTGTGTGGGTTTTATTTTAAAAAAACTAGCATGATGGTTCTTACTAATATTATTTTACTGTGACTAACATTTCACTTTTCTTGTTTTATTTTAAGTTTCCATTTTCCTTTCTGTGTGGTATGCATGTGTGTTGGAACACATGTGCATGTACACATGTATATGTGCACTCAATGCATGTGGAAGCCAAGGCTGATATGAGGAATTATTCTTAGTTTGCTTTTCCACATTATTCATCAAAGCTCAGTTTCTTAATCAATCATAATCCAGACCTTGACAAGATAGCCAGCTTGCTCTGGAGATCCCCCCAAGGCTGAAATTGAAGATGGTTGCCACCTATACCCACCTGACATTGTACATAGCTTCTGGGGATCCAAATGTCAGCAAGCATTTTAAACACTGAGACATCTCTCCAGCCTCTGTATAAGTCTGTGTGTGTGTGTGTGTGTGTGTGTGTGTGTGTGTGTGTGTGTATGTGTGTGTGTGTGTGTGTGTGTGTGTGTGTATGTGTGTGTGTAAACTGTAGGTGCATGTAGGCATCAGAGGACAACATTCAAGAGTTGGTTCTCTCCTTTAACTCTGTGTTCTGGGGACTGAACTCAAGTCATTGTTTTGTGTGGAAAATGTTCATACCCACTGACCTATCTTGCCAGTCCATTTTTCACTCTATTACATATAATAGCCTTGGTTACAGACAGCTTAAGTTTCCCCTGATATCCATAAGAACAGAAACTATATTCATAGCAAGACTAAATGAAATTTTAAGACTTTGTGTGAAACAAAAAGTAGAAAAATACAGAGAAAGACATCTTAAAGGTACAACCAGAAAACTCTAGAGATGTTGCTAAACAACCCAGTTTCTTAAAAAAAAAATAATAAATTGAAAGTGAAAAAATAAGAGTTGAAGTGGGCTAGGAGACTTATAGAATAAATAAAAGAAATTGGAGAGACATAATAGAATGAAATGTTGTAGCCATTCATTATTCAGTTTCTTATAGAAGTAAATGGAATATAAAGAAAACATACAGGACCCTTTCTGGTCCCAGGTTAAAATCTTCAACAACTTTCTACTCTGGTTATAAAATGAAATGCACACATAGTAACATGACTTTAAGCATCCAATTCTCTGACTTTATGGCCTCTGCTAAGCATCCATCCTCCTAGGCAAGTCTTCCCACCAGGGAGCCATTGCCCATGCGGTCTAGGTTGGACCCAGCCGCTCTCTCTTTCTCCACATCTTCACTTAACTAGCTACTTCTCAAGTCTCTTCTGAAAGGAGCCCTCCTCTAACTTGCATCAGGCACAACCACAATGGTGGTCCCTGCTTGTGTTCTTCATAGAGCATCTGCACGTTCCCGCTCTGTCTTCCATCTTCCCTCCTGCCTGCCATTCACACAAGGGTGGGGACTCTGAGAAAGAAATGGCCATGGGAATCACAAAAGGCAAGAAGGGCAGATGCGACCCTGTCCTCCGCTTGATCATCTGAGCTGCTAGGGAGGCATCCTGCTTTAGTTTCTTCCAGTTTGACTCCTCTTCTCGGCTTTTGTTTGGTTTTGCTTTGTTATAAGCTGCTATTTTAGACTCTGGCAGGCATGAAAAGTATCCTAATTGTGAACAAATTCCCATCAGATCTGTGAGCGCCTGTCTCTTGAAAAGCAGAGTGCTATGTCTAAATCTGTAAGGCTTGGTGCAAACCCATTCCCTGAAGCATCTCTTCTTTTTCTAAAACACCAAAGGTAATCCACCACATTCTGTGATAGACAGTAGCTCACGCCTATGTGTTGTCTGTCGTCTGTACTGCAAATGACCACAAAAACTACCACAGAGTTGAACAAAATGGGAGGAGTGGGACAAAAGTAATAGTGCTGTCATCTACACAACTACAGCTGCAGCATACCTTTTTACATTACCAAATCTCATAAGAGAAAAGTCTCCTAAAAGTAGTTATGAATTTTCCTAGAGGACAACACTACACAGACTTGGTGGTTACACTAAAATATTACCATTATCATCCTTCATGATTTCACGTAACTGCTTAGCACATTATAATGTCTCTATTATGTTGTAGCATATATGTGTGTATATATATACACACATACATACACACATATGTGTGTGTGTGTGTATATATATATATATATATATATATATATATATATATATATATGAATTTCATGTGATAATAAATTCAGTAAACTAGTTTGAATAAATGAGCTGTCCTTGGAACTACTGGAGTTAAGTGAAAATAATAGAGGGATTTAATAGTAGTGATTGGCCACAATTCTGGTAGGAAATAGAATTCATTCTGAAGAACAAAGTACGTAGCCAGGTGATGATGGCAGATGCCTTTAATCCCAGAACTCAGGAGGAAGAGGTAGAGGCAGGCAGATTTCCAAGTGCAAGGCCAGCCTGGTCTACAGAGTGGGTTCCAGCACAGTCAGGGTTACACAAAAAAACTCTACCTTGAAAAAAAATAACAAAGTAAAAAAATTCAAAACTTGAATTAAAGACCCCTAACAGGAGTAATACAGGTAAGGGTTAAAGGAATTTATGCTTTGTGTCCTCAAAGTCTAGCATAGGATGTTTTAAATGCTGTTTCTCCATGGTTGACACTGTTTGGGGACAGAGTAGAACCTTTAGAAATCCAGCCCTAGCTGATGGAAGTAGGACAGACACTAGAGGTAACCACTGAAGGTTACAGCACAGCCCTGGCTCTTACCTTGTTCTCTCTGCTGCCTTGTCCATCATGACATAGACAGCTCCCATCACACATGTCTGCACTGTGTGAAATAAGCGGTTCTGCCACACTTCGCCCCAACTGACTTAAATCTTCTGAAACTGCATGCTAAAATCAACTTTTCTCCTCTTACATTGTTTCTGCCAGATGTTGTGGCCATAATGCAAAAGTAACCAATACAGACCACAAAACTAGTCAGGCAACGAGCTGCTAGCACGGAAGGGAAGCCATTACGTCCCTTGTGTCAGAGGTAACAATGAGGACTGGAAGAGCGAACACTGACATTCAGAGAGATGCTGATACTGGTGCTGGTGCCCAGGGCCACACAAGGTAAGGGAGAACAGAAAGCTCTTTAATCATGTTCCGGCCTTCTGCAGGACTCACCATTGCCAGAGCCCAGCCTGGATGCAACAGACAATGGAACCAGGGGCTGTAGACTGGCAGTAAGCCTCTCAGGCACTGGGAGGAGAATGCACAGCAGTGGTGGTGGTGGTGGTGGGAGAATGCTTGACACTGAACCCCAGAACTGATGTGAATTGGAAAATGAGGTCTGCTACCCTGGAGAGGAAACAAGACTGCTTCCACGGTAGATGAGCACATGGCTGTTGTTCAGCTTTCCTCACTCACGTTTGAGGTGGAACAATGGCAATCAGCATTTACCAAAGGAAACCAGATCCAGAGCGGCCTCCCTGAACCTCTGTGAGATGCCGGAACTCAGGCATGAGCTGATGGGTCCAGCTGAGCGTCCCTGCCCAGGGAGGAGAAACCCTGCCCTCCTCCCACACTGCATGTGGCGGCTACTGCTTCTCCCTGAACATGCACTGCCTCCCATCACACTTACACTTACAGTAATAATCTTTTCATCTTCTTAAAGGACAGGGTCTCCCTATGTAGCTCTGACTGTCCTGGGACTTACTGTGGAGAACAGGCTGGCCTCTAACTCACAGAGACCCTGCCTGTTTCTGCCTCCTGTGTACTGGATTAAAGGCCTGTGACACCACGTCCAGCTATTATAGTCATATTCCAACAGCACATCCACAGTGCTCTGGGAATTAGGAAGCATTTCTCGGCTGAAAGAGGTCACTGTTAAAGGAGGGGGAAGCATGCAGTTTTGCATGCACCTGATATGACGCAGTACAACCAGTACATCTCATTTCATCTTTTCCGCATGGTGAGGTAGACCCTAACGCATCCTGCTTTTTAGATGACAGAGGTGAAGCTCAAAGAAATGACAAAACATCTTGGATCTCTTCACCAGACTATCACCTGGCTTTGCTTTCTGGTTAGCCTTAAGTGCACAGGCCTGGGGATACCACATATATATATGCATGTGGGGCTATACTGAAATCCCTTGTATTGGTTGCTCAGTCGTTCTGAAAATCTAAACTGCATTGGAACATAATCTATGAACTTAAAAAGAAACCAGTCTGCCCAGCAAGCTAAGTTTTAGGACCTGGAAGACAGAATCTAGTTAGGTAGGGACAAGGCTTTAGGTAGAAAAAATATGCCTTCTCTTAGTTTTTCTATATTTCTCTGTTATAGGTTAAGGTACTAATTTCATAGTCAAATACACACCCATGTCTCAAGTAGAGTACATGACATAGTAAAAGTCCACAAATCTCTATGACATATGAAGGAACACACATTTTACAGCCACATTAGCACTGAGCAGGAGCAACTGCAGGACAGACTGTGGCTCAGGCCCCTGGCAAGCCTTTCTTCTCCCTGTCCTGTTATCTCCCAGCACCCAGTCTCCAGTTAAGGCTGACACGTCCACTCTTACCACTGTTATAACAGCCACTGTTTTTGCCTTTCTCTCTCTGCACCACTAAATCCCCATTGTCTGAACCAGGAAAGAGGGGTTTACTGCGTGAAGCAGCTTAGGGCGAACAGTCCTCATTTCTTTCTGACTTCAACATTGCCCCCACACCGTGGGCCATGGAGAGGGGCTCTAGAAAGAACAAGAAATCTCCAGACTGGGTGGTTGTTTAGAAAGCCTGGCCTTGAACCCAAAGTCACCCCAGGCTCTCCCTGTACCTTTTAATTAGGTCCATCTCCGCCTGATCCCTCTTGTTAAGGAGCAGATTTCGGCTGTTTTCAAAGACATCTTCTATCTGGTCAGGCCAGAGGAACAGGGTGCTGTTCAGTTTGATATCCTCTTCTGTAAAACAGAGAGTCTGCTGTAGGGTGCTGTTCAGGATGTGGGGAATCAACTCAGCAGGTAAACGGTCATCGGAAGTCCTACTTCTGAGGGGAGGTAGGAAACAAATGGATTCCTGGAGATGAAATGCTAGAGAACCAGTGTTCACTGGATGCTTACAAGAAACCACGCTAGTATGCAGATAGCGTTATTATCCTTACTTTTACAAACGGGAACCAAAGCAGTGAAGCCACGAGGTCCAAGGTTGCACTTCTCGATGATGGACTTCAAAGCCCAACCAACCCCAGAGGCTGAATCCTAACCACTCTGCCTGACTGGCTTCTGAAAAAAGAAGTGTAGGATGGAGTTGCTCTCCTGTACCTCTCACCACCTCATCCTGTCTTCAATAATGGCAGCAAGAGTTTCAGTGCCTTACTACCCATTTTGTCTTTGGCCATGGAAGATGTCCTTGTGGTCTCGGGAGGCCCACTGAGATCCACCGAGAGTCTAGCATGTCTCCATGGCGCAGTTCTGAGCTTATGAATGACTGCTTAGGCAATCATTGTGCATTTCCAGTCTCTTTCAATGCTCCCTCAATAACATAGCTTGGACCACGTAGTTCATAGGTATTTTTATCTGGGAAACGATTTGTGAAGAATAAGTATTTTCCCCTTATCTAGTCCTTATTTCAAAACTCCAACTTGATGCAAGAAAGCCTTTAAGGAGCCTCAAGGGCCTTGAATAATTTTTTCTTTTTAAAGTCCACAGAAACAGAACTGTAGTAAAGACAAATGAAACTATCAGTTTATCAAAAGATTATGGATTTTGACATAACTGCTTATGAACATAAGGTGTTAGATGCCAATACAGGACACTAAGAATCACAGGTCAGGCCTCTAGGTGTGTCTTCTTTTTGTCCAACAAGATTCCCTTTGGGTGATTCAGATTCTTGGGTATAAGAGTGTGAATTAGTGCCTCTAAGACATGGGGCATTTGGAAAGCAGCTTTTGGGATTGCTATGAACCGACTTTGTCCCAAGTTTTTATTCCTAAAATATGAATTCAGCACATTGTAATATTTTATATGCAAACACAAGCATGCACATGCACACGCATGGCATACATAGACTTACGGGGCAAGTCTGCATAATCCATCAGGAACTCAAGCCGCTCACTTGCATCTCTAAGTTGCCTCCTTAGTTTGAACACAGTGACATCACTGGATTTCCTTAAGAATTCGATGAGGGCCACAAGCTCTGAGGTGTTGGCAGGGATCTCACTGACTTTGTCAGCGATGGAGCTGTACTGATTACAAATGCTATGGAGAAAGATATGGTCATTATCCCCCCATCACCACCACCACCACCATGTGCACATCTGGGTTTGCATTAACATAGAGGCCTGAGGTTGATGTGGGAAATCATATTCCATTGCTTCTCTGCCTTCCCAGGCTGAAAATACAAGTAGGATAGCACACCCAGCTGGCTGAGGACCGAAACTCCAGTCTTCACATTGGTTTGGCAAGTGCTTAACCACTAAGCCACCTCCACAGCATGGTTCTTTCCTCAGTATTTTTATACCTGTTATTGGTGTCCCGGTTTACATCCACTTGATACTGAATCAGACGGTCTTTAAGGTTTTGAGCTCGCTCACAAAGATCATGATTTAGAGACATGGCATCAAGACAGAACATGGCCAAAGGCACAGTGATGTGCATGGATGCAATTTCATTTCGCCTCTTTTTTATTCTATTGATACTCTATAGAAAGAAGCACAGTTATAGTTCAATAGTTGGGTGAGCTCTACCCATTGCCCCCAGCCTCCCTCTAGGTCAAGCCTGGTCCAGTACCAAGCTTAGTGCTCATAACAATACATTGATCCCCCCAATGAATTGGCTGTAGCACATGTTACCAGGACACAGCACTCTAAGTGGAGTCTCCTACCATCACAAAGTCATCAATCTCATGGTTTTCCTTTAGGAACTCAGTGATGCCTTGCTCTGCCATGTTATCCAGCAAGTCGCCATACTTTTTGTATACATCTAAGTATCTTCCGTTTTCAAAAACATACAACAAAGCACACAAACACAGGCCAATAAGTTAGATGGTCAAGGGGACCACTGACATAGATAACAGCATTTAAAACAAGAACTGAAACCAAGAAAGAGCAATGAAAACATAACTGGAGATTCAGAATTTTAGCTTCTGATACCAATTTTGTGACTTTCTTGCTGCACAAATTTAGAGAAGATATTTAACTATGTGTTTTGTTTTAAGACCAGTGTTGTATTTTGGTTTTAAGGGGCTATAATAAACTATATTTTATAGACATTATGATAAACTTTGACTATAGTAAAATATGTAGAACAATTAATACTATGCTGAGTTAGAATAAATTTAAGAGCTCAAGCCATGAAAGGAAGGGCTTTCTTCTCTCCCTACAGCCCTACAGTGGCAAACGGACCCATGGAACCTCCAAACAAAATGAGAAATATATTTTATTATATTTTATTTTATTTTTTATTATTAATTTATTCTTGTTACATCTCAATGGTTATCCCCTCCCTTGTATCCTCCCATTCTTCCCTCCCTCCCATTTTCCCCTTACTCCCCTCCCCTATGACTGTTCCTGAGGGGGATTACCTCCCCCTCTATATGTTCATAGGGTATCAAGTCTCCTCTTGGTAACCTGCTGTCCTTCCTCTGAGTGCCATCAGGTCTCCCCCTCCAGGGGACATGGTCAAAGGTGAGGCACCAGAGTATGTGAGAAAGTAATATCCCACTCTCCTTATTTTATAAAAAATTATTGGCAAATTTGTGCCTTCCTTCTAACCCCAAAATTCTGTGCCTAGTTTTAAGATGAAAATTTGGAATCAAGTAATCTACGGCATATGAAAATAGGTTCCTCTGTTTTCAGGTCACATATAGGAATGGTTGGATAATTTTCTCCCAGTTGGAGGATACATCTAGGATGGATTGACTTAAAAGAGGTTTGCATTAACATAGGCGGTACTGAGTAAGTGTGCAGAGTGACTTGGTGGAACCCCAAGGTACACTTCCAAGAGACAGGCCACCCCACAGACACCCTGAGACTAAAGAGAAGCCACTGGTGTTTCTGTCAGTCTAGAAAGAAGCAAACATATAAGACCCGTGTCTTACACAGGGAAGCTCCCAAATAAAATGTACAGAAGGAGGGCTTCCATGAGACTCATTTTTATACAGATGAAATGATGTTCTCAAACAGAAGTGATTTTTGCCCTGCAGGAGGGCTTTGGCCACATCCAAAAACACTTGCAGTCATCACAGTGGGGCGGCTCCTTCTGGCATTTCCATGGGGACAGCTGGGGATTCTGTTATACATCCCACCATACACAAGGCAGTCCTGGCCCCACAACATAGAATTCTTCCCACTGAAGACGTGACAATACATTTGCATCCAATTCATACGGTGGCAAACTGTGAGTGATCAGTCATTTAGGGTGTGACTTCCAACCTGAAGATGCGTTTAGGGGAAGCATTCAGTGTTGAAAGGTGCCTTACACTGATGTGAGATACTGCCTGAGACCATTTGTGGGTTTCTCTCTGTGTGAGATGGTGCACACCTGCAATCCCGTTACTTAGGAGGCTGAGGCAGGAAGGCCATGATTCTGGGGTCAGGTTGAGCTACATAGTGAGAACCTGACTCAAAAACAAACAAAATACCTGAAAATACATTTACAGGTTTCATAACAGAAACATGAGTTTGTTGCCCCAGAGCTTGGGAAATATTATTTTTCTAAATTCCAGAAACGTCGACCTATATCTGGCCCTGTGGCCTTCTGAGGACAGAGCAGGATCTGCACCTGAATTTGAGCTCTGGCTTCCCTTTCCTACTTACTGCTGCCCAGTTACACTCTTCTGTTCATAAAATGAGGATAAGGTCAGACACAGTTGAGCACTGGCTATTGCTGTTACATGTGTGTCTCAGGTGTGTGGGGACAAGGGTTGCTTGAAGATAACCAAGAGCCAATGCTAAAAGTTTTCTAGCCAACTCGGTTATAAAACCAGGACAAAACAAACTTACTTGTGAGGTCCAACTTGATTTTTCTTAAACACCTCAAAAGTCTGATTTACAAAATCGGAAACAAGGTTTTCTTCAGGATCAACGGTTCCAAGAATCAGGCTATAGCCTTTCAGCTCTGGGAAGAGGATGGACTCCACCTGAGGAGCACATGTCAGTCACTCTGGGGCGTTGTCACACAGTTGCACAGATGCAAGAAAGCACAGGCATCGGACCCAGGCCCTTGCAGTGGCCTCACTTTCAGGGATGTGAACACTTGTGCTTTTACTTCACCTCCTCTTGGCTTGTGCTAGAAACACCCTGCCATCCCCTCTACCCCTCCTTACCCCTTTCTCCCTTCCACCCGCCACTTCTGGCTTGTTGTTCTTTCAACCTCTGCTTCTTTCAAGTGTCATAATCTAAGAGAACCCTGGGCTCCCAAGGGGTGTGGATTTCTGTGTTTAGTGTTCATGATCTGATCTTCTGCTTGGCATTCAGCATTCTTGCAATTAAATGACTATGTAATGAGTGGTTCTAGGTGACCCCTAGAGCATATATACCATAAGGGAATGATCATGTGTAAATGTTTGTGTGTTCATGTGTATGCTGGTATGTGCTCTTGAGTGCATGCATGTGTGTGTGTATGTGTGTCCCCTTTCCTATTCCATCCAACTCCAAGTGTGGTGCATGCCTGTGTGTGTGGAGGCCAGTGGTTGAAATCATGAGCATTCCTCATTATTCTCTCTCTTCCTTTTTGAGACAGGGTCCCTTTGCTGAATCTAGAACTTACTGATTCTGCTAGTCCAGCTGGCCAGCAAGCCCCAGTCCTGTCTCATCTATCCAGTACCAGGATTGTAGGCACCTGGCACCACACCTGCCTGCACATGGCTGCCAGTGGTTGCATTTAGGTCCTGATGCTTGTTTGAGAAACACCTTACTGAGAAAGCTACCTTCTCAACATTAAACTCAGCTTCAAGTGTGTGTGTGTGTGTGTGTGTGTGTGTGTGTGTGTAGAGAGAGAGAGAGAGAGAGAGAGAGAGAGAGAGAGAGAGAGAGAGACAGAGACAGAGACAGAGACAGAGAGAGAGAGACAGAGAGACAGAGACAGAGACAGAGAGAGAGATCTCATAGGTTTCTTCCCTAGACATGGGCCCTCTTGTCACATTGGCCACCCAAAGGCAACTGGAAAGATGTT
Organism: Acomys minous; assembly: GCF_964271855.1. Taxonomy (NCBI): domain Eukaryota; kingdom Metazoa; phylum Chordata; class Mammalia; order Rodentia; family Muridae; genus Acomys; species Acomys minous. The sequence goes on along the minus strand of NC_140484.1, from coordinate 78,945,776 downwards.
AGGTCATGTGGACATCTTGCCTAGTAGATAAAGTTTACTTGTAATTCCACCCTGGAGAGGAAACTGAAGAGCTTGAGCCAGGAACTGAGGGGGCCTCTTCTCTCCCTACAACCCTACAGTGGCAAACAAACCCATGGAACCTCAAAACAAAATGAGAAATATATTTTGCAAAAAATGATTGGCAATTTTGTGTCAACTCATCTGCAATGAATTTTTAACCCATGTTGGATGCCTTGGGAATGATCTGTAACTTCTGAGGCAGAAAATTAAGAGGGACACAGGAGAGGTGAATTGAGGATGGATTCCAAAGTGAAACTGCCAAGCTGAATACCACATGGACTGTGATTGTGCAACTAGCCACTTGATTATTCAGTAAGAAACACATATAAGTGACTAATTAGGCAAATACTATACCTTGGGGATCCCATCGGAATTCTTAATAATTTCCAAGAAGGAATTCTTTATTAATTCCCAGCAGTCATCAAAAGTTGGGTTGAAAACAATAATCGGTTCATTCACTTCAAGATTAATTGTGATTAGTTGAGGTATAAAGAACTCCATCTCCTGGTAAGGCTCTTTAAAATCGTTTCCATCCTTTAGGAGACACAAGATATATCAGGGTACTGCTCTCCACCCACAGTGCTCACTGAGCACCAAGACAGGATGTCAGCATGTCAGGAGCTTATGTCTTCTCTAGTCCCCAAGGCCTTTCCACAGGACAGCTTATTTTAGTCAGCACTTCTTGCACTCTTAGTTTCTAAATCCTTCCTGTCCTTTGAAATGAACCCCAACTTTCAGAAGTGTCCATGATTCCTTCACTTGTGAATTTCCATATTTCTACTTCTTTCATTTTATTTTATCTTTCTCTTAGAACTTGCACCCTTTGCTTCTCTTGTCTGCTCTAAACTTGAGGGCAGTATCTATGTCTTATCTCTGTTTCAAAAATATCTAAAACAGTCATTAATACCTAGGAGGTGCTTAATAAAAACATATCAACTAAATCCAAAAGAATGAAAAGAGTGAATAGTTGTCTGTACACTGTAAATGACAACATCCTTGAGCACATGGTGCATTTCAGTCAAAATGTCACCTTCCCCACCACAGGAGTATTGATGAGGAGATACCCATGAGCCTTTGTGAAACCAAGCAACACAAGATCCCTTCCATACACTACAGTGCTCTGTGCGGTCCTCATAGGGCAGCTGTAAAGACTTGTCTAAGCAGTTGCCTTGAGAGCTTTTTAGGGCATCTAAGGAAAGATTGGAAGTGTATTAAACACTTAGAAATTTCTGATTTTTTTCCAAGTAAATATGTTATTTCTCTCTGTGTGAAATTTTGGAGTGAGATTTCATCCCACACATAGGATGGAGTAAAAGCTTTTATATTTTGTTTTGCTTTTTTCCCTGTCTGCCTCACAAAGTAGATGCGCACCATGGTTGCTATGGGATGGTCCTCTCAGAGTATCATTGCAGCCCAAATTAAGCAGCACTGGCTTTTATGTCTTGAGCAACTAACAGAGGTCTACTTCCCTGTGCCTCTACTTCCTGAGTTCCAGGATAAAAGGCACAAGCCACTGCTTTTACTTTATTCGGGAAAACACTTAGAATTTGATCTTTTTATAATCAGGGAATTAAAAAATATTCACTATACTTTTAAAGGTGAAATATGTATACAGCACGAGATTTCAAACATTCTTCCTTGAATCTTAGGCTGCTTAAATCTAGGGAAGCGTTATAATGCTTTGAAAACCAGGGCTTCGTGCATTACACTTTTACCTCTTCTTTACTGAAGCAGTTTTACAAAGCAGTTAACTAGACCCAACTAAGCCTTTTCTTCTTAGAGGTTCCCTCTCACAGACCAAAGAGCAAATCATGACCAGCAACAAAAATGTGTACATCATCTCCTAATTGTTAAGACAAAAGTGGAGAGCAAATGGCCTCAACTCCATTTTTGCACTAGAGAAGAAAACAAGTGGCCCTTCTCCGCACTAAGAGACATACATATTCCATCTTGTGTAATCATTCTTTAATTTTCTTAAGAAAATTTCCAGAGGAGATTTTTTTAAAGTCAACTTAGTAGTGGGTAATGGAATGAGAAAAGTTTGGTGTGCATTTAAAAAAGATCAGGTAATAGTCAGCAATGTGTGCTCAATTCAGCATGTCACCTTCTGGCCTGGCTCCCTGCTGAGGACATACATGAACTCTAACCATGCTGTCCTCCCTCAGGAGGACTGGGTGTGGACTCCCCTACATACCTTGTGTATCATGAAGAAGGCTACAAGGTCCTGGAGGGACTTAGTGACCATCTCTCTGAGTTGGAGTGACATGAAGGAGGCAACAGAAGCAAAATATTCCTCGATGATTCGAGAGGAATCGTAGTCGCTCTTGGGAGCGAAGTGGACCCAGTGCTCCTTCAGTGACATGAAAAGCTGGGCACAGGTGGGGATCCACCTACAGAGACAGGAGAACAGTCAAGTAGTCGCCTTTCTGAGTTCTCTGAACCTAGGAGGTTTCTAGAGCATACGCAGGTGTGACTACTTCCAGGGAGAATTAACTGAAGGGGAAGGATGTGGGCAACACAGCCCCACAGGCTGAACTAAGCAGCTCAGCTAACTGAGCAAGAGGAAGCCTCCAGCACACTCTCCCTCTCTGCTTCCTGGCCACTGTTTTGTGGGCTGTATGGCTCTCACAGACCCAACCCATCATGATGGACAGCAACCTTTGAGAGAGAGCACAAGCTGAAGTCTTTTCTTTCCGAAGTTGATTTTCTCTAGTATTTGTTACAGCAAAAGACAGCCTAATTTGACTTGGTAATTTCTATGGCTTGGGATATAGTCCTGTATGCATTTGCTAAAGGAAAAGAAGTTGCTCAATGTCCGAAAACTCCCTAACTTTGGACCTTGAAGCTATTTCATTTTGGGTCGTCTCAAACAAGTCATTTCAGTGCGTTTGTCTCATAGCACCAAGACTGAAGGGATCACAAGGAAGAAACAAATGAGAGTTGTGTCTCGACAAAGCATGGTTCTGAAAAGTTAGGGGGAATGTGGGAGTGAGGGGTAGAGAGGGCAGTTGGATATGGAGTTGCTAAAGGGTAGGCAAGCGACAGGGTCAGGACAAGAAGGTATCATAGGAAGTCAATAAGCCTCATGTCATTCCCAGGGGGATGTCAGCTCTCAGTCTGGGGAGGTTTCAATGTCCACAACGCTGGGCTGTAGCCCGGTTGTGGGGGAGATACTGACTTGTTGAGAAGAATCTGACGCGCTTCCAGGCAGTGCTTCTTTATCACCTCCTGGTACTCATTAGGCAGCAGGGGCAGCTTTCCAGCCAGTAAGTCCTCTGTTCGAACAAATCTGAGGTCTTTAAATCTGCCAAAAGGGAGGGAGCAATGCCACGGTGAAAGCCTAATCCATCCTGTGGGGCAAGTTCAAAGGACGTTTGTTCTCACATTTTGAATTTTTAAGCTAGAATAGCACCTCTTGGAATTAGTGATGCTGGGCAGTTTCAAGGAGTTTAGAGGATGGCTGGGGTGGGTAGAGAAGAGCAGAAAGTAATGAAAAGCCCCCCACCCCTCCATTATTTTTGCCCTCCAAAATAAAACATTGGCATTGGTTAACCAAGAGCACAGTTGTCCTGTGTCACTGCATGGGACAATGACAGAGGGTCACACAGTTTGTTCTGTGTGAATGGTGTGCCCTGGAGTTGAGGAACATGTGGGAAGAAACAGAACCCCCATGTTTATAGACCACTTCTGATTCTTCTCTGGTACAGCCTCGGAGGCAATTAAGCCCAAAGTTTCATTCACGGTGGCTTTGATGAAATGCTCTGGAACTCTCTTTCCCTCTCTTCTCTCTTCTCTCCTTCTCCCCTCTCTATGTATCCTTCATACACAGTGTGTGTGTGTGTGTGTGTGTGTGTGTGTGTGTGTAAGCCAAAGGTCAATCTTGGCTTTCTTTCCATGAATGGAATCTTGCTTTTTTAAAGACAGGCTCTTTTATTGGCCTGGAACTTACCAAATAGGCTAGGTTGGCTGTCAGCAAGCATCAGGGGGCTTCCTGTCTCTACCTCCCTATTCCTAGCATTGCAAGCATGTGCCTTCATGCTGGCTTTTTACATGGGAGCTGGGTGTGTACTTTGCTGACTAAGCCATCTTTCCAGCCTGGCTGCCTAGGATTTCTAATGAGTTAGGTTGTACTTTTCTCTCAACCCAGACTGCTCACCCCATGGGCAGGTTCACCATGTACCCCTTCCATGTCTGTACTTCCACCATGTAGACACTCTGAATATTTGCTGAATGAATGGATGACTCCTCATCCTTACTACATTGCTCCTTTCTCCCCTCCCATTTCACTGGACCCATGGATGCTCTGTCACTTGTCACACCCCACAAGGTCCATCATTTCTCTTTCCAGCATCCATCATTCTATAAATTGGTCTCTTAAGTCATGATTGTCTGTTACTACTCAACCCATATCTTTGCCCACCTCATCCCAGTACTTGCCTCTCAAGGTCATCATCTTGTCTTAATGATTCATCAGACACTTCCTTCTAAAATGTCACTGCCTTTAGGTGAAGGTAGTGCATTTAGCCTCCATTGTGTGCAAATGAACGCAAAGCACTTCTAGGGAAGGGTGGAACCCAAGGACCTCACTCTCCATACAGAGACCCAACACTGCCAGGGCTCGAGTCTCCACACAACTCATCTTTAATTGATCCCATCAAACTGCTCTCACTGGTGGGACTGGATTCTCTATATTTCTCTCAGACCAATCTCATACAGTCCCCAAATCCACAAACTTTACCAATCATGACGACATCTTAGGCTAGTTTTCTCCTCTTAGAAGTTTTAAAGTTGAATAGTTTGGGTCACACAGGAAAACCACTGTGTAATTTCCTTGACACATTTTTTCCCTTGTTGACTTTGTGCCCCTGATGTTTCTAATGAGCTGAAATGACTCATTAGCCTGACCTTTCAGTGAATGTACCTTGAGGAGCCCCTTAAAAAAAAATCACATTTTCTCCCCTCCCCCCAGAATAACAAATAGAATGGATAAACAAAATATAGTATAGCCAAAGTACAGATTATTATTCTGTTATAAAAAGAAATGCTGTTACTGACATTTGCTTCTCTTTGAGTAGCTGTTGAGAACATTGTATTTAATTTAGAAACCAGACACAAAAGACCATACATTATATGATTCAGTGTCTATCACACACCCAGAATCTGCAGATCTACCAAGACAAAGACGATTAGTGGTTGCAGGGGCGGGGGTGACAGAAGGGGTAGATTGGGTGTGAATGACAAAAATATCCTTTAATTAGATAGTGCTGAGGGTGGCATAAGCTTGTGAAGAACCTAAAAACTACTGCCAGTGTACTTTAACGGAGTAAGTGTGATTTGAATGAGAGCGTTCTCTGAAGATTCATGTAGTCAAACCCTTGCTCTCTAGTTGCTGGCAGTGTTTGGGGATGACACAGAATACTGAGGAGGCACGGCACTGCTGGAGGAAATACGTCACTGTGCTGGATAGTTTTATATCAACTTAGCACAAGGAAAAGTCGTCTGAGAGGAGGGAGCCTCAATTAAGATGATCTTCCATAAGATCCAGCTGTAGGGCATTTTCTTAATTAGTTATTGCTACGGGAAGGCCCAGGCCATTGTGGGTGGTGCCATCTCTGGAATGGTGGTCCAGGTTCTACAAGAAAGCAGGCTGACACAACCATGGGGAACAAGCCAGTAAGCAGCACCCTCCATGGCCTCTGTCTAAGCTCCTGTCTCCAGGATCCTGTCCCATTTGAGTTCCTGTGCTGACTTCCTTCAGGGATGAACAGTGATGTGGAGGTGTAAGCGGAATAAACCTTTTCTTCCCCATGTTGCTTTGGTTCACGGTGTTTCACCTCAGCAATAGAAACTCTAAGTAAGACAGTCACGGGGGACAGGCGTTGAGGGTTTCTAGCCTTACCCCACTCACTCTTCCCTCTGTCCCCTGTGTGGGGGCGAAATGTGATCCTGGTCGGGCTGCCATGCTTTCCTTGACTGCTGCCTGGTCTTCACTGCCATGTTAAACCCCATCGCCCTGGAACCACAAGCCCAGACTCATCCTTTCTTCCTTGAGTTGCTTTTAGTCCCGGCATCTATCACAGCAGCAGAACCGTACCTAATACAATGAGTTTTCCACTTGGTCTTTCATATCTGTGGGTACTGCATGCATCAATTCAACCAACAGTATGTGGGAAATATTCTGGGGGAAAAAAACTGCTTTTGTACTGAACAGGTACAGACTTTATTCTTGAAATTGTTTCTTAAACAATCCCTGGTAATAATTGCTTACATCGTACTTCCATTGTGCTAGACAGTATGATTGTTCTAGAAATGGTATTTAGTACCTGGGAAAGTATTAGACTGTATGAAAATATCAGAGTGTTTTTAATATAAGGGGCTTGAGAATTTTTGGACCATAGTATCCAGAATCCTAGAAACAATCTCTATATGCAAGAGTCAACCATGTATCTCAAGTTTTGAAATTTGAAAGGAAAAAAAAAGGGTCTCTCTCCATCTCATCTGGATTCCTAAAATTCTTGGAGTGAATATAATTATTGATAAATCCAGCTGGCAGATCATAGCTTGCCAACTGAACTCCACTAAGGAAAAACACGGAAAAAATAAAAATAAAAATAAAAAAAGGAAAAGAAAGGCAGATAAGCAAGCAAAAGAACTGTTCTTTGGGATGACATGTGCTATAATGAGGTAATGAATCAACTCCTCCTGGGTACTTCAATTTTATCAGGTGCTAAGTACTTGCATGTGCTGAGTTACCTCCTCCTCTTAACATCCCTATGAAGTAGAAATTCTTATTATTTCAAACTTAGAGACCAAGGGACCAAGGGCCAAAGATGGGAGGTAGCACGCCCATCTGCCTACAAAGCAGAGCTAAGACTTACACTGAATGGCTCAAAGTGTACGCTCTTACCCACCATGCTCCAGGGAGCATACAGGCAGGGAGAATGGATGTTCGGAATGCAAAGGGCTTCTTTACCTGCAGGTGGGCTCGTATTCACAACTCTCACACTTTCTGTCTAGGGTCTTGGTTAGGCCCACTCTGCTACAGAGCAAGAGCGGCTCTCGCTGTGCCACACTGAAGCGGTTCACTTACATGCTGAACAATAAAGAAAGGAAAGCAAAGGGCCAGGGGCCATGCCTTACTCTGAAAACCACAGTTCTTTGAGGTTGAACATCATGGGGTTCACCGTGTGCAAATGCTCCTCATTCCACTTCTTGGCGCTCAGGTAGGCGTTGTGCCAGGGCACGGGGGCCCGGATCACTCTGTGAGGAAACAGGCGAGGGATGCTCTCGATGAACAGCCTTCCCTTCTCCATTGGGTCCATGAGGATGTAATCCACTAGAGTGAAGAAAGAGAACATCCTATCAGGCACCGTCTTCTAACACCTTGTGCTCCTAGCTTTGTACACTCAAAATGGAAATGAGTCTCTGCCCATTTATAGCTGGAAATGCCTCCTCATTGGCCAGGTCAGGGGTACTCCATTAGGTGTGACTAAGTTGGGGAAGTACATTCTGTTGGCATATGTTGTTTTCTTTCTGAAGAGACTTCACTGGAAGGAGTGTGACCTCACAGTGTAGAGTAATCGGATTCTGAGGGTGAGTCCTACTTTTCTTGTGACAGTGCATTAATGTTTGCCGGTACTCCATTAGTGACTAATTGACTTCTCTAGCCAAGATAATTTACACACAAATATAAATCAATACAGTAAGTAGTACCAGATACTTATAAATGGAAATTCAGACATCAGATGCATTTTGATAGGGAAGAAAGATTGATGAAATCGTTGCTGGGTCACAATTATGTTGCACCGTGAATAATAATGGGGTTGGGAGGATGTTATGTAGAGAGGTAACGTGTCAGTCTGCTCAAGGAGCTGGGAGCTGTGCTTTGGCAGGAACATTAGGTACAAGTGGTGATGCTGATGGTTGATGGCTGGAGAAGCAAGTTGGAGTTAGAAGCAAAAGGCCTTACATGCTTATTCCTAGCAATGTGTTCTGTGTAACAACAGACAACCATTACACTGACTTGTTAGACAGTTAGGGAAACAGAAATAGCTAGACATTTTGGTAAGGGTGTAATAACGATGCAGAAAAAATAACAGTCTACCCTCCGCCTTCTCTCTCATATCCCCTGTCATCAAATGCTCCCCAATGTGACCTGTTGTATGCACAAGGCACCAGGCTCAGGATGGAGAGGAGCAAGAAGAAGTGATATGCGCATCACTACCCAAAAGTTAATGGTCTAAAAAGAAGCCCAAAGCTTCAGATATGAGAGGATAACAGCAGAGAAGCAAGGGCAGAACAGGACATGTAAAGCAGGATGAGCTGAAATCAGAGGTGCCAGGAGTGCAGAGGATGAAGGGACAGTGGAGGGGAATCGAGAAAAACAGGAGAAGGGGCAGCTCTTTAGCTACATTTTGAAGTTTGGGTACCTACAGTGTAATGTCTGTGTCTATCATATCCAAGTCCCATGAAGCTTGTCAGTCATGAAACTTGGGCTTTACCCCATATGCACAGTGACTAAATCAGAGCCTGCTTTTTCACAAGATCTCCAGGCCACAAGCATGCCTATTTGAAGATGGTTAGTTCAAAGGTAAACATTAGAGATGGTGCCTAGGATGGGGAGACATTCGCATTAAAAAGATCACATGATATTTTGGGGTGAGTTCAGTAGAATCAGGGTGGTGGTTGATAAATTGGCCATGTGATGGCTGATTTTGACTGTCAGCTTGATTGGACTGAATGATTCCTGGGAGATTAGTAAGGTACGCTCCTGGGCGTGTCTGTGAGGATGTTTCCAGAGGTGACTGGCATGTGAGCCAGTAGCTGAGAAAGGAAGACCTGCCTTGGATGCAGATAGAGACCATCTAATGGGATGGAAGCCTGGATATAACAAAGTCCAAAGGAAGAAGCCTGTTAGCACACACATGCTATTTCTCCTCTCTCTGCTCTCTGCGTGGGATGAGGTGAGCAGCTCTGTGGCACCACATGCCCCTGCCATGTGATAGTCTGCTCTATCACAGAATATAGCAATAGGGACCACTGGTCGTGTCCCCAACCTCTGAAACCATGAGACAAAATTCCTGCTTTGAACGGATTTTTCTGGCTCATCATGGCAACAACAAAGCGGACTGACACACCGACGAAAGAAATTGCCCTCCATGTAGGAGCCCCTGGCCTGCTTAAGCCCCGCCTTACCGATGCTTTTCATGAGGCTAAAGTAATAGTCACTTTCCTTCTCGGACCTAAGCTCGACTTGAAGGGGTTCAAGGGCTGGCGTTGTCAGCAGCACCTTGGGAATCAGCTTGTAAATTCGTATCATCACCTCCTCGTCCTCGGGGGCAATCATGTCTTTGCGGATGCCGTTGGTCAAATAGTAGTAATATCTCTTCCACAAACAAAGAAAAAAAATGGGAAAACGGTTGTGACTGAGCGGCTGTGCCCACCTGCCCCACCCACTAGCCAAGCAGCCATGGGTCCTATTCACACAACAGCTATGCATGCCTTTTGCACTCGAGGCCGGTCACTTGACACGCATTGCATGTGACCAGGTCATGCATGGGCAGGCTCTTCTCACTGAAGGAGAGGAGAACTGCTCAGCTCTGAGTATTTAAATTTTCCTTAGAGGATCTGGAGCTCTACCTCAGGAGAAATTTCCCCCATTTTCAAAACACATCCATATCCGTTGTGCTTAAGTTGGAGCTGTCACCAGAAAAAATACAGAACACAGTTGGCTTGCTCACACAAAAGATCATCTTCATTGTTTATCTGAAATTCAGATTTAGCTGAGTGCTCTGTCTTGTCCTGCAAAAATCTGGCCACCCATCATGGGCTGCCACTTCGCAAACTATGTGCTAGGGACTCAAACGCACCAGTTTCTAGCCAGTCGCGGTGGCACACACCTGTAATCCCAGCTTTCAGGGAGGCAGAGGCAGGAGAATCTCTGTGAGTTCTAGGCTGGCCTGGTCTACAGAGTGAGTCCAGGACAGTCAAGACTACACAGAGAAACCCTGTCTCAAAAAAACCAAAAAAGAAAAGAAAAGGACAACAGAAATAACAAAGAGCATCAGTTTCTATGATCTGTACCTCCACATGCCTTTCCCCATCAAATAGAGAAAACAAACATACACACATCCAAATCCTCATTCAGTGGTCTGTGGTGGAGTTTGAGGTTCATTATACTTTTAACACTTCCCAGGTGACTCTGCCATTCGCTGCTTAGAATCACTCAGATGCCAAGATACTATTTATCAAGCTGGGGGCAGAGAGGGAGGGGCAAAATAGGAAAGTACCTCCAGGTCTAACTCAGTTGGTTTTTTCTCTTTACTTTCTATTTCCATCTCCTGTTGCAGCATCACATCCATCTGCTGTTCTGGACTCATGGGTCTGCTTCCTGGGTGGGCCAGCCATGAGTCCTCGTCATTCTTCACGGGCAAGGAGGAGGACTGTTTGCAGGCCAACGGCATCCTGGAAAGTTGATACAGCTTAGCTCTTAGGGCTCCCACGGAGGCTCTGTATTTTGTCAGCTCTACTTTTTCGATCTGAGGATTGCAAGGGGAGTCCTTCTCCTTTTGGGCCACCTAGTGACACCTAACGTACGCACTTCAGATGGCTGAGATGTGTAACAACGCACATGCCATAAATACTGGCTTTACTCAGTCCATTAACTTAGTTTTATAGAGGGCCTTGAAAGATTGGTGGGGGAAATAAAGTACTAGGGATGTGCCCATGCTTGAAGCCAACAAGATGGAGACTATGCCTTGAATGAGACCAGACAGCATCTTGCTTTTGTCCAATCTCCTCTATTCTATGGCACCCACAGTGACACCTTACCCGGTGGCATCCTCCTTGACTTTGAAGGAGAACTTCATTTTCTTCTTAGAGGGCTCTGACGAGGCTTTAGGTCCTGTGAGAGTGAAGAAAGGGTGGGCATCCATGAACCATTCTCTATTTACAGGCATGTGACCGTTGGGGATGGTCTTGGAGAACAAGGGGAACATGGTAGGGTATGGTGAGGTAGAAAATGTGGGCTCCGGTTATCTGTGTAGCTCTAAAGAAGTCACTTAATTACTCCTGGTGTCAGCTTCCCAGTTCTAAAATGGGGATATGAGTGTGTCTTTCTTTCACCCAAACATTTAACAACCACTAACAATTTTCTCCTCAATCCACAGCCCAATACTGTATGTTCTATTTTCTAAGCATTGGTTATATTATTATTTAATATTTGTCATAAAGTAGACTTGGGCTTTTATAATCAGTGGATTTTCAAAAAGGAAATTTATATGACATTCATAAATTTAAGAAAACAGTATCATCTATAACAAGTATATTTTAGCTGCAAATTCATTTGCAACAAATAGAAGATAACTACAGATAAATTCAGTATTTGATAAAAAAAATAATTTTAGTAAATTTTAGCTAGAGACCATTGCTTGCTAAAGGCATTAGCCTGAGGAAATTAAATATAACATAGAAATGTTAAAGACATACTCATACTAAAATGACACTTTTAGAGAATTGGGGATTAGATCCCCTTACAAAAGAGAACTCTCCAAGAGATCCTATGATTTCTTCCGACATAAAAAGTTGCTGTAAGGATACAGCCACCTCTGCATGGAGCTGGAAACAGTGATTCTGAGTGAGGTAGCCCAGACACAAGCAGATAAACACTGCATTCTTTCTTTTATATGTGTATATTAGCTCTGAAGTTCCAATACTTGTGTTTATATCCAAATAACCACAGAGGTTAGGTAGCTAGTAGGACACAGAAGGAGCAGGGCATCTTTCAAGAAAGAGGAAGAAGAAGAAGACAGTGCTATAAAGAGATGAAGAGGAAGCTAGAACAGAAGGACTAAATCGAGGATGGGATGGGAAGGCAAGGTAAAGGAGGGAATGTGGGTAGGGACAACACTAATGGACTTTTGAAAGGCTACATGGAAACCGACTACTGTAAGAGCTTCCTAAATTAGCTATGAAAGGCATTTAAAAGGAGTCACCTTATAATGAGGAGACAACGCCCCAACTAGACCTCCTCAGTCACAAATAAAACTTACGATGCTAGGAATGGATTGTACCTTGTTGGGTTTTCAAGCAAAGGAGTCCTATAGACCCCTCCAGATAGTGCAGGCTATTGCCAAAGCTACCAGTTATTCTCCACAACCTGAAGGTAAAGCCTCATTACTGAGGACACCACTTACTTATGTCACCAAACATGGAGAAATGAAGCTGTTGACCAATGAGAAGATTAGCCCCTACTGACTCATGTTCATGGTGCTGCATGCCACTGAAGGAGAAAATAACGTCATCTAGCTACAAACTCTGTGGCACTCAACAGAAACCCGCCTGTAAGACACGCTGGTGTAATGACGGCACAGATGTTACAGGAATAACCAATCACTTTTTTGTCTGTTTTTGTTTGTTGGTTTGTTTTTTGCTTTTTGAGACAAAGTTTCTCTGTGTAGCTTTGGCAGACCTGGACTCACTTTGTAGACAAGGCTGGCCTCGAATTCACACTGATCCATCAGCCTGCCCCTCCCTCTGCCTCTGCCTCCCTGAGTGCTGTGATTAAAGGCATGCACCACCACACATAGCTTAACCAACCACTTCTGAAAAATGGACTTAAGGTCCACTCCGTGAGATGGAACCCTTACCTGACACTGCTACTGTGGCCAAGAACCCAAGACTAGCTAGGCCATGGGCCCTAGGGGGAAACCTACTATTATTCTGCTAAAGGAACATAGCAATAAAATGACTTCTAATGACACACTGCTATGCCCATAGATGAGTGCCTTTCTCAACCTTCATCAGATGAGCTTCTTCTTGCACTAGGTGGCAATTAATACAGAGACTCACATTTGGACAATGTGAAAAGAGTGAGAAACTTTAGAACACTCGGTCCTAAATGGGTTGTTTTAATCAGACCCCTATCCTCAAGGATCAGGGATTTAGGTTAAAGAGGAGCCCGAAAAGATTATAAAAGCCAGAAGTGATGGATGACACACCAAGAAATAGCATCTTCCAGACACAAGACTGATGCACATATAAACTCATGGGGTCTGTGACAGCACACACAAGACCTATATATAAGTTTAAGCCAGAAAAATCCCAGCACTAAGAAGGGGAAGTGGAAGCAGATTCTATCAAGAATCCATTTGCAATTGATACTTGCTGGGAAAGGGAAAACTGATTTTCTACAATGGAGTGTTACTGGGTATATAAACCACACTCCAAGCTCTATGCCCAGGAGTAGCTGTCCAACAGAAAACAGACTCCATGGTTTTTTTTGTTTTTGTTTTTGTTTTTGCTGTTGTTGTATGTGCACACTATGTGTGCTTTTTGTTTTATTGTTTTTGTTTTATTTTTTCTTTGTTTTGATTTTTTTGATAAAGAAGAAAGAGTTGGATAGGTAGGAAGGGAGAGAGGATCTGGAAGGTGTTGGAGGATGGCACATGATCGAAATGTATTTTAAAAGTTTAATAAAAGGACAGGAGGGATGGCTCAGAGGTTAAGAGCACTGACTGCTCTTCCAGAGTTCAATTCCCAGCAACCACATGGTGGCTCATAACCATCTGATAATGTGATAATATGCCCTCTTCTGGCCTGTGGTGTACATGCAGGCAGAGCACTGTATACATAAAAAAAAAAAAAAAAAGAATACAGCGATTTTAAAACCAGAACGAGCCCTCTTCAAATACTGAATTTGTTGGTTGTTTTTTTTCTTTTTCTTTTTCTTTCTTTTCTTTTCTTTTTTATTTTCTTTCTTTCTTTTTTTTTTTTTTGACTTAGATTTTCCAATTTCCAGAATGTGTTGTTTGTAAGCTACCCAAATTGCGTATTTTGTTATGGAAACTCAAACAGACATAAACATGAATCATGGTATTAGCAATTAGAACATCAAGCCCAAGTTTCAGGGTATGACCTCATACACTGGACATTTAATGTTTGCTCTGTATCCTTGCCGCATGAATGTGCAAAGATAACATCTTAGAGATGCCCATGTGCATTCCATCAACAGGCAATGCTGATGAGGACTACTTCAAGCATCCCTGCAGATGATATTCACAGGGCTAGGACCATAAAAGTGGAATAAGAAATTAGGAAAAATCACAATAGATCCTATTAGAAATCTGAAAATAGAAAGACGTTGCCATCCCTGCTGGTTGGTATTAGCAGTCAACTTGACATGACAGAGAATCACCTGGGAGGACTTATCCAATATCAGGCTGGCCTGTGGACATGTCTGTGGGGGATTGTCTTGATTGCTAACTAGGGCAGGAAGACCATCTCTGAAGGTAGACAGGATAGATCCTGACCTGTATAAGAGTAGAGAAAGCTGAGTGTGCAGCAGGCAATGGTCCATGGTTTATTCTCTCTTTGTTCTGACTGTGAATGTGATGCTCTTAGTTGCTGCCTTGACTTCCCAACCACAATGGTCTGTAATCCGGAATTATAAGCCAAATAAGCCTTTTCCTCCCTTAAGTTCTTTTGTTCAGGGTGCTTTATCACAGCAACGAAAATAAGACTAGATCATGCACAAACACCAACCAACCAAACAAGCAAAAACAAAGTACATTTTAGACATGACGTAGTCAGTATTGAGTAGAGTCGAAAAGAAAATTAGTGAGTTGGAAGATAACAGCTGAGAAATTCACTTATATCACAGAGGAAGAAACAGAAAATAAGAAAAGATTTAAGACAGACTGAGCAACTCCAAAGTGCTTCTAATAAAAATTACAAAAGGGTTCTGTAAGCAAATATATGTATATTTGGTGGGATAAAATAAGTTAATGTTCGTAAGGCACTGTGGTAAACGGTTTCCGAAATGTATACCTCTCGTGGTCCCCACTCCCTGATATGACTTTCACATGAGCCGGACCTGGTGATTCATTTTTAACAGACAGACTATGGTAAAAATGATAAGACACCAGTTGTAAGGTTAATTTTCAAAATATTTTGTGGTTTCTGATGTGCCGGCTCTGTCTTGCTCCCTCTTTCACTGATTCTCATGAAGTCAGAAGCCATGGTATAAGCTATCCTATGCAGAGGCCATGTGGCAAGGCACTGATACTGAGGACCAACAGCCAGGAACAGCTCAAGAGTGTGCATGAGCCTTGAAGAGAATCCTTTCTGTTTATCTGGATGGCTGTGGTATTAGTTGCCACCTTGGTTGCATGATTGTGAGAAATCTTGAGCTTGAACTACCCAACTAAACCAATTACAGAGATCTGACCTGTAGAAACAGGGAGATGATGAACAGCATTTTCTTTACATCATGGCATTTTGGGTTAATCTGTGATGTAGCCATCAGTAGTGTAAGCACACTAAACAGTGCTGCACACTTTAGCCATTATAGTAACTTCTACTTCATAGTGGTTAAAGTAGGGCTCTAGGAAGCAAGCTAAGGTTAGGTTCAACCAAGGGCAGAACCAGGATGAAAACCCAGGAGTAGAAGTTTCACTTCAGAGCCCCATTCTTCACAAAAGATACCATGTTGTCACAAGTACCTAATGGCAGGCCTGGACTGGTCTTATCCCTAGGGACATTGATGGTGACTGGTTGGTAGACCTTCAGCAGGTCTTTCAGTTTCATGTCCTGGGCCATCAAGGAATAGTTGTTGCCAATGGAGTCGCTGGGTCCACGGTGGTGGTCCTGTTCTTTGAAGGGCACAGCCAAGGTCCAGGCTGTGCGTTGCATCAGAGGGGGGTAGAAGCTGTGTGACATGACGGTCTGTGAGGGGGATAAAGGAGAGGAGACACAGTCAGAGATATCTATCTGTGTGAGCCTGAGCTCTGCTCCCTCAGAGATGAGTTTCAAGCGCTGCATGCTGTGTTTCTACCTTCCACACACTTTAGGGAAATACTTTGTGTTTGGATAGTTCTCTGGCCAGTGGAAGATTTATGAAGCCAAGGAAGACAGCTGGCATTCAACAGCCAAGAGTTAGGTGACAGTACACTTTTATTCCTTATGGACATGGTAAGAGGCATATAACTGCTCTTATTTTACAAGTGAAGATACTGAAATGGAGTTTCTATAACAGTGGGTAAATAAATGGTAAGGTCAGATGCAAACACACCTTCATTCAAACTTCCAGTGTTCAATCTCATACTGCTGCAGTATCTTCTAATGACACAATGGCGCAAGTGGATAATACCACTTCCCAAGACTGTTAGAATTCACTAGATCCCAAGGAATATCTCCACAGAAGAGGTATGGTCCTCAGATCCTTTCCCCCAGCAGAAGAGCAGGCAGTACGGGTACTAACCTCATAGACTTCAGATGGCTCCTCATTTGCAGACACGGGCAGAGGGGGCAGCTCTGGCCGTGCCTGGGAGTGGCTCATGTGGTGTATGGAGTCACGCTTGTCAAGCTGTGGGAAATGGAAAGGAAGGCACTCTTTAGGAATTGGGAGAGCTTTCTGGGCATCTGGAGAGGGTGAGAATTGCAGAGATTCCCAGTTGTTTTATGCACACAGTCCTGCGCAGGCCCCTACATTCATTATACGTGAATGCTTTCATGTTTAAACCACCAGCCTGTGTCTTGTCCAACACCTCCTCCTAGGCTTTCCTCTATAGACAATCTGTTTATTTTCTTTCTTTCTTTTTTTGTTTGTTTGTTTGTTTTTCAAGACAAGGTTTCTCTGCATAGCCTTGGTTGTCCTGGACTCACTGTGTAGACCAGGCTGCCCTCGAACTCACAGAAATCCGCCTGCCTCTGCCTCCTGAGTGCTGGGATTAAAGGCGTGCGCCACCACACTCGGCTCTGTTTATTTTCTTACCCCAAGAAATAGCCTACTTTTTGAGTGTGCCTCCTACCCAACCATGGGTAGGGTTAAAAGTGAACTCCTTTTAATTTTTAATCATTTATTATTAGTATTACTATTATTGAGTATATGAATAGTGTGTGCATGGTGTGTGTGTGTGTGTGTGTGTGTGTGTGTGTATGCATGATTTGGCTGTGGGTGTATGTGCCATTATGTGTCTTGTATTGTAAATCAGTAGACAATTTTATGGAATTGACTCTCTTTTTTCACTTTTATGTAGGTTTGGGGGATTGAACCCATGTCACCAGGCTTGCAAGACGAACTCCTTGACCTGATAAGCCACCTTGTCAGGTCCCCAAAGTGGATAGCTTTTAAAAGTTGGCTCTTGCATTTCCCATATACAAAGTTTTGATTAAAAACCATACCCAGGCAATGGTTTAGCATCTTATGCTGTTTAACAAGCATGTAAGCAACTCTCTGTGATCCCTGTGAGAAACATGGGGGTGGGAGTCATGCTTTCATCAGTGAGTACACACTGGGTATGAACTTCAGGTGGGCATAAACTTTCATCTCCCACAGTCGCTGTCAGTTCTCATGTGCCTCTCCTCAACAGAGCTGGAGTTGGCTGGAGGCTGTACAGCATTGCATGAGGTTTTTGCTGAAGACTCAGCCCCTTTCCTCAAGTCAAACATTTCATCTGAGGCTGTGATAGACTCCAATTCATTCCACCCACTGGGGGGGGGGCAGAAAATGATGCATTGATGGGGAGGATCTGCTGTTCTTCACTTTCAAGATGATTTGAAGGATTTTCGTGCTGGTAGACTGACTTCAGCCTTAGAATGTGACACTTGGGTTAATTAGCTCTGGTGTAAGATGAGACACAGGCATAGAGGTCTGAAAATTACGGCATGCAAGATTGCTGATGCAGGCTGAGGGTGGAAGAGGGGCATAGGATTCCCTATTAGCCATGAATCACCAAGGCTAACTCCTCACTGATAACCCCTAACCCCACTAACTGCCGGGTAGCTACTGTATCATTAAATAAGCAACGATGTCTACCCAAACTCCAAATGATTGTATGCCAGGCTTTTTTTTTTTTTTTTGGTAGCCCATTCTAGCTGATCAAACCAAGACACAGAATGGTAAGTACCACACCCCAGACACAAAAGTGGCAGACCTGTCTTTTAGGGCAGTGGCTTTTTAATGTGCATCGCCTTTCAGCTCAGAAATGTCAGGAATCCCTAACATGGCAAATTACTCTAGGAAGGTCATGGGCCTCAAAATTAAATGAGAATAGGAAAACTATGATCATAGATGTGCTTTAAGCTTAAGATCTTTGAAAACATGGAATGGGTTCACTGATCTCACAGCCTAATTCAGTGTTTCTTCAAAGGCTGCTACCAATGGTTGGCCAATGGATACTTTAGAGTAGGGCCACTTGGCCCCCACCCCAAACCTGGTGTTCTTGAGAACCAATGGCCTTGTTATTTTCATCTTACAGAACTTGGAATGCCAGCTGTTGTTGTTGTTGAATGGTTGCTTTTTGGAGGCAGGGTTCACAACCCAAGCTGACCTCAAACTCAAAGTCAAGTGTCAGGGTTCCAATCATGAACCATCCTACTCAGCTTTCCTATGCTCATCTCAATCACTGACTGCCTCTTTGTTCTTGGCTTCAATCTCAGGTCCTGTGAGCTAGCCAGTTATCTCCAAGAATTCCCTCTTCTACAACTGAAATCCATGCCAGATCTGTATCAACAAGGGGAACAAAAAAGGAAAGAAATCCCAGAATCAACTGGAAATGAACCTCATCATCTTAAGAAGGTACAATACCATCCAAAGAAGATTCTGGCAAAGGTACTTTCAAGGACATGAAGGCATTTGTTACTTCTTCCAAGGCCCCAGCTATAAGGCATGTAGCAATGAATAGGTTAGGGCTATCTGCATTGTGTCTTTGCATGCATGAAGAATTTGTGGTCAGTGGAAATCTCTCCTTTGGCCTAGATTTTAAAATCTGTTTTAAACAAAAACTTCATTAAAAGAGCAACAAACACCACCAAACGAGAACATCTTGAGTAAGTTACAACTACAACAAGAATGAGCAATTAAAGCCACAAGCCCCGACCTTGTGGAGTCAGGAAGGACGGTAGCAATTTCTGGGAGGGGGTCTTAGTAATCATTGTGTGTCTCTTCACCATGGGGTAAACCTGATTTCGGTGCCAATAGCACATGGGAAGTTAACCCTCCCACCAAAAGAAAGTAGAATATAGTCTTGGTGGGAAAGCCTGCTCTACTCCAGTTTCAATCCATGTGGCACATTGTGGCTGATCCTAGCCTCTGGCTCTAGGCATGAGACTAATCATGGCTCCATCTTCCTACCCATGATCATTAGCTAGAGGATGATTTGTGAGGCAAGCATTTGATCAGAGTACTCCTGTCTGCTTTTGCCAGAGCTGCAGAGGAAGGCTCACCCTTTGTTATTAATGTCATTAACTGAGAGGCAGCTTACGCCCAGAACTCCCAACAGTCATCTCTGCCTGTTGTGGGGGAATGTGTGTCTTAAAATAGCAAAACAGATGCCATCAAAGACATCAGAAGGAGAAGGCATCTCAGTGACATCAGTGGGAACCCTGTGTCTAACTTGGACTTCTTGGTTGCCAGAACCTGTAGATTCTTTGAGGTGTGGGGCACACTAAATTATATATCTGTGTTTCCAACCCGAGAAAGGGTCAGTCTGGTGATAGACACAAAGACAGATAGATGACTCAGAAAGCTCAGGACAGAGAACTGAGACAGCATATTCCACAAGCAGGCAGAGAAGCCATTTCTCGGGCTATGAACAAAGCAAACATTGAGCAGTTTGCGGAACTCCAGGACCTCTACAGAAACACAGTCTTCGTTAAGCTGGTTCCTGGGCACAGACTAAGACACCCACAGAGAAGCCTGCAGGACAGGAACATGGTCATCAATCAGCACATAGCCTGGAGGGATCCATTCTGCAGCACAGTAGGGGGTTTTCCTGACAGATTCTGGCCAAGAATCCTCTGAGGGAGAATTCCTCATGGGAGTAGGTGGGGACTCTTATAATGGTGTCCTTGCTACACAAAATGGTTTGCTAACAACATGAAAGTCTTGTTTGGTAAATTCTAGGGAATTTTCATTTCAGAGCATGGACTTGGATACATAATAGATCTACTTTTATAAAGTGTCTACTTTAAATGCTTCTCTGGGTACTTAAAGTGACAACCCAGTAGGTCTTGGCATCTTAGTTTTTTCACCCAAGAGTCTTGAACCTGGATTGGGGGAAAAAAAGTATTGCTTTGGGGCAGTGTGTTTGGTGATTTGCTTGTTTCTAAGGCTGGTCTCAGCTGCACGGCTTCCCAAGTGCTGAGACTACTGTCAAAAACCAGTACAGACTGTGTATTTCTGATCGCACACCATGGCTTGCTGCTATGCTAGATCCATTCCAGCCTGTGTTAAAGATAGAGCTCTTGGCACTCCACCATGACACTCCAAATCTGGATCAAAGTCTTTGAGGGTGAGGGCCAGGGCTCTGATTTCTTTCTTTCTTACTTTATTTTTCCTTTTCTCTTTTTCTTTTATTATTATTATTATTATTATTATTATTATTATTATTATTATTATTATTATTATTATTTGGTTTTGGTTTTGGTTTTCCAGACAGGGTTTCTCTGTGTAGCCTTGGCTGTCCTGGACTCGCCTTGTAGACCAGGCTGGCCTCGAACTCACAGTGATCCACCTGCCTCTGCCTCCTGAGTGCTGAGTGCTTGTGCCACTATGCCTGGCTAGGGCTCTGATTTCTGATAAGGTTCTTATTGTTGCTTTGAGATCATATAGTCTAGATTGCACTGGAATGTACAGTCTTGCTGCCTTGACCCCTCCTCCCCAGGGGTGAGAGTACAGGCATGTACCTCTGTGCCTGAGGCTATACTTTATAATTTAAAAATTATTTTAATTAGTAATGTATGCTCAGGTGTGCATGCCCATGCATGGGCAGAAATTAGAGATGTCAAGTGTCATTCTATTCCCTTTGAGACTGAGTTTATCACCAAGCCTAGAACAAGACTGGTAGCCAGCAAGCCTCAGTGATTTCCCTGTCTCTGATCCTCACGCCCCACCCAGTGCTGGAGTTACAGCTGTACGCTTCTGTGCCCATTTTATCACAGGAGTTGGGTTATAAATTCAAGTGCTCATTCAGGAGGAGCTCGTATCCACTGAGCCATTATTTCTGCAACCCCATAACTATGTCAGAAAATGGCCCAGAATACTCTGATGTGCAGGCAAAAATGAGAAGCTGGGCGTGGTGGCGCACACCTTTAATCCCAGCACACGGGAGGCAGAGGAGGGCGGATCGCTGTGAGTTCGAGGCCAGCCTGGTCTACAAAGTGAGTCCAGGACAGCCAAGGCTAACACAGAGAGACCCTGTCTCGAAAAACCAAAAAAAAAAAAAAAAAAAAAAAAAAAAAAAAAAAGTGAGACCTGCCCGCTGGAGTATGTGCTCTAGTGGCATTGGAAAGGAAGGGAAAGGACAGCAGTTCGTACTTCTACCATTTCAGAGTAAAATTAAAAACATACTTTCTAGGCCAAAGGAGTCTAACATGGCAATCTCTGTGTGAAGTATCCCTCCTCCCACGCACTCTCAATTGCTTACATATTGAAGACACAAGTACAGGAAAACACGCCTTATACATCACACCCACCTTCTGCGATGAGCAATCGGTGTAGCTCATGGTGCCTGTTCTGATTGTACCTATGAAAGAAAGAATAAAGAGTTCTCAGTTCCTCTGAGGATCAGTCTCTCCCATGCAGCTGCTTTGAAATCTGGGATGCCTTAGAGCAGAGTTGGGGGTGACACCAGCAGCGGAACTCTCAGACACTCTGAAAGCGCTGACACAAAGCTGTCTCTCTGAGGTCATAGACTTTGGTATCCGGGGCCATTCCCTGGCAGAATGGCAGAGGAAGAAAGGACATAGGATGAAGAGGTAGCGTGGCACTCTGCAGGATGCTCTAGTCCCCACTGCTTGCACTATTTGTTCTTCTTTTCCCTTCAGCAGATTTCTTGGACCTTCCCAGAACGCACTGAAGTCTCTGCAAAGGACATAACTGAAACATGGCTACATATTAGTATACAGAAGGGAGGCTTGCTATCCTAGATAACACCCTCTCCCGTCTAGGCTCCTCTCTCGTTTCCCTGAGAAGCTTTAGCAGTAATGGAGCACGCACCCAGGCCCAGTGGTGGGTAACCAGGCTTTAGCGTCTGTTGCTAAGAGGAGGGGCCTCTTCTATGCTTAAGCACAAGACTGGGCTTGACCTGCTGGCTCCCTTTGTAGGAGGCAGAGCTGAGCAGCAGGAAGTATTGCTGACAGAAGGGGATGGAGGTGTTTAGCAATGGCCCAGGAATGCAGCAGGAGATCTTGACCCGAGAGAGGTCTAAAGGCCCAGGCTGGTGTTGAGTTGGAGTGGTCTAACTAGACCCTGCACTTCCAACTAAGTGATGCGCAGCTTGAGCAAATCCCTCTATATCTTCAAGTGAATCTGTCAGTTTTCATGTTTAAATCCCATGCTATTTTGGGGGGAAAATATTGTGAGCATCCACCCCATCAGGTTTGTTTGAGGGTTTAATAAGTCCTAACTTTCCTAGGACATTTACATACACACACACACACACACACACACTTTGAGACAGGGCCCAAAGAAAACCTTGAACTTACAATCATTTGCTTCCAAATGAGCTGGGGTTACAGGTGTGGACCACTGGAATACTGGAAACCAGCCCAGTGCATGATGGGCAAATATTCTACCAGCCAGGCTGCACCCTTAGCTCTTCCCTACTTTCCACACTGTAGTCTTGCATCTTGAGAACTTTCTCTGTCCTGGACAGTTTGGGACAGTTTTGTCACTCCATGTAACAGGCTCTTTATGAATGCTACCACCAATATGATAGTCACAGGCACACAAGCACATATATTCTCACAAGAAGTCCCCAAGATTCATCACCACCCCAGCATTCAAAGCACTTATCATATGGCTGCTTTCAAAATTCTCTTAAAACCAAGGTAGGTGCATCAAGCTCTTTCAGCATGGTGCAAGTCGGCTTCTTCATCTAGTTTTCCCATGATGTTCCTATATCATGCACGAGGAAACCAAATACAGTTACACATAGTTTTCCAATGTTGGCTTTTTTTAAAAAAATATTTTGAAATTTATTTTTATTTGTGTGTGTGTGTGTGTGTGTGTGTGTGTGTGTGTGTGTGTGTGTGTGTGCATACAAGCAAGCAATTGTATAGTGTTCTGTCTGCCCATACACCTGCAGGCCAGAAGAGGGCACCAGATCTCATTATAGATGGTTGTGAGTCACCATGTGGTTGCTGGGAATTGAACTCAGGACCTCCAGAGGAGCAGTCAGTGAGAACCTCTGAGCCATCTCTTCAGCCCTAGCATTGGCTTTTCTTAATCAGAGTGGATACAACATGAATTTTTATTTGTTTGTTTGTTTTGTTCTTTTCATAGAGCAACTGCCCAGGGCATAAATGTTTTTTCAGCCCCCTTAATAAGCACCAAGCACATCAGTTTCTTTTTTCTCACTTTATGCTCAAGGTTCTGCTCTCTGTACTTCAAAATAACCCAACGTTCCTCCGACATTCCTCATTCCTTATGTTAATTTCTCTTACCATAAAGTATATAGCAGGTCTGGGAAGTGGTTCAAGCCCAGTAGAGGACTTGCCTAGCACATACAAGGACCAGCTCTGCTGCCCAGATCACACACAAAGCATACAGAGTCAGCCCTTTGTGTCACTGGGTTGTACATCTGAGACTCTCATCCGTGTGTGTGAAGAGTAGAGACTAGCACAGTGCTGATGAGCCCATGGCTTCCTGGGTAAGAAGACAAGCTCTTGTCTGAAGTCTAATGTACCTTAAAAACTAGCTGTGTTCACAGACTTTAAAGCAGGAAGATCTTTTGCTGACACGTGATCTTCTGGTGTCTGTGCCCACCACATAAAGGCGTCCTCTCTTGCAATCTTCTCAACAATACAACAGTCTCATCTCCCTAGTTTTTATGTTTGGGAATGCAGGCACTAAGAGTGTCTGCTGGGTGAGATTTAAGCATCTTCCCTTGGATCCTCCTTGTTACTTACCTTCTTTGGGTCTGTGCATTGTAGTATATTTATCCTGTAGTAAAAGGCTAAAATCTGCTTATGAGTGAGTATATACCATGTGTGTCTCTCTGGGCCTGGGTTACCTCATTCAGGATGATCTTTTGTAGTTCTATCCATTTGCCTTCACATTTCATTATTTCCTTGTTTTAATGGCTGAGTAGCATTCCACCCTCTAACTAGACAAGACTCCTAGTGGAGGGAGGAGAACACCAACCTACCCACAAAAACTTTGATGCAAAACTTACCCTGCCTACAAGACCTGCAGGGATAAAGATAGAACAGATAGAGCAGAGATTGAGGGAATGTCCAACCCAGCCTGGCCCAACCCAAGACCCGCCCCATGCAAGAGTGCCAACTCGTAATGATAGACAAGTGCCTATCAGAGTTGTCCTCCTAGAGGTTCCATCAAGCGAAGTTTCCAAACAGATGCTGAGACTCACAGCCAAACAGTGGGCGAAACACAGGGAGTCTAGTAGAAAAGTGTGCGTGTGGCGGGGGTGGGGGGTTAGGTGACAAGAGCTCCACAAGAAGACCAACAGAGCCAACTAACCAGGGTCCAGAGGGGCCTGTGGCATTTGAAGCACCAACCAAAGACCGTGCATGGACTGTAGGTACTCTACATACATATAGCTCATGGGCAGCTCAGGCTTCATGTGGGTCTACCGGTAAAGGGAGCAGGGTTGTCTCTGACATGGACATGTCTCTGTTTTTCTGTCACTTCCCTCTGGAAGGACTGCCTTGCTAGGCTCAGTCCTGATCAGGATTGAAGAGCTGGGGTGGGTGGGTGGCTCCCCTTTTCTGAGGAATAGGGAGGTGGGAGGGAGGGAGGGGGGGACTTGGAGGAGAGGAGGGTGGGGCCTATAACCGGGATGTAAAGTGAATAAATGAATAATAAAGTAAAAATAAATAAATATAAATAGAGGTAGATAGATGATAGGTAGATAGATAGATAGATAGATAGATAGATAGATAGATAGATAGATGCTGGAGGGCACAGGAGTTAGAGGATTCAAAGAGGCGCCCCTAGATGGCGCCCTTAAACTGAAATCCCAGCGAAGCCTCAATTTCTCCAAAGCAAGGTCCGTGAGGGCCTGATGGTCTAAGAAAAACAAACCCATTCCTCCCCCTCCCTCCCCCGCCCCGCCTCTGTGAGGAATGTGTTATACTGTAATACTGCCAGCTACAGAAAGTGCGTGCAGCCCGGAAGAGCGCCTGAAGCTAAAACCTGCAGGGACACACCCTTTCTGCGCCCACCCCACCCCCACCCCCCACCCCGCTCTCCTTTGTGCTTCATTTCCCCTTTCTGCTGCAGAGAAGTTGGAGTGCGATCCCAGCGACCCCTTCCTTAAACTTCTCACCGTCACCACCACCACCTTAAGTCTTCTCCAAATTCATTTCTCTATCTACCAGCTTAATTACTTCTTGAAACATAAGGTGGCTAAAGTAACAATATCAATTTCTCCCCAGTGATGAGATTGGATACACAACTCATGGACGTTCTTGAAAAACACACTACTGTTATTCCCCAAGCCTGTGGAGTGTATTTTTAACGTCTTTATTTATTTTATGTGTGTGGTTGTTTTGTCAGTATGTATCTTTTCACCACGTGCATGCAGTGCTCACTGAGGCCAGAAGAGGGCGCCATATCCACGGAACTGGAGTTACAGATGGTATTGCCCTTATATGAGTACTGGCTACTAAGCAGAACTGGGTACTAAGCAGGGGTCTAACCTCAGAACCAGCTTCCTAGTCCATACTATGTGCCTGATACGTGTTCAGTTCTTTAAAGGCATCTTTTCCGTTGTCCTCACTGTAGCACAGCCGTGTGCTTCCTCTTTTTACCCAGAGTTACTTTTCAGGATTCTGTCTGCACAGGGCATAAAGGGAGAGATGGGCCATTCCAGATCTTTGGGTGGTAAGAGGCTGAGACCTGGTTAGTAGCAGGCAAGCACTTGGGTTTGCCCTTCTCCCCATTTAATGTGTGAAAAAGACTTCAGCAACCTCACACCACCACAGCCAGACCTGGGCCCTGAGATGGGCACCCCACAGTTCTCTGCTGCAAGCCCAGAGGCAGTGCTTTTGAGTTCTGGATGATTGCGCCCATCCCCCAACCCCTTGGAAACACTTTAAGTCATCACACCTGGAAGATACTGTTACCACGTATTGTATTTGTATTTATTTCGTGCGTGGAGCCCAGGAATGCTACCAAGCACCCGACAGCGCGCACATCTCAGAAACAGACTCATTCCATTCTCAAATGCCAATAGCACTGTCATTGAGCAGTAACTGGGCTCCTCAGGCCTAGATTTGGAACCAGGAAACACGAGTTTCCCTACCATGGGTCCTTAAGAAAATTTGAATTTATTTATAAACCTTATCCCTCTAGCTATCCGTTTGTTTTTGTTTTTAAATTTGTAAAAAGGAGAAAATTTATTCCAAAATTCTCTGGCTGCCAACATTTGCACTTGAGTAAGAGCTAGAACCGTCCAGTAGAGGAGGAACCTAACCCTTAACCGACTGACTAGTGTGACTTGAACTCTGGGAGATGAATCCAGAACTGGTTCTCTCTCTAAAAAACCCACCTTTCACTGTCAGTCTTCCTGAGACACGGTCACCGCTGTAGGAGGGAATTGCCTCCGAGCTCTCATTTCCGCATTAGTCATCCTCTAGAGTCTCGAAATTTGTAGGGGTTGCTCCTAGAGTGTATGTATGGGAAGAAGCGAGGTTGCCTAGCAAAGTCCTGTAGCCGCCTAGGGGCTAGATCCTTCCACCTAGAGCTGGGAAGGAGGGGCGGAGACCTCAGCCTGGGCGGAGGACCAGCGCCAGGAAAAAGTGAGGGGCGGAGCCCCGGAGGGAGGCGGGGCACAGGGGCGGGGCTTCGGCCTGGGCGGAGGGCCAGAGCTAGGAAAAAGGGAGGGGCGGAGCCCCAGAGGGAGGCGGGGCACAGGGGCGGGGCTTCGGCCTGGGCGGAGGGCCAGAGCTAGGAAAAAGGGAGGGGCGGAGCCTCGGAGAGAGGCGGGGCACAGGGGCGGGGCTTCGGCCTGGGTGGAGGAAGAGCGCTCGCCGATGGGGAGGGGCCGGGCTTGAGTGCTTTCTCTTCCTCCCATTTCGTTTCGCGCCCTCGGTGGCTGCAGAGCGGAGTATCGCGGCAGCCAGCACCAGGTGAGAGAGCAAAGTTGTGGGTGTGTGGAGTTTATGGGACCCCGGCTGGCTGAACCCTCCAAGCTCCGCCTGGGAAGTGAAGGAGTTCAGGGGCGGCCAAAGGGAGAATGCACTAGCTTCCTTGCCCTGTAACCCTCGGGCCTCTAGGTTAGCGAAGTTGTCTGATGTCACTGCGTGCGGGTGGGAGCCCCCGGGGATATCCCATCCACCGTTTCCAGCCGTCTTCGCGTTACACACTGGCAGCTAGATTTGGGGGAAAAAAGACAAAAAAACTGAGTGGGGTCGGGGGCACCAGAGCCAACTCATGCGCGAGGCCCTACCTCCTCTTGGTAAACATGCATGGGAAGCCGTGGAGTCTTGTCTAGGCATCCCCACCTCCTCCCTAGGATTGGTCAACAGGGTGCCATGCACCGCGGCAGGAGGAAGCTACAGGTGTCAAAGCTGGTTTTGCACCAGGTGATCAGTGACTGGGTGCCCAATCCCCCTGAGTCCCCATCTCCTAGTTTCTGTGCCCCGTAGTCGGGAGTGGGTGGGGTGGGTGTCAGATTCCCATCTACAGCACACTGGGTTTCCTTCTCCGTGGATCCCTTGCCTTAGATCGAAAGTCTCAACTCTCATCGGAAAAGGGGACCAGAATAGGTTCCCAGGCTCCCTGAAGGCCCTGCCCCCAGCTCGGGATTCGGCCCGACCCGCAGCTGGAACGTTCACAGTGGCGGTTTGCTCGCGGGACCCCGGAGTCGTGAGCCGAGACTTTATTTAGAGCTTTGGAAGGGGCGGGGCCTGTTCTCTGAGAGTCCAGCTAGGCCCCCTAAAGCGCAGACTAGGCGGGGCGCCCTCGGGCCGGCTGGGATGGCGCCTTCCCGGTGATGCTGCTCAGAGTGGGCCCTAGAAGGAGTAGATAGTTTGAACATTGGTGGCTAGGTAGATGCTTGTGCTGATTGCGGCCCTCCTCCGCATTCACCATATGTTTGCCTTCATCAGACTCCTCAGACCGGTCCGGGTGGCACTTGCATGTTTCCCAGGCCAAAGAGTTGTAAGGGGACAGTTTGACTTGTTTTAACATGCAGTAAGAGATGAGATTAGGTAAACTGAAAGCTGTGGGATGATCCTACATTCAACATTAATGCCAGCTGCTGCCTTAACAACAAATGGTGCAAGGGTTGGTGGCCAAGGGGGAAGAAAAAATCATTAGCTGGTGTGATCAAAGTGTGCATGCTAGACTCTATAGTGTAGACATTGGCATGTAGTGTAGACAAAAGGCAATAGAGAGTAGGATATTTAATATAGTAAACAAACGTGAGTATCGCTCAGTTATTTTTGGTACCGTGACAGAATCAACTGAACACACCATATATAAGACCAGGAGGTTAGCTACAAGGAGACATGCAGAGATCCCACTTTGTCTAACCCAGACAGATGTTCTGGGAAACACAAAATAAGAATAATATTTTTTTAGTTTGAAAACTCCACCAGAGTTAAAAGTATATATATAATTTGACACATTGCTATAATGAAAAAAATGCATACACTATGTAAGATGGAGACAATCTTGTAAATTCCAGGCTGTTGTTGAGTGATAGAAAATAATTGTGACAAGGCCTTGGGGACAGGTCTTGTTAGTGAGGACCTCATCACACAGAAATGAAGCCTGGCATTGTACAAGGTACTTGGCAGCCAAAGAAAGAAAGACGAGAAAGTACCGAAGTCCCTGCTGTAGGAGAAAAGAAAGACTGGGAGAGGTAGGGTACATAGGGGGAAGGGGTGGTGAGATTTGAATAGTACATTCAGTTTTCTTGTCATATATTCTTTTCAACATTCAGGCTAAAGACATATACTCTTAGAGCTTTGTCTACACTGTGTGTGTGTGTGTGTGTGTAACAGTGAAATGTTTATAATGAATTTAGGTTCTTTCTGCTATCTTGTTGGTCATTATGAATTATAAACAGGAATATGATACACATCCTTTGGGTGTGTTTTCATATATCTATCTTGGTTAGCTTCATGAAAAATAAATTGGTGGAGTAAAATGTGTGCAGCCTAAAATTTTGATAAATATCGTCAAGTTGTGTCCATCAGCATGCCTGCCATCAGTGTGTAGGTGATGGTACGTGCTCCTTGGAGACTAATAATGATCCAAGAAATGGTTTGTTTCCTTCAGTGACAGCAAGAGATGGAGCGACATGCGAGCCTGGGCTCCACGCTATAGTGATGAAGGTACTGGTAGAGGAGTTAATCTAGAGTGAGACTGAAGGACATTTCAAGATGGCCAAAGAAGAGCCCACAAGTGTCTCCAGAGACTTACAGGAGCTACAGAGGAAGCTGTGTTTCCTGCTGGAGTCTTTCCAGAACAACTCGAAGGTCAGTGTCCAATGCCATCCACATTGGGAAACCGAATTAACCCTGGTCCTAACAAGGCAGGGCATGGTTTCTTTCTCAAACAGGAATTTACAAGTAGGTTGGTGATCTTCCTTGGACTGTGACCTTCATATCCACGCTCACTGTGGCTGCTAGAGCATCTGACACTCAAGGCAACAGGACAGCAGGGGAGTGGGGCAGCAGGGGAGCGGGAAGCAAGATGATTTTCAAGGCACCTCCAAGTTCAGGATGATTCCTGGAAGTCGCAGGGTACTGCAGAGCACTTCCAGTTATACTCCGTATAATGCAGAGTTTGGTTGGATACTCGCCCTCCGTGGCACCTGCCACTTTCCAGCTAGATCTAAGGGAGCCACTCGCAGTCCGCACAGCAGACAGTGCTCTTCCCTTTGAAAACTTTGGCTCACCTGTTCCCCTAAGACAACGAGCCATCCAATACCTAGTTTAAGATCTGAGTTTTGTGTTCCACTAGAAATCCATCATCCAGCAGAAATTACTGGAGTCGCAGGTACCCTAACATTTTTTAGTACCTAGCCCTAACCCTAAGTACCAAAAAGCAATGGGCTATTTTTAAGAATATATCTTAGTTAATATATTAAAAAATAGTGTCATTTTGACATGTAGCCATTATAAAAATTAATGGAAAAGAAAATATTTTTCATTTCTTTTCGAACTAATTCTGAAACCTAGACCGTAATTTACCCTTATAGGACTATTGTGATGTAAATTAGCAGTGTTTTTGGTGTTCAGTCAGTCACTCAGTGCAGTGAGATTTGAGATACTGTATTTCTTGCCTATGTATCGTTATTGTTTTCCTCTGCATGCTTTCCAGCATTTAAATAGAATGCTAGAACTGAGGAGATGGTTCAACTGGCGAGTCTCTTGTCTGGCCATGGTGAGAACATGCTTGAATTTCCAGCACTCACAGAAAGATGCGTGTAGGAGCACATCTCTATAACTCCACTGTTGCTATGGCAAAATGGGAGGTGGAGGCAGCAAGGTCCCAGACAGCTTGTGGCCTACTATTCTGTCTGCTCAGTGCCAAAACAGCAGCAACAAAGCAAAACCCAAGGAGACCCTGCTTCAAACAACGCAGTGGGAGGCAAGGGCCCACACTTGAGGTTGTCCTCAGACCTCCATGTGGGCACCACTGCATGTATGAACTCACATGCATGAAGGCACACACATGCTCTTACATTCTATATACATAGACACACAAAAAAAGAAAATTTAAAAGTAAACAGTACAAAAAAAGTAAACAGTACTAGAAAGCTAATGCTATTAACATTTTGTTGTATGTCTTTCTAGACGTCTATGTCAAGTACATGTAAAAATGTGTATGCATATAAAGTGATATAAACTGTTTTGTGACTTCCTCCCTCTATTGGACAGCACAGCGTCACCAGCTTCTATGAAACAGACATTTTGCCATCTAAAGCCATATGCTTCACAGAGTCCTTCTTTGCGCTTGCTTCAGAATGCATTTGGCATACTGCCAAATTTACCAGGCTCTTTTTCAAATGGACAAGCAGCTGTTTCATTGGCTGTCTGAGGCTCTTTGATGAGGTAGCTCAGGAAGGACGGTCCTCATGGCCTTTGCGCGTTTATAGTTCGTTTTCATGACTCGTGCAAGATCATCATGGACACTGGATTAGCAAACACCAAACAAGCCGCGATTCCGTAGTAAACAGGGAATGCCTCAGGCCCTTCAAGCTTCCAGTCGCAGTGGTTTTGTGAACAGATCAGTATTGTGTCCTTGTTTTAGGTGTGTTTCTGGAAAGATGCATTAATCAATATAATGTACATTGTTGGTTGTTCACATTGAGCTTAAGGCTAGCAGCAGGCTAATTCATGTCTCAAGCAAACACATGCATTTTCTTCATAAGGAACATTAACAGAAAGATACTGGTGGTGATAGTATGTATGTATTTTAAATAGTGGGATTGCTAACCGAAAGTCAAAAATGTGAATTTTGTGGCATTAAATAGCCCACTGTACAATAGTTTAGCTCTTCAGTATCCCAGAAAAGCTCATGTGCTAAAGGCTTGGCCCAGGACGAGGTTGTGGGGGAAGATGGGTGGAGGGCGGAGTCTTCAGATGTGGGGCCAAGATGAACTTCAGGTTCAAACCATAACAACCTGGGAATATTCTTGTCAGATGGCCCAATCCTGACATCTAAGATGCTCAAAGGACTGATCCAGGTTAGAGATAAATTTAAGTGAGTAGAAAAAAAAATAAATCCTCAAACATGGGACTTGCAGAGGATAAGAGCTAACTGCCTACCTATTAACCTGATTGAGACCTTACTAACCCTGTACCAGGCATTTAGCATGTCTTAGTTAATATTTATACCTACCTTCTGAGGTTGGCATTCCAAATCAGATGGACTTTCTTCTTATCCTGCCTTTCAACAGCTCAGCTGCATGCACTGGAGTTAGGATGGAGCTAGATAATTATCAGGCTAGCCTACTCCCAGAAAGGTGGGAAAATTGTCAGTTGACTATGGCCTGATGTTCTCAGGTGGTCTTGAGATGGAACTGTTTCTTCTACAAGTTTTATATATTAAATTAAGTTAATTGTCATTTAAAAAATATTTATGTGATGTGTATGTGTGTGCTGAATGGTATGTGTCTGAATGCATGTATGTGCACCACATGTGTGCAGTTACTGAAGAGGCCAGTAGAGGGCATTGTCTCTCTGGAACTGGAGTTACAGGGATTGTGAACTGCTCTGTGAGTTCTGGGACCTGAAATCTAATCCTTGGCAAAAGCAGTGGGTGCTCTTAGCCACTGAGTCACCTCTCGAGCCCACAGGTTATATTAATATAGAGTCATTTTGGAGGAAGAGGGAAAGCAAAGCACCTATTCGCTTGTTTCAATCAGATTCTCTGTTGCTTTGATGAATAAAAACCTGAGAAAGAAGTAAAGGAGGAGGGATTTGGTTTTGGCTCAAGGTTGTAGACCATCCTGGTACAGAGAGCAGGATAGACAAAGGAGCCCACATCATGCCTGCCAGGACGCAGGGGGTGTGGTGGACATAGACAGACATGGAGTGAGACAGATCACCTTGGGAACACATAGGGTAAAATGTAGACCCAAGGACATGCCCCCAGTGACCCTCTTCCTCCAACTAGGCTCTAGCTCCTATAGTTTCCACAAGCACCAAAACCAGCACCAGCAGCTGGGGACCCAGGCTTCAGGACATTATGTCTGCAGGAGTCACTGTCACTAACAAACACTTTGGTGGTGATCTGGGTGAGGCTTCTGACCTTTCAGTGTGCAATGTTTACATAATTGTGAGTGTGCAACAGAGATGTCCCCTGAAAATCTTCACCTAACAGGAGATTGGGGCTGGGACTTCCTATTGGGACTCCAGATGAGAGAGGTAAGGGAGAATGGGGAAATAGAAGGATCCAGAGGGTCCTAGAAACCTACAAGAAGACCATCAAGGCTGGCAGATCTGGACCTAGGGGTGTCTGCTCAAACTACTGTACCAACCAAGGACAATGCATACAGTAAACCTAGAACCCCTACTCAGATCTAGCCAATGAACAGCACATTCTCCGCAGTTGTGTAGAGGGTAGGGACTGCCTCTGACATGAACTTTGGTGCCCCATATTTGACCACTTCCCCTTGGTGGGGAGACCTGGTGGCACTCAGAGGAAGAGTAAGCAGGCTACCAGGATGAGACCTAGTAGGCTGTGACCATATGGTGGGGGACGAGATCCCCTCTGTCACAGACCTAGGAGAGGGGAATAAGGTGAAAGAGGGAGGGGGGGGGAACGGGAAAATACAAGTGAGGGGATAACAGTTGAGATGTAATCTGAATAAATTACCTAAATTAAAAAAAAATAGTATGACCACAGCAGAAGTAATTGTGTACTTTTATTTTCAGTTGGTATGGGGGCTGTTTTTTCATACCAAAGTGTGAGTCTTCAGAATAATTTACATGTGGCACTAGAACATCAACAAAGGACATCAGATTGACATACTATAATTTGTGGGAAATGTAGGCAGTTTCTTTCCCCCATGTAGTTTGTGCTCTTTCCTAACAACTTAATGAGCTCTTTGAACTTGAGATGAGACTAGATAGGGACCCAGACTAGAATGGGCGTGAAATTGCTCCATCCTGTCTGGAATACATGGCTAAGTTTTGTCTTACTTCTAGAATTCAAGAAGGAGGAACCTACTCAAGATGGTTTAAGCAAGCAAAGAGGTAGGATCCAAGACTTTAGGAGAATCTGAGCCTTCTTCAGGAGCCATGGGAGGAGTAAAGCAGGCCTATCTCAGGACTAGAGCAAACCAGGGTCAGGCTGGTGACTGGGGCTAGACGTAACTCTCAACATGGCCTCTTCCGTGGGCTGCAGTGCTGCATTCCCGGACTCTGCAGGCCACATTCCTTGACTTTTCCATTCATGTGGGCAAACATGGTTGTCCAGGCTCGTACCCTCCTTTCCTCACATCTCCTGCACCTGTTGAAGATCTAGAAGTTTCCATTTCCTATTCATAGAAACAAAGGGTTTGGCTGGTACATCCACCTGAGGCTGTGGAGATGGCTGTTGGACTGGGATCTTTGATTTCCTTTGAAATGCATGTGGCTTATGGGCGTCTTCCTACTATGGGAGGGAGTTTTCAGGGCAGAGGAAGACACACAGATCATGAGAGGGTGGGTTACCAGCAGAGTGTAATCTGGGAGCAGTTGTTACTGCTTAGTGCCCCTGACTTGTGTAATGGTCCTGACTGCTGTCTCTGTCCCCTGTTCACTGGGCCCTTCTCATATAAGAAACAATTGCCTTCCGTTCTCACAGTAGAGTTTTCCTGGCTGTGAATAGCCTTAGGTAGAACCATGGTGTCACAAATCCTGACCACGTGGCCCCGACTCTGCAAGCTCGCATGTTAGAGAGCATTTATAAATAAATCACCTTTGTCTGACCTTGGGTCCATTAATTCAGTTGGTTCCAGCTCCTCTTATCTGGGATGAGCAGCACCAGGCCTTGGTCTGCTGTGAGGATTATCTCAGATGCCATTTGAGAAGGCTTTTACACTGAGCCTGGCTAATGATGGTGCCATGTTCTCCAGTCTAGCATCCTGGGTTATTCAGTGCAGCCCACCTCAGTAAAGCATGGGTAGGAGGCCCATCTCTACCTCCAGGTTAGCGAAGAAAAATTGCAGGGTGTGCCACTGCATGCTGAACCCTCTCCTATTCTGTCCCCAGTCGTGGACCCTCTGTTGTTAGCAAAGTGAAAAGTGGTGATGTTCGAACCTTTGGAATTGAGTATTGTTAGCTCTTCATCAGCTGTCCTGCAACCTTGTAGGGGAAAACACATGAAGAGATATAGGGAGCGTCTGAAGTGTTAGCTGCTAAGCCAGGCAGGCACACTTAGGAGAAAAGCCCTAAACCCCCTATACTGACATACTTTCAAAGGAGCCTTTGCTTTTCCTCAATTAAAACTTACGGAAGAAAGGGGTTGCGAAGATGGTCAGCAGGGGAAGAGCTTGAGGCTTGAGATGGGTTCTCAGAACCTTCATTAAAAGAGAATCCGGGAGTGATGGCTTATACTTGTATGCCAGCTCCAGGAGTGGAGACAGGCAGATGGAGCCCCGGGCCTTAGTGGCCTGCCAGTCTACTCTACTTGGTATGTTCTAAGCCAGTGATAGACCTTGTTTCAAAATAAATGTGGCTAGTGGCTGAGGAACATCTGAGGTTATTTATTTATTTATTTATTTATTTTTTTGGCCTTCAAATGTGTCACACATACATGTGCATCCAAATTAGGAAAGAGAGGGAGAGGAAAGGACATGCTCAGAGGACTTCATGTTGCTGTTTTCATTATTGTCTGCTTTTTTTTTTAAGCTTTAGAACATGTCCTTTATGACCTTGAGCTGAGCATGTCCCCAAATCTGTTTGTTCTTCCTTCTTAAACTGAGCATGCTCAGGAACGTGCTTACCCTAAAGTGTTGTTGTATATGGATAAGTGTAGGCTCTCTGAATAAAGCCCCCGTGCTTCCTCTGTTGGAAGAAGGTGTCACTTTGGGAATGGCTCCTGTGTCTCACCTGCTGAAGTTGGTAAGCCTTCTTGGCCATGCCTGGTTTGGCTTTGCACTTGGCAAGATGGAAACTCACTGAGACAGGCTATTGAAAAGGTACCTTGAACCTGTGTTTAATGAGTATACCTGTTAGATGCTGATGAACCATGCTGTCTCTTTCCACAACACTGTGACCTGACCAAGGCCGTTCTTGAGAAAAGCAATTCAGAGAAAAGCAAGTCCTGTGTTGAACAGCTTTGTCTTAGTTGCTTTTCTGTTGCTGTGATGAAATACCATGGTTAAAGCAACTCACAGAAGGAAGAGTTTCATTTGGGCTGATGGATCCAGATGGCTAAGAGTTGTCACCATCACATTGGGGAAACATGGCACCCAGACATGGTGGCGGGAATAGCTGAGGGCTCACATCTCAAATGAACTACAGGCAGAAACCAGAAAGCAATGACGTAATGCTGTGAGTCTTTAGACTATCAAAGCCTGCCCTTAGTGACATACTTCCTCCAACAAGGTCACATCTCATAAACCCACCCAGACAGGGCCACTAAGTGGGATCAATTATTCAAATATCTGAGCCTTTGGGGCCATTCTCATTCAAATCAGCAAATGGTTAAATCTATTGGTGCCAGGAACTGATTTTCCTTTCCTTCTTTCCTTCCTCCCCTCCCCTCCTCCTTTATATATATATATTTTTAATTTTTATTAATTTATTCATATTACATCTCAATTGTTATCCCATTCCTTGTATCCTCCCATTCCTCCCTCCCTCCCGCGTCCCCCCCTACTCCCTTCCCCTATGTCTGTGACTGAGGGGGACCTCCTCCCCCAGTATATGTTCATAGGGTATCGAGTCTCTTCTTGGTGACCTATTATCCTTCCTCTGAGTGCCACCAGGCCTCCCCATCCAAGGGACATGGTCCAATATGGGGCACCAGAGTTTGTGTGAAAGTCAGATCTCCTTCTCCACTTAATGGTGGAGAATGTCCTGTCCATCGGCTAGACTGGGTAGGGGTTCGAAGTTTACTGCCTATATTTTCCTTGGCTGGTGCCATAGTTTGAGGAGGACCCCAGGGCCCAGACCTGCCTGTAGTTTTCCAGGACCCTCTGGATCCTTCTATTTCCTCATTCTCCCAGGTTTCTCACACCTAAAGTCTCAATAGGATGTCCTCTCCTCTGACCCACTTTCCTGTTAGGTAAAGTTTTTCATGGGGACGTACCCCTTGGACTAGTGTCTTGATATAACTGAGTATATACCATTTGACTCTTTTTGCTTCTGGATGAACTAACTCATTATGATAATTTCTAGTTCAATCCATTTGTCCACAAATTTCGGAAATTCCTTGTTTTTAACTGGAGGAATCTCCATACCTGATCTCAAGCTGTACTATAGAGCAACAATAATTAAAACAGCACGGTACTGGCACAGCAATAGGCTAGTGGATCAATGGAATCGAACTGAAGACCCAGAGATGAATCCACACACATTTGCTCACTTGATTTTTGACAAAGAAGCCAAATCCATTCAATGGAAAAATGACAGCATCTTCAACAAATGGTGCTGGTCTAACTGGATGTCTACATGTAGAAAAATGCAATTAGACCCCTATTTGTCACCATGCACAAACTCAAGTCCAAGTGAACCTCAACCTAAAACTAGAGACATTAACCCAGTTAGAGGAAGAAGTGGGGAAGAGTCTGGAACTCATAGGCACAGGAGACAACTTCCTGAACAGAACACCAACAGCCCAGGCCTTAACGTCAACAATTAATAAATGGGACCTTATGAGGCTGAGAAGCTTCTGTAAGGCAGGTGACCTGTCAAGAGAACAAAGCGACAGCCTACAGACTGGGAAAAGATCTTCACCAACCCTTTATCTGACAAAGGTCTAATATCCAAAATATATAAAGAACTCGAGAAATTAAACACCACCAAACCAAATAACCCAAGAGAGAAATGGGGCTCAGAACTAAACAGAGAATTCTCAACAGAGGAATATCAAATGGCGGAGAAACACTTAAA
The DNA here is from genome assembly GCF_964271855.1 of Acomys minous. Lineage (NCBI taxonomy): Eukaryota > Metazoa > Chordata > Mammalia > Rodentia > Muridae > Acomys > Acomys minous. Next base: position 78,908,189 of record NC_140484.1, on the reverse strand, counting down.
GAAATGCTCAACCTCCTTAGTCATCAGAGAAATGCAAATCAAAACGACACTGAGATTCCATCTTATACCCATCAGAATGGCTAAGATCAATAACTCAGCTGACACCACATGCTGGCGAGGATGTGGAGAGAGAGGAACACTCCTTCATTGCTGGTGGGAATGCAAACTAGTACAACCACTTTGGAAAGCTATCTGGTGCTTTCTCAGAAAAATGGGAATAGGGCTTCCTCAAGACCCAGATATTCCACTCCTTGGAATATACCCAGAAGATGCACTACCACACAACAGGGACATATGCTCAACCATGTTCATAGCTGCCGTATTCATAATAGCCAGAACATGGAAACAGCCTACGTGTCCCTCAGTAGAAGAATGGATAAAGAAACTGTGGTACATTTACCCTCCCCCCTTTTAAAATAAGGCTTCAATAGAACGCCCAGGCTGACCTCAAACTCACCATTCTCTCACCTCAGCCCCCCCAAGTGCTGGAATTAGAGCTGTATCAATGTGCCAGCATTCCTGCCTTAATTGTCACTCTTTAAAAATAGTGTCTTTGCATTTCCCAATGACCGGTTTTGGGGGTGTTTAGAGCCCAGATTCAGAAGAAGGTCTGAAAGGATTTGAAGTAGGACAGTCTTACCTTTTGTTTCTTGAATCCCCATGTCAAACTGTCCTCAGTTCCTATTGGTTTCTCATTTGTCATTTAACCTTCAGGCTACATCCCTCCCCTCCGCCCCTGGCCCAGATTTGGCCGTTCATACTCTTACTTGATTTCCTGCCAATCTCCCTAATAGCCTCTTGCACACCCATCCCAGGTTCATCTTACTTAAATTGCTCCTTTGCGTCTGTCACACCTTGGCCACATGCTCTCAATTTACCTCTTATTTTAGCTAGCTTTCTCTGGAGATAAAGCTTATATATTCCAATAGATATATTTGAGCCACATATACGATTTAAGGGGTTTTATTAAAATGTTTTTATTTTTAAACAAAATGAGTCAGGGAGGTGGCTCTCACTTATTCTAGCATTCTGGCGCTGAGGCAGGAAGATTGCTAGTGCAAGGCTAGATTGGGCTGCATAGTCTGTCTCAAATTAAAAATAAATAAGGGAAACCATGGAATTAATTTTAATAAAATAGCTCAGGAAACCCGATATATCCCAAACTATAATTTAAGCCTGTAGCTGTAAGAAATTACTAATGATATGTCCTAAGTTTCCTTTTTTCTTTCTTTTTCTTTCCTCCTCAAACACATCTCAATTCAGGTATCCGATTTCTGTGGGAAATAGCTGATGTCTCTTCAGAATTCACAAAATTTAATTAAAAAACCCCCTCCACTCCCCACCCCCCACCTCACCACTACCCCCCTCCCCCACTGAATTCAGTATCAGTGAAAAGGCCCTGTCACTGTCATATTGGCCATGTGTGGCTGCTCTGCTGGTTTCTCATTGGCCAGACACCTTGAACACTGCTGGCTCCCTTCCCCCAGTGCCTGGCTTCCAGACATTCTTTTAATTATCAGGATTCAAAAAGGGCAGGTGAGCCTGTCAGGTGCCAAGGCAACATTTGCTAAGGATGTTCACGGACCAGACATGGAGAGCCTACAAGACCTAAGACAGGCCCAAGACTGCCGTCTGGCTGGTTCCAAAGCTATACTTTCTCCCTTTCGCCTTCCCTGCCTTAGTGCGGTAGCATGCTTTCAGGAGATTCCTGCTGGAGTTACCTGTTGCTACACAGCCGAACTGCAAGATCTTAGAAGGCAGCAGGCCAGAAGGCATTGTGCCAGGAAGTGAAATTTGCCAAGAGGAGGCTGTGTTGAAGGCCTAGAACAATGGCTGTGGCTCTTTGATGGCTTTATCTGTGTAAATAAGGCGAGCCATGCTTGGGTGCCATTACCTGAGCTATAAACTCTCTGGTTTCTACTTTGGCCTCAAATTCCCACCACTAGAATTATTTGGATGGATGTGGTTTGGAAAGAGGCACTTTTGTTTTGTTTTATTTTTCAAGACAGGGGTTTTCTGTGTAGTCCTGCTGTCCTGGAACTCACTCTGTAGACCAGGCTGGCCTGAAACCCAGAGATTCACCTGCCCCTGCTTTCCAAGAGCTAGGATGGTGGTGCCTGTACAACCACCTCCTTGTGGTGGAAAGAGGTGCTTTCTAACAAGAGCACTTTGTTTCGGCAACTGGCCTCCAATGCCCTAAAGAACAAAACACAAGAAGGGCTAGTTTTTGATGGAGGAAGCTCCAGTTTCCACCATTTTTTTAACTGAAAAATGTTTTCATATAATATATTTCACTTTGGTTTTCTCATCCTCCTCCTCCCAGGCCTTCAGCACCCACCCAACATTTGTCGCTTTAGTGAACAGGCTACCCTCTTCCCAAGGCTCAGGAGTGGGGAACCAAATTCCACGGAGAAGGCTGCTTTAGTACAGAGCTGATTTCCGTCGACTCCACAAGGATGAGTGTCCCCGAACCTTCTCAGGTCTTAGGGCTTCACTCTCCTCATTACTGGCATTAAAATCCATTCATTGAAAGACTCTATCATTCAAAAAACCTTCCTCTAGAAAAGTAACCACCAACCCAGCTCTAACCCCTGTAATCTATAACTGTGACCTGCCTGCATGATACCTTGGTGCAATAGTAGCACAACTGCTGTGGGAGTAACCACTCTGTGATTAGATTTAGGGCCCACTCCACAAAATGGAACCCATGCTTGACACTGGCCAAACACCTAGACTAGATAGGCCATAGGACTTGGGGGGGGGGGAGGGGAAGCAAATACTATTGTTCTGCTAAAGAAACAGCAAAAAAAAAATTACTCCCAACTACATTCTCTTATACTCATAGATCAGCCCTCACTCAGCCATCATCAGAGGAACATCCCTTGCAGTAGAAGGGAACTAATTCAAAGACCCACAACTGGAAAAGGTACAGAGAATGAGAGATTTTGGAATACTCAGTTGTAAATGGGATGTCTTCATTGAGCCCCTCCCCTCAGGGACCAGGGAGCTACATAGGAGAGGAGGCAAAAGGATTCTAAGATGTAGGAACCAGGCCCGACTGGGCTGCCTGCCTGTCTTACTGTTTCATGTCCTGTTTCTAGCAGCTTCCATGGCTGTGTTTATCTTGGTTAGCTAGTCATGTTTACTGCTCTGAGAACGTGCCCCTCCCTTCCTCGAGACTTTTCCTCCTGTGTGCAATCACCTCTTGAGGGATTTCACCTGGGGGAAGGATTCCTGTTTTGCTGCCTATAAGAAGGCTCTTTGGACTCTGAAAGGACAAGCATAATAAACCGCTGCCGCAGCTGCTGTTGTGGCTGCTGCTCTCTTAGCACGAAGGACCCGCTGTGTTAGTGTGTGTGTGTGTGTGTGTGTGTGTGTGTGTGTGTGTGTGTGTATGAGTTAAATCCGCAGTTCCTCGTCCTCAACTCAGTACCGTGGTGGCGCGGGCGTCACACTAAGAGCCGGAGGGGATGGAAGAGTTGAAGGAAACAGAGTCTTCCAAACACAACAAAGGCTGATGCACATATGAACTCAGAGGCTGTGGCCTGCATGTGCAGGGCCTGCACACATTCAAGCTAGACAGCATCTGAGCACTGAGAGGGGCAAGTGCACACCAGCTCCCACTCCTACCCAATGGAGTCTCACTGGGTATACAAGCCACATTTATGGGTGGGTCCCATGCCAAGCAGTAGATGGCCAATGTGAAATGGACTCAATGGTATTTTTGTAGATGTTTTTAATTTCATAATACTTCGAGCATTTTTTTTGTCTTATTGGCCTTTTGCTTGTATATTACTGTTTCTGCTTTTGTGTTTTTATGGATTTTGTGTGTTTCCTGTTTTTTTCAATGTTTTGTTTGTTGTCTGTTTAAAAGGGGAAGCATGACTGTGGCCCACTATGACGTTCAGATTGGTTCCATAGCAACACTGATGTGTGGCATAAAAGTCTTAGCTTTGAATGTGCAGGCTTTGTCCCTTGGAAACTGGGTGACTCCAAATAAGCCATTTAGTCCGTTGCATCTCACACTTTAACATACACACAAATCACCTGTGCTCTTGTTGAAAAGCAGAGTTGGATGCAACCAGTGCCAGGCGGGGCCTGATGCTCTACATCTTCAATAAGCTCTTGAGTGCTGCTCAGTAGCTAGGACTTATCTCCTCTGTTCCTTGGTGACCTCAGCCATGAGAATGTTAGCTGCAGAGCAGTAGGAGCATTGTGCACACATTGCACACATAAGGGGGTGTTTTTCCGAGAAGGTGTGTGTTAGGCAAGAGAGTGGTGATATGACCTTTCCTCCTCTCACAGGACTTGACACTAGTGGGAACCTCACACTTGCCACCCTTGCCACAGTTGCCTTATGCTGCTGTCAGGTGCCTCATGTCTTGGGAGATGTTTTGCCCTGATGCCTGTGAGTCTCTGACTGTACTTCTCACAGGTTGGGTAGACCAGTTCAATCTGCGATGCAGACACAACTCTCAACCCTGGCTCTTTGTCCTTTGTCTGCAGGTGGTTGCCTTTATGAAGTCTCCTGTGGGTTGTTACCTGGACAGGCATCCCTTCCTGGCTCTCACCGTGCTGATGTTTGTTACCATGTCAGCTATCCCTGTCGGCGGCTTCCTGCTCCTCGTGGTGCTCACCTCCCTGGGTGCTCTCATGGGGGCCAGCTTACTAGAAGGTACTCAGCCCAATGTTACTGGGAAGTAACTCAATAAGGTGGGTGGAAAGTATTTATTGAACATCTGCCATTCTTATCAAAGAATCCACTTTTCTGGTCCAAGGAAGCTTGTCAGAGTAGTTCAAGCACAGGTTTTTGTGTTCCATAAGTGTCCATCACCATAGTTGTGATTTGGGACACGACTTACTCCTTATGAGCCTCAAATTGGACAGGCCACAAAATGCACAAAGAGACCCCAAAGGTAATACAGTTTGGGAACAGTAGGGAATGGAGGCAGTCAGAGGCCAGCCAATTGACACCTGAAGCTGAGGCCTACTCAGGTGTTGAACTTACTGCTATTTTAAATGTCAGAATGTGAGTTTTTATGGGGAATCTCCTGATTTAAAAAATCTGAATTAGCTGTCATTACTTTAAATCCCCTGGCCCCGGGTCTTCTCATTTTCAGTCTGTTTCACAGAAAGACACCTCCTAATCATGCTCTTCTCCTAGGCCTGGTCATCTCTGTTTGCGGCCTCTCACTGCTCTGCATCCTCTGTGGCTTGGGCTTCGTATCACTTGCCATGTCAGGGATAGCCATGGTGTCCTATCTGGTGGTCTCCTGCCTCATGAGCTACTGGTTTTCTCTCAGGTAAATACATGTCCATGGGACACTTAACGTTTGGCCATTTGGGGCATGCACACAGATAACTCTAATCCCACTTAGTGTCTAGCAGCCAAATTATAAGAGATAGATGTTCTTCACAGGTCCTCATAGGCATTAGATGTCAGGTACACATTTGCAGTAGAGTTTCATAGTACATACATACATACATACATGCATGTATGCATACATATATGCATACATACATGCATCATTGCTACCCTCGACCATAACCCATAGAGTTCATCTCATTGCTGTCGTAGCTTCATGAGGCAGTTACTAGTTCTTCTAAAAAGATGCCTACTTAGTTGGCAAAGGCCAACTTGGGGTAGAGTTTAGGAGGGTTGGGAGGGAGGGAAACAAAAGGAGAAAAGAAGCTCACTAGTCAGGTTGCCATGCCTACTGCCCAGGGAGGTACAGGAGTTGGGAAGCTGCTGTCCCACAGTCTCCCTTGGGCTCCCCTGCTCATCACAGTATGTGCTTCTTAGCACATTGAATGTGGCTCATGTGTACTCTGTAGATTCCCCTCTACCCCCTGCCCCTGTCTCCAGTGGATCTTGACAGGAGAAACATGATCTTTTTAGATGCTGGTAGGAAACCCAGCAGTGTTGAAGTGCTCAGGAGACAGTCAGTCTTTTATAGTGTGCTACCCCCAACTTGCTCAAGGGATTTTCAAAGGCCACTATTTCTTGATTTTTATGTGCTATGTATAGATTTTAGACTTTTAAATCTCCATGTGCTGGGTGTCTTGTGTTTCGCTTAAGTTCTCACCAACTTGAGTATTTGCTTAGTGCCAAGTCTCTGCTGAGCACTTCCTAGCCTCATCTCATGCACTCTTGAGGTGAGCCTCATTCTGTGATAGGAAAACGAAAGCCAAGTACTAAAGCTGAGAATAGCAAAGAAGGGACTCAAATCCAGGTCAGTTAAGTCTGGTAAAACTCTCAGCCAAAATATAAAGTGGCTATAAAATATAGATATACCAACAATGTCTGGAAAGGGACCGATAGTAAATATTCTAGGCCATTTAAGCCGTGGCCAGCCCCTCAGCTCTGCTACTGTAACATGAGCGCAGATAATAAGCAAATAAACAGATGTGCCTGTGTTGCAATAAAACTTTATTTCAGACTCTACACAAACAGATGGCTTGTCGTATTTGACCCCTATGGCCATGATTGATCTGCCAGTCCATGCTCTAAAAATGTCACAAGTACCCAGAGCTTTAGTCTTCTTACAGAATAGCCCTTGAACACCTTAACAGAAGAGCCTCTCGTTGCTTGTCTAGCATGGTCAAGGCCCTAGGTTTGATCCCTAGCATCCTCCTCTCCCTCAAAATGTCATCCTGCCATTAACCATGTGTTTACTTATCTGTGATCTTAAATTGCTCAGGAGTTGGCTCAGAAGATTGCTTAACTGCTAATCCTTGGACTCATAGGTAGCTTCTCACAAGTTGCTTTGATCGCTATCGGTTTTAAAGGCCCCACTGTGCCCTAATTGGCTTATTGAGGGCAATGCTTGAGGCCAGAATCCCTCCCTGCACTCAAACTCTGCTTTAATTTGGCTACATGCTTAGAATTACACTGTAGAAAGTAACGCAACAAGGTGCTAAGGAGATTGCTCAGGTGGAAAGTACAAGCCAAAGGATCTGAATTGGGAGTCCCAGAACCAACATAAAAATGCCAGGCACAAGACGCACTTGTGATCTCAGCACTGGGGAGGCATAGATGGTTAGATTGCTGTGGCTTGCTGACCAGCCAGCCTAGCCTAATCAGAGAGTTCCAGGCCAATGGGAGACCCTGTGTCAAAGGAGGTAGACATTGGTCTTGAGGATGATACATGTGAGAATGTGCCTACACACAGATGTGCATTCACACACACATGCTGGTACATACACACACACACACACACACACACACACACACACAAACACACACACATTTAAAAAGAAAAAAAGGCAAAATCAGAATGGTGTTTGTCAGTGGAGAGGCTCAACGTGGTCTCCCCTCCCTTCTTCCCAACAGAGGCATCAGGCCCTCTGTTCCCATTTGGACAGAAATTCCCAACTTCTTGTTCTCTGGACTCACTTCATCTTCTCAAAAGCTACTAAAGCATCCAAGGAGTGGGTTCAGTACTTTGATAATAGTCCCTCTGCAACCTATAATAGCAACTACGAAACTGCCCGTTTACTTAAAAGGAGAAATCACCCATCCATAAAAAACATATATTAATGAAAAATGGTTGTATTTTACAAACAAGATGAATTTATCCTGGTCACACTGTCTTACATTTTATCAGTAGCTTTCTCTGTTTTGCCTCCAGCGACATGGCCAGAGCTGGCCTGGAACTCATGACAGAGTTTAGGCTAACCGCAGTCTCTCAATCCTCCTGCCTCTGCCCCCTTCCCAAGTGCTGGGGTTACAGGTGCACAGTGCCACCCCTGGTTGTCATAGATCTCTTCCCTATATGCTCTGATGGGATGAGCAAGACTCTGCATCTGTACATCTGAAAGAAATCTTTGAAGAGGCCTGAGCGTCACAGTGCAGCTGAGAGAGGAGAAACTGTCTACAAAGGGCTGTGGATATTCTCTGATAGTATACCTGAACTCCGTAAAGAGTAACTGCTTTGTATAGTGAAAATATGACAACTTTTTACTCTTTTAATAATATATTCTGGGTAGATCTATACCATGCATAGTTGTGTGACTCTATGCCTTGATCACAAAGAGTTGTGATAAATCAGGCATCCTTGGAGGACTCCTGTGTCAGGAAAATCTTTAACACTCAAGATAAAGATAGTCCCTCACTGACTGACGCAAAGCACAAGAGAAGAAAGAGGAGCCAGCAATTCATCCGTGACCTAATGGGGCTGACTCTAAAGTAGGAAAGATAACACTTTAAAAAAAATTCTTTTAGCAAAAGGAAAGAAATTTTAACATGGCCTTACTTAGGAAAGCACACTAGACAGTTTCTAAGCAGTACATTGTGAACTTCTCTGTAGATAATTTTAATGTCAAAGGCTCTACACACATTTCCTAGAGCCTGCAGGCTGCAGGAGGGGGAAAGAAGTGAGGGGCCAGGGCAGTTTATGTCTTTGTAGAACCACCCAAGTCATTTACCCCACATCCCACTGGGTCTCCCCAAAAGGCCAGAGTGTACCTGCCCTCCCCTTATCCAGCTCAGTCCAATACTACAGACTGAATTTAGAGTTCAAGCATCTGAGGCAGGCACTCTCTAGGTCTTTAAAATTATTATCAGCCGGGCACGGTGGTGCACGCCTTTAATCCCAGCACTCGGGAGGCAGAGGCAAGTGGATCGAGGCCAGCCTGGTCTACAAAGTGAGACTAGGACAGCCAAGGCTACAGAGAAACCCTGTCTCGAAAAACCAAAAAGAGAAAATTGGGGGGAGGGGGGACACTGGCCTTGAACCTGTAAATCTCCTTCCTGACTTAGACTCCCAAGCAGCTGTGATCACAGAGTCTGTCAGACTACCTAGTGCATCCTCACATCTTTCCTTACAAAGAGGAACAAAGGGTTCTTGTTTCTTGTTACCAGGTAGAAGTGTTTTCAGTGACAAGTAATTAAAAGCAAATTAGCTGGAGGTAGATACTAACTCAGATAGGGTTTTGTTTTTATTGCATAACCAAGAGATGGAGACAGACCAGGGCTGGTACAACTGCTGTGGTGTCGCCAATATGCCCAGTGCCTTCTGCCCTTCTTCATTGCCATCCTTAGTCCATGTGTTTGCGTCTTCATGGCCATAAGATACTTGCTACAGCTCCAGGTATAAACCCATGTTCAAGGTGGGGGTGGGGAGTGGGACACGTGTGAGAGAGCACATGAGCATGCAAGTGAGCATGAGAAGCCCTTCCTACCAAGCAAAGTCTCTCCCTAAATCTCTTCCTAATTCTTCCCAAGGACACATCGTTAGCCAGAACTTTGTCAGGTGTCAACTGCAAGCTGACTTAGAGAATTCAGTTTTCTTCTGTGGCAGGAGCTCACAGAAGACACCAGCCAAGAATGCTATACGTGTAGCCAGGCCATTCTCGGGGTTACTCCTGAGCTAACCATTTTGTCTCTTCACCCAACAGGCCACTGACACAGAAAAATGCCAACGTTGACTGTCAGCTGGCTATGAAGTCTGCAGACTTTGAGGGGCTCGACCAGGAATGACAGGCTGAATGGAACCAAAGATTGCTTTCTAAGCATTCGAGGAGTGCTCGCTCTTCCCCTCACCGCTCGGGCCTATGGCTCAGAGAGAGGGCTGGATGTGTGCTCTGCTTTTCCACCCACTGTGACCCAATTCCCATGATGGTAGGGTCACCTCCCCACCCCTCCCCACCCTCCAGTATGCAGTCGTGACCTTAGCTGAGACCTGAGCTTCCAGGATTGGAAGGCTTGACTGTTAGAGCTCCTGGTTGAGTCCCAGGCCCTGACTGGGGGTAAGGTAGATTGTTTTTGAAGTTTAATTTCTTTCTTTGTTGAGGGGGGTGAAGAAGTTGTTCTTCCCCAAGTCATTTGAAATAAGGGGTTAAAAAAAAATCCAAAGAGAACCAGCTCTTCTGCCTTACTTATTTTTTTTTTTATCAGAAAGAGCTGCAGCATTGAGGCCTTTAAAACAGTCTTAACCTCACAGCCAGGGGTCCTTTAGAAAAAACTCAAGGCCTAGTCTGTCGGGTACCTTGATTTTTGATGTATTTTCACTTGATATGTTTATATTGTTTAAAAGAGTTTGCTCTGCCAAGCCATTTCTTAACACACCAACAAAACCAAACACACGCTGAAAACTACAACACAAACCAAAGTCTATGAATTTTCCACTTCATTTACTGTGGTATTTTATTAAATATTTATTTGGTTCTTGCTATGCATTTTCTCCTACCTATTCCCATGTCAGGACATGCATTAATCAGATTTCTACTATTATGACAAAATACTAGAGGTAATCATCTTTATAAAGGAAAAAGAAATACAGCTCAAAGTTTAGCAGTTTTAGCACAGCGTCCCTTAGCCCTGTTAACTTGGGCCTGTGGTGGGTGATACATCATAACTGGAGTGCATGGCAGAGGCCTGTGATGACTGTAATACATCACAGCTGGAGGCCTGCTCGCCTCATCGTGGCTCGGGAGCAGAAACCAGAGTCTGAGGTCCCAGTAACCCCTCTAAGCTCTGTCCCCAGTGGCCTAACTTCCTCCCCTTAGACCCCATTCTCTAAGGATCCCTTCTATCCCACTAGTATTGTGGTCTGGTGGCTAAGGCTTTAACCACATGGACCTTGAGGACACAAAACCACTGCAATTTCTCTGTTGATTTGATGGAAGGTTTTGGGTAATATGGGGCATTAATTACTTTTTCTTGTTGCAGGGATCAAATACCCAACAAGTAGAAACTTTGGGGTAGAAAGGCTTATCTGGCTTACAGTTCAAGGGTCTTCAATCCATCAAGGTGGGGATGGCATGGCAGCAAGTCACAGTGCTCACGTGGTCAGGAAGCATTTAGAGGACTAGAAGTTGAGCCCAGATGACCACCTCAGGGCTTGCCCCTGGCAGCTGACACCAGAAACTGAACACAGGAGCCTGGGGGGTGGGGGTGGGGTAGGGGTCTTCTCCCATTCAAACCACAACACACAGCTTATTTAGTTGTTAGAGACCACACCCAATTCAAAGCTGTTCACAAAAAGGTTAGAGTGATGTGGAGCCATAATCCATTCATCCAGTCAACAGTGGGGAGATCGTTATCACTGTGTTTGAGACAGGGCCTCACAGTCCGGGCTGTCTTCGAGATCTTCATGCGTTGGGAGGATCTAGAGTTCACGTGACTTCACCTTACTTTCCTTACTGTGAGCTGCTTTTTCATCAGGTCTGTCCCCCATGGAAGCTTCTATACCTCTTCGGTGCACTCAGTACTTGACTAGAAAGCTGCCTTAGACCTGTAGTATATGCAAATTTCAGGCTTGGCTTTGATTGGACAGATGTGGCCATGTGACCAATCTTGAACCAATTGCAGTAGCCAATATAATAACATCTGCTCAAGTGGCACAGTACTCATAAGATCCAGGGGACTGAAGAGAGGCCAGTCAGCATGCTGGATGCTGAGGTCAGAGAGGAGGAAGGAGCCTCTTATAGAACTATCAGAAGAAAAGGAAAGTTTGCTGGCCCCAAAAAAATGAAGCCACTGGCCCCAGTGGGTGGACAGTCCTCAACTTTTCTGTGTCCTAGGCTATCCAGCTGTACTTGGCCCTGAAGGGGACCCATCCATTAGAGAACAAGAATTGCTTAGTGCTGTCAACACCGTGAGGTTTTAACAGTTACTCTTTCTTGAACAACTCTTTGCTTCATGCACGTGTCTCTGAACTGTGTATACTGTGGTCCAGACAGCTGGGTTCTCAAGTTTCATTCTTGGGGAACACAGAGGTCCTTGCTCCCAAGAGCAAGTTGTATTTGTGGTTTATTTATCACTGAGTAGTAACCTGCAGCAGCTGTTGGGGTAAAGGCACATACCAATATGAACAGGGTTGGGTTGGCTTCTTCTCTGAGGCATACTTGGGAAAGGATCTACACCTGAGCAGGCATGGTCATGACTCACATGTAGCTCCTGAGGGCAACAGAGTGAGGGCGCCAGCACCTTAATTCATGTCCCTTACCTTATGACAGCTCACCAAGTGGGAAAAGAGCCATAGCAAGAAAGACCTGCATTACACTTTTGAGTAACAGAGCCACGTATGCACAATTACATCTATCTTGTTGTGATTCCTGTTGTAAGTCTTGGGTCTGGCCCACACTAAGGAGAAAGAGTCACACAAGGGCATGGGAACCACAGATGAATCATGGGCTCCTTAGAGTCTGTAAGATCTTATACTGATACGTGCACTGACAAAAGGTGAAAGGGTGTTAAGTATGAGGGCCATTGCAGCCACAGAGATTAGAGGGAATGGCATGTTGCACTTCCGGTCTGGCTTGCCAGGAGGCGCGCTTCTGCGGAGGCTGTGGGCTCAAGCAACCATGGAGCACTCAGAGCCCAAAGAAGTGACAGGTGTAGATATGACACGACATGACAGGGCGACCGACTGACCCTCACCTAGCGGTCACCATGGGCTTCACAGGGTTCGGGAAGAAAGCTCGCAGGTGTGACTTGGAGGCCATGTTTGAGCAAACTCAAAAGACAGACGTGGAAAGGAGCCAGAAAACACTCACAGAACCAGTATTTGGAAGGCTGGGCCAGAGGTGGCTGTCACCATTGCTTGTTGACCCAGACAGTATAGAACTTTGTGACATACACTGAATGTGGCTGCTGCCATTGAGTACCTGCTTTAATGAGCTGTAGGAGATGCTTAATGAAGCCCTATTTCTAGACTGGTTTGACACCAGCGGGTTGGGTTGTAGGTGCCGCCTTGGGGTCTTCGGAGGACACTGTTGCTGTGCTTTCTTTGGATCCAACTCAGATCTCTCTTACAATAGAGGAAGGTCTGGAGCCCGGAACAACTGGACTCAAATCAGTCTGTGATAGTACTTGTCATGCTAATTTGTTTTGTTTGTTTATCTTCTTGTTTTTTGTAGTTTTGAGACAGGATCACACTCTGTAATCCTGACTTGGATCTCCCTTGTAGACCAGGCAGGCCTTGATTTATGGTAGTGTATCTCCCTCAGTCTTTGAATGCTGAGATTAAAGGAATGAGCCACCAATACCTTGAGCAAACCCAAATTCAATTTTAGTGACAAAGAAGAGATATGGGATCTTACTGTGTTACCCTGGCCTTGAACTCATGGACCAAGCTATCCTTCTGTCTCAGCTACCTGAGCAGCAGGTGTTACAGGAGTGTACCACTGTGCCCAGTAGTTGGTTTGGGCTTTAAAATGATGAATTGTGGGGCTGGAGGGTGGCTCAGCAATTAAGAGCTCTAGCTGGTCTTCCAGAGCACCTGGGTGGAATCCTAGCACCTACCTGATAGCTCACAGCTCTGAACTCCACCATCTGGGGATATGACGCCCTCTTTGGTCCTCTGTGGACACTGCATATATAGTGCCAGGCATAAATGGAGGCAAAACACTCCTACATATAAAAATAATAAATAAAATGCTAAAAAAAAAAAAAAAAGAATGGCATGCCATGGTTGTGAGGGAAGGTGTTTCTGGAGGGGGGGGTCACAATGGCTCTCTCGAAGGAACTTAGTGTGGCTGGGCTTGGTAAAAAGGCACATGGGGGGTAGGGGGTCAGAGGTTAGCACCAAAGCACTAGTTAGTGGTCAGACTTTTGAAATTTCATTTCTATTTTTTTTTAATTTCTATTTTCCTGTCTCCTTCATGTTTTCCTTCTCCCCTTCCCATGCTTCTTCCCCTTGCCATCCTCACTTACTCTTTCCACCAGTCTTCCCTCCCTACTCCCCCCCCCCCCCACCCCGCCCGCCACTTCTTTCTTTCTTCCTGATAACATACTGCTATAATGGGCCTGAAACTATGTAGTCAAAGCTTACTTCAACCTCTAGCTCCTTTGGCTCCAGCCTCCCAAAGGTTTGGATTATAGGTAAGTAATCCATGCCCAGATCAGATTTAGGAGTTTTATGGCTCACAGCCAAAGGGTTGGGGGCAGGCAGACACTGAGGACACAGGTTGGCGGTGGCTTTGACTTACCCCAGGCTGGAGGGGGTGAAGACCTTCCTTGCGTGGGCATCTAGAGGTGCCTGTTGGTGGGTTGGTGTAGGTGGAGATGAAAGGGGAGCAAAGGTTAACACCTAGATATTTAGCTTGAACCAGTGGGTGACTACTGATGCTCTTTCCTGAGATGGAGACTATGGAAAAATTCACATCCCAAACTGCTCCTGCTAGTCCAGCTGTGCCATTTGACACCAAAAGGATTCATCCAATAGAGAGCTAGCTTAGAGCAGGCTTTCAGCTGGGACACAAGATTTGGGAGTGTTTGCAAAGCTTTGCAAAACCCTTCTGGGGAGGCTCTTCAGCTACTAGGCAAGAGCTTTTCAAAACATATTTACGATGACATAATCACTGTGGCTCCAGACTCAGCCAAGCACAAGGTGCTTTCCCACAGCTCTTAGAGGCATTCAACCCTTCTATTTGTGGGTACACCAGTTAGTTTCCTCTGCCTCCTTATTATTCTTAAGGATCAGCTTTTGGATCACAGAGAGGAAGCAGCCAAGGTTCAGAGATTAAATGACTTGCTAAATTCATCCAGGAAGCACAGTCTGTAAATCAAGGCTGGGTTGGTTTAGCCTGATGCTATAGAAGCTTCTGGCCTTTCATACACAGTCCAAAGAATAGCTCATTGGGACGGTACCTGGAGCCCACACCATGAAAACTGTAGCTTTATGCAGTAATAAATTGTGTTTCTCGTTCTGCCCAGAAAACTTTGTTTTGTTTAGCTTTGAGCACTTGCCACGTGCTGAGTACTGTCCTCAGTCTACACACTTCCAGCCAGTCCAAACCCCTGTCCATTTTAAAGGTGAAGGAACAGAAATATTGAGAGCTTCAAGTGTCTGAGGGGAGTTTGGGGAGTAAGGCTCAAATCCAGCCAGTTTGCCTGTTGGAAACACTCACCCCCGTAAGCAGTATGTTGTTCAATACTGGTTCCTCTCTGTTCCTTTGAGGCCTTCCGGGGTCAGCCCTCCTCCCAGGTGCGTGAGGTCTGAAGGCAGCAGAATACCCATGACCTGTGTGCAGGAAGACTCCAGGAGTCACTGATTTCACATTGCAAGTGTACAGCTGCCGATGGAGTAGTGCCTATAACAGCAGTGTGTCAAACACCACCTCCTTGTGGCTGCTCTTGAAACCATGAGGAATGGGAGTCCCTGTGGCCTTGGCTGCTGGAGCTTCCAGCCACATCTGGAGATGAGAAGAAGAAGAAGGAGAAGAAGAAATCAGGAGGAAATGAAGTCTACAACCATCTCTTCCTCCTCCTCCTCTTCTTCCTCCTCCTCCTCCTTCTCCTTCTCCTCCTCCTCCTCCTCCTCCACTGCCTCCACCACCACCACCACCACCATCACCCTCAAAAAACTATTTCTTTCTGAGCCAGTAGAGGGAGCCAACATCCAGGGACAGATAGTCACCAGCCTGGAAAACAGAAGTAACTGACTCTTCTTGCACTGTGGCTCCCAGGACCTGAGCTTTGGTAGTGCCTCAAGCTTCCAGATAAGGCTTCCTACTAAATACACCCTGAGCAGCCAGGCAATAGGCATCTTCTCCACATCCCTACTGTCAATAGCAAACCTGAGGCCCAGAGAAAACAACAGCTCACTTAGGGCCATGCTATGAGTCTGCAATAGGCAGTCTTAAACTAGGGTCTCAAGTATCCGGCATTGACTTCATGGCACATCCCCTAAATCCCAAATTCAGGAATTAAGAAGCTACAATCCTGTCTGCTCTGAACAGAGCTTCTTTTCACAGTCAGCCCTTGGTTTCTGTGGCACTTACATTTATTAGGTAGCAAAATAGTATAGGGAGGTAAATTATACTAATATGACTTCTTATCTAATGGTAAATGTGACTTGAGCAAATGTCTTCGCAGAAGGACACAACTGTTACATTCTAGGTGTCTAAATTGGGTTCATTTCCCCCTTCCAGTTAAAGAATTAAAAGGCAGGAAAAAATCTTCATCATAACAGGTAGCAGCAGGGGAAATCTCAGACACAGGAGGCAGAATCAGCCAGTGAAGAAAGAAATTTATTAAAGGTGGCACACATGTGCATGCGTACAACATGGCACAGAGCAGAAAGACCCTTTGAAAAGCAGAGGGAGGGACTCAGATGCTAAAGTCTTGCATCACCTGAAGGGCTTTAGGGGTTTTTGGTTAGCTGGAAAGTGGGGGAGGGCTTCTTTATTTATTGTTGGTTAGTTTAAACAAAGAAAGAGATACTAATGGGCTTATAACTTTATTTATTACCTATCTATCTATCTATCTGTCTGTCTGTCTGTCTGTCTGTCTATCTATCTATCTATCTATCCATCTGTTTGTCTGTCTATTTACTTAGAGACAGAGTTTCTCTGTATAGCCTTGCCTGTCCTGGACTCACTTTACAGACTCACAGCCTGACTCTGCCTTCTTGAGTGCTGGGATTAAAGGCATGTGCCACTGTGCCCAGCTTTGTCTTGAACGTGTTGGACTGGTCTGCTGGTGTGTGTGTGTGTGTGTGTGTGTGTGTGTGCAGATACTGCCCAGAAAAAAGCCTTCTAGATCTTTGCCCCAAGCTGATAGGTCCTTTCCTCAGATCAGGAAGGTAAGGCAGAAGCCAGAAGTTTGTTACCTTCATTGTCTATGTGTGGCTCCTCTCCTGTCTGTCTAACGTAATGACAGACCAAGACTAATGATTAAAATGGTCATGCTTGGTGAACCCATTAGTTTATTGGGGTTGCTTTTGGGGGGCAAGGGTGAGGGGCTCAAAGGCAAGTTCATCATTAGACAGCTCATCCCAGTGTGGGTGATGATTTATATAAAAGCTGTATCTGGAGCCCCATGCCCAAACTGCCATCTTCACGAGAATGTCTCTCTTCCCTGGCAATTGTCACAACTTGTACAGCTTGGGAAGGGCCCTGTTTGAACAGTAACTTTATGGGTTTCCTTTAGCTTCTTTCTCTAAGAAGGGGCAACCATGCTACATTACCCACCAAAACAACTTCTCTGCAGAAGTACTGACGGGAATAAAAGGACGAACAAGGCTAGATCCGGTCCTCTCAGGCTTTGAAAGGGCTGCACCAAAATGAAAAGCTACTCTTGTTTTTTGGTTTATACAAGTTCACATATTAATAAGAAGGAGCACAATAGCTCAGTGTTTTATATGTATTTTTATGTTTATCTTATATGAATTATTTTTAAAGATGTGTTACATGGGGCTTTCTTGTAAAAACAAAAGTCTTTTGTTTGTTTAAGCCTGAGGGCAACTTTTTTTTTAGAGTTTAATGGAAAAACAAAAACAAAAAACAAAACAAAACAAAACAAAAACCAAGGTGGGCAAGCTGTAAATCTCAGCAGCTGCCTGGAGGAGGAGAGTGGAGACAAAGGCTGGAGTGGGGGAGCCTGGCTGCTTGAGTTCAGCCAGAGTGGAGGTCAGTCACATAGTGGACAAACAGCCACTTGGCAGGGAGCGGGGTTTAGAAGAGATTACCCAAGTACCAGGAAAAGCACACTTAGGCTCTGGCCAGCACATGAGAGAAAAGGACAAGAAAAGCAGAGATTCTTTACGCTCTGTGAACCTGACACAGTGTACATACTATTACTTGCAAAAAGCCACTACGCTTCTTAAAACTAAGACCTCAGAACCTGGCCCCACACATGAAATCCAGAGTGCTTCCTGGGTTGATTCAGGCCACATGAGGAACTCATTAAGGATCTAAGCTCTCTGGCTTTCTGCTCCCTCCTTCCCAGACTGTCCCTAGGTTTGTTTTCTATTGGGCACAAGAGGGCTGCTGCAGTTCCAGAAATCACAGTGCCCCATAATCATATTCAAAAGCAGACAGAAAAAAAAAATGGGGGGGGGTGGCATAGCTGTATAAGAGGTGGAGGAAAGACAGAGATGCTGCTATGCTTTCCCCTTAAATCTCTTTATATGAAACTGTAGACCTCACCCACCTCTAAGCCGCAGGCAGCAGGAAGGAATCTTTATCTCCTTTATCTTGTGCTAGTGCCAGAAGAAAGGCAAGGTTCTCTTAGCAGGACAGTCTGGCAAGGAGGGAAAAGGAAAAGAAAAGGCAAGAAAATCTGTTTGGATTAAACCCTATACTTTTTGCTCCGGGCTCTTTGCTTGTGTTTGCTTATGTTTAGTCACAACATGAGGTTCTTTAACTGAAGGACCTCCAAGAGTCTTAAGGGTTAGACATCAGGTCTGTTCCTTCTGCAGGGCCTGGAGGAGAATCAATTTCTTTGTCCCCTTCAGCTTATAGTGTCTACTTCTGGTCTCAGGTTTTAGGTTAGGGTGCTACACAAGCTGTGCTAACCTGCAGCAGGCTCCTACCTCACCCCATGCCACCACCCACTGCTGGGAAAGGAAACAGAAGGCATCCTACCGGGACAAGCTTTTTAACTCTATTTAACCCTAACCCTGACTTCTGGGAAAGCCCCTCAGGTAGCTAGACCCCAGTGCTGACCTTGCAGTCAATAGGACCAGATCTTTCCCTGTCTGTCTGCTCCCCCACAATCAGAGAAACGTGAGTGTGTGCAGGAATGACAAGCTATTCGCTTAGTACAAGCGTGGGTGGGTCCTTCCTCACATTCTGAACCTGTAGAAAGAAAACCCTGCTTTGTTCATGGTCTGATCTCTCCTTAGTTCTCCCATCACACTGCCTGGATGTCTACAGTACTAATGACTTTTCTAGTAAATCTTTTGCCTGAAAGGACAAGCTGACTCCATGTGCCTCACTTGAACCCAAGACCTTACAGTACCTCCATCTTCAAAATGTACCACTCCAATTTCTTCCCCCCTTTTCCCTCAGCCAGATGCCCTTCCCCCTTAGAGGGATTTGTGTGGTTATATTCACGTCCTACTTCAATAACCCAGATAATTTCCCCGTCTCAACCTTCTTAAGTTTATCATGACAGCAAAGTCCTTCTTGCCATACAGGGAACATTCAGTCCCACAGCGAACACACACATATCACTGGGGCCATCATTTATCCTCCCATGTTGCTTAAGCATGCTCAGACCAAGTCTTTCCAGATTTGTCTAGTAGGTGAAGTCAGGGCATATGGACTTTGTAAAATATGCCTCTGGTGTAGCACATGGCTTTATTCATTCTATAGTAATGGTTCATTGTATTATCTCTGAGAGTTCGTTCACTTCTTTGTTTTGGTACTGTCAGTATTTAGGTGTTTCAGGCTTGACCAGGCAGCTTTGTCTCAATGCATTGATTATCTTATTGGTCTCTTACCTGCTTCCTGCCATGAGATTAGGACATTGACATGGATTGGGAATGTGGAAACAGGCACAGAGATTGTTTTGTCTGCTCAAGGCCACACAGCTGGCAAAATATATAGAACCCAAACATTCATACTCTGAAATTCTGTGTACCCAAGTAAACTGCAGTAGCCACAGAACAGGTCAGGGGAGAAAAGCTAGCGGTCTCTTTCCACAACATACAAGCCCATTCCCAGCCCCAGCATCCTTCACCACCAGAACCACCAATGAGCATTTTACCCTATTCCTGAACTTGTTTGACAGTTACAACCCATCACTACCCAATAAGGAAGGTCGCAAACCCAGTGTGGATGAAGGAGAAGCCTCTTGGGGTTTGAGCTCAATTCCTGGCCCACACAGTTCCTCTCTGAGTAGGCTGCCTCCCCCACATACCGTAGGAAGTGTACTTTTCAAAAGTTGAAAACCCGACTTGAATCTATTGCTCATTGTACTTGTTCCAGGCTACCATGGCAACAAGTGTTCATCCCAGTGGCTGCTCTGAGGCAAGTTCAACTTTCCACACTCTGCTCTGGTTCTGTGGCAAACACTTCATGAGGGAGTTTGCTGTCAAGAAGCAGAGAAGCCCAGGGGATCTTGATCCCAAAACACATGGGTGAGCTTGCAGATGAGGGTCTACCAAAAGCTTACGGGGCTGTGATATCCCTGAGCTATTGTAGGGCTTGAGTAACTCACAGATAACATGAGCATTTTCAGGGATGTGTGTTTCTAATTTGTGGGTCATGAGTCATTAGAGGGTGGATTAGTTTCCCTTAGCTGCTTCAACAACTGAACATAAACTTAGCCCCATAAAGCGGTACTGTAGTTACAAGTCTGGAGGTTAGAAGTGCAAAATGGGGCAGTGGAGTTGATTCTGGAAGTTCTGCCAGTTTCCTCACCGGTTCCTCTGTGAGAGGCTGCCTGAGCTTCTTGGCTTGAGACTCTGCAGCTCTCAGATTTTGGCTACCAGTGCTACAGCTTCTAAAGCCCAGATGTCCTGGGCTTGTGATTGCCTACCCATCATCTAACCGTATCAAGACCTTCTATCACAGCTATGAAGCTCATGTCTCTGGGCTACCAATACTGAGAGATATTGATTCGCTTTTAGGATCAGGATGTGGACGTGAAGGGCTGGAGCTATTTAAGCAACCAACATTATACACACACACACACACACACACACACACACACACACACACACACACACACTCATATAGAGCATTTGCAGTGCAGGCTGCTATTAAATCAATGTTCACTTTAATGTCATTTAAAGAGCACAACACATAAAAGTTTTATTTCCGATTCAAATGTGAAGCAGCCCAGAGATACAAAGTTTCACACTGAAAAGTTTAAATCCAAAGTCAAGTCTTGCTTTATCATTGGAGTAATTCCTTATACCCTTATAAAGTCAGGTCCACAGAATGGCTTTGATGACTTGAGCTTCTAACCCCTAGCAACTCTAGACACACCAGACTTTCCACACAGTTTAAGCGTAGTCATTCCTCAGGCCAGGATTTTTACCCTGCATAAGTCTAACAAAACGATTAGATAAGAAAGGCTGTGGTGGTCTGAAGCTCCTGTGAACACTTGGTCCCTGTCCAGTGACACTGTTTTTGTATGTTGTGAAAACTTTAGGATATGAGGCCTTGCTAAGTAGAGTAGTGCTGCAAGGAGCAGATCTTTGAAGGCTACATTTGGTCTTGGGTCCCTTCACTGTCCTCAGTGACGCCAGAACCTTCCTCTGACATATGATCCTTACTGCCATGACATCCTGCCCAAGCACCAACTTCAACTTTGAGCCAAAATAAATCTCTTGTCCAACCCAGGGTATGGAAGAGAACAATTCCGCATAAAGCTTGAGACACTACAAAATAACAGATGTGTATGCTTTGACTTCCAGATTAGGTTTTGAAAGTCTCAACAGCATAACCGATAGTCAAGGAATTAAAATTGTATTTCCTATCTAGAAACAAGCATATAGTAGACTCTTGTAGGTTTTTGTTTATTTTTTTGTTGTTGTTGTTGTTGTTGACTTGACATAAGGTATGAGTCATCGGGGAAGAAGGAACCTTACTTGAGAAGACCGTCTCTATCAGACTGGTCTATAGGCAAGTCTGTAGGACATTTTCTGGATTAATGTCTGTTAAGGGAGGGCCTATCCCACTGCAGGCAGTGTCACTCCTGGGCAAGTGGTCCTGGGATCTGTAAGAAAGCAGACTGAGCAAACCATGGGGAGCAATCCAGTAAGCAGTGTTCCTCTCTGGTCTCTGCTTCCACTCCTGTCCCAGCTTCCCTCAGTGACTGTGATTAGAAAATATAATTTAAATACCACCCCATCCTCAACAAGAATTTGTATTTCTATTTGTACCACATACTAATATGGAGTTTAAAAATCTTTGAAAAAAACATGTTTCCTAGACAAAGGCTACAACTTAATTTTTATACTAGATGAGTGAAAGGTTTCTGAGCTATAGGATTAGTCAAGCTTGGTCATGTGGACTTCTTCCAAGCATCCCAGGTGAAAATTGGGTGCCCCAGGAAGTTGAGCCTCATGGAGAGTGAGGAACTGAGCACAGAGACGGTTAGCTAGGTTCAGGTTCAAGGTAGAGTCTGGGTAGCAGAGACACTGTAATAGCACTTAAGATGGACCTCACAGCATTTGTTTCCTTCTCTCCCAAAGATGGATCTTTAAGTGGGAGTTAGAGGTGTAGCTAGATCACTTTTAGGGCTCTGAAGTCTTATTTGAGGGAATTGCTTGAGTTAGGAAATACTTCACTGTCAACAATTTCTTTCATTAAAGGAATATTTTTGGTCAAATGATTAAGGATGGTATTTTTTGACTGATTGTCCCCCAAAGATACATGTGTTAAAATGCTGGCCTCCAGAGTGGTAGCATAGCAAGGTGCTGTGGATACTTAAGTCATTAGACCATAGAGGATGTGTCCCTCAAGGGACTGATGTATGGTTTCAGGTGTGGCCACTTGCTGGCACATACTCCCAGCATCACCCTACACCATGGGACCATCCAGCCTTGGATTCGAGCTGGTGAAAACATAATGCCCAAAGCCTCTTAAATATCCCACACATTTGGTATTTCACTATTTTGACAAAGTTAGGCACAAGTGGCTTCCCGCTCTGCTCACTCCAATCCTATGTCTTTGAGTGAGGCCTCAACACAAAGGATTCATGGATGTGTACTCCTTCAGGTGGGCTGTAGCTAAGCACTATTGAATGCAAGTGATTATGTGTCAGACACAGAACTAGGGGAGTCACACAATCGCAAAGGGAAACAATTTGTAAATTTATCTATTCCTGTCGGAGTTGATAAAACATCTGCCCAGGGGATTGTGAACACTCTAAAGATTGAAGGGGGAGATTCTTAAATATTTTCTAGTCTTGAATCAGGAGGCAAAGGGCTGGAAAGATGGAGAGATGACTCATCCAGGAAAAGTGCTAGTCTTGTAAGCACAAAGCCCGGAGTTTGAGCTTCACTCGGTTTTCATTTGTTGGTGGTTAAAGGCCAGTCACAGTGGCACATGCTGTATTACTGTCAGAGATGGGCAGATCCCTGAGGTTTGCTGGCCAGCCAGTCTAGCATATTTGGCAAGTTTCAAGCTCATGAAACCACTTCTCTTCCCCTTCCCAAAAGCAAAAAAAAAGTGGATAGTGTCCAAGGACTGCCTCAAGACTGTCCTCCGGCCTTATCTGAGTACACATATGTGTACACGCATGAACACATAAGACAAGAGTTTTACTGCAGCCACTTTATTTGCAAGTTCAATTAGTGATCCTACCTCACAGTTCTTTCCTTATGCAAGTAATAGACAAAGCCTATAATAACCACCACACCCACTAACGCAGCCACAGCAGCCACTGTTTTAGAAGTGGTGTCTTTGGTAATCGCGTACCTGTTGGGGTCCACAACACCTACAAAGGAAGCAAGTATTGAAGTCATAAGGTCAGGCTGAGCCCGTCTACAAACGTGAAGCCTCAATCACATGTTTTTGGAAGTTTTCAGTAGGATTCCGTCTCTCCCTCTTTGTCCCATCCCCTGCTCCATACCTCCTCTTCTCCCTGTTCTTACCACTTGCTCTCTCCACCTGAAGCCTGATGGGCTGATACCTGGAAGGAGCCTCAGAGTCTCAGGCTGACTAATACAATGCCCAGATGGTTAGTTATCCCTGTGTGTGACGTCACAAGGCAATTGGCTGAGATTTAAGATAGCTTACTTTCATCTTCCAGGGCTGGAGTTGAGGCCCTCAGGGTGAGGCTATGGGATGATTATAGGAGCATAGTCTCCTGTGGATTTCAGTTTGGCAGGAGTTAAAGGGATGCTTGGGCTTGTCAGCCTCCTCATCTGCCACAATATACACCAAGTTCCTTGGCATGGTAGGCAACAATCCTCTTAAAAGATCTAGTGTGGTGTTAAGAATCCATTATGGCATCTGGCATGAGAGTGGAGCTACAAGTAGTGACGCCACAGTGCATGAACAAGACCATGGCTACCGGGCCCAGGCATCCTACATGGTTATTGCAAGACTAAAAGAAAGCAAGTCTGTCTGTAGGTACTGTACATGATCCTGCTGGTGTCGAGATTCTCCGAAGAGCATACGAAGGGTTCAAGGTTCCCTAGGAAGGGACCTTACTTTATGCTGTTCTTGTTTAGGTTTGTAATTAAGCATATTAATTTTTTAGCAGAAAAAGGGTAAAAAGAAATTTGCATTCAGAAGTACCCCCAGACTCTAAATTAAACCTTTACCTTTAAGTGAGGAGTCATCTGACAACAAGAGAATAGGACCTGGAAGGCTAACTGTCATTGTGTCCTTTTTGGTGGTCTCTGTGATGGAAGACAGATAATCAAAGTTGCGTTTGACTCGGGACTGGTATACTAGAGGCATTAGAGTCCCTAGAAGATGCTTCATGGAGTAGTCATTGACAGGAATTCCATCTGTCTGTCATGAGTAGATCTCAAAGGATGGGTTCATCAGGCTAAATGAGAACCTGTGCATCTCAGGATCGCCATACTGGTAAAGGAAGACTGGGTGAAGAGGTTTCTTGGGACCAGGTGGAGAGCAATTATTACTATCCTAAAGTGTACTCAATTATAAAAAATCTGGGTTTGGTTTAAGCAACAAGAACAGGGATTACATTTTTACCTCGTTTGCTCCTCAGTGGTGCTGGGCATGTCACAGAGCACAGAGGGGAGTCAAGGGAGCGCTGGTTGCAGATCAAGGCACTACAGTGGAAGTAGATCTGGAAGGAGAGGAAGAGCATCAGGTGGAACCCATGCAATCACTGTCAACCTGCTCATGCAATCACTGTCAACCTGCTCCAGGTGACTTCTTGATCACATACCAGGCTCGAGAGCCCCTGCGCCTCTGACACGAAGGCAAAGGTCTTCACGTCAAACCTCTGGTAGTGAGTAGGATGGGCCACGGAGGAAGCAGCTGGATGGAAAGTAGTGTGGTAGTTGTCCAATTCATATTCACAGCTAGGAAACAGGCACCAAGGTACGGGCATCAGTCACAGGAACCCTCACATGCCCATTTGCACAGGGTGAGTCACAGGCGACACCTCTATGCTACAGCGTTGTCTTCATCCAACCAGTGCCTCTGTTTTACTTACATCTGGTTGACAGCACTTAGCCATCAGTATTCATGAAGTTTTATGTATAACACCTGTATTCTACTATATAATGTGAATACATATTTGTTTACCAAGTGATTTCATCAACAAATTCAAGTTGTGACCACACTCCTTGTGTGTGTGTGTATGTGTGTGTGTGTGTGTGTGTTTTACTTAAGATTCCTGCTTACCTATTCCACAGACATGATTTTCTATGTCCTAGGTAGTAATGTTTGCAACAGAGATAGAGAATCCTTACCATCCTGTTTTGCACACTAGCAGGTAACGATGTTATTAAGGATGGAAACTACAAAGATGTGAAGACTAACAGAAAGATAAAGTGATGAGGGCTGGCCTCGTAGAGAGGAGATACTTGGGCAAACCTTCAAAGGTAAAGGAATGCATTGTGTGATTGAATGGGTCTGTATGTGCTCTTTACACAAGAGTCTGGCTGCAGGTGTGGAGCCTTGTTACATTCCCACAGAGCGAAGAGAGCTAAAGTATAGCTCTTTGTAGGTAAAGAACCTTAGAGGGGACACAGGCAGAGCTGAGAGGACAAACACCTATAGCCCAAAGCACTGACACATTTGTTTAGAGTCAAGTGGGAGTTCTAATTCCTGTTCCACCACTTACCATTGAAGCTAAAGCTTTGATTCCCTCATGAATGTTGCTAGTGATGTGACAGGATGTATGACAGCCTAGCATAGGGTAGGGGTTCTGCAAATGGACACTAGTATTCTCTCTCTCATGATAAAGATGTAGCAGAGCCAGACCTCTTGGAGAGGAGCTCATTCCTTGAGAGTCCAAGGTAATAAAAAAGCAGCACAAGTCATCCAATTAGACCAAGGACTGATGACTACAAACAAGGATCAACTCAGGGAATTCATGACCAAAGTCATCTTTAAGTCTCAGGAGGACTGATCTCAATCACTACTAGTGAGTTCTGGGTGTTTTATCCCGGAAGCCCCATGGTTTAGGGAGTACATACCCATCCACAACAATCTGCCACTGGGGGACAGAGGCTGGGTCCATAGAAGATGTTGCCCAGCAGTCATCTAAGACCAGCTTGATGTTGGGATCATTCCTGTTCAAGACAGCTACTTCCATGTAGATGGGCTGGCGGAGGTATCTCACTACTGGGTAGTCATCCTTCCTGTAAGGTTGTTGGTATGATTTGTCTGCAAGTAATGGAAAACCTCTTTAGGACTGAGGTACCCAACTGGCTGGCAGCACTAGATAGTGCATTTTAGAGGGAAAATCCCCCAAAGTGTTTCATTCATTTGATCAAGTTGCACCATCTCACCTGGGTAGGTTTGCAGTACCAACACCAGTGGACCTGGCTTTACAGAGGCTGCTGGAGAAGAAAGGCCTTTGATATTGGCACTTAGTAGTATACTGTCTCTGAGGTAATGACACCTCACTGTCATTCTGGAAAATTGTGGGTTGGGAGAGATGGAAGAATTATGTTAACAAAATGTCTCTAGTTTAAGCTAAAATTTTTTTTAAAAAAAGTAGGAATTATATCACACCTGAACTCACTGTCTCTGAATATGACTCTTGGTGGTAGATTTTTCCAGAGAGCATGTATTTCATTCTCATAGATGACTTTATCACCTTCAAACTTAAATAGTAGAGAAAGTTGGTCAGAAAAGTACTTACCTCAAAAGTAAGTCTTAACTTATTACCATTGGTCACTACTCACTTTCTGTTGTGTTCCACACCCATTCAGAGGTATGTGAAACCTTACGAGCCCCTGAGACAGATCCCTGAAGGTAGGCTCACAGGAGGAGTTTCCCACCAGGAGGGTCTTGAGGTTCAGAGCAGGCTTTGTTTGGTGGCTGTAGACCTCAAAGTCCATAAATCCATCCTGTGTGCACAGGTCACCTGTAACTGGAAAGCAGCAAAGGTTTAGAGGAAATCAAGCCCGCCTTGTGACATTACCCATCATCCCTAAAGTGTAAGGATGACTCCAGATACTAAGCTTGAGTTGTCTTCAGTCTTTGTTTGGGCACTGATGGGACAGTTAGAGTTACAAGAGAACATAAGTCACCATGATCAGTGTCATCAACATGTAGCTCAGGAGACAGAGGAAGAAGGGTGACAGGGGTGATGAGGCCACTGAGGAAAACCTCGAGAAAAAATTCAATCTGAGTTGGCCAGGTCATGTTAGGTTTTATTGTGTCCTTTCTCGTCTTGAATTTTAGATTTTTTTTTTTAATTAGGAAAACGCAACTGGTAAGCTATTTACGTATTTTAAAAATCCAAAATAACTCTGAAACTTCAAAGTAAGGGTCCCAATCTCTGTGGTAAGGGACACTCAGTCTGGATTCACAAATCCCAGTTTGAGGAAAAACCGAGAAGGTAGCTTCTTATGGATTGGCGTGAGCTGGCCCAGGTAAGGTAGTAAAGAGAAGCACAGCTCAACGAGAGAAGGCTCTCACTCAGGATTCCTTTACAGAGTTTATAGGAGTCTCAAGAACTAGTTCTAACTAGAAGCTCAAGAACTAGTTCTAACTAGAAGCTCAGAGTCTTTTTCCCTGGATGGGGACTCTGATAGCTAACTCCATATACTGAGATTTCTTTGAGTCAGCAGTTACAGGGCGATCTCCCAGCATGAATGTTTGAGAGCACACTTGAGCCCCAGCTTAGAACTTAAGACTCCCGTTTCTGATATGACTCATCCTTTGGCCTTTTTGAGCCACAAAGCATGAATCAGAACCTTGACATCAGTTATATTTTCCCACATGCCTTATAAGGAGTGAAAGAAAACAAAAACAAAACCCCAGATAATTTTGATTAAAAAAAAATCTTTACCTATAGAGACTGGTGACTCACAGTGGCACTCAGGATCAATCAGCAAGGATGCCATGTGCGGTTGGAGGTCAAAGGTCAGATTGAGTGATGAGAAGTAGAACTGATAGGATGGACATTTTTCAGAGGGCTGAGATCAGAGAATATCAGTTAGCCATCTCAGGGAGCAGAAGTCCCTGAACACTTGCAGAGCACACTTCAGACCGATCGAGTTTCCATCTAAGCCAAAACAAACTAGCCACCACGTCCTCAGGATGCTTCTCCAGCCAGAAGTTTATGGCCTTAAACTCACGTCCTACGATACCCAGGACTTCATGCTCTTTGTACTATTAGTCACTAACGTTTGAATTAACAAGTCAAACTGCAAAGGATAGTGGAATCTCTTGCCAAACTCAAGGAGGACTCAGAAGGACTCCACAGAGGTTACAAAACACTTGCTATGCACGCTCTGATATTCTATGCCTGCAGTTGGCAACTGCATCCATCAAGACCGGCCTCGGGACAATAGGCAACACGTTGCTTTGTACCAATTTGCTCTGTTGTATAACAGAGCATAGTGTAGGCTTATCATTAGATGTCTGCCAGGTAGGTTGTACTTATCAAAATGAGCTGGTAAAACCATAGCAACGTGTCCACATGTGGCAGTTAGAGATGATATTAGAGAGGACTTTCCTTAAAAAAAAAAATCAATGTATGTAAAGTGATCAAGATAGGCTTTGTACCATTTAAACCCATCACTCTAGTAAGTAGGCCCTATGGGCACGTCATCAGTTGTATCTACAGAGTTCACTACAGAAGGCTCTTGTGCCATTCAGGGGATGACAACAAACATACTTTTGTCTTTAGGAGAGTTTTTCTGAAATGCAGTCTCAAGCCATTTCTTGCTTCTTTGTCAATCCCATTGGCATGCCATTGGCTCTCAGGGATGCTCCTTTGTTCAAAGCCCACAAACTGTAGCTTCCCAGGAAACTCTGGTATAGTGAGAGTCATGTGTGTGGCATTACAAACCACAGGAAGATCTGCAGGGAGTGGTAGACAGAATACCTATCAGCTGCCTTGGTTAAGCCCGAGAACTAGGTTTCCCACTGCTGAGGATATGTTCTCTCTTGGGCCTCACCTGATGCACAGATAGCTTGGGATGCGTAGACAATCTTCTGCCCAAAAGATGAGAACAAGAAGTTCACCCTCACAACATAGAGGTGGCTGCTCCCCTCCTGGAGGGTCAGGATTTTGAAGATATTAGTTTGAGTCTCTAATCAATAAAAATCATCCTATGCTCAAGGATTGGGCATCACACTTTGGCATGTGAAATGATAGGCCCAGTCAGGATTTCTGGTATTAATCTTGTCTTCTATAAATCCCGGAAGCCTAGTGCTGTCTGCGGGTATGACCCATAGCTGACCATTTCTAGGGTGACAGGAGAAAGAACTGGCCATATTCTTTGACTATCGAGTAGTGTTGGTCAGAATGCTTACAGAGCTCAGAAATCCTATTATGCTCAAGATGAAACAAACTGTCTTTATTAAAGTAGCCAGTGCATGAGCACTTGCTAGCATCTATCCCAAGTGTAGCCATGCATGGCTTCACAGTAGGCTAGATCCTAAGAAATGCACCATTAAACAACTGTCCTTGCACAGTAGAGCATAGTACCACAAAACCTAGTTGTGTCATTATCCACCTAATATGTAACTGTGAGTGTGGTGTGACAGTTTTATATAGTGGGTAGTGCAGGTTTGCACAGCACCGCTACACACATGGGCAAGATATTGCACTATACTGTTACTACTGCCATCATTACCAGGCAATGAAACATTTGGCTCCAATAGTCTTACAGGACTGTCATATGGTTCATCACCGGCTTAAACATTATGTAGAAGGTGATTATAACACAATCTAATGTCTCACAGATGGTCTGGAAGACAAAGTAAACAATGCTGCCCAGACAAAGTGCTTTAATTCTAAGACTCACAACACTACCGGCGCTGTACATTGTGCTTTGACTGTAAGCCTGTAAGAAGAGGGAAGAGGGTATAGCAAGGCCCGTGTCTCTTCTGCGCCATTGCATTCCTGTCATCCAATGGTGTACTTGGTATTAGAACTTCCAGATTGTCTGAGACAGAGTCTCATCATGTAGTCTAGGCTGTTCTCAAGCTCACAGGCCTCCTGCCTCAGTTTCCCATGTGCTAGAACTACAAGCATTTGCCAATCTTCCCCCAGCTAAATATACTTTTAAAATTGGCAACATAGCCCCTTTCTTTGGAGACATGGTTAAAACTATGCTTAGGATTAAGAGTGTTGGCCATTTCCTTGGTGGTGGTATAAGAGGGTTTTTATACCTACCACATAGTGAGCTACTCCAGTGGCATTGAATGGCACTTGGAGGGTTATTTTCTGGGTGTCAATCAGAATATTAAATCCTTGTCTTAAGGCATCCTTTAGGGGCAGAGTGTGGACTCTTGAACCATCCAGGATTTTAACGATCCATCCCGTCGCAGACGCATTCTTCTAAAGACAAAAGACATGGATATAATTCCAAGTGGTCCTCTGACTAACACCTGCATGCCTGCAGCATACTCATTCATGCATGCATGTGTAAATGCATAAAACAAAAAATAAGCATTGCTTAAACAACTGGCACTTACTTAACTATGAGAATCTAATGTTCCATCAGATTAAAGCAACCATGAGCATTAACATGAATTAAGTGTGATTCATAGAAGAGTTGCATTCTTGGGATTGGAGAGGTGACTCAGTGACTACTTTCTGCTCTTCCACAGGAACCAAATTCAAATATCAGAACTCACATCACAAATGCCTTTAACTTTAGTCTTCTGTGACTGGACCTGAGACTTTCTGTCCTTTGTGGACACATACACACACACACACACCTGTACTCTTACCTGATTATCATCAGCAAGCCTAGAGAAAAGTTGTGAGAAAGAAAACTGGAATAGAAAAAAAAAAAGATTTAGGACAAAGTTTCTAAAGTTCGGCCACCTACTGTTTTGCAGAAACACCCAGATACCTAGACTAATTGACATAAATTAATGCTGTTCTTCCAAGAAGCCTGGCTGATGCACAGGGCCAGATGCATCTTCCAATCCTCCCCTTTGGGTTTCCGGTATCAAAAGGCATTGTATTGGAAACGCTAGACTAGAACCAGCTACAAACTGAAGCGCTAGGTTCTTAAACATATAACCTTTATTATAGCTACGGAACCAAGTATGGCATTAAGCTGTTGTTGCCAAAGTACAGGTATTAGTGGCTCATTGTGAATATGAACTTAATGAGTACAAACACAAAATCAAAAGGTCTGTTTTTGTCTATTTAACATGTTTTAGTTTGGGGCCAGGGCCTGAATGTGTTATCAGTCAATCCTATGATTGACTATAGATATTTGAACCTTTTCTGTTACTAGGCATGGTGTGCTCGACACTGTGTTCACTTAGTTCTTAGAGCTACCCTGTCAGGTGAGTGCTCCTCTTCCACTTTAGCCTTAGAAACAAAGCCTCAGTTTGGTTGAGAAAAATGCGTCATGGTCACACAGCAAGACAGTAAGAACAATCTGAAATTCATCCAGCTGCTAAGACAAGCTATGTCCATACCACCATATCCCCTGTTATAGCCATATGAGAGGTCATCCCACATCACTTACGGATACAAAATCCTTCATGCAGAGTGTAGTATCTGATATCTCGTTGTCCTCTTTTTTCAGGGATGGGCAGAAGAAATGATGTATGCCATCTTTGTATCTTATACCTGTACTATTGTCCTGGAGTCTGATGTTTACCTGGTATCCACCCATCTGTGAGCAAAAACAATAGGAATGAGGAAGCTGTATCCTCAGTGGGAAGCCAGTTCTAGAAGACTCTGACCACGAGAGTGGCAACACACTTAAGTTCATCAATACACGTTCCTGAAGGCACTGCATTCCTTGCCAGGAGACTATAGCTAGCTCTAGAGACACCCTTCTAAGACTCCCAGGTTGAGAGCAGAGTTCAAAGATTAGGCGTGGAGTCCAGTGTTCTGTTACATTTCTATTATGTTCTATTGTCTTATCTTGGGAATCACTGTCATATTCACAGACATCTATACAGATTATTGAAATATACCCACTCAGCAACTAAATAAATGCCCATGTGCAGAGAGAAGCCATCTTTGTTACCCTTGACCTCGGAGAATTTACTTAGTCCAAGACAAGACAATTGTTGCCTGATGATTTTCTGCTACATGTTAGATAGTAACTATCTTAGAATTTATATTATCTTAACTTTTAAAAACAATTATTAATAATTCAAAGCTCATTACACAAAGGTTAGGAGACTAGATTTGGCCATTTATTCATTGCAGGTAGGAGACACTGGTTCCAGGGAATACAACTCTTTACATTTCTTGAAGTTGATAAGGCCTGATTCGTGGGAGAAGGGCATCAAGTTGGGAGGGTTACATGCTGGGGGTCCTGGGAGAAGTGGGGAGGGGTGAGCGAGAGGTGGAGGTGATAAACACACATTGTATACATGTATGAGACTGTCAAAGACTAAGAATAGGAAAGTTTAAGTCAGTACAGATTTTCACAGAAGATATGAGATTACTCTTCTGAGCCATTGCAGAGGGTTTTAGTGGGCCAGATGACTGCTGAGAAAGCAGACTCTATGAATATACATAAAGCTTACACCGTAGGCTCCAGCATCGGAGCAGATGATGCAGCCTGTTAAATGCTTGATTCCCAGGACTCAGCCCACACTCACACCACCTGAAACCCCCGGACACGCCTAGAAACCTCAGGTGATTCTTTGCACACGGAAGCTTGAGAACTTCTGCCATTGTGGCAGGTTTTTATTATACCTAATGACCCTGATTAGGCAATCCTGTTGCTTGGCAATAGAGAAACCCTTATTGCTTAGCAACTGTTTGCTTTTTAACACCTGTTCTTAAGCTCGGTTTTCAGTATCTATCTGCTGGCACCCAAAATAACCTCCCGTCTCACACAGGGGTTAGATTAAAATAGCTCTCTGCCCAAGCAGTTGCTTTGTCTAAGTCGCATGCTCTGCCTTCATTTCTAAGGTATTACTTTTTATACCCTGTGGAGATGGCAGTATCTTTACCATTTCCCAATAAGCAAATAGATGCAAGGTTACATGGCATACTTGAAGTCAAATGCAGGGCCAATAGCTCAAGCTCTGGGCTTCTCCAACACTGGTTATTTCAGATTTTTGTTCCCTGGGCATTATAGGCTATTTGACAATATTCTTGACTTGTACCCACATTGATTCCTGTAGTGGAGTCCATCCCATATCCAGAACATTTCAGGCTTGGTCAAAAGTGTCCTCTGGATATGTTAGGAATACAATAGACTTAACTAGTTTGGATGAGGACTACTGTTCTGTTCCAAAGCCTAAATCCTTAGCCACCAAGTTGAATATAGGTAATGATTATGTTTCTACCACTAAATCATTCCCCCAAACCAATCACTTACCACTCTTTTAGTACAGGTTTCATAGGGGAACTTCATGATGAGATTTTCTGAGTCCAGGACATAAGTGCAGTTTAAAATTTCCATGCCAATGGTATCTACAGAAGACACAGATAGCCAAGAAATGCATCCCAGTGGCAGAGCCAACTGAAGGTGCTGAGCCAGGACTTCTCATCCCTTCTAAGGCATGGCAGTCACTCAGGGTTTCCCACTGGATCCCAAATAACTCACACTACGCAGGAAGACAGGTGCTCTCCTCTGGGTAGCATTGGACAAGTCAGGGACCCCCATGGCACCAGGAGAGATGGATGCCAGTTGCTTCAAGGGTTGGGCTCTGTATACCCAAACAGAGGTGGCCCTGCTCTCTACAAGTTGGGAATTACAATTGAGTAGAACATATTACATACCCACCACAGAAGGATTCCATCTTTCCATGTCAAAACCCCTTGGAAATTTAACTCTCACTTCATCTTCCTTGCAAGTGACAGAGCCTGGAGAACAGATGAAGTATTTGCAACCCTTTTGAGGTACAGGAGACACTACTGCTACAGGTGAGTGTGAAAACACCATCTTCCTCAACAGCATGAAGGAATGCTGCCCGTTAAGGAAAGGGAGGAAATGCTTACCTTCAGGGAGCTCACTGATTGAGATTTATAAATGCAATTACAAGATACCAGAGCTCTAAAGGTGTTTCCATTCAGCACTTGGGCCTCCAAGGAGAACCCCAGCTTTGTGTTAATAAGCCAGGTTCACAAACCTTGACAAGGAGCTGCCAGCTGTGGGGCAGATACGTCTCTACAGCAGGAACTTCTTCCAGGTCTTCCAAATTAAAGTTTTAAGAAGAAAATTCGGGGTAAGCCCCAGGGAAGACTTTTTTTTTTTCTCCAAGAGCAAACTCTGCCTATGACCTGCCTGTCTGCAGCCTCTGGCTTGTGGGAGAGTCTCAAGAGCACTTTGTCTCACAAGAAGAATTCTAGTTGTGTCTGATGTGGATGCCTTAAGTTTAAGGGATAGGTAAAGACGTGTTCTTCCACATGGGAGCTCTGATAACAACATGTGCCAGGTACCAGAAGACACAAAGCAGTGAGGGGTTGGGAACTAGCACAGACGTTCTTTAGAATTCTTGCATGTAGCTGACATAGCAAACCCACAGATAAGGAGAAAAAAAATCATTAGTGACTAATGTAAGAAGGGAGCGAAGCTAGGCATGGGGCACACACCTGAAAAGCCAGCATTAGGGAGGTTGAAGGGATGGATTGAGACATTGAGTTGAGGCCAGCCTGGGCTGCACAGCAATTTCCTGTCGGGAGGGATGAGGAAAGAAGAAGAAGGGGAGGAAGGAGAAAACAGTGGAGAGCTAGTCCTTCTGCAGACTTTTCTCTTTGGTAAGAGGGTTCTCAAGCCCAAGAGACATACCTTGGAAGGCAGGATTCAATGCCTGAGGAGGACTTAATGCGTTTACTGAAGTCACAAGGGCGAATAAGAGAGAAAGCGACCTGTGGATGCTAAGAGAGAGAGAGTCAAGATAAAGTGAACTTAAGCCATCAAAGCCCTTGCATTCCCTACCCTCGTCCCAGAATGCCTCACCTCCAACAGCACAGAGGGCTTCTAGACTCTGCCCTCTGCCTCCACGCCATGTTGGAAGACACAGAAGAGCACCTAGGCCAAGGCTCTGCAGGCAGCTCTGTGCTGTTATAGCCCCAGATAGAATGTGACCCCACCCTTTCACCATTGGGGGCACCTGGATCTCTCAGCCCAGCTGACAGGGAGGGATTTAGAAAAAAAATGCCCATCTGCCTTCCCTCACACTTGCCTCCAAGTTCTGCCAGCAGCTTTCGAGGGGCCAGAGTTGAACCAGAGTTCCTGAAATTGACCCCAGGTGAGTGAAGTAGTGACCCATCCTATGATTTACAGATAAAATTCAGATTTTTTTTAAAGCAAGATATTTACAATTCTAATGTAGGGAAGGATGTTGGGATTCGTTAGGGACAGGCATTTGTTCAGACCAATAAGGCTTGGTTGTGGGTTTTGCATAGGAGAGAGTTAAAGAATACATTTCAGCAACTAAGGCCATTACACCCCTACCCTCTCTCCCAGAATGACTTGTTCCCTGACTGTTGTGGAATTTGAAGGTCACTCCAGTGACACTCAGGAAGGACTTTTAAAAATTGAATAAGAAAAGGAAAAGTTTAGCCAGCATGACGGTCTATGCCGTAATCCCCGCACTCTGGGAGGCAGAGGCAGGTGGATCAGATCATTGTGAGGGCGAGGCCAGCCTAGTCTACAAAGGACAGCCAAGGCTGTCTTGAAACCTTGTCTTGAAAAAAAAAAAAACAAACTGAAAAAAAGGAGAAGTTTAAGCTTACTGAAAAGAAAATGTAGACACTTAAGAGCGCAGAAGTAAGGAGTGGCACTTAGGTAATTCCAGCACTCAGGAACCGTAAGCCGAAGGCCAGCTACACCATGAGTTCCCACTTTGGAAAACATTCCTTCCCAAAAAGGAGAGAGAAAAGTCACATGTGTTGGCCAAAGAAACTCCCTTTTGCGGCAGGCCTCCATCTTGGTACCTACTAGCCATTTGTCTCTGACTCCTCCCTGGAAGATAGGTTCCAAGTAAC
This sequence comes from Acomys minous, assembly GCF_964271855.1. Taxonomy (NCBI): domain Eukaryota; kingdom Metazoa; phylum Chordata; class Mammalia; order Rodentia; family Muridae; genus Acomys; species Acomys minous. Next base: position 78,872,464 of record NC_140484.1, on the reverse strand, counting down.
TCTGACTTAGTGATCCCGACCCCAAAATGCACAACTGTGACTCTCTACTTGTTATGATACAACTAACCACCCTTTTGGCTTCTGTAACCCGCTTACATACACACCCAAGGCTTGCTTTGGGTCAGTTTTTGCTTGTTTACATAGGTATGGAAGGTTTTCGCCTTTAAAAACCCCTTCCCATACCCCTCTTTCATGACCTGCATAGTATTTGGCTCTAGAGGCTGTCATCCTGCTGGCAGCGAAGCAATAAATCCTTTAGTTGTAATTGGATTGAGTCTATGGTCTCTCCCCAAGGGTCACAAGCTCCATAACATAGTGTAATTTAAACAGAACGAGGCCCAGAGATAAAGTTTAAACACTGCTTTATAGCCTCCTGTTACCACTTACAACATTCTTGTGACACATATAGTCATTTTTTTAGGATTGTAAAGTCACATATCATGTATTACATACATTCAATTATATGGTCACATATCATATATTATATACATTCATTTATATGGTTGCGTCACATTTCTCTTTCCCATATGACTGTATACTTGTTTTTAAGGGTTATATAGTCAGTGTGTAGACAAACTAGTATTTATTTAACTGCTCTTTCCTGGTAGGTGTTAAGTGGTTTCCAGTTTTTCATCATTTAAACAAGATGATGACTATATTTTGTGAGACAGTGTTGCTGAGTAGCCCAGGTTAGTTTCGGGTTGGAGATCTTCCTGCTCCGTCCTTCCACATGGTGTGATCACAGGTGGGTGCTCCCACACTGGCTAACAGAGAAGATATTTTTATGTATTTCCCTGGCTAACCCTTGGTATATTTCCTAAAAGTATATCTTATGGGTCAAAGAGTATTATGATATAAATAACAGAATATCACGTAATACTTGGGCATTTACAGGTCAGGAAACCGAGGCTGAACAGACTGCCCAAGCTTTGATAATTTAACGTCAGTGGAGAATTCAGATTTCCGGAAACTTGGTTGATGGGTCTTTCTAGCATCTCTCATTGCTCTTTCAGATGTTTAAACACGCTCAGCTTGTGTTCCCTAACAGGGAACACAAAATCCCTTTGGAATTACTGACGGGTAATTTCTAATCATCTATCTGAAGGATTGGTGTAGGTCATAGCCACATTGTCCCAGCGCCTTTGGTGAAAAGGACCATACAGGCGTCTCATTACTATCCTTCCTGGGGCCCACTCAGCAGCCACTGAACTCGATCCTGGTGGGTGGAGGCCGCATGGTGTAGCTCGACAAGTGTCCCAGGTGTTTGTTATAATTAGAAAAATTGGGGAGAAACCTGGAGGGAGGTAAGCACGGACATGACTAGCTGTGGCGGTTGATCTCTGTTATGGGCTTGTGTGGAGGACAAGAGGTGGAGCAAACAGCAAGCAATTGTGAGTGGGCCGGCAGAGGCGGGGAGAGGGTTTTAGGAGCAGAAGCCTGACAGCAATAGCAACTCATCCTCGGTGGGTTTCCCCAAAGTGGGATCTTTCCCACAAATGTGAAGGTGCCTGGGTCCCATGAAGGCTTTGATGAGAAAATGAGAGTGAAAGACGCCAGCACCTGGGATTCAGGTCTGTGAAGAAGCCAGTCAGGGAGCTAATGGGTCAGTATGTTTACGTCACCACCCTCGGTCTTGCTCTAGACCAGTGGCTCTTAGCGTTCCTAATGCTGCAACCCCTTTAATACACGTCCTCACGGTGTGATGACCCCCAACCATAAATTTATTTTGTCGCTACTTCACAACTGTAGTTTTGCTACTGTTATGAATCATAATGTAAATTATGTCTAAGTCTGTTATAAGACTCCTATGAAAGGGCCATTTGACCCCCCAAAGGGGTCACAACCTACAGGATAAGAACCGCTGCTTTAGAAAGAGACCACATCTGGGAGACTCTGGGAGATGAGAGACTGTAGAGAGGACCAGAGAAGGGGCCCAGCATGAAGTTTTGTGAAGACGGTGAGTGTCTCAGAGACTACCTTCATCTGCCTCACCTGACCAAGACTGACGCCGTGCCCACCTGGGGCAGTCACTAAACAACGGCCTCAGGAACCAATATTTGGATTTTGCTCTGGAAAGGCCTTGCGTCCCTGCACAGGGGAGCATATGTGTTCAGTGCAGCCAGACATGGCTCCATCACAGTAAGACCATGCCATGCTCCTGTAAGTCAGAAGATCTAAAGTCTTTACAACACTACAGATTCTCAATTGTTCAAAATGCAGTGAGCTCTCTTGGAAGTGTGAATTCCCATGCTCCTCTTAAAGAGGCTTGTAAAACATGCTATTTATGGCCACAGGGTTTCTCCTTTGAATGCCTCAGCTTCCACCTGAGTGTCTGATGGGGGTTTAAGTTGGCACATGCCTTAAATCCCAGCACTCAGGAGGCAGAGGCAGGTGGATCTCTGTGAGTTTGAGGCCAGCCTAGTCTACAAAACGAGTCCAGGACAGCCAGGCCTACACAGAGAAACCCTGTCTTGAAAAACAAAACAAAACAAAACAAAAAAACAAACAAACAAAAAAGGAAGTGGGGAGATCTGTGTTTCCCTTTTTCTGAGTCTGTGTGTGGATACATACTGTGTACTTGCATAAAAGTCTATAAGGGCCAGCCAGAGTGAACAGTGTCCCCAGGGGAGGAGACAGTGTAGAGTTTGGTAAGCCAGCTCACGTGGCTTCATTGGGTACTTGCAACTATTGTCAGCTCTGATTTTTTTTTTCTTTCTCTTTCTTTTTCTTTGTCATTCTGTTTGTTTGTTTGAGACAGGTTTCTGTGTCGCCTTGACTGTCCTGGAACTTGCTCTCTAGACCAGGTTGGCCTCAGCCTCCTGAGTGCTGGGGTTAGTTTAAAGGTGTGCGCCACCACCACTCAGCCTTTGATTTGTCTTGTGTTCTTCATTTTCTAGGTTTTGATGATGGTACTGGTTGTTGCTGTTACTCTGAGACAGGGTCTTGCTGTATAGATCAGGCTGGCTAGGAGGTCAGTATGTAGCTCAGGCTATCCTTGTTGAACCCTAATCCTCCTCCTCAGTCTCCAAGAGATGCTTACTGACAGTGCAGCCACCACACCTGGCTCTCTTCAAGTTTTAAATAATAGGTAATGTTCCCCCCTCGGAGTAGGAGAGGCACGCAGAAGAGTGGGCGACTGCTCCTGTTTTCTCTTTTCACTTCTGCTTTGATTGAATTGAAGCATTTGTCACTGTTGCTAACTTCACATTGAAATCTAGTCTCTATCTGAGTGAGCTGGAAAGTCAAAGTCTCAAGGGTCAGAATTCAACAGCGAGCTAGTGTAGTGCCCAAGAGAGTGGCTGTGGACAGGAGTCTTCCAAACAAGTCTGGTTGCCTATCTATTATAAAGTGAAGATAAGGAGTCTAAAGAGGTTCAGTGATTTGCCTAAGGTCATTTGCCCACGTTGTGTAAGGAAGCTCCAGGGCGAAGCCAGGCCCCATTATGTGCCTGTTCCTCTTCATCTTGAGTTTCAGTTTCTCTCCATCTCCTGCCCTCCTTCCCCTCCCCCTTCCTTCCCCCTTTCTCCTTCCACATGAGAGGTGTTCTAAAACTCTGTGCCTTTCTTGCAGCTCATGTAGTTTTAAAAGTACAAGATGGCATTAATTAAGATTTAGCAGCCTAAGAGAAATTAAAAATATAGTTATGCTAATACAGATTAAAATAGCTCTCAAATATCAAATATGAATATAACTTGAAAAACAACCCAATGTTAGTGAGAATGTTCTTTCACATCCTGTGGCAGCTTCCCCAGCTGCCTAGTATGTTAATTCGGTGTCCACATGGAACTTTTAGTAGGTCTAAGTTGAATCAACCTTCTAACCATAGTGGATTCAGAACCAAACAACAGGACAAAGGTTGATCACCCTTTAAATAGGATAGCTTTGATAAGTGGACATCAGAGAAAGCTTAGTAGTTCTTCACAAAAGCTCAGTTATAAGGTCAATGAAGATGGTTTCGTGGGTAAAGGTGCCTGCAGCCAAACCTGAAGATCTTGGTTCAATCCCTGGTTACGATAGAAGAGAAAGGATTCCTGCAAATTGTCCTCTGACTGTCACACTTGTGTCTTGTAACACCGTAGCATGCATCACACACACACACACACACACACACACACACACACACAGGCAGAGAGAGAGAAAGAGAGAGAGAGAGTTTTTAAAAGCCCATAAACAAAGGTTAACTAAAATCATTTACATAGTAAACATTAACATGGACTACACTGTTGCTAGTAGCTAGAGCGATGGTTAACACAGTAATAGAGGAAAGGATTTCTCAGCAGTGCAGCTGTTCCTGGGCATCTGTGAGGGATTAGTTCTAGGTCATCCTGCTTACCCTTTTATTTGCCTCCAAAGATATAAAACTCTTTAGAGGGTCAAGCTCCTTATACAGTGACTCACTGGCAGTTGTATAATATGCAAGTCCCTAAGTCCTGTGAGTGTGTGCATCAGTCAACATGATCTTGTCCCTGTGGGACAAGCATTATGATGCCTGGGGGTTGAGTAGGAATGAAGGTGTGGGTAACTACAATGCACAATATACACCCACTTGCCTGACATCTAAGAAAATGTAGATCAGGCAGGATGTGATTGGTGTTCGAGGTACTGAGGGGACAACATTCACAGGTCACCTGGGGCAGCTGAAAAGATGGATCTGTTGGCAACGTGCTTGCCGGAGTTAAAATTTCAGAACCTAGGTAAAAAGCCAGGTATGTAGCACATGCTTGTAACCCCAATGCTGGGGAGGAGAGAGCTGAGTCCCTGGCTAGCAATCAGCCACCCTAGGCTAATTGTTGAGCCCAAGTCCCAGTGAGAGATTCTGTCTAAAAACAAAACAAACCAAACAAAAAAAGAAGTGGCTGGCTCCTGAGGAAGAACACTCAAAATTGACCTCATGGCTCTGTATGCGCACACATGTACACCCCCACATACCTACCACAAAACAAAGCTATAAAAGTCTCCTGGTGCTGGGAGGTATTACAGTGGCAGAAAACTTGTCTGGCATTCACCAGGCCCTTGATTCAATCCTCAGCACCACAGGGGAGGGGGGTAAGGGGAAAACAACTGAACATGTTGTGGCAAGATGGCTCAGTGGACAAAAGTGTTTGCCAATAAAGCCTTGCTACCTGAGTTTAGTCCTTGGAAATATGGAAAGAAAAATGATGACCCAAGCTTTTCCCCTGAACTCCTGTGTGCACAAACAAGCATCATATATGCAATAATAAAAACTGATTTTAAAATGCTTTAAGTTATTTATTTTTATGTGAATGGTGTTTTGCCTACATGCATGTCTGTGTACCATGTGCATGTCCAGTGCCCTTGGAGGCCACAGGAAGGTGCCAGATCCGCCTGTGACTGGAAATACCTGCAGTTGTGAGCTGCCATGTGGATGTTTGGAATTGAACCCAGGTCTTCTAGAAGAGCATTCAGTGTTCTTGAACACTAAGCCATCTTTCCATTCCCTAAATAAAATAGCATTTTTATATCTAACTTATTGAGTTCTTTATATATTTTAGATATTAGACCTATATTGAATGTGAAATTGGTACAAATCTTTTCCCATTTTGTAGGCTTCCTCTGTCTGATTGACAGTGTCCTTTGCCTTACAGAAGCTTTTCAGTTTCATGAGGTTCCATTTATTAATTGTTGACCTTAGAGTCTGCACTATTGGTGTTCTGTTCAGAAAGTCTTTTCCTATGCCGATGCATTCAAGGCTGCTCCCCACATTCTCTTCTCTAAGGTTCTGTGTGTCTGGTTCTATGTTGAGGTCTTTAATCCATATGGACTTGAGTTTTGTGCAGGGTGCTAAATATGGATCTGTTTGCAATCTTCTACATGCAGACATCCAGTTAGACCAGCACCATTTATTGAAGATGCTTTCTTTTTCCCAGAGTTTATTTCTGGCTTCTTTATCAAAAATCGGGTGTGTATAGATGTGTAGGTTTATGTCCAAGTCTTCAATTTGATTCCATTAATCAATGTGCCTGTTTTTATGCCTGTACTATGTGTTTTTTGTTTTGTTTTGTTTTTTTATTATAGCTCTGTAGTATAGTTTGATATCAGGGATGGTGATACCTCTAGCAGTTCTTTGTTTGTTTGTTTTTTGAAACAGAGTTTGTGTAACAGCTCTAGCTGTCCTGGAACTCACTTTGTAGACCAGGGTGATCTTGAACTCACAGTGATCCACCTGCCTCTGCCTCCCAAGTGCTGGGATTAAAGGCGTGCGCCACTACTGCCCAGCTTCCTCTAGCAGTTCCTTCATTGCTCAGGATTATTTTAGGTATCCTGGGATTTTTTATTTTTGTTTTTCCATATGAAGTTGAAAATTGTCCTTTGAAGGTCTGCAAAAAATTGTGTTGAAATTTTGATGAGGATTGCATACACTTTTGGTAGGATGGCCATTTTTATGTTAATTCTACCCATCCATGAGTACGGGAGATCATTTCATCTTCTGATATCTTCTTCAATTTCCCTCTTCAAATACTTGAAGCTTTTTTATTATACAAGTCTTTCAATTGCTTGCTTAGAATTACTCCCCCCCCAAGATATTTTGTATTAATTGAGGCTATTGTGAAGAGTGTTGATTTCTTTCTCAGTCCACTTGTCATATGTATATAGGAAGACTACTGATTTTTTTTTTTACTTAACTTTGTATTCAGCAACTTTGCTGAAAGTATTTATCAGTTGTGGTAATTAGGGTCACTTATATATACTATTATATTATCTACAAATAATGATAAATTATGATACTTTGATTTCTTTCTTTCCAATTTGTATTCCCCTGGCCTCCTTCAGTTGTCTTATTGCTTTATCTAAGACTTCAAGAACTCTGTTGGAGAGATGTGGAGAGAGTAGACAGTCCCTGATTTTAGTGGAATTGCTTTGACCTTCTCTCCATTTAATTTTATGTTGCCTATAGGCTTTCTATAAATTGATTTTATTATGTTTAGGTATGTTCCTTGTGTCCCTAATCTCTCTAGGACCTTTATCATGAAATGGTGTTGGATTTTGTGAAGATGTGTTGGGGCAATGGTAACACAGGACTTGTGGGAGTGGCCAACCACTGTTTGGTTTAACTTGAAGCCCAGGCATGCATGCACAACAGGGAACCCATGTCTTGCACTGCCTGGAATGACCAGGAACTGGAGATGGACAGCCCAGAGATCTACAGTAGGACCAACCATGACAGGCAATAAACAAACAAACTCAATGAAATGATTCCTAATGATATTCTGCTATACTCATAGATTGGTGCCTGTCCAGTCATCCAGGCTTCCTCCAGCAATAGGCGGGAGCAGGTGCAGAGACATAGAGTCAGACCTGATGCAGGGAGAGTCTAAATTGGAGGGCTCCATCAGCTCTCTTCCCTCGAGATCTAGGAACCCCATGGGAGAGGTGAAGGAAAGATTGTGGGAGTCAGAGGAGAGGGAGGGCACCAGGAGAACATGGCCCAGCAAATCCACTAGGCCAGGCCCACATGGGCTCACAAAGACTGCAGTGTAAATGTTACGGCTGTTAGCTTGGTGTTTGGGGTGGGGTGGGGTGGGGTACTCCTAACAGTGGGAGTGGCTGTATCTCTGATGCTTTCTCCTGCTCTTGGGACTTTTTTTTTTCTCCTGTTGGGTTGCCTCTATGTGAGGGATTTTGCCTTGCTTATTATATCTTGTTTTATCCTGTTTGGCTGTCTTCTCTTGAAGGCCTGCTCTTTTCTCAAGTGAAAAGGGAGTGGGGACGGATCTGGGGGAGAGGAGGGGTGGGGATGGAGCTGGGGGAGAGGAGGGGTGGGGATGGAGCTGGGGGAGAGGCGGGGTGGGGATGGAGCTGGGGGAGAGTAGAGGTGGGGACGGATCTGGGGGAGAGGCGGGGTGGGGACGGAGCTGGGGGAGAGGCGGGGTGGGGATGGAGCTGGGGGAGAGGAGGGGTGGGGATGGAGCTGGGGGAGAGGAGGGGTGGGGATGGAGCTGGGGGAGAGGCGGGGTGGGGATGGAGCTGGGGGAGAGGAGGGGTGGGGATGGAGCTGGGGGAGAGGAGGGGTGGGGACGGAGCTGGGGGAGAGGCGGGGTGGGGATGGAGCTGGGGGAGAGGCGGGGTGGGGACGGAGCTGGGGGAGAGGCGGGGTGGGGATGGAGCTGGGGGAGAGGAGGGGTGGGGACGGAGCTGGGGGAGAGGAGGGGTGGGGATGGAGCTGGGGGAGAGGAGGGGTGGGGATGGAGCTGGGGGAGAGGAGGGGTGGGGATGGAGCTGGGGGAGAGGAGGGGTGGGGACGGATCTGGGGGAGAGGCGGGGTGGGGATGGAGCTGGGGGAGAGGAGGGGTGGGGATGGAGCTGGGGGAGAGGAGAGGTGGGGATGGAGCTGGGGGAGAGGAGGGGTGGGGACGGATCTGGGAGGACTAGAGGGAGGGGAAACTGAGGTCAGGATGTATTGTATAAGAGAAGACTCTACTTTCCTTTTTTTTTTTAAAATGTTTTTAATTTGTTCAAGAATCTATTTTCAATTAAAAATACTTTTATTTTTCTTATTGATGAAATTTGTAGTTTTGTTTATGAAATTTCCAGGGAGTTGCAGGTTTTCGTCTAGGAACAGAGAGAGATCTTCTAAACATAGGCTGTCAGCATGTCAGGTAGACGGTTTAACATCCTTATTCAAAAATCTCTTTATAAAAGGAACATTGTTTCCAGGTAGGCGATCTTCACAGCTAACTTTGTTAATCATGCTGGAATTCCTTAGTTTCCGCTGGCAAGCTTCTCAGGAGGAAGGGCTCATTTCCCTGCCTGTGTTTTCCTAGTGTTCGCCACCTTCCTCTCCCGCCTCAGTCTGCGAGGAGGTAACATTTTTTTCTGGTTGAATGTCCATCTTTACCGTCTCACAAAAGAGGCATCTATAGGTTCCCATTTCCTCTTATTTTGATGTTAAGAGTCCGGCCTCTGGAGCTGGCTTGAGATCTGGCAGGACTTTGCATTATGAAACGCAGCTATTTGTCTCCAGACCTGTCCTGTCTGATTTCCTCCTGTGCCTTCCCCGCCCCCTCCCGCCCCCTCCACCCCCCAATGTGGCTTTTAAAATTAACGTTCTAGTCTATGGGATTGTTTCTCTTGCTTGAAGGGTCTCATCAACGTCAACAAAACCATATTTACCATGACAAAGACAAGAAAATAAAACGAGAATAAAAGAATTGCTTGGCCATTTAGTGCTGGTTTTCACTATAAAGCAATAAACTTTTCAACAGATAAAAATACAATTAAAAAAATTTTTTTAAAGGCATCTGACTGTGCTTCCAGATGCCAACCAGAATCTATGTATGACGTGGGCTGTGAGGAGACTTCTTCCACAATGATGGAAACTGCCATTGACTAACTGCTACATCGGAACAGGATTAGAGCCTAGGACAGTGGGGGCTGAAAGGGGCTGAACAGCCCAGGTGTTAAAGCTTAGCTCAGGCATAGGTCATTGCCATGACCTTTGGTTTTTTATCATAAAGCCAAACACCCAGAGTCTATTAAATTTCTTCAATTTAAGGATTAGTATTATGCTTACATAATATCTTTAAGTCCTGCTTCCACCAAGCCAAGCACACCACCCACGGGTAATATTTATACCACCAACCAAGGCCATTTGGTTTCGACCGCTCTGGAGGTCACGTGGATTGTGGCCGGATTGTGGCGGGGCCACCAGCTCATCTGGGTAGCAGCTGCAGCCCCCCCAGGTCCTTTCAGCTTCGTTAAGTCTGAATCCGGTGGGCCAGGTGCGTGTAAGCTTGGCCACCAAAGGCCGAGGCTCACCCCACAGAGGCCAGGGTCCTCACTGCTGCTGGTGAGACACAGGCAGGGAAGGCGTCACGTTGTTCTCTGTGGGTGCTAGTTGGTTTAGTTTGGGGGTTCTCCATTCTCTTCATTGCTTCGTGTTCATTTTCCCCTTCCCGATTGTTACCAGGTACAAAAAACCCCAAACCAAACTAAACCAAACCAAACCCAAACAAGCAAACGAACAAACAAAACCCCAACGCTAAACCGTCTTAATGACAAGTTCTGCAATAGTGTAACTCTAACCTGAGAATACATCCCTTATCTTGTTTTTCCGCAGAGCAGCTCGGCTTCCGGGCTCAAGCCCAAATGCGGAACTGTTTGTGGACCATACAGCACAGCTATTGACCTGCAGACACTCTGGGAAACGCGGTCTCTCCATCTCAATGCATCTTTTTCTCCCTCTGCTCAAAGAAGCTGCTTCTCACATTTCTATCACCTTTAAAACATCTCTCTCTGTCTCTGTCTCTGTCTCTGTCTCTGTCTCTGTCTCTGTCTCTGTCTCTGTCTCTGTCTGTCTCTCTCTCTCTCTCTCTCTCTCTCTCTCTCTCTCTCTCTCTCTCTCTCTCTCTCTCTCTCTCTCACACACACACACACACACACACACACACACACACAGAGGTTTCCTCTCATATTCAAGTAGGAGCAGAATTTTGTTAAGGCCTCTTTCTTTGGTAACTCTATGATCCAGCCCTTTCTCTTTGGGGCTTCTGTAAGTTTTGTGAGCCATGCTTGAGTCACCCGGCAGGCCGCACAAAGTGCTGGGGAGGAGTAAACGGTTCTCGGAGTGATCTCATGCGTCTAGGAAGAAGGGAGAGCATTTTTCTGAAAGGCTGTAGTGCATAGGTCTTGTGCTGGCACAGATATACAAATAATCAAGATAGGAGTTAGAACAGGATCTGTAGGCTTCTTGAGATGAACCCCCAGTTTCTGAGAGTACGGGCTGAATGTGCCTCCCCTAGACAAGTACGTGATGAAGTCGTCATCTCCAGCATCTTGAATGCTATTGTGTTTGGAGACACAATCTTTAAAGGGGTGATACATTAAACTGAATCCGTACAGTGAGCCCCAGTCCAGCGACTGATGTCTTTAGGGGACAAGGGCATCTGCGGGCTCAGGTGTGTATATAATGCCCAGAAAGGGAATCTATAAACCAAAGGTAGGGGGCACAGAGCAGCACCCTCTCTGTTAACCTTGATCTCAGCCTCCAGAAATGTGAGACAAATATATTCTGTTGTTAAACAGCCCAGTCTCTGGTACTGTATTACAGGAACCCTATCAAACCTAATACACAATCCCGAATGGGAATCTAACCCTGTGACTGTAAGATACTTATTTATTTTATATCTTGCTAAGAAGTTGTCAAGAAGAGAAATGCAGAGTAAAGAAAATGCTGTAGCAAATGCTATGGGCTGTGATTGGCTTACGGGGGGGTGGGGGTGGGGGAACCTCTGCCACTAATTTATACTCAATGAGCATTCACTACATAGCCCACACAGTGCTCAGTATTTTACAGAAATTAAGTCAGTAATTACTTGGCAATAAATGCGTGAACAACAACCAGAAAGTTGTTCTCATTATTGAGAAGGAAACTGACGCTCCAGGAGAAGTAGTTTGCTCAAGCACATGGGAGCTCACAGCCTCTCAGATTCTGACTTCGGAGCCTGCATTCTCCTCCACTGCTCCGGCCTGGCTTTACTTCAACGCAGTGCTGGGCATAAGCTCTCGCCTGCCTTCCCCAGTCCAGCTTCGAGGGAATTAAACGTTTGGATAGTATTTGGTGGTCTGCTACATGGTGTTGGAATACCTCTCCTGTGGGTGCTCTGCCATCTTGAGCTAATTTGACAGTTAATATTGTTTTTTTCTAAATAACCATTGTTCCTGCAGTTTATTTAGAGTTGGAATTTTGAGTGAGGATTCAGGTCATTGGTTTATTCGGGTGACTCACTGGCAGAAGAATTCTGTTGATTGAAATCTCCAGGTCATAGGGCCAGTGGCAAATGAAGGTGGAGAAAAGCGTGAAGGAAAAAGAGGAAATGCATCCTGCTAACAAAGCCAGCTCATTCATTAGAATTTAAATCCATAGCCCTTGCTTAGACTAGCCAGTATTCAAATTTTAAGGGATTTGTTTTTTGAAGCCTCTACAAAACTCCCCACTGTTACAATGTATGCCATCTGGGATTTGGCATTTATAAAATGTGCTGTTAAGAAATGCCAAGAGATTCCTCATATAAACCAGATGGTACAAGAACAATTCTGTCTTTATTTTTTCTGGCAGAAAAACGGGGCTTTCAGTGGCTTGAAACTTACATGACTAAATTAAGCCCGATCGATACTTCAGGGACATTACAATTTCAATAAGCAACTTACCAACCTAAATATTTTCACCAGTGTTTTTATTTGGAGAAGAAAAATAAAACAAAAATGAGGACGATGTTTCCTTATTGATTGCTTGTGTCTGTTTTCAAAAGCACTGGAAATATATCACCAATGGCATTCACTGCTTGGGATGTATAATGTTTAAATCAGCAGCTGAGATGCTGAAATCTCTTTGGAGAAGGAAAATCCCACACCAAATAGTTCAAAGTTTCATTACTGTTCTAAAAGGAAAACCATTCACTTTCTGGTCAAGGGATGGGCCCTACCTTTTTCTCAAGTTTTCTCAGAAGCCAAGTTTGTTACAAAGCTGCTGGTGATATATTTTTTGCCCTTGCCTGGTTCATGTGCTTTTAGCATCTAACAGCAGTGCTTTTGTTATCCCTTTAAATCACTTTTATTTATTTATTTATTTTAACTGTTTTTACTCCATTAAAATTCATAAGACCCTCATTAGGTGGGGGTAATCTTATTAACAGCTGTGTGTTCCTCAGGTCTCTTTATTTCACAGGATGTGCTGCCCTATTCAAAGCCCATTTCTTCTGTAATTAGTCATGAATAGTAATCAGTCCTGAATAGACTCAAAGAACAAACTCTGTCTGCTTTAGAAACCAGATCTCTTAGATGCAGAGGCCAAACTCATTACTGAAAATATGTGTTTCTGGGCCACACTGCCCATTTAACCAATTAGCCGTGAATAAGTTTTTAAGACAACAAAGAGATTAGATTTATATTTGCTAGCATTGCTTTATCTTGGGATAGACTGGACGACTAAAAACTACCCATCTTTGCTTTCTTTCTCTCCCACGCGCAGGAACATTGGGACTCTGCTTCATAGACAGAATGCTAGGTCAATTCTTCATGTGTGCGCTGATGCCTCTTGGCCAGGGCTAGACTCCATCCATGGTACATGGGCATGATGAGCTTAAGCCACTGTCACAGTCAGGCAACTGCTGGTGCGCTGGGCACAGCAGCTAAAGTGTGAGCACAGTGGCAGTCGACCATGGTCGGTAGTTGCTCTGTCCGATGCAGATGGGCAGATGTTCAACCTAGTGTCTGGGGAGAAAGCTTTCAGATAAAATAAGTCAGTGGTGTGGGTTCTGGATAGCAGGCCACTTCCCCAGAGTGTTAAGGAGACACAGGGCAGTGACAGCTAGGAGGCACTAGGCACTGGCAGGCAGGACAGTTGCCTGAGGTGAGCTGTTCTGGTGTTACTAGAGTGTAAAAAGGTGTGGTGATGGGGCGTGGCTCTAATAGGAAAGGAAAAGAGGGCTGTGACTGAGGTCACTGCCGTTTTCCTCAAGTCCCTTCACTGTGTGTATAGGAAATATTCTTCTCCAGCTAACCCCAGAGCCCCGTGGCACACTGTTGGGGCAGGAGAACACACCACATTTCCACAAGATCAGGACAGTCAAATGTGCCCAGAATCTACAGCGGCTTGCTGTTGCAAAGCCTCCCAAGGAGTTAGTGTCTGTGTGATATGCAAGTCTATGTTCTTTTTTTTTTTTTTTAAACTTCTGTCCTCTTAATTTCCTTTCAAACATTTCTATTTCTTATTCATGTTATTTCCTCTGGGGAATAAGAAAATACACCGACCGCTTCTGTGCTTATAATGTATAAAACCATACTTTATATTTGGTAAGGGACTATTCTCATTCTGTCTCCACTGTCCTCACACTGTTTGCTGGTGGCATGGTTAGTAGTGGCATGCTCCAGGTTCATCCACAAGGACATGGGGACTCAGCAGGGTACCTCACCCCAGCTCTGAGCGCGAACGAGGAGGAGCCTCAAGGTCAGAAGGGTACCAGGGGCTTCTTCGTCATTTAAAACATGAGTTTTGCCATTCACAGGCGAGTTTCACTTCAAATTGTAAGAATGGCTGAAGCCAAGCGTCTCTTCTGCTTCTCACTTTCCCATTTTCATCTTCCTCCTCTGATTGCTTTCTCTTTTCACCCTTTCTCCTCCGTCTCCTCCTCCTCCTCTTCCTTCTCGTCCCCTTTGTCCTCCTCTTCTTCCTTTAGTAATACTTATTGTGTATGTGTGTACATGTACATATCATGGCATATTTGTGGAGGTCAGAGGGCAAGTTGAGGGAGTCAGTTGTCTCTTTCCACCATGTGGGTCCTGGGGATCGAACTCAGATCATCAGGTTTGGTAGCAAGCGCCCTTACCCACTGAGCCATCTCGACAGCCCTCACTCTGTCTTCTTCATACTCTGCCTTCATTCTCATCTGCATCCTCTTCACTTTCCTCTTCATTATCATTAACATCAACTTCTGATAGCACCCTCTTGGAAGATTGACACTCACAAGGAAGTTTGCCCAAGGAAGCTGTGCAAGCTGCCTGAAGAGCAGTATTATTCGGCTATAAGAAACAAGTTTAGTTTTAAGAAGAGAGGAGAGAGGCAGAGAAAGAGAGACAGAGAGACAGAGACAGAGAAAGGCACAGAGAGAGATACTTTAATGGCAAAAGGGGGGAAGGTCAGGCAGCTTGCACAGCTTCTGCAGCTGTTCACAAAGCAATGGAAAAGGCAAGTTCTCTTGGAATGAACTTGGCATGAACAAAAGACTGAAGTGGAATATACAGTCACCAATTTCATAAACTGACCACGTGCACATCAGTCTAGTGAAGACTTTTATTTTTAGCAGTGTGGAAAATACAGTGTGTGAAGGAAGGAGACATGATAAGTGGTAGTTTTTAAATGAAAATGGTATAAAAATATACAAGGGAATATATATATGTATATATATACATATATTATATATATACATATATATATATATATATTTACACACACACACATATATATGCACCTAGATTGCTACTTGCTCCTTCAGAGAACATTATCTGTGTGTGTGTGTATGTGCTCATGTAAAAACATCCAGAATTTTATTGGGTACAGGATCCAATATGTAATTATTGGATAAATCTTGGTAATTATATTCAAATCTTTTATATCACCCCTAATATTTATTGTCATATTAGAGTATATTAGAAATTTCACTATGGTTATATACTTATTTTTTCTCTTTAAATTCTGCTTAATTTCCTTTTCTATTTGGAGGCTATGTTATTAGGCATATGTTACATTTGTTTGTTTATTTGTGTATGGGTGTTCACATGCCATGCTCTGTGTGGAGGTCAGAGCCCAACTGGCAGAAGTTGGCTCTCTCCATCATGTAGGTCCCAGGAATCAAACTCAGATCTCGAGGCGTGGCAGCAAAAGCCTGCTGAGCCAGCTCCACAGTCTTTCCTATTGTGTCTTAGTTACTTTTCTTTTTCTGTGATAAAACACCATCACCCAAACAATTCACAGAAGAAAGAGTTTATTCTGGCTTATAGTTCCAGAGGGTTAGAAGTGAGAGGTGACTGGAGCACCAGCTGAGAGTTCACATCTTGAACCATAAGCAGGAGGCTAACTTCAGATGGCATGTGGCCTTTGAAGCCTGGGAGCCCACACCCTAGTGGCATTCTGTCTTCAATGAGGCCACACCTTCTAACCCTTCCCAAACAGGCTCCACTAGGGACCAAGCAGTCTGAGAGACATCTCATTCAAACCATCATTTTAAATTATTTTTTCTTTCCCTCATTAGTATTCCCTCTCATTATATAATCTTTTAAGGTTTTGTTGTTGTTATTGTTGTCTGATACAAGTTTAGCTATACTAACTTTTTTTTTTTACTAGTATTTAGTTAATATAATTTTTCCTTTTAGTCTTCTGGCAATTTTATGTCTTAGCTTTGTCTATTAATATAAAACATAGTTGAGTCTTGTAACTGATGAATTTGAGTCTTTTAATTTTAAGTTGATTACAGAAAAAATTGCAACTTAAGTGCTATATAACCCACTAATGTTCTCCTAAACTCCGTTTCAACTACAATCTTATAAATGTTGATCTGTTTTCCCCTTTATTCTGTTCCAAATAGTTAACAGAGGACTTGTATACAGAATATATAAAGAAGTCTCACAATCCATTAGTAATAGCGCATCTTTTCCCTGTCTATGAACTTAAACAGTTCTGAGTTTTTGAGATTCTTTCCTGCATCTTGTGCCCGGGTGACCAGTGTCACATCTGGCACTTGTTTAATGGACACAGTAAAGACTAAATTGCTTCATCACCCTCGTGATGGACACAACAGGCCTCAATGTCCATTGTCAAGGCTGGTCCCAAAGGGAAAGGTCCAAGTCCAGGGCTGTAGGCCCTCCTGGCTGCCTTCCAAGGAGCGAGGTTGACGTGAGCTTTGGCCTGGGGTGATCCACACTGTCACTGATTAACCAGTGCTGTTGGAAGGCTCTACTGCCAGCACTGCCTAGACAAAGACACTTGACAAAGCTCTGGTAGGCAGAGAAAATGTCTACCCGCTACCACCAAGCAGCGAGTGACAGCTACCTGGAACTTCTGAAGGAGGCCACCAAGCGTGATCTGAATCTCTCCGATGAAGATGGCATGACACCCACTCTCCTGGCAGCCTACCATGGCAACCTTGAGGCCCTAGAAATAATCTGCAGCAGAGGGTAAGTGACTTCTGTCAGGTCAGCCTGAGACTCCAGAGCAGCAGCAAGAGACAGAGAAGTCCATCAAGATGGTTTGCCTCTTTCTAGACTCTCTAGGCTGGGTTTTAGAGAGGGACAAGACTGAGCTAGGTATGGTTTCTTTCCCTGTGAAAACAGCCATGTGAGAGTCACTCAGCCAGACAGATGGAGTGGGTATTGTAACTATATGTACTGAAAATCATCGGTCAATGTTCCACTTGGTTCAGTCATTTACCTTGGTTAGGGTAAGTTTTTATTTTACTTTTTCAATTGTGTCTTTAAAATCTATCTTTCAAGAGCACTCAGTTTTGGTGTAAGCCTCTGGTTTTTGAATGGGATTTCTGGCTTTTTAATCTATAAAAGGGTCTTCAGTCCATCTTTACTTTGTTAGTTTTCTTTCTAGCTAACACCACACACATACACACACACACACACACACACACACACACACACACACACACACACACATACACACGGTGGGGGGAGGGAAGGTCCTCCTTTCTTCCTTCTTTTCCTCTTCTTCCTCTTTCTCTTTCTTCCTTTTCATCCTCCTCTTATTCTTTTCCCTCACTTTTGGTGCTGTCCAGAGGGAGCTGATCTACAGAATGTGTGGGTTCCTGTTGTGGCAATCAGATTTGAGAGGAAAGACAGGCAAGTGGCTTATGGTAGATGTGACAAAGCCGCTCCAGGAAAGAGGATATTAAGCTGGCATTAGAAAGGCAAGGATCTGATCAAGCACTGAAGGAAGCATCTTTCTCCTACACACTGTGCACTCCAAGGATGGAAGGTGTCGAGTTTGGCTGGATCTGATTTGCAGAGGGACTGGCCTAAGCCATTGAAACCAGACCATTAGGAGCCTTGAGAATTCTGTTAAGGACTTGAATCTTGTCCTGAGAACCAGGAAGCCACACCCTGTATTTACAAAGGAAGCCACCAGATATAGTTATGCACATGAATATTATTCCCTGGGCTTGTACAGTGGTCACAGAGAATGTCCAGGAACATTCAAAGTGGACAGAACTAACATGGTGACCGTTGGTATGGGTAGACACGGGGATATTTGAGTGACAGTTGGATGCTGAATAGATAGTGATTGGATGTGACAAATAAAGGAAGAGGAGGGTCAACATCTGTGTTTGGATTAGACAGATTGTAGATAAGGACACCTCATTGAGTTGGGGGACATGTCAGAAAGGGCATGTTCACAGTCTACACTGAATCTTCTGAAAATTTAAGTCTAGATAAAGCTTTCGTCTTTTAAGTCAATGTCTCAGCTATTTTGTTACAGCAGTGAAGTATCTCACACACTTTTTCAATGTAATTCACAAGGGTATCAGCATTATATAATCAGTAAGTTGATTTCTTAGGTTGTCTCCCTGTTGGATACAGAACTTTTTTTTTCTAGTTTGCAGTGTTGTGATGATTATTCTTCTATATAAATCCTTGTTCATACTTTTTTTGAGTGTAAGTTCTCAGAACTGAAGATTTGAATCAGTTGGCAAGCACTTGTGCTATGATAACAGAATACCTCAAGTGAAGTAACTTCTTGAGGATAGAATTATTCTCACAGTTTTAAGAGCAGCCAGGAAGTCCAGGATCAAGTTGGCCAGAAGTTCAGTGTCTAGAGAGACCCAGTCACTGCTTCCAAGATGGCTCCCTATGGCTGCCATCTCTGGGAGAGAGAAAGGTGGAGTCCTCACATAGTAGAAGAGACAAAACAAGGGGTAAACAAATAAAAAAAAAAAAAGGAAAGAAAAGATTCCCTTTATTGATAAGGAATCCCTTTCACAAAGTGGAAGGCAGGCCTCCAGATGGGAATGAAAAGTCCAATGCTGAGCAGTCATTGCACTTCTGAGCTATAGATCTGTAACTGTATGACACTTTTTGAGTTCTTTAACACTGATTCATAAAGTTGATTTTTAGAGTGTGTGTGTGTATGTGTGTGTGTGTGTGTGTCTCTGTCTGTCTGTCTGTCTGTGTGAAGGGTGGTATCAGCATGCCACAGTGCACATGTGGAGGTCAGAGGTCAGCCTTGAGTGTTAGTCCTCCATTTTTACAGTGTTTCACAGTGTTTGAGAGAGAGCCTCTTGCTGCTCACAGGCTAGCTGGTCCATGAGCCTCCATGGACTCCTGTTCCTGCCTCTCATCTTGTCAGAGGAGCGCTGGCAATAGAGAAGCTGCCACATCTGGCTCTATGTGAATTCTGGGGATTGGAACTCAGGGCCTTATGCTTGTACAGCAAGCAATTTACCCACTGAACCATCTCCACAGCCTTCACAATGCTTTTAAATTTATGGTATCTTTGCGATATATATTACAAGTATGTTTACAATTCATATTTTAACAGTTAATACTTTAAGTGTAAATACAAATATATGCATATATAATATATTATATATATTATTGAAACTATGCATGTATAATATTTATTTTAAGCGCAGCTGTAAACTCTGTTACATAATTCTAATTTCAAAGTCATTCATACCAAAATATTGGCTGATAAATACCTTCCATTTTTTCTTTTGCCCATATTTGCAAGTACAATTTTTTCCTCAAAAAGGCAATCTTACTAAGTATACTGCTAAAGTAACAGTTTATCATGATCACTTTGTCCCTAAAAGTTGATATGTATACCATTTTCATGACTACATTATATTCTATTGTAAGGTTTTCATCATTATGTACTTATTTATTTTAAATTAACAAATAAAAATTGCACAGCCAGGCATAATGATGGCACACACCTATATTCCTAGCACTCTGAGTCAGGAAGATTGTGAGCCTGATGCTGTCCTGGACTTCACAGCAAGTCCCTGTCTGGCGTATATTTATGATGTACACTGTGGTATTTTAGATACATCTACATTATGGAATGACTGGATCAAGCTAATTATATGTATAAGGTATCATATCCTTGATGAGGATATATTTTACAAATACACTCTTAACAATTTTCAAGTGTGTAATTGTTTTTCATGTAGTCATCACATTGTAGAGTGCATTGCTTGAACTTTCGCCCCCTTAATGGACACTTTGCATCCTTAAGCCTCAATCACTACACTTCTCTCCCCACCCCCAACCACCATCTACTCAAGAGACTTCCCTAGGTTCCGTATTGTTTAGATTCTACATTTAAATGAAATTGTGAGGCATTTGGTTTTTTGTGCCTAGCTTATTTCACTGAACATAATGTCCTCTGGGCTCGTCCATGTTTCCAAATGCAGCATTGTCTTATCCTTTAAGGCAAAATAGTATTCCATTATTGAAATATATATTTGTGTGAAATATATATGTGTATATATATATATATATTTATATATATATAAGAATATATATATATATATATATTCTTCATTCATTCACTGGTGCAGGCAAATTGATTCTGTAATTTATTCAATTAGTTGCTTATTCATGACACTTAATTCCTTCTCATTTGTTGTTTTGCCAGGGAAGGTTTAACTTGTGTATGGTTGGCTGTTATAAACAGAGTTGATAGGACACCTTTGTTCATTCCGCTCTGTCCAAGGCCTCACATCTCCTTGGGATGAGTCCCTCCAAGTAGAGCAGTGGATTCCGGGGTGCACTGCTGTCAGTCTTTTAAAGCATATCCTCCCAAGCAGTCTGAGCCCGATTATGCTGTTCCCAGCTTGGTTCTTTCCTATGAGCCCTCTGAAACCAAACAACTGTTATTTTTCAATCCTTTCCTGTTGGACAGGAAACACCGGCACTGTATGGTTTTAATTGTCATTTCCTTCATTATTATAAGTCCAAATAATTCCTTTTTATGTAGAAAAACATTTTTGATAGAATTACTGTTTTCTGAGAACAGCTTTACACATATTCAAAATCAACTTCAAAAGAAGAAATTGGAGTGGAACAGATGCCCAGAGTGTTTAATTTAAGCAAATTACCCACTTAGCAACAACAACACGCCTGCTTTAAAAATTATTGCTCAAACGATTGCTTACTAAAAATCAATCAAATGTGGCTTATTTTAAAATTGCTTCACAAAATTTCTCTTTTGAGAAAAATGCCAACACTAGGTTGAATCTATTCCAAAGAATCCATAGGACAATGGCATTAAATTCAGCCTATGAGACAAAGGGAAGTGGTTTGTAGGGGGCAGGGCAGGGCAGGGCTATGCAGTGATTCTAGGAGGAAATGTGAGCCAGAAAACTGGGTTTAGCAACATGCATTGGAGTCCCATTGCTGGAGAGGGAGGGTCTCTGGGGCTCCAGTTTTAGTGGGAGACCCTCATTCAAAAATAATCAAAATGGAGAAGCAATTGCAGAAGACAACAGTGTTAACCTTTGTCTTCTATGCATATGTCCTGGAGCATCGCGCGCGCGCACACGCACACACACACACACACACACACACACACACACACAAAGAGAAACGTGAGTCAGGCATGATGGTGTATGCCTGTAACCCCAGAAATCAGGAGACTGAGGCCAGGGGATTCTGAGTTGAAAGCCAGCCTTAGTTACATAGACTCATTACTGACACAGAGAGGAAGGGGAAGAGTAGAGTTAGATCTAGAAAGACTTCATGAAACTTGACAATAATTTAAAAAAAACCATTTTATATCAATTGGAAAGTTGCCATTAGGGTGTAGATGCACCAGGGGAATGCATGGATCATTTTCTTGACAGTTTCATTTGTAAACTTGGAATTCTGCATTTGAAATTTTCTCTAAAAGAGCCCCGCCTCTGCCCCATCTCAGGCTTTCTTCCTCACATCTTAAAAGCATCACTGAAGACCCACTGAGATGAGAAAATTCACTCCATTCTGCCAGAAATCTATGGATCTAACCCAGACTCTTAACACCTAATGCCCTCTTCCTTCTCACTACAGCTCACCCCACCCAGAAATTCCTTCATTAGCTTATGCAATCCAAGGATAATTCAGCAAATTTCATCAGCATGGTTTTTGTTTATGTCATAGTCACATCTTGGCTGTTTTTCAGGCCCCCTTTGATGTCTAAGGGTACTTAAGGGTCCTTTTAAAACGGTATTCAGTTAAGTAAATAAAGAGTGAAATCACGTGTTTGGAGATAAAGAACTGTGTTCCCAAAGATTCGATTGTGCCAAGGCTGGGAGGAAGGGTGTCCTTTGATCCAAAATAACTAAATTGGGATTTCTGGCTAGAGCCCTCTTAGCAAAGGCTGCCTGACAGAGCGGCATTATTTAACATTTGCTTTCCTTAGATTCAATTTCATTTTCTTTCCTTCCTTTTCCCATTCCTTACCCATAACCCATGCTATCTGGTCACACTGATGTACACTCTGGGTTCTTCAAATACGCCATGTGATATTTGCCGTTGTCTTTGCCCGTGCTGTTCTCTGTGTGAAACAGGTGGCCAACTTGTGGCAGGATATAGTCCACAATGGGCTTTTCTTGGACTTCACTGTGCTTTTCTTTTAAGAGTGAGCCAACATTTTAAAAAATTCCATGAAATTATGGATGTCAATCTCGATTTGAAACATGGATGTGGTAATACTGTTTCTGCCTGGTTAGGGCATAGGCAGGGCTGCACCGCTACTGCAGTTTCTAGGTGCCTGAGCTTTTCTTAGTCTTTGTTGAGAAAACAAACTACGTTTTTGTCAGTTCTGTGTCTTCTCTGGTCTGATTTTGAGCTTTTGGCTAAAGATGGCTATAGACGAAAAAAGGAGAAAAAATGCAGTCTTTCCCTCGGGAAAATTAACTAACTGGGTAAATACAGAATAGCTACTTGATAAATAAAATGACACTGTAAATACTTAACTATGAACCAAGCTGGTGTAGTGGTTTACACCTGTAACCCTGCTGCTCAGTAAGCTGCTGTAAGAGGCTCACCACAAGTTCGAGGCCAGCTTGGACCACATGGTGAGTGCCAGCCTGTTTGAGATACATAGTAAGATGCTGCCTCAAAAATAAACAAATAATAAATAGATAGATAGATAGATGGATAGATGGATAGATATATGGATGGATGGATGACTGGTAAGATGGCTCAGTGGGTAATGGCATTTTCCACTAAGTCTGATGTCTTGAGATTGATCCCTGGGTCCCGCATGGTGAAAGGAAAGAACTGACTAATGCAAATTGTCCTCTGACCTCCATAGGCACACTGTGGCACACTCATATCCAAACATGTACAGACAGAAAATAAACACATTTAATTTAATTTTGGAAAATGTTTTAAAAATTAAAAACCCCAGGAGTGTTTTAGTGGTAGAAATTTACCAAATGGTTATGAGAAAAGATGAATATGAATATAGAGAAATGACGATAATGTATATAGAATATGTGTAGTTCACCAAGCACTGTTCTATGTTATATATGTGTTTAAAAGTCACACAACAACCTATTAGAGGCATTATTATTATTATTATTCTCAATAAATAGTTAAGATAGAAGACTTGTGCCTGGTTAAGTGGACAGGCTGGGTCACATTCATGTAAGACCTTTATTAGACACAGATGGTTAAACACAGGACAGGCCTGATCCCAGGGATGCTGCCTGTTGGGCTGGGGGTAAGGCTCCATGGTAGAACATTTGGAAGGCACCTATGAGGCACTACAAAAAGAAAAATGAAAGCATGCTGCCTGTCATCATCATGTAAAACAATTGCACCCTCAAAAGTCTTACTTTACTCCTATGATGATGATTGGTTCATAACTGAAACAACCCAGGTTGACAGGGAGGAGACCAAGTCTGAGTCATCAAATTATAGAATCCTGGTTGTGCCACGTTAGCATAGGGAGCCTGTGAATCACCTGACGGTCTTATCAAGCCGTAGGTTCTGATTCAGCAAGTTTGGGGTGGGCTCCAAATTCTGCAGCTTGGTAAAATCATAGGTAATCTGCTGCATCAGCTGCTGCTGACTGTACATTTGGGTCAAAAACAAAAACAAAAACAAAAACAAAAACAAAAACAAAAACAAAAAACTACTCAAAGCAGAATTAGTACACCATCGTCCTTTGCAAGGGTGTGGATCTTTTCTGGTTTTGTTTCAGCCTTCCCACCAGCAGTGCTGAGAGGTTTTTCAACTAATCTCCCTCCTGTCCTTTAGTAGGATCTATACTTGCATCTCAAGGCCTCACAGGAGATAGAAGCCCCCTTTTTTCCCTGGCTGATTTTTCTTTTGTTTTCCACATTTGACTCTCATCAGGGCTGAAGTGTTGGCTAGAGTCAGCTCTCTTTAAGTTCTCAGAGAATAGTGGTAAGTTGTCGGGACAATTGAAAGCCTATTACACAAAGAAACTATTGAAATCCTATCAACTTATAATTGGACAAAATTCATTACGATATAGCGCTTGAAATTCATCACTTCACAGTTGGTTCACTGTTATGTGTGTATGTTCTGAAGTTATACACGTCCATGATAATGTTATGGTGGAGATAAAATAGCCTATTAATGCATGTGTCTTCCAATCTCTGCATCCCGTGAGGTGATGTGGTAACAGGAAAATGTTCAAGATGGGTAGATTTATACCATTGTAAAGCTATAAATTAGGCCTTTGATTTTTTTTTCCTACGAATGAGCCCATTGTTAAAACTTTACTAGTATGGGGCCAGGTGTGGTGGCGAATGCATTTAATCCCAGCACTCAGGAGGCAGAGGCAGAGGCAGGTGGATCTCTGTGAGTTCGAGGCCAGCCTGGTCTACAAAGCGAGTCCAGGACAGCCAAAGCTACACAGAGAAACCCTGCCTCGAAAAAACAAAAACAAACAAACAAACAAACAAAAAACAAAAGAAAAAAAGAAAAAAAAGCTTTATCAGTATGTCATTGGATGATATTATTCTTGGCCTCAGGAAAACTTCTAATCAAGCGCAACTAGAATCAGGCACAATAATATATTTCCTTTCTCTTAGTTAGTCATGTGGTCCAACTCTGGCCAATGTGATATGAAAATGACTCTGTTAGAAAGGTTTTTTTGGGAAGCTTTTCTTGCTTCTAAAAGGGAGGCATAGGGTGGGAATGGCTGTTTCTACTCCTGGCCATCTGGTATCTGGCTGTGACACAGCTAAACTCAGCAGCCATCATACGTCAATGTCAAATCAGGATAAATATGTGTTTGCTGGTTGTTTTTGTTTTTCTTTATAGAACTTATGTTTAGTGAAAAAAAATTAACTTACCATGCACTTTTGTATTTCCTTCTCTAGTGGAGACCCTGATAAGTGTGACATCTGGGGAAACACTCCTCTGCATTATGCAGCCTCCAACGGTCACGCCCACTGCATCTCATTCCTAGTCAACTTTGGTGCCAACATCTTTGCCCTGGATAATGACTTGAAGTCTCCACTGGATGCTGCTGCCGGCAGGGAGCAGAAAGAATGTGTTGCTCTCCTGGATAAGGCTGCCACCGTGCAGAACACCATGAACCCCAGGAAGGTCACAAGACTGAAAGAGCAGGCTCTGAAGAATGCCAGGAGACAGATGAAAGAGTGTGAGCGACTTCAAGAGAGGCATCAAGACAAGATGGCGCGCACCTATAGTAAGGAGGACTCTGGGACTATTTCT
Source organism: Acomys minous (assembly GCF_964271855.1). Classification (NCBI taxonomy): domain Eukaryota; kingdom Metazoa; phylum Chordata; class Mammalia; order Rodentia; family Muridae; genus Acomys; species Acomys minous. Next base: position 78,847,249 of record NC_140484.1, on the reverse strand, counting down.
TCTTCCCGTGGTACCTTCTCCAGGTCATCCCTTTCAAACGCTTCTGCTGGTGGATTTGGGTCACTGTCTAAAGGCATTAAAGATACCTTCAAGATAAAATTTAAGAAGAACAAAGACACAGCAGAGCAGGTGGGGAAGGATGGCAGAAATGGGCAGAGGCCGGTGATGGAAGTATTCAGAGAGGAGGACGAGGGCTCATTTCCCGAGGACTTCAAAGAGAAGCTCCATTTCTCTGCAGAGGAGGCCAGTGATGTACAACATGAATCTATTCTCAACCGACCGGGTCTAGGAAGCATTGTTTTTAGAAGGAACAGAGTATTGGATCTTGAGGACATCTCAGACAGCAAGAGGCAGTTGGGGCTTAAAATGCCCAGTGAGTTTTTCCAAAGACAAGGAGCAGCAGCAGTTGATGAGGAGGAGGAGGAGGAGGAAGAGGAGGAGGAGGAGACAGAGGTGAGCAGCACTGCGCGTCATCTTCCTTGGGACGAGGAAGAAGTAGAATGGGAGGAAGATGCAGCCGACGCCACTCCACTAGAAGTGTTCTTGCGGTCTCAGCACCTGGAGGAATTCCTTCCCGTTTTCATGAGAGAGCAGATTGATCTAGAAGCTCTGCTGCTTTGCTCTGATGAGGACCTTCAGAATATCCACATGCAGCTGGGCCCCAGAAAAAAAGTCCTTAATGCCATAGACAAAAGAAAGCAGGTGCTTTGTCAGCCTGGGCAGCTGGTCGACACCAGCCTCTGATGGAGGGCATTGGTTAACAGGGTGGTCCGAGTGTGGGGGTCATGCTCAGTTCCCCTGGAAGTGCCACACAAGGAACCCTGACAGACCACTGGGCATAGGTGTTAGGGTTTTAAAGGACCCCCCCCTCCCCAAAACAGAGGCCCAGACTCTGGGAGATATTCAGTATCTTAGTAAACTGTCAGTGAGAAAGGTTAGGAGACCTTGGAACAGGAAAATGGTGTTTCTCTTCCTGATTTTGCGTCTGTGTAGACTAAAGGCTCTCAATGGTCTGAAGGCCCAAACCCAACTTAAATGGATGGATCTAATCCTTTAGGAGATGTTTACAAAACAGGGTTGGTTTTATAACATTCCTGTCTGAGAATGATGACAATGAAGCAGGTAGGAGCTGGAAGAAAGAAAACATGGGGTGCCTCTTTTGGACTGAATTCTAACATTCTAACTGAATTCTAACTGAAGCCCTAGCCCCTAAGTGAGTGTTTCTGGACATAGTGCATTAAAGATGTGATTAAGGTTCAATGAGGCTAGAAGGGCAGGCTCTTAATTCCATATGACTTAAAAGACGAGGAAGCTACACCAAGGGTGTGCTCACACATGGGGAAAAGAGGACATCAGGAAGGCAGCTGTCAACCAGCCAAGGAGAGACCCCTCCCCCCAGGGAAATCAAACATGACAACAGTTTGGACTTTTGGCTTCCTGAGATGTGAAAAATAAATTTCTGTTGTTTGAGCCACTCTGTCTGCAGAGTTTTGTTGTTTATAGCTTACTTTATTTAATAGCAAGGGGGAAATGAAGGAGAGATAAAAATGTTTTCTGTTTAGATCAAAAGTGGGGAATGAGAAAAGACTTGTGAGAGAGCACGTGATGTTTATCCCCTCAGAAGCTGAACCACCATGTGGGGGAGATTGGTTTTTATGGAGCTGAAAAACATTCTTGAACAAATTCTGAGAGGAGGTATAAATGTGAGCCAAAAACAAGAGGCGGGGCCTTTGAAGACTTGGGATAGTTTTAGCTGTTCATCTCTGCACTTCAGCTTGCTCCTAGAGAGAACCGCTCGAGGGAAGGCTTCTCGAGGGAAGGCTTCGGAGCTCTGGGCTCTGGCTGAGGTTCCAGGTTCTGGTTGCTCCAGGTTCCAGTAGAAGAAATCCTGCTAATTACACCAGGAGAATTAATTGTTCCTCAGAACTGATATCCTTATGGTTTCATTATTGTATTCTTTTTTTTAAAAAAAAGATTTATTTATTATGTATACAGTATGCATCAGATCACATTATAGATGATTGTGAGCCACCATGTGGTTGCTGGGAATTGAACTCAGGACCTCTGGAATAGCAGTCCATGCTCTTAACCGCTGAGCCATCTCTCCAGCCCCATTATTGTATCCTTTAATCTTTTTTTCCGATTGTTTAGGTTAGTCAGGTTATAAGTGAGGTACTCTCGGTTAATAAAGTCATAAAAAATATATTTGTTAAGAAAATTGAGCTTGGGCAAGAGAGATGGATCAGCGGTTAAGAGCACTGATTGCTCTTCCAGAGGTCATGAGTTCAATTCCCAGCAACCACATGGTGGCTCACAACCATCTATAATGTGATCTGATGTCCTCCTCTGCCTGCAGATGTACATGCAGGCAGAGCCCTGTATACATAATAATAAATAAATAAATCTTAAAAAAAAAAAAGAAAATTGAGCTTACAGAGTTTTGTTATGGTAACCTCGGCTGACAAGTGTGCTGGGCCAACAAGAGGATAGCAAGAGGAGAACAAGATGGATTCAGAAAACAAACAAACAAACAAACAAACAAAACAAAACAACGATGACTGTCCTAGCTCAGTGTTTCTAAGGGTTAAGTGCCTCCTGAGTTGTAAGAATGGAGAGAAAAAGTATCATCTGTAGGAAGATTGATGGTGAAAGTCAGGGTTACACCTTCATGCTGGCTGTGCAGGCCCTCACTTCATTGCTGTGTGTGTCCACAGTGCTACTCTCTGGGTAAGGGCATGTCATAGTCTACATCTTAGATGTGGCCCAAAGACCCACTTGCTAACGTCTTGGTCATCTGCTGTGGAGCTATAGGGAGGAGGTGGTCATCTGTCCCCCAGGTAGGGCTTAGTAGAAAAGGAAGTTAGGTCATCTAGGCATGCCCTTGGAATGGGCATGGGGGTTCCTTTGCTTTCCAGCCACCCTGAAGTGAACAGGTCTCCTCTGCCACAAGCTTCTAATGGGTCACCTTGGTACAGGCTCCAAAGCACCCAGAGCGTGGTTATGGAGTGACGCCACTGACATGATAAATTAAAACAAAGTTAGCTTTCTTAATTATGAACAAAGGTCTATTCTTTACAGATAGGCACTGGTGACAGGCCAAAGAAACAATTCTACCCAAGTTGAACTAAAAAATATGGAGCTTTCGGAGTTACTGAAAAGGAGTATGGGCAATTCAAAGGTAACTGTATTAGCAAAAAGCCCACCCTAAGCATGAGAGATGATTCACAAAAGGTGCATCCTGAGAGCCCCGTGCCTACGTTGCAGGCAGCTCTACCAAAGAGAACTTTTCCTTCCCAGTAGCTGTTTGCTGCTTTCACAATGTTGGGAGGGTTCTCATGAATCTTATAATGTTCATAAGCTTCCTGATCCTGGCAAACTCTCTACAGCTTCTTGAGTCTTCTGAGTGTCCCTCCTCTCACCAATAGGTAATCAATAGGTAATGTTTCAATTCAGAGGAAATAGCTACACAACAGTTTCACACACACACACATATACATGTATATGTGTATGATACATATAAACTATAATGTGTAATGTATATAATGTGTAGGTATGTATCATAGTTACACATGCATATTCTATTATCCTCTATTGTTCCTCTCTCTCCGTCTCTTTAAACTTTTTTCTCTTCTCACAGACCCTTTTCTGCTTTTATCACACACATACAGAAACGCGCACACACACACACACACACACACACACACACACACACACACACACACACACAAACACACACACACATCTAGTTTCTGCATAGTAGAAGAAAATATGAGATATCAGACTTTCTGAGTGAGGCATATTTTGCTTAATTAAGGATCTTTGGTCCCTGAAAATGTCTTTTATTTTTTACAGTTGAAGAAAATTTCATCATGTACTGCACTACCTTTCCTTTTTCTGTTCATTTGTTGATGGACATCTAGGCTGGTTGGTTCCACTTCCTGGCTACTGTGAACAGTGCAGCAATAAATATGGACGTGCAGGTCTGTGATATCCCACTGGATGGGATATCTGGGTCACATGACAGTTCTGTTTTTAGTTTTTGGAGGGCTACCATAGTGGATTCCATGGTTTACTACCCGTAATGCATACATTTCCTCTTTTCAGTGTCTTGATAACATTTTTGTTAAATGCAGACAATTTTTAAAAAGACACTCTTAAGTTGAAACCACCTCCAACCAAGAGCCAAGTTTCATTGGAATTTTGTAGCCAGACTAATACCAGGTAGAATTTACCATTGACTGTGTGCATAATATTTTCACCCAGCTGATTTCCCATTCACATCCAAGCTACTTCAAGAGGCTTCATGTAAGATACAGATGCTCAGATGTGGTGAATTCACTCATTTCTCCCCAGTGAATGGATTCAACACGAAGGGATACTTCTTTACAAAGACTGTGTTTTGTTGTGGAATAAGCTGAGGTGGTACTTGTCCTCAATAGGGTGCATAAAAGCAGTTGTCATAGGAAGGAATTCAGAGGTTTTGGGCACTGAGCCTGCCTCTGTCACATGTCATCATCACTGTAGATGCCTGGATCCCCTCCAGTTCTCTGGAAACCTCCCGAGACACTGTCACCATGTCTTATGCTAACTTACATAGCGGCGGCGGCGGGGGCGAAGGGCGGGTGTCGTTGGATTGGGAGGAATGAGCTTAAATATGGGACTACTGATGTTTTTTAAAGATCTAGTGGTCATGAGACATGTTCTCTTTGTGGGGCCTCTAGGTTTAGTTATAAAGAATCAATGGATTCCTTTCCCCATCACTTAGACTCAAGTGAACCACATTGTGGCTTCTACTACCCATGACCAAAGGAACCCCCTTATCTGTGTTTCTTTAAACATTTAAAATAGACACACAAAGCTACGAAACATGTGATTGGAGTTCATGGCAAGGCAAATCTGGTAACAGTAGAAACCAGAGGCTGGGAGGAAGGAATGGGGCAGGGACACTGTTGAGAAACAGGTTTCTTCAGGGGCTGGGGTAATTCCGGATGTTTCTGTACAAACCTCACCGAAACTCATTGAACTGTACATCTTCAAGTCTTGAGCTGGGCTAGGGATGTACCTTAGAGGCAGCATGTTTGCCTGGCATGTGGGAGGCTGTGGGACTGATTCCCTAGCGCACTCACATGTGCGTGCACACGCAGAGAGAGAGGGAGAAAGGAGAGATGGAGAGAGAAAAAGAACAAAATACAGAGGGAGGGAGGGAGAGAGGGAGAGAGAGAGGGAGGGGAGGGATTTTATGGTAAGTTATATTCAATTAAAATGGAGAAAATATGATTCTACCTCCTCTAGGGACTGAGTGAACACTTGGCCCCTTCATTTCTTTGCCGCAGGAAGTTACAAAGGACACACTGAAGAACTGGACATGATTTATTTCAGAGATATACAAAGGTAGTAGGCTTAAGGATAGGTGGTGTGGCCATTACCCATGTAACAAACATGACCGGGGATGCCAGTATCTGAGAATAACAATCACTACAGTTAACTGGGGACTGGGCTTCCTTATCTGATCTAGACATTTTGAGAGCAATTTGAGCCATGCTGTCCGTTTCAGCCACAGCTCCTTCACCTCACTTGCCAGATGACCAGGAATCATACACTAGTTTGGCTGCAACCAGGTCTTCCACTGCCATGCCTGGAATGGACAGAAATTTGCTTCATTTTATTTTGTCAGAATGACTTTGCCCAAAACACCCTTGGCAGTCTTCTGATGGGGATACTGCTAAAGTCCATAGTGATAACTGCAACTACTACCCATAGGGTCACACAGACTCAGTGTACGAAGGGCTAGTCACAGAAAGGAATATGATGCTAAGCAAGAAACCCACATTTCAGAACCTCCAAGGTCTAGTTTGGATGTAAACAGCTTTTCAGCTGAGGCTCCATGGATAGTTTAAGCTCTGTGACTCATGTGGTCTCCGTTACCTTGGCTCAGTTCTGCCCTCACAGTGGGAAAGTAGCCCCAGGTCACAAAGCAAGTGAGACTGCCTGTGTTTTGGTAAGATTTTTTTTTTTTTATGAACACTACCACTTGAATTCACCTCCCTCTCCATCCCCTCCCCCTGTGTGTGTGGAGGCCTGGCTTGGTGCTAGTTATCTTCCTCTTTCTCAGCCCATTTGTTCATCTTATTTGTTTTTTTTTGTTGTTTTGTTTTGTTTTCTTCTGACACAGGACCTCTCACTGAGTTCACTGCTTGGGCTAGACTAGCTGGCCAGTGAGTCCCAGGGATCTTTCTGTTTCTGCCTCCACAACCGCAGAAGTACAGGCCCAGCCATGGGCTGCCACGTCTGAGTCTCGGGGCCTCACATTCAGCTCTTCCTGCTGTGTGCAAGCATTTCCCTGACTAAACTGCATTCCCACCCAGTCTCTCTCATCATTTTTCAGTGCATCCTGACAGCAATTCTTTATTTACTGCACCCCAATCATTTAAAAATGTAGACATTATTTGTAGTTCAAAGCTCATACAACTATAGGTAGTTGGCAGGGCTGGACCCACAGGCCTACATTTTGCTAACCCTGGACCATTACAAATCCTGTATCTTTCTTTAGCATCTCCCATTTGTCTTTGAAATGTTGAATATCCCTAATCCAAAAATCTGTAGTCTTAAACATTATATAGTCTGAAACTCTGAGATAATGTTAACATTCAAAAGTTTTCCAGTTTGGGATCAGGTTTGCATCATGAGTAGAGGGTGGGGCGAGGGTTTAGTCAGTCAACCATCTACAAACTTTCTCCATGGTACAAAAAAGATCCAACATGAGACACTTGTGGGCACAAGTATTTCATATAATGCATATTCAATCTGCAATTTTAAGATATGCACCTTAATTTTTTTATCCAGTGGGTATGAGCAGCTCAGCAAACATTAGCTAGAGGAGGAGGTGTGTCAATACACCTATCACCTGAGGTTAGAATACAAAACTTGCCAAAAGAGCAGATTCCTGCAGTCTTTGTCTTTTTAGTGGGGGCAGCTAACCTTCCAGACTCTACTGGATCAGTAGACCATCACTGGACCAGGCACTAGATGAAGTTTACTACCTTCGTTGGTCTTCTAGTACACAAGGAATTAAATAAAATACTTAGCTACCTGTAAAGGCCCAGATGCTAGCTGATGGTATACATGCATACTTTTTTTAAATCACATAATATTATCACACACACACACACACATACACACACACACACACACACACACACACACACACAGTATGTTTTGATCATACTCTTTCCTTGCCTCCAATTCCTTCCCATCTCTCCATCATTTTCCCTCTCCACTACCTGCTTTTTTTTTTTTTTAATTAAGTTCCTTGGGTGTTTCTTGTATATGCATGGTATCCTCAAAGGCCACATGCCTGAAGAAAACAGACTCTTCAACCTCAATCTGCCATCAGCTGGCCAATAACTTCTAAGCTAGAGGGTGAGACTTAATGAGCTCCATTCCCCCATTCAGGCTCAATCTTACGCAGACTTTATGCATGGGGTCACAGCATTATGAGCTCAGGTCAAGCCAATACTGTTTTACCATAGTGTCACACAACTGGCCAGAACACTCCTTTATTTTGTTCTTTCGAAGCAGGGGTTCTCTCTATAACCATGGTTATATTGGAACTTGCTTCATTGATCAGACTAGCCTTGAATTCAGAAATCTACCTCTGTCTCTCTAGTGCTGGGATTAAAGGTGTGTGCCACCACACCCAGCCATCCCAAGTACTTTTTAAACTATAGCAAATATGAAGAAGTATGAAAGATCTTGGGGCAGAAAGCACTGTTGAGGAGCCCTGGTGGTCTATTTACCAATAATCAATAATTTTTAAAATGTAAGTGAAATAGCTGATTACTCCTTTGGTTCCCATATCACTTGTTTCTTTAAATATGGAGGAATGGGAGAGTTAATCCAAGGGGTAGACTGTCCACTGGGAGCCCACCCTTCATCAAGTTTCTCCCCAGATCAGTTGATGTAGCTTGCAGCTCCTCATGATGGCCTGTTATTAAGCATCAAGTGGGAGGGTAAGGAAGGGGTCTCAGATGGTACACTTCCTGTCTCAGTCTCCTTTAAGTCAGGCGCCTCTGCCACTTCCCTTTAGCTGCTAACAGCACTGTTCCCTGAGCTCTTCCTCTGATGGATATCAACTTCTGAATTCATTTATGACTAAACAGGTGATTTAGTACAACATCGGCTGTGTGCAAATTAGTTTTCTTGTATATCTCACTGAACTGTCACAAGAGCACAAGGTAACAGGTGTTGAAGGAACTGTGGCTCTGAGACATCAGGTCACTTGCCTAAGGTCACATATCCAGTGCATGACATAAAAGGAATATAATCCAGGCTTGCCCAACTCCAGAGTTCATGGGCTTAGCTACTCCACCCAGACATGTAAATGATTGATCCAAACGATGGACTCTGCAAGGATTTCCAAATGGTCTGCCCACAGAGCTGGTAACCCATTCACTTCCCCGTTCCCCTGCCCTTTGCTTTGGTTGGATTTGTGCCCAGGGAATAATTCATGGGCCTTACCCAAAGACTTGAACACTGTGGTCTTCTCACAGTGTGCAGGCTGCACACCTGACACCACTTCTCCAAGCTCTGCAAAGATGTCAGCCTGTAAAACAAATGCATACTAACTAGGGCTGAAGCCACTATCTCATGCACAGCTAGCTTCTGAAGTCAGCAAAGGACACCCATGAATAGAGATAAATTTGAATCGTTTATGTAAAGAGAATAAAATTGATTTTTAAAAAGACCGCCTATGAACTGATGCCCTTTGATATCCTTTGGGGAAAGCCCTGTGTTTTTGATGCCATGAACACAGAGATCATTGTGTCTGGGTGCCTGTCTACCAGGTCTCCATCTGTGAAGAAACTTCTGTGCTATTATCTGACCATGCACTTTGGCAGCCTCTGCTTGCTTCCGTAAACCAATTCTAAGTGGCAATGGGCATCCAGGGGACACATAGTTTTATTAAGATTTCCAGGTTGCTACAGGCTTCCCATCCTACTGCCTATGCACAGCAAGCCAGAAAAGAAATCAATTCTCCCTCCAGGCAGAAGGACAGGATGACACATGACACAGCCATATGGCTATGTTTTTTCTGGAATGGGATTAAACAGTGTTGCACGATCTTTAGGAATGCCTTCCTTACTAGCAGGTGAGGTGACCAAGGTCTCCGGAGGGGGAAGGCAGTGAAACCCTGGGAACCAAACCAGGGCCAGCCAGTGGTTCTGCTGATGAGAGAGAGGCTCACCCCTGACAACAGAACGTCTCCTGACTCCTTCAGGGCAGCCTCCCGGGAGTCCACATAGAGCACCGCTTGTTTCATGAGCTCGTCATCCAGCTCTCGCCAGTCAGGTCTGCTGGCTCCAACAGCTACGAGACAACAACAGACTCTGAGTCCAGGAAATCCCTAGGGCACATTAGTAGAGAGAGTTGAGCAGGGGACCAGTTGGGATATTTAGACGCAAATACCTTCTCATCTTCTAGACCAAGGTTTTCCCAATAAGTAAGATAGAATACTTATTAAAAACAACACCTACCATTTTCCTCCTTCTTTTAAAAATTATTTGTGTGTGTGTGTGGGCAGGTGCATGTCTATCTGAAGACCAGAGGTTAAGGGTGTTGTTCCTCAACATGGCAGCCTTCTTTGTTTTGTGCAACAAAGCCCCTCCCTGGGACACAAAGCTTGCTGCCTGGGCTCAGCTGGCTGCCTAGGGAGCCCCAGGGTCACTAGAAGCACTCATTAACAAACATTTATTTTTATTATTTTAACTTTGTGTGCATGTGTCAGGTGTGGGGGGTATGTGCATGTAAGGACAGGTACTTGAGGAAGTGTCAGATGGTCCTTAAAACTGGAATCATAGGCAGTTGTGAGCCACTCAACATGGGAGGAAGGAGCAGAACTTGAGTCCTCTGCAAGAGCGGTACACAGTTTTAACCGCCGAGCCATCTCTCCAGCCCATCATTCATTTAAAGGGTAAATACTGTCTGTGTTGCATTTCCATATATGCTGTTTATGTATCGCACATACTCTTTAGTGTCTGATTGCATTCACAGATGCACACATTGAAACTGTAAAGAGAGTGGGGCCTACCAGGTCACCAGTGAATCTGGGTCACAGAGAGTCCTAGGCTTTCACTCAAGGGTCTCTTTCTTGCTGGGAGTGACAGCTAATTGTAGAAACCATGCAAAGGGACCCACTGCTCCTTATCTCTGGTTGGGTTGTTCCTCAGTCATTCCTGCTCATAACCTGAAACTGCCTTTTCTCTCATCGTGACAAAGAGCGCAATGTTAAGGCCACGAAGAAGCCATAATAAGAAAACAATTGGGAGAGCTGTAACTAGCTCAGTGGCACGGCACGTGCCCTGCACGTGTAAACCCCTAAGCTCAATGCCAGTACTGCCAGGAGGGAAGGAAAAGGAAACCTGGACTTGAGATTGCCTCGACACAAAGAACACTGATGACGGGGGATGTCCTAGTGGGTAAAGCACATGCCATGCAAACACAACTCTCCAGAACACACAGAAAGCTGGATGCCTCAGTGCACATCATAATCCCAAGGTCTGTGTGAGAATCAGGAGGTGCCTAGCCCTGGCACCTCTTGGGCTAGGAGAACACACAGGTGAGCAATAAAACATGCTGTCTCAAGCAAAGTGGGAGGAGCCAGAACCGACAGCTGAGTTTGTCCTCTGACTTTCACGTGTGTGTGGTGGCGTGCAAGTGTACACAAACACATTTTTTTTTAAGGAAGAGGATAAGGAGAAAGAAAAGGAGGAGTGGGAGGAGAAAAAAAACCCTACAAAACATAAACTGACTATTCGGCCTTGATCATTGACCGCGTCCCTCTGCAGAGACTGGGGTAATGAATCATCACGCCTTCTGCTTCAAGGACACAGGATAACGCACAGGCTGCAACCACATGCCTGTAGAGCCAGGAAGAAATGAACAGCAACAAAGCCAACAGATGGACTGGAAATGCTGCTGTCCTGGGGTGCTTCTCCAGGGGACAGTCCTTGTCCAGCTCCAGCTGCCGGCTACTATGTGTGAGTGCATAGCCACAGTTACTGGACGCCCTCCCTCCCTGTTGTTCATGGAGAGGAGCAGGAAATCTATTTATATACCTTCTTTCTGGATTTCTCTGTGGTCCAAACAAAGCAGTCTGATGGCTGGAGCCAGCCCCAGGGTAGCTAGCTAGTCTTTGAAACTATTATAAAATTTTGTCTACGTACAAGGCAGCACTTATGTGCCTTCTTGTAGTGCTGTCCAGTTCCTCGGTGTTATTCTGAGCTCCAGTTTTCAGAGAGCAATGTAGTAATGATGCTCATTCTGAAGGCTGGTGGGGGATGATTCTATAGAATAAAAGTCCCCGCTAATGAAGCTTGTAAATAAATCATTAGGTGATGGGGAAAAGCCTCTAGTTTCTGGGGCTCCTCCCTCCCCCACTTTCTACAGACAGCCACTGCCTAGAGCCTAGTGAATACACAAAAGGCTGTGTGAGGCCACACAGGCAGATGCAAGTGGACCAAACAGCCAGTCAGCAGATTGACTCAAATCAGAACTTGGCCTTGCTTCATCAGGGCTAGAAAGAGTGAAGGTCTTGGAGGACTCTTGATGAGATGAACGGGATGTGGGGACAGGAGTAGGGAAGTGTAATGTTGGGGGGAGGTTACAGTCAGACCTGTCCTTTAGTAGCTCTGTGAACAAGTAAAACCTGTCCTTGGTGTTTCACTGTTATTACTGGGACACTGTTAATAAAGCATATTTAAGGCTCTGTGAACACATAAAACAAATTTGTTCTGGGTTAATGGAACACAAAAAGAAGTATCTTGATGCTATATCAGGCCATCTTTTTCTAGATCTATCATCTATCTGTCTGTCTGTCTGTCTGTCTATCTATCTATCTGTCTATCTTTGGGGATGGTGGGTCCACATAGCAAGGAGGGTGGAAAGTGCTTAGCAATGGAGAGTTCCCTGCAGCTCCTCTGCTCTGTAATGTAAGGGGTTGAGTCCTGCTAGCATCTGACCCTGAAATAGGACCCCTGAGACTAAGAGTATAGGCTAGTGGACACAGATTTCACCTTAGTGAGACTTTAAGCCCAGCCTAACCTTGAGCGTACTCTCAGTGTGTTGTATTAAGTTTGAAACAGAAAACAAAAGCCAAGTCAGTCGGCTGCAGGTTCAGTTCTGCTCCAGGGAACACATTCCACCAAGAACTGTCACTGTCCTTCTTGGTTTCCCAAGTCCTCCCAGACAGTTCTGATCCCAAGAAGCACACTTTGAGCCACCTCTTCCTGGACCTGTGTCATGAGGTCAGTTCCCTGCAGACTGAGACCTTGACTTCACTTTGGCCTTGTCTTTAAATTGTTGTGTTCATTCTCCCTAGGGGCCCTAGCTTGTAATCTTTATTTTGCCTGGGACATCCTCCCTTCAGCTCTTGACACGACTTGCTCTTCTTTACCATTTGGTCACAACCTAAACTCAACTCTCCGGGCAGCTCCCCAGGTAAGTGGATCAAAAGGATCCACCTCAACTTTCCTCTTCTGCTTCTACTGCCAGCCCCTGCTGGCAGCACAGGCTCCTCACAAGCAGAAACTACCCAAGTCTTTATTGTTTGGTTTCTCATCTCCCATCACTAGAATAAAGCCGACAGGAAAGGTATGCCCTTGGATGCTCCATTTCCTGTGGCATCTCCCATCACTAGAATAAAGCCAACAGGAAAGGTATGCCCTTGGATGCTCCACTTCCTGTGGCATCTCCCATCACTAGAACAGTGGCTGGCATGTGGTAAACACTTAGGAAGGAACACACAATCTCTTGACTTGACTCCTGCTTCCCACATGCCTGTGTGTGCAGAGCTCTCAGCTTCTGAGATGACACCATGGCCTTGTCATTACTCAGCGGAGCACCGCTACTGTCCTCAATCCTCTGCTGTCTGTCTGCCCAGCCACAGGAAGCCAGACTCCTTATTGGAAAATAGAGTTAAGTACTGGTCAAGAACCCAGCTTTGAGGACAGACTACCTCAGTTCAAACCCAACCCTGCCCCGAGAGTCTCTGACTCTTGAAAGTTACTTAATCTCTCTTTGTACCCACTTATAAAACAGGGGTCATGATAATTACTGTTTCCTATCTCATAAGGTTGCTGTAAGGATTAAGTGACATTATCTAACATATATATTATATATAATATATTCATATATCATGTAGTATGTGTATATATACATACATAATACATGTATCTGTCATAATTGAGGGGATTATAAAGATAGTAAACAGTAACATACTTGCTGTGGAATCATGTACTTAGCACCCATGTAAAAAATGTGGCCATGGTTATGCATGTCTGTGACACTGTGGAGTGGGTGGGCAGCAGACAGAAATAGGTGATCCCTAGCATTTTCTAGCCAGACAGTCTGGCTAACTAGTGAGTGTTGGATTCAGCAAGAGACCTATTTCAAGGTGGAGAGTAACTGTGGCAGGCATCCAATATCAGCACACACTACAAACACTTACGGGTACACATGCACACACACATAGAGAATTCAGGACAGCACTACAACAGTTAAGTATTTTATGCAGCCCATCTCTTGCTATAATCTCTAGGGTTATTTGAAGATCTTCAGAGGCCCCAAGTGTCCTTATGCTTAGAATATCCTCCCACCACACTTCCTATTTCACATACTAAAAGCATCCATATGCCACATTAAATCCTTTTTGTACTGTAAGTACTTTTGGAAATTGTTTATAGTCCTATATGTTAAGAACAAACTATTCAGGCGAGGGTGGTGAATTAGGCCTGCCATGTAAATCTTGGGAGGCCCAAGAGGGAAAAATTACAAGTATACAGAGAAACTTTGTCTCAAAATGTCAAATCAAACAAGCCAAAATGAAGCGTTATTTGCTTGTCCATTAAGGTTTCAATCACATTTAAGAATGAAGTTGTAGTTGACCATTTGTAGCAATGTTACTTGTCACAGGACATTAATTAGTGAACTATTCACCAGTTTTACATTTAATTTTCTTTTCACATTATGAGGCAGGTTTTTAGGACCATCCCATCCTTCCCATGCCTTTTTTTTTTTTGAGACAGGGTGTCTGTAAGTAGCCCAGGCTAGCCTCCAACCCTCCATCTTCTTGCCTATACTTCTTGAGTTAGGCTCATACATTTCTGATACCATTAAAAAGCAGGTGCAGATGGAAGTGGGGATAGACATCTATAATCTAAGCACTCAGGAGTCTGAGGCAGGAGGATAGCAACTTTAAAGCTAGCCAGGATGTATAGTGAGACCCTGACTGAAAAAACCAAAACCCAAACCGAAACATGTAGCATTTTGTATGACGGAGAAAGCACCTTACAAATGGAGGCTGGATCCAATCTGGGAGCACAAAGCCTCTCTACTCACCATTGATGTGAGCCCCAGGCTTCACCCATTCACCAAATAAAATGGGCTCTGTTGCCATGGTGACTGTGATGATGACATCAGCACCTGTCACGGCCTCCTGCACCGATGAACAGACCCGAACATCTCCTTGCACTGTGCTTGCAAACTTCTCAGCATTTTCCCTGGTGCGGTTCCATATTCTCACCTTATAGTGGTAACAAAGGGACACTAGTGGGTTTCTTCACTGCTTATGCCACACCAACCCACACTGTTCCACGGTGGTGACAACGGTGTCTTTAAAGAATGGACATTTGATCAAGGACCCAGCCTCAACGATGACCATGTAGGCTTGGCACCAGTCCTTCCTTTACTTGGTATTATTCCTGAAAGGATATTCCCTCATTCAGCCTCAGTTTCCACATCTATGAAATGGGCAAAGACAGAGTGGAATTTAGGCCATGTTTGAAGCCCTGTATTAGAATAGCAGCAGATACAAGATTCATGAAAAGAGGGCTGTGTCATGGAAGAAAGGACTAAAAAGCAAACGTTTTTTAGGTGAATGGTGTGGCAGATAAAAAACCCAACTGTGGAAGCCAGACAGAATCCTGGAAGGTGCTGGGATGGAGGTAGCAGGTGTTGGCAGCATCAAAGGCTGAGCTCTTGTGAGTTTACTAACCAGTTTCAATGTCTGTGTCAGAGGCCACTGGTCTTCAACTAAACATAAGGCTCAAAGACTCTCTCATCAGAACACATGGTAAATAGAGAAGTGAAGTTTACATGAAAGCTTGTCAAGCAAGGTGAGCCAAACAAGTATGCCCAATCACAAGTCACTGGATAGCTGTGTCATTTTTCTTGATAGAAAACTGTGCAAATATATGCAAAATTTAGATAATGTGGAACAGTGATGTTGGTACCATTGATGAAAACAAGGGTATACAGCTGTGCATAGCCACCATGGTTAAAGCTGCTGTAAGCTATAAGATACAGAGAAGAGAAGCCCAGAAACTACTTGCTCATCTTAAAAACAGGTAAATGGCTAGTTTTCTGTTTTCTTTTTCTTCATACTCTATATTTCTCAAGATAGCTGTATTATTTTTTTTATTATAAAAGCACACAATTTGCATTGGTTCCACCCCTCTGACAGGCATGCATTAAAATGAAAAAAAAAAAAAAAAGATCATTAAAGATTCGCAGTAAAGCGAGGGGCGTGGCAGGGGAAGGCGGAAGATCTGCTGATGCCAGTGGATGAAGATTTCCTCACCAGGCCTCACCCCTGATTTTGGGTCCAAAGCCCTAAATGCTTAAAGACTCCCAGAGTCTTTTAAAAGAAGCACAGGAAGGGACCGGAAATGCAGCTGATACCCAGGGAATGTCACAGAATCAGTTGGGTGGCTGGTGGCATTCGCAGGTGTGTGTTCTGGGGGCCACGAGTCTGCAAACAGGTCATCAGGCCTCTACAGTACTTCTGGGGAAGCTATAAAGGTAAAGACGACCTATGCCGGGCTCAGACCCACTGCTTAGCCGGTGTAGGACAGCATCTAGAGGCCCCCAACCCATCTCCCTGCTCCCCTACCCCGGTCACTCACCTCCTTGAAAGAGAACTGTTCTGTGAAGATCTCATAATGACTGTATGCCTGGACCCCAGCTCCAAGGATGCACAGCACATCACTGCCTGGGGGCTTCAAAAACTGAGAGAAACAGCATAGCAAAGGTCAGTGTTTTCAGGTGGCCAGGAGGTACAGCAACCCTCAAGAGCTGGTAGACATCACGGATGTCACTTTGTTTCCATTTGCCCTCTATAGAGAGGGGCAGGAACGAAGGAGCCTTCATTGAGCACCTACTGTGTGCTAGTATTTGACAGTCAAGATCTCATTTGGTCTGGAAAAGGACCGCCTCTATGTGATGGGTGTGCGTGCGTGCGTGTGTGCATGCATGTGTGTGTGTGCACATGCCTGTGAAGGACAGCAGTCAATATCAGGTGTTGTTTCTCATGAGACATCACCTTCTAAGCAATCTAAACACCTGATCTAGTACACCAACTCTCCCCTGGGCCATGGCACTTACCCTATGCCTAGGAAAACCAGCATCTTAAGCTCTTGTCTGTCTTAAATTAATGAAAACAAAACAAAACAACAACAACAACAACAAAAACCAGATTCCAGTTTTCCCCACAAAACCCCATTTTGCTCTACTTTGTCTTTTGAGATATGGTTTTTATCACATAGGCTAGGCTGTCCTACCACTCATGGCGATCCTCCTGCCTCAGCCCTGAGTTCTGGGATTACAGGTGTGCACCATGATCCCTGCTTATTATTTCATTCTAAATGCTACAAACTCCCCCATCTTTCTCCTGGGGTACCTCCACACTTCTGGGCCATCACAGCCCCACTTGCTTGACCATGTGCTGTGTGCTCCTCCAGGGTTTCCCTCAGTGACTTCGGCCCTCTCTCACATGTCAGGGAGGCCATTTCCGAGTCCCTTGAAATGTCACCTCTTTAGTCAGAAGCAGCGGTGTGTGCCTGTACACCTAGCTGGGTGGGAGGCCGAGGCAAGTGAACCATTTGAGACCACGTATTCAAAGCCAGCCTGGGCAATATAGTGAGAACCTATTTTTTAAAAAGTCACTTCTATTCCAATACTTTTCATTTTGCTTCATTTCATCTTTCTAACATACAATATGGGTTTTGGAGGGTATTACTTTTTCTTTTTCATCAAACTCTAAGGGGACTACCAATTATTTACTAATTAATAAACAGTTATAAAGTAGTTAAATGTGTATTAACATTTATTCATAATTGGTATATAATACATTAAAGACCCATTTAATTATTTAAAAGGTCAAATCATATTCTATGCTTAACTTTTGTGTATTTGTGTATATGTTCAAGCCTGAGTGTACGTATGTGCACTGGCCAGATGCTGACAACTGGTGTCTCTCTCCACATCTCTTTCCACTCTACTTTTTGAGACTGCACATATGAGGTATTTGGAATGATGTGGCACATAGGCAATAATTTTGTGAATTACTGTGCTCACTTACTCACTCATATTTGGTATGTGGAGTTCCAGCTACTAAGAAAGGCAGATGAAGACAAGTTCCGCATGCTTCCCCATCCAGATCTAATTTTGCTAGCACAACGTAGCCACTGGTCTTACCTTCGTGGCGATGGCAGACACGGCTGCTGTTCTCTTGGCAGTTATGACGTTCCCATCCATGACCTTGGAGGAAGGAGAGACAGTGAGGAAGGTGCCCTCAGAGGGGCAGCTTCATAGAAACAACAGTGAATGTGGGGCTTAGAGACACACTCAGATCTGAGCTACGAGGCTTTGAGCGCTCATCTCTATCCACTGGGTTCTTGACCTGTGAAAACAAAGATGGTGCCAACAGCGCAGAGGGGACTGCAGGCGTGAAGTGCAAGTGCATAGCGGGAAGCCACTGCCTACGGCGACCACTCGAGCATTACCCCGCTTGTTTTCTTGCCCTGAGATTCTCAGACCTCCAAGCTGAGGTGGAACTTAGGGATATGATTGACACTTCACATCTCAGGAGTTTTGGAAAGACACTATTCCCAGAGTACTACCTTGAGGATGACTTGAGCTGACCCTCTGGCTTGGGGGATGCAGTTCAGTGGTCAAGGACTCATTCCTGGTACAAGGAAAACCAAGAAAATGGAATCCCTATGGGGTGAGACCAAGCTGCTCTTGGCTTCCAAGGCTTCTGAGGGTCTGATGCCCAAAGAGAACCAAGTGTTTTGCCCATCTTTCCATGCATATCAGCCCGGCTCTCAAAGGCAAGTGTTATTTGTTATTTTTCTCATTTTACAGGGGGAGAAGGAGCTGAGTCCTATAGCTACAGAAGAAGCCCCAAAGCCCCGCTATCTAGTAGCGTAGACGCTACTGCCACTGGATGGGATAGTCCTCTAATGGGATAATGGGCAGCTGGAATTCTTAGGGACTCAGACAGCCAGAGGCGAAGGAAAGGGGGTGGGAGCCGGAGAGCCAGCTCGGAGGACTCTAAGAGCAAATCAAGTGGACCTAGGAGCGATCTTCACTGACCCGCTGTCTGACCTCAAGCCAAGGGGCTCAACAAAAATGAAGGGGAAGTCCCCTGTTTATACTCAGCACTTGCCAGGCCGAGGTACAAGAATCATGTATGTGAGATTTGCCTGGGACACATAGCAAACAAACAAACAAAGAAACAAAGAAACACAGATAAGGCAGTAGAACAGTCTAGGGCTGGGTACACCATTGCTTTAGATTGAAGAGGTTTGAGGTCCAGCCTTGTTTCCTATTAGAGGGTAAGTTGAGCACAGCCACTATATGACTCACTCCTCATCTCTGAAGCAGGGGGTAACAATATTATGTACCTCCTGGGTGCTTTTAATTATACAGGTAATGGCTTAATGTCCCCTCCCAACCCCCTCCCAGCTGCCCAATCATCCCCCCCCTCCGGCCCCCCGCAACACACACAAAAATCACTGAGGAAATGTGAGCTACTGTTCCTTTCACACCTTGCTAGAACAATACAGACAAATGTCAGGAAGACACCTACAAGTCAACGTGTCTTCTGCTGCACATGGGGAGGGACTCAATGAACAAACATTTCCTCAGCTACTGCTTTAGTTCAAACTGTGCATTTGGTGTAGCTGAGTGTGTAGCAAACACATAAGAACGAATAACAGGATTATTTCTACAGCCACACGCTGGCAGCCGCTGTAGGCAGAAGTGGTCGTTAGAAACAGATGCTGGTCACAGATCACCTGTGCTGTCTCACTAGCTTCTAGGCTTAATTCTGGGCCTCAGGGACACTCTCTAGTCCAGGGGGACTTGCTCTACCCGCTCTGCCCCAAAGGAAAAGAGACTTGCTCACCGCCAGCAGGGAGCCATTGCTGGGCTCAAAGAGCAGCACTGAAGCCTGGTGGGAGGGGACAGTGGACGTGTTGCTGTGGCCCTCGTAGAAGGTGACTAACTTGGTGGTGAGTGCATCGTCCACTGCACTGTAGGCTGGCATGACTCCCAGGAAGCTGGGGGGAGGGGGGGAGGGTGGACGGGGGGAGGGGGGGAGAAAGCAGTTTCAACTCCTTGCAGTCTCAGTGTTCTATGAAGTCCCATTCATCTTCCTCCATTACTGCGCCGCTGGCACGCTGCACCCTGTGCCCTCAGTCCTGTGCCCCTCTGCCCTTACCCGGGTCAGGACTCATGGTTGGCTCAGGACCAGAAAGCCATCACGGCCCTGACACTTCACAGCTGTGTCCGCTTCAGTAAATCACTTTACCTCTCAGTTTTCAACCAGCGGAGCAACAGCCTCCGTATCCCCCTTGCCAAGGACAGCGAGTTGAATTACAGCACCTGTAAAGCGCCCCCCCCCCCCCCGCACTAGCCCGGTGGGTAGTGCCCCTTAAGCAGCAGCAGCTGTCATTAGCAGAGCTCAAGCAAGCCCTCTCCTCCGTTCTCCCACTGCTTCTCTTGGCATTCCTCCGTCTTTCCTTCCTCATTCTCCCATCTCCTGGTCCTTTCTTCACTCACCCTCGGTGCTTGGCTACAGGCACCACGGTGCGCACTGGCTGCATGACCCCTCCATCGGGGCCTCTGGAGAAGTTGGCCAGAGCTGCCTCCAGGGGCGGGATGAGAAGGCTGGAGCTGCGGAGGTGGTCCTGCACTTCGGCTGCGCTTAGGAATGCTGGTGCTCGCCTCATCTTGCCGCCTGTCTTCGAACCCGGGCCCCACAAGCCACCTTCCCAGAGCCGAGCCCTAAATGAGCACACAGCCCGCGCACAGCAGGCCTGGGCAGGCCTCCCGGGGCGGAGCCTCGTCACCCCGCCCCTCGGCCCCGGCCCCGCCTCTGCCGCCCACCCCAACTCCTAAGATTCCAGGGCAGTTCTTTCCAGATTGGAATCAAGGCGGCAGGCTGGGAATGATAATTCTTGAGTCAACTGTTTCCACTCCTGTAATTAGCCGTCTCTACATCCCTGGGTGTGTGAGAAGAGGACTTTGGGGTTCCACCTGCGCAGCACCCCCTCCCGCCTCTCAGCTCCACTGGTGTGAGAAAGACAAGAGAAATGACAGGACACCCTCAGTGCTCCTGTGAAAAGAGCTTGGAGGGTTATGTCATACTTTTAACTCCGTCTCCTTCTGCTGTTTCTTCTACTCTCAATCTTCCTCCCATGCCACCCCTAGTTCCTAGCCGTTGTGTTAAGCGCACAGTTGACTCAGGTTAAACAAAACAACCTTCACCTTGAAGTCTCAGACAAGAGTAATGACTTCAGTCACGTAAAGGACCAAAATGCAGTTTGTTTGTTTTCCAAGGAGTTCATATTGTATCTAAAGAATAGGCGATTTACATTAAAAAAAAAAAAAAGCCACAGCAGTGACATCTAACCCTCCACTGTTGATTGAGTAGTGTCACTCAACCTTTGACCAGTGGTAGAGAAAGTGCTTTTGGGAATTCAGAGAAAAGAGAGACTATTCTGATCCGGAGTGTTACTGCAAGGTGTCAGGAAGGAGCAAAGAAAACTAGGTCTCGGAATAATAAGAGCAATAGGGCATGTCTCATTTGACTACACCAAACAGCTGCTGTGGTATGGGGGCGCTGTTGTTAGGGCTACTATTTTAGGCTCTGGACTTTGTCCGAGGTCATCCAGCGAGCCCATAGCAGTGAAGTTTCAGTGTGTGTGTGTGTGTGTGTGTGTGTCATATGTGCAAGTTTCCAAGGAGGCCAGAAAGAGGCATTAGATCTCCTGGAATTGGAGGTTACAGATGTAAGCACCACACACAGATGTTACGGCCTTAACCCAGGTCCTTTGAAAGAGCAGCAAGAACTCTTAACATAAGAGGCATCTCTCCTGCCCCTTGCTTTGGTCTGTCCTAGGTTAGACTGGCTTCAAATTTCTATGTTGTCAAGGGTGGCCTTGAACCCAGATGTTCCTGCCTCCACTTCCCAAGTGCTAGGACAGCAGGTGTGCACCGCCGGAGCCAGCTTCTTTATTATTATTATTATTAAAATAATACAACTTTTACTGACTGTAGTCATGACTTAAGAAAAAGGCTATTTAATTAATAAACTCACTAGTAATGTAGGGGAAGCTGCTGTGTCTCTCCCCTGCCATCCCTAGCTGGAAAAATTCTCTGCAAACCTCCTACAGACCTAGTCCTTCCCTAGACTGATGCCAACACACTAAAAGTGACAGCAAGGCAGAGTGGTCCCCAGGCTGCAGCAATATTGACTCAACAAAGTTTATTGGACACACTAAGTCAAATAAGTCAATGCTCAAGAGAAATACTAAAACAACAAAAATAATAGTAATCAAAGGAGAACAATGAAAAATATTTTAAAAAATAAACAGAAGTCAGAATAATGGAATCTATCTTTTGCTTAGGACTCTAAGACAACTCCCTTAAGTATATTTACTTCAAAAAGACTAAAAATAGTGTATCAATGTTTTTATCTGGACTTCTGAATTTTGCCATCGCCTCAACTATCTTGCTGGCTTTATTACGCGGGTCTCTGGTTCTGGATAAGCATGCACGCAAGCAGAATTCAGTGAAGTGGAAAAGGCCCCAGGGCGCACACGAGGGCGACACCCAGGTGGCTCCCTCTGGCGCTGTCTCCCATTCCTTTCGCGCGCCCTCGTCCGGACAGATCTGCGTCGCCAGGCGGTTGGTTAGAGCGTTGGGAGAAGGAGCGGTGCCCGGGCGACGCGCGCCCTCTCGTGGCCGTGGTGGTGGCGGCTGTTGTGGAGTCTGAGAGGTGTGTGTTACAGCTCTGCGGCTGCCCTTAGATGCCGCAGAACTTCACTGTGGGCCCTACACACACAGGAACGAATTTCATTGCGTGTGTTGCCAGTCTAAAAGAGAGGAGTGGTTCTCAACCTTCCTAATGTTGTGACCCTTTAACACAATTCCTCTTGTTGTGGTAGTGACCCCCCCCATCATAATTTTTTTCACTCTTACTTCATAGCTGTAATTTTGCTACTGTAATGAATCATAATGTAAACGTCTGTGTTTTCCTGTGGTCTTAGATGACCCTTCGTGAAAGGGTCGTTGAGAACTGCTAGTCTAACGAGTTAAAGAGTCTGGGCTGTTGGTGCTGTGGACACGAGGCCCATGACCTCTATCTCCGAGGAGACTGGGGCAGGCCACTTCTAAGGGCAGAAGTCCACCCTGCTGGATTTGGAAACAGAGCCTGGGGCTCACAGGGGTTTGCTTCAGGTGTTGACTGCAGCTCACTAGAGGAAACTGTGCTGGTGACTTCGGTAGCAAGAGACGGCATGTGGAGTGTATTGCGTAAGTAATTCATGCGTTCTGGAGGCTGAGGCAGGAGAAGAGCAAGTTGGAGAGCAAACAAGGCTACAAAGCAAGACCCTGTCTCAAAAAGCAAACAGAAGAAAAGGGCCCTTAGGCCTTCTTGGGAATAATTTCATGATAGGCACACATGCAATGTGTGCAGCACTGCTTCCCTCCCACCCCCCAACCTCCTGACCCTTAGTTTGGCTGGTTTGTTTAGTCCCCTCCCCTCCCCTCCCCTCCCCTCCCTTCCCCTCCCCTCCCTTCCTCCCTCCCTTCTTCTCCTCCATCGTCTCCCCTTTATTGTGGTTGTTGTTGTTATTAGACAGGGTCTTGCTGACCTTCAGACCTGGCTGACTTTGTACTCACTATGTAGCCCAAAGTGTTCTCGCATCCGTGGCAGTCCTCTCGCCTCAGCCTCCCTAGTTCTGGGATTGACAGCATACACTACCAGCCGAGCATGACTCCATTTTGATATGGTCCAGGATCAGCTTTTCGTCTTACTCTGACTTAAGTTCTGTCACTTAACTTCTGTGTCTCCTCTATAATGAAGACAGTTCTTTATTCGCCTCATGGTTCTGTTTACTTACAACATTACAGTAGTATACAACATAAGTTAAGCCATATTTTAAGTGCCCTTTACCACACTTGTAATGTCTGTACTATTTCCAGAATACTTGATCCCTCCCAAAATAAACCCTGCACTTATTACGCAGTCGCTCTCGGCTGCCTACTCCCTGCTGTCCCCGGCAACTGTTGCTCTTTTTTTGTGTGTGTGCCTGGATTAATGGAGTTTGGACATTTCGTATGAATGGAACCATATATGTTTTTATTAATATTTTATTAATTTATTCATATTACATCTCAATTGTTAGCCCATCCCTTGTATCTTCCTATTCCTCCCCCCTCCCCCCCGCTTCTCCCCCACTCCCCTCCCCTATGACTGTTCCTGAGGGGGACCTCTCCCCCTGTATATGCTCATAGGGTACCAAGTCTCTTCTTGGTGACCTGTTATCCTTTCTCTGAGTGCCACCAGGCCTCCCCCCTCAAGGGGACGTGGTCAAAAATGGGGCACCAGAGTTTATATGCAAGTCAGACCTCACTCTCCACACAACGGTGGAGAATGTCCTGTCCACTGGCTAGGTCTGGGTAGGGGTTCGAAGTTTACTGCATGTATTTTCCCTGGCTGGTGCCATAGTTTGAGCAGGACCCCAAGAACCATACATGTTTTGCTTCGCATACTGTTTTCAAGGTTCCTGGCTGTTGTAACAGGTTCCCTACATGATTCCTTATATGGGCAAATGAGACTCCATGGTGGAGAATTATCTTGTCGCCATATGTAATTGTTCATCAGTTGAACAGACTTTGGGGTTACGACGACATTGTGAATATCTGTATATATGTTTTATTTTACATATTTATCTAGTGTGTGTGAACACGTGTGGAAGTCAGAGGACTACTTGTGGGAGTCAGTCCTCTGCTTCCACCGTGTGGGCTCCAGGGTTCGAATGCAGGTTATCAACCCTTACAGCAAGCACCCTTGCCTGCTAAGTCTCACGGGTCCTGCACATTTTTGGGGGGTCAGGGGGAACTGGGTATGGACATTTTTATAATTTCTAGGCGTGAAATTGGAGGATCATATGGAAGTTGGACACTTGGCTTTTTGTGAGGCAAGCTGCCAATCTGCTTTCCAATATGACAACCCTGTTCACCACCAGTGGGCAAAGGTTCCAGGTTTCTACCTTCTTGCCATATATTATTTTCTATTTTGTTTTTTGATAAAGCATATAGAGTGTATATGGCGTGTAAACTGAAGCCCATTGCACTTTTAATTTTTATTTTTCTATGAGTAATAATCTGAGGATCTTTTAATGGGGTCATGTTTATGTGCAGTGTTTGTTTGTAGAAATGTCTGTTTACGACTCATTGCTCCTTATTTAGTTGGTTTGTCTTTTGCTGCGCTGTAAGGGTTACTCTCTAAGTTAATGATACGATTTGGCAAAGCTTCTACTCTTTGTCCAGCATGCATTGTTAAGTGGTGACTCGAGACTGTTTATTCTCAGAGTTTGTTGTCTATGCCGCCACATTGTGTTGCTGACCATTTTGTGAATGGCATGAGGTTCAAACCTAGTTTCCCTCCTTTGTTCTGGGTTGTCAGATAAGCACATCAGGTGAAAACCGTGTCTTGCCCTGCGAGTGAGCTAGCGTGATGTCCACCAGCATGCTGCTCAGAGTGTGTCCGGACTTTGCGCCTGTGCTTTTCTCAGTTCTGTTCTGTGCTGAGGACTGACATTATGCTGATATCAGCGCTGATATCAGAACGTGTGAGGCTGCCAGTTTGATTCCTTCCCCAGATGGTTTGTCCAGTCAGTATTACTTACTTAGAATTTCATATGAATTTTAGGACCAGCCTGTTCAAGACAGTTGAGTTTTGAGCTGAAGACAAACTTTGGGATGTTTCTGTTATAACAGTAGTGGATCTTTCAGTCTGTGAATATAGGGTGATTTTTTTTGTTTCTTTACGTCTTAGCTTTCTTGTATTTCCTTCTTCTTCTTCTTCTTCTTCTTCTTCTTCTTCTTCTTCTTCTTCTTCTTCTTCTAAAGACATGTTTTATAATTTAGTTTGTATACAAGTCTTATGATTCCTTAGCTTAACTTATTCTTAAGTATTTTACTTTCTGATGCTCTTGTAAATGGAATTGGATTTTTAAGATTGTTCATAATGTGCACTCCCACACCTTCCTCCACAATGGGCAAAGAGACACATAGTGGCTGTTCTTGTAGTCAGAGGCCTAGCCTGATGCCTGGTTTAGTGGCCAAAGCTGTTTTATGTGTAGGACACATAATAATTTAATCAAATCCAATAACATTCAGGCAGCATAGCAAAGGAGGAGGAAGACAGACAGAAACCTGTGGACTTCCATACTACCCACAGACCTGCCCTCCAGTGCACAGCACAGCACAGACAGGCTGTAGGCACCTGCTTGCCACCATACCACGCAGTACTGACAGGATGCCACCCTGAGGCCCGCCAGCCATGTGGCCAGTCTGCTGCTGTAGCCACCACAATGTGCGAGTATGTGGCAGACAGATGCGAGAGAAGGAGAAGTAGAGTAGCTTGAGCACTCTGAAGAGAAATCAAACTGGAGACTTCAGAGTGGAGAGGAGTAGCCTGTTGTGAGTAGCCAGCCCTGACCTGCGGCCATGGTGAGGTTCCAGGCCAACCTGCTGCGGAGGGCCCTGTTTAGGAGTGTGGCTATGCAGTGGCAGGGGTTGGTGTCACAGTCTATGGCTCATACTACCACTAGAGAACATGGGGACATGCCTGGCCAGGACAGGCCATGGGAACCACATGGATGTCCAGGGGCTGTGCAGAACTGGTCCTGCACCTCACTAGCTGCAGTACTCTGGAGAGCTGGCCACACCTCTCATGGGTGTCAGCACTCCGAGAGCGGGCTCTGCACCTCACCTGGGCAACACAGTGGAACTGGTCGTGATGGTGAAGGCATGGATGAGCTAGCCCTAAGGGTGAGAGCAGGAGAGCTGTACCAGCTCCTTGCAGGCTGCAGCATTTGGGAGAGTAGGCCCCTGTGCCTTGACTGGGCAGAACAGTGGAGCTGGTTCTGGAGGCATAGGTGTGGGTGAGCCAGCCCCAAGGGCATGAGAGCAGGAGAGCTGACCCTGCCTTTTGCCTATGGCATTGTGTGGCCTAGCTGGAGCAGTGCTGGAGAGCTTGGTCTGGTAGTGCAGCTAAGGGAGAGACTACACACTTAGGCCCAGATCCAGGGATCTGACTTGGCCCACCCCAAAATCTGTTTTATCTGCAAAAGGTCAGGACCCTTAAAAGGGCCAGTCCTGCTGATCCAAACCTGCAGGATCTCCATGACACAGGGCAACAACGGGATAGGCAGGAGGGGTCCCCATGCAGATCCAATATTGATGATATCACAGAAGCCAGAGACCTCGAACCAGACCTATGACTCCTTGCAACAAACATTTGCACGGGAAGCTGTGCAGACAGTGGGACACACTGTGACATGCTGAAGCTTCCATGTTGAAATGTTTCCTATGCTTTTTGTTTTGTTTGTTTGTGTTTTTTATGGGGGGGGTGGGAGAGTACAGGGAAGATTTGGGGGAATGGGGAGATGAGTGAGACTTGGGTGGATGATGTGAATGAAATTTACAAAGAATCAATAAAAGACTAAAAAAATTTTTCCTTCACCCTTCCCCCCAAAGATTGTTCGTTACTAGTGTATAGAAGTAAGGTTTTTTTAAATATACTGATCTTGTTTCCTTCAACTTGGATGAGCATATAAGCTTAACCTAGTACTTTCTTTTGTGAGTTCATTAGAGTGTTCTATATGTAAAATTATGTATAATATCTCTGAAGAAGTAGTTTATTATTTTCCTTTACAATTTCAATGACTTTGATTTCTTTCCCTTCTTCTCTATCTCCTTTTCCTTTTCCTCTCTTTTTGTCTCCTTTCTTCCCCTGTTCTTCTTTAACTTGGTCTTTGTTTTGTCCTGTTACTATAGCTACAACTTCCATGCCTATACTGAATAAGAGCAGACACCCTTATCTTATTTCTAGCCCAAGGATGTTATTGTTCAGTCTTTCACTACTGAATACAATGTATCTGTTGAGTTGAGGTACTACACTTCTGTTCCTCACTTGTCACGTGCTTACCCAATGCCTCCTCTGCTTCAGTAGAGATGACCACCAGTGAGGATGGAGGAGAGACAATGGCTTCAGCAGTGGACTGAAGCCAGCAGAGCTCCTGAGAGACTTCAGTCGTTACTTCTGCTTTGTTACGTCCCAAATCTTTCTTTCCTTAAAGATGTTTTATTCTCTTCTGTTTTTTAAAAAGAGTTTTTAAAGTCATTACTCTTTTTTTAAAAATTAAAATATATAGCATCATTTCTAACCCTTTTTTTCCTCCCTCCAGCATGCTTCCTGCCCTGGTCTCTCC
This sequence comes from Acomys minous, assembly GCF_964271855.1. Classification (NCBI taxonomy): domain Eukaryota; kingdom Metazoa; phylum Chordata; class Mammalia; order Rodentia; family Muridae; genus Acomys; species Acomys minous. The sequence goes on along the minus strand of NC_140484.1, from coordinate 78,819,623 downwards.
TGAATCCTTGGCCTCTATTTCCTTAATTGCTATTATATTTGTGTGTACGTATTCCTTAGTACATAAGGGCCACCTCCTCGGTGTGTATAATGATGTTACTTGTGTGTATAACATTTCACACCTTGCCACTGGGTATGGGATAGCCAACTTAAGGCCACTTAAGGGCTCTTCCCCAGGGGAAGATTCTTTTCTGCTGTCAGAATTCCTTTCTGCCGCCCCCCCCCCCCTTTTCCATGTAGCCCTGGCTGTCCTGGAACTTGCCTTGAGGACCAGGCTGACCTTGAACTCACAGCGATCCTGGGATTAAAGGCCCGTAGTACCACCAGCCAGCCTCAGCATTCCTTAGTTGCCTGCAGTCTAGAGTTAGGACTTTGTGAGATTTCTTTGTGTCCTCCATCCACATCAGCACATCTATAATTCCAAGTGCCATCCTTGTTCAGATCTAGTTTCCTATCTGTTTGATTATATGTCTACATGTACATTTCTTTGAATTTATCTTTGGTTAAATTTCCTTCAATTGCTGTATTTGACACTTTGTGACTGGGCTATTTCATTTAATTTAAAATATTCTTTAAGGTCCATCCACATGATAGCTAGCATCTGAAGTTCTTTCCTGTACAAGCATTCTTATTAGCCTCACAGGAGGCTGCACAATCCCTCTAATCACCTACAGTTACACCTGCCAGGGCATGGGGAGCTGGCAAGCTGTTGCTGATTGAGACAGAGATTTGATTCTAGAAGATGAAAATATTATGAATGGTGGTGTTGGCTCTAGGACACCGCGGTTGATACCCCTGAGCCAAGCACATTCATACCGGTGAATTTTATGCTATGCATGCTTTGTTTTATTTTAAAAAATCACAATTACAAAAATGTGATGAACAGTTCTCAGTGTCCCCTCCATAGTAGCAGCTGACCCCAAGCAGGGAAAAACATGTAAGTACTACCATTCCCTCACTTACAGATAAGTAGCCATGGGTTATTACTTTGCTCAGAATTATATGCATGCAGCATGTTGAGAGTTGAGGACTGAACTCAGATCCTAGGTTCATAGTTACTGTGCCATGCTATCCATGGCTATGAAAAAGGGGCATGCTGTGAAATGACCCCATGTTCGGTACAGAACATTGTATGAGCAGGCTTTGCACAGACAGGTGTTTAGTCTGTGAGACATATGGAAGCTGCCCCAAACCAGATGTTCTATGTTTATATTTTATATCTTTGTGAAAATGGACCTGAGTTTGCCGATATTCACTTGTCTATTCTCTAAATGCTCTAATAAATTGATATAAAGGCATAGACAAGTATCTGTTTCATATTTTTAAAAAAAATTTTAGTTTTCATTGATAAAGTAGAGGTGTGGAAAAATGAAACAAGAATCTTATCTTTTTTATTGATGACATTTAATATTTTGGCAGGTGACCTTAATTGTGTTGCATCTTTATTTCTTAAGCATTGAGTTCCCACCCTTTTGGGTAGAATGAATTCATTGCAGCAGAGGCAATTTTCAATCCTTCTGTGGAAAAATTCCATGTTAATGGTAAGTGGAAGTGTTTGTGGGAGCCAGATGGAAAGTCTGTGAAGATGGGGGAGGGGGCTGCTAACAGCTCGTTTACCACATCTGATTGTGGTTCATTTTCTTGCTTTTGTTCCAAGGCTGGGCTGGCATTGCTTAGTCTGAAGGGCAGCCTGGGAATTAACAGAACCGATGAATACAGAGAAATATAGACAAGAGTGAGGGAGGGAGGGAGACAGGTGAGGGAGCCATTCTCACTGCAGGATGAAGCAGAATGATGTGGGTCTGTGTGGTGTGCACATGCCTACAAGGTGCACACGCTCATGTGTTCTCTAACAATGTGGGTCTGTGTGGTGTGCACATGCCTACAAGGTGCACACGCTCATGTGTTCTCTAATAATGTGGGTCTGTGTGGTGTGCACATGCCTACAAGGTGCACGCGCTCATGTGTTCTCTAACAATGTGGGTCTGTGTGGTGTGCACATGCCTACAAGGTGCACACGCTCATGTGTTCTCTAATAATGTGGGTCTGTGTGGTGTGCACATGCCTACAAGGTGCACGCGCTCATGTGTTCTCCAACAATGTGGGTCTGTGTGGTGTGCACATGCCTACAATGTGTATGTGCTCATGTACTCTCTAACATGGTCCCCTCTGTTTGTTGCAGATGCGGAAGGTGTTTGGCTTAGTGGTGCAGATTCTCTTGATATTTCTGTTGTTTGCATGGACTTTGACCTTACGCAAGTATTCAAAGAAGATATTTGTTCATGATATAATTTTTAATCCTGTTCGCCTGGCATTACCTGGCTTCCTTAATAAAAGATTTGAATATGAATTGGCTTATGTACCTTCTGAGAGCGATGCAGCAAGAAATATTACTGAGATGGTGAAAAAGGATTTAAATTTCAACTTTACAGGTTAGAAGTTAAAATACTTGAAGTACCTCTCTAGAAATTTCTTAGTATGATTGATTTGGAAACCTTCATAATTCATGAATTGGTCTCCCAAATAGAACACTATGGGTTTTGTTCAAATGTCTTCATAGCATAATCACTATTGAAATATAATATTTAAAATTAGATGACCAAGTTAATTTTCAGTTCTATAATTATAACTATTCTTTGTTTATGGTTATGCTATGAAAAACTAATTTTGTGTGTGTACATGTGAACCTGTGTGTGTGTGTGTCTGTGCATGTGTGTGCATGTTTGTTTGTGTGTGTGTGTGTGTGTGTGTGTGTGTGTGTGTGTGTGTGTGTGTGTGACATATGTGGAGGTCAGGGAATATTTTGCAGGTGCTGGGTCTCTTCTGTCACCAATGCTGTTGTCACAAGGCATGTGACAGTACCTGATTTTATGTCGAGTATTAGAACAAAGCAGGAATTTTTTCTTGGTGTACAAATTATTTACATCACTAATTTTATTAAAATATTACTTAAGAATGACATATCAATGTATCTGAAAAGAAAAACAGTGTAGAATCATAGCAGAAGAGACACTTCTTTACAGAAACATCTTTTTGCATATTAAATTTCTATTCTTTCACCCTACTAGGAACGCAGTACCTCTGCTTCCAGTCTTATCATGAGGGTTATGTAACTGTGCAGGTTTATTTTTATATACTTTAAAAACTATGATATATGTGGAGAAGAGATAGCAAGGCAGTGGACGAGAACTCCTGTTCATATCTAAGTACGGCAATAATTTTGTAGTCACCATGGATAAAAGTGCCACTCAGTTAGGAGCTTGTAGGTCAATGACCTGGGAGAGCCACGCTGAGGGGATGATACTCATCCGGCAGACTTGCCTGCTGTGTCTCTGCCTTCAGAACTAGAAATTTCCCATAGCCTCATAGTCTCAGTTATAGTCTCCTCTGATAATGGTCTTGCAATCAGAACTGCCCACTGGGATTTGGTATGAAGGGTGCCCACTGTCTCTAGTGAAATTCACAATTTCAACTCTGGCTACAGGCCAGAGATATCCCTGAGCCTCAGTTCAAGGCCCTGTCAGCAGTGGTTAGAGGTCACCTCTGTGGGCAGGATGAGGATCCAGCTCAGAGACCTAGTTAGAAAAATGCCTATGTGTTTGGCCCATCATATGCGTTGACAGAGAGCAGTCTCCTATATAGACCCAGGAAAGTATTTGTCTGAGCCTCTGAGGCAAACTTGTCCCCTAGTCACACCAGACCCTGAAATTGGTGTAAGATTCAAATAATTTGCCTCAGCAGTAGATGGAGATCAGTCCTATTGGTACAAAGTGACACACAGAGGAAAAGGTGCCTAGCTGGATCTGCTAGGGAACCCAAAGCAGCCCAGCAACTTGGCTTCAGGGCCCCAAAACATGGACAAAGGAGCTACAGAGCCTTTCCAGAGTACTGGCTGAGCGAAACCTGAATCTGTGGGAATGCTAGGTAACAGGCACTTCCCGTGCACAGGCTTTGAGCTTCTTTATGGAAACTGATGAACCACTTCTGAAATTCGCACAAAAATGTGACTCATTGTAAGCCAAAACAATATTGAGAAGTATGGAAGTTTTGAACACACACACACAGACACACACACACACACACATACACACACACACTTTTGATACAAAAGTAGATCTAGAATTGAGATTCTAGAAATAAATAGGTACTAGCATAGTAAATTGATTTTTTGGATATTATTTCAAAACTATAGAGAAAGAAGAGTCATTTGAGCTATCTGGAAACAGAATGTTTCATATACAGTAGAATCTTATGTAAAAATACTTCAAATCAGGCCAAAAGCATAAATATAAGAGCCAAAACTATAAAACTTTTAGAAGAAAACAAAATATTGTACTCATGACCATAGATTTGGTAAAGGTTTCTTAGATAAGACGAAAAAAGGGGAAAGTCATGAAAAATGCAATAAAGATAGGAAATATTTTTCCAAAGGAAATCTATCAAGAATATGAAAGGCAGCCTAATGTTTGTGAAAATATTTGCAAACTACTCTTATGATGGTGGGTTCCAAGAGAATTATACAGCATTCTTAACAACTTAATTATATAAAGGCAAATGTCCATTTATAAAACAACAAGCAGTCCAGATAAGATCTCTAAATGACAAACAAGCACATGGGGATGTGCTCGGCGTTGTCTGCTACCAGGGAAATGCAGAGGAAGCCACAGTGAAATGCCATCACAACTGGAGTAAAAGGCTGATGATGAGGTCTGATGAGAGTGTGGAACACCGAGGTCCTTGCCTCACTCACGGAAACATAAATGGCAGATCTACCTTGAAAAACAATGGCGATTTCTCAAATACTCCAGCTCCCATGTGTCTCACCAGGGTGTGTATGAGGGGCAGCTCCCCGAACTCTACCAAAAGGCAGTTGTGGAGAATAGCACCAGTCACTTAAAAGTTTAGGCAAAGGGCACACATTTTTGTTTATATAGAAAACAAAATTATAATGAATATTTTTATTTGCTGAATAAAATTTTATAACACTCTAGCTACTTTGATGAGTATGTGGTGGGGTCCTCTTGGCCTTGGTTTGATTTCCTCTGACTAAACCCAGTTTTGTTTTTCCTGGATGTCATATTGGGGGCTTTCTTGTGCTACATCAACACCCCACAGCTGAGCTATAATCCTTATCTTCTCTGACTGAACTCAGTGTCCTTGTGATTTTTGGCCATTTGGGAGCTAGTTTTCTACAGCAAGCCTGCTCACATATTTTATCTGCTGGGTTGATTGTTTTTCTTTCTTACTTATAGCTGTGACATGTATTTGTTGGTTATACACATTATGTATTTCCTTTGTATCTCAGTCTGTGACTTGTCAATGCACTAAATGTACTAAATGTCTATGTACCACAGTTTCTTTATCCATTCTTCTATTGAGGGACACTTAGGCTGTTTCCATGTTCTGGCTATTATGAATAAGGCTGCTATGAACATGGTTGAGCAAATTTTCTTGCTGTGTGCTGGAGCATCTTCTGGGTATATTCCAAGTAGTGGAATAGCTGGGTCTTGAGGAAGCCCTATTCCCAGTTTTCTGAGATAGCACCAGATAGATTTCCAAAGTGGTTGTACTAGTTTGCATTCCCACCAGCAATGAAGGAGTGTTCCTCTCTCCCCACATCCTCGCTATAGAGGGGGAGGTAATCCCCCTCAGTCACAGTCATAGGGGAGGGGAATAAGGGGAAATTGGGAGGGAGGGAAGAATGGGAGGATACAAGGGATGGGATAACCATTGAGATGTAACAAGAATAAATTAATAAAAGAGGGAAAAAATGTACTAAATGTCACTAAGCTCACTTTCTCGTTTTTTTAAATTTTTAAAAAATGTTTGCTCTTTCTGTCGATGCAACCTCAAGTCAATGGTTTCCTCTGTGTGTGTGTGTGTGTGTGTGCGTGTGTGTGTGTGTGTGCGCGTGTGCGTGTGTGTATGCGCACACATGTGAGAGAGAAAAACAGAGACAGAGACAGAGATTGGCAGAGAGAGAGAGAGACAGACAGACAGACAGACAGAAAGACAGACAGAAACACACACACACACACACACACACAGAGGGGGGGAGAGAGAGAGAGAGAGAGAGAGAGAGAGAGAGAGACTGGAGACTAACTGAGGGCCTTTCATGCTAGGCAAGTGCTCTGCCACTGAATTATAGTAGGCACACCATTTTCCTTCCTTTTCTTTTTACTAATCAATTTAAACACTTTTACTTTCTCCAAAATCATGAATACAGTTTTTTCATTATCTTACGGAAGAAGGGCTCCTTTGGCTTTATATGCTTATTTATATGCTTTATATGCTTATTTATGACATATTAGAAATTTTTCATTTGTTTTCCATACTCCAGGTATATATTAGATGGTCTGAGTATCATTGGTCAAGTGGCACTGTTTGGAATTTTCGCTGATGTGACAGGGTTGTGTTTCATGGTGCCAAGAAAAATGAGCGTCAGACCTTTGATGTTTATGTGGGCAACTTGGACTTTTCTCTCTACAGTTCGAGGCTTTCCTTCAGAAGGATCTTTTGAGAAATACGTTAAGTATGAAAAAAAGTCTGCGCATGTGCTGGCTGCTATTGTGTTTGATCACGTGTTCAAAACAAGCGACGAACGCTTGCCACTTCAGGTGAGACCTGATGGATTGCTTTTAGCTTTGTGAGTTTTAAGTGTGTGTGTGTGTGTGTGTGTGTGAGTGATGAGTCCTAGTGCTCAGGTGAGGAGGTCACAGGGCCACTTTGCTGCTGATCCTTGCCTTCCACCTTGTTTGAGACAGAGTTCACTAGTACGCACTGTACACCAGGCTGACTGTCCCATGAGAGAATCTGCTTCCATCTCACTATAGGACCACTGGGATTACAGGTGTGGGTACCACCAGCTTTACGTGGATTCTGTGCATTTAATGCAGGACATCATTCTTGTGTGGTGGGCACTTTGGTAACTGAGCCATTCTCCCACCTTCCCTTCTAATTTCTTCACTGACTGTTGTTATTGAGGGATGTATTGTTTAGTTTTAAGTTCTACGTTTCTTCTTCCTATTGATTTCCAGTTTCCACACTATAACGATCAGAAAAAGTGCCCTATACCATTTTAATCTTCAAATTGACTAAGACATGTCTCAAGGCCCAGAACGATCCACACGTGCTTGCTTGTGAGGAGCACAGGTTGTTGCTATGAGATGAAGTGCTATGTCTGTTTGGTTGACTTGTACAGTGTGCTGTTGAAGTCCAGTGTTTTTTCGCAAACTTTCTCTCTGAAATGTCAGTCCATTGTTGAAACGGGTTATTGAAGCTCTCAAACCCAAATGCAAATGATGTCTTTTTATGTCCTTTAATATAGCCATGTGCACATGGATACTTTGATATTGGTTGCATGAATTTACAGTTATTGCAGCCTCTTGGCATGTCAATTCATTTGTACTTATCAAATGTCTATACCTTCTTATAAGTTTCTGAGGCAGGGCCTCACTATACACCTGAGCATGACCTTGGACTTTTTCTCCTTCTACCTCTACTTCTCAAGCACAGGGGACTACAGGTATGCACCACTATGTATGGTGTGCGCTCTTTTTGCAACTCTTGACTTAGTTATATCTAGTCCAAGTGCTGTTTCCTAGTATACATTTGTTTACAGTGTCTTTTTCTCATCCGTTCACTTTTTTGTTTCTGTGTATCCTTAAAAGTGAGATGACTCTTGGAGGCGGCATAATTTGGGTCTTTCTTTTTTTAATCTGCCCATACACTCTATTTCATTTCCACCATCTTGTTGTAATAGATTTGTGTGAGTGTGAAAATGTGAGTGTGTGTCTGTGGGTGTGTGCATGCATGCGATGTAGCTGTTGCATGTACATGCTCATGTGTGTGCGAGTACTTGCATGTGTTCATGCATGTGGAAGCAAGAGGCTGACACTGAGTGCCTTCCTCAGTTGCTTCCCTACCTCAGTTCTTCAGGTAGGGTCTTTCACTGAATCCGGAACTTGCTAATCCAGCTAGACTGTCTGTCTTGCATGTCCTATGGATCCTCAGTGCTGTGATCTCAGGCACAAATCATCACGCCTAGTTTTGGAGGGACTCTAGGGCTATGACCTCAGTCTGTCATGCTTGTGGGACTAGCACTTTACTGACAGGGATATCTCCCTACCCTCTCTAGCAGATTTTAAAAATTATTTATATATTTATTTAATCTCTTTTATGTGTATGAATGTTTTGCATATATATATATATGCATAATATATATATATATATATATATATATATATATATATATATATATATATATATTATGTGTACCTGTATCCCAAAGAGATGAGAGGAAGATATCAGACCTCCTGAGACTAGAGTTATGATGGCTGTGAGCTGGCATGTGTACACTGGGAACTGAATCCAGGTCCTCTGCAAGAGCAGCAAGTGCTCTTAACCTCAGGGCCATCTGCCCGAGCTCTCTAGTAGATTTTTTTAAAGTTCATTCAATAGGCAGAACAAAGATGGAATTAAAAAAAAAGGATCACAGTTGCAATGCTGATTGTTGCTCCTTTGCAACTCAAAAGCAAACCATCATGAAGATGAAAGGGAAGGACCCATAATCTTTAGATCATTTCAAATTTCAACTGTGGTTATAGCTCACACAGCATATTAGTTGCCCTGTGTCTTGATGATGCTATCATTCTCATAATTTGCATTCCCAGATTACTCTTCTGTTTCCAAAACAAAAACATTTTAATTAAAAAACCACAACTTTTCAATCACTGCTAACTTTGCTTTTCAAGGGTCTCTGGTTTAAGATGTTTTTCTTTCATTTCTTATTCTAGGTAAAATACAGTTTGCGCTTTGGCCATCTCTATGATCCTAGAAATCCATTAGAGCCATCTGAGAACCAGGAAGGAAAGGACTGGAATACGTCAGTTCTCTTCCCATCCGTGCCTTCCCCAGGACCCCGGAACTTGATAGACAAGGACGGGGGAAACCCTGGTTAGTGGACCCTTAAGTGCACTTACTTTTACTGTGTGTGGGCTGTCATTTTGAATGGGCTTTATTTTTTTTCCCTCTGCATGAACAAGTTAATTTATTCATTCAGTATGGTTCATTATGGCTTAAAACTTATTCTTAATTAACAAACATAAAATCTGATACATCCAAATAATTGTAAATTCATGCACAATCTGTTACTATTTTCTTCATTTCTTGAATTAATTTTTTGCATCTGCATTTATATAGTATTGATAACTTTTGCCTCTCTTCTATCTATCTACCTATCTATCTATCTCTATATATAATTATCTAAACAAGTACATGGTTCAGAATGTACCAGATTGAGATGAGAAGAGGGATCAACAGGTAAAGTTCTTGTTTTATTGCACAAGTATGAGGCCCATGAAAAAGTTGGCCAAGGCATAGCCATAACTCCAGTGCTGGAGATGCACACAAGCATGTCACTGAGGCTGGCTGTTCAGCAGCCATAGCCAAAGTCAGGAGCTCCAGACTGACTGAGAGACCCTGTCTCAAATAAGTGAGGCAGAGAAGGGGAGAGGGTGATTCCTGGTGAATCAGCCTTTGATTTCTGCAAAACTCATGCCTGGGTGAATGCACTTGTATGCACACACACAGACACACCCTGCAAATAATATATCAGCCTGACAAGTTGATGTGGCTATTAAAATAATCACAAACTGATAAATATTGGTCTGTGAATACAGATTAATACTATAGAAAACGTATGTAGATATCTGTAAAGATCTGAGAGGTTGTCACTTTAGAATTGAAAGATTGTGTAGTGTCTCATTTTATCAAAATAACTTAATATATTTTTCTAACTGTAAGTTTAAAATAAGTCTAGTCTCTTTTAAAATTAATACACTGCATCCTAAAGATATTTTTGGAAAGAACACAATAGAAAATGCCATGATGTTGGTGGCATAAAAGTAGTTGAATAAAACTGTAGATATGGTCTTATAAAAATAGTTAGATGAACCATTCACCACATCATTGTTGTCATTGTTGTGGTCACCATCATTGTCATCATCATCATCATGGTCACCGTCGTCATCATCATCATCATCATCATCATCATCATGGTCACCATCATCATCATCGTCGTTGTGGTTACCATCATCGTTATTTACTTTTTTTTGAGTAGTATCTGACTATGTAGCCCAGGCTGGCCTTAAGCTCATTATGTAGCTTAGGCTGTCCTCAGACTTGGGATTTCTTCCTGACTGATGCTCCCAAGTGTTAGGATTACAGGTATGTGCCACCATCCCCAATTAAAAAAGGTAGCTTTTGGAAAGAGTTTCTTTTTTCCCCCTTAAAAAGAAAAGCTTTAAAAATGAGGGATCAGACAAATTACAAGTGGACATGTGAAGTAAATTAATATTTTAAGTTAGTATGAAAGTTGAAATTGCATCTGTAAGTGGTACTCCAGTGTGCCAAGTAGGAGTCCGTTGACTTGTTTGTTTTGTTAAGATTCTATTCTATGTGTTAAACACTTCAGGCCATATTTTCAACCTGAAAAGGGGAGGAAAAGAGTCTTAGGTCTCCAAAAGCACCAAAGTTCTCTTTACCAATTATTAGGACTTTGGCATAAGCCTGTTCTAGGTGAGCCTGGGTGCTGTTTACCTGAATTACAGTCTAAACAGCATGGCCACAGCCTTTCTTCCTGTTTTCTGCTCTCTCAGCTGTACAGCAACATGGTGGAGAAGTAGAAAAGGACTGTCTATATGGCGAGGAGGCCTGCATGTGATCAAGGGGCAAAGGAGGAGCCAGGCTTATTCATTTTATAATGTGGCATCCAAGAATTTATACCCAGCAGGCAGGTCCACTCCATTAACCTGCTCTGATGTCAGTCACGGCCCAATCATCTTCCAGTAGACTCCCACCTCCTAAGCATCCACCGGTTCCACATTGCTACACTGGGGCCCCAGTTTCCAGCAGATGAAGCCCATGAGACAAGAGCAGCTGTCTCCTAGAGAGGCTGAGAAAAGCCGTGGGTGAGCAAAGTAGAACAGAACTTTACCACATGAGTTTTTGTTTTCTTTTTGGCTGCCTTAGAACTTGCTATGTAGACCAAACTGTCCTTGGACTTACAGAGATCAACCTGCCTCTGCTTTCCAAATGCAGCGATTAAAGGTGTGTACCACCATGCCCAGTCTTGCTCCATGAATTTTAAAGGTGAATTTTAAACATGATGTCTACCTTGAGTGATTTTTTAAAAAAAAGTTCACACTGTAATGCTTATTAACTGTGGATACACTACTGTCTCTACATGTAGCCTCTGATCTACTCTTTTTGTTTATAACATCTTTATAATAAGTTTTAAAATAAGTGCACGTAAGGACTCCAGCTTTGGTCTTCTTTCTGTAGACTATTTTGGTTATTTATTATAACAGTTGGGGTCTGTATAGATTTTCATTGAGTCTGTAGGTCTCTTTGGGCATGACATTTAAATGGTATTCATTATCCTAACTCATAAACAGGAGACCCTTTTTCACTTACTTTTGTTGCCTTTATCTTCTCAATGGTTTTTGAGTTTTGGGTATATAAGTTTTTCATATCCTTGGATGTGTCTGTATTGACTTTATTCTTTTTTGGTGTTTTTGTAAATGGGTTCACTTCTTGTTTAGAGCTTCCTTCCTGTGGCATATCTCAGTCTGTACAAATATCTTAGTCATTTCTATGGTAGTAAAGCAAAATGCCACAATGCCAATAATTTGAAAAGAATATAAAGTTGATTCTCATAATTTTGGTGGCCAGGAAGTCCACCTCACCACCACCACCACCAGACTAGACCTTTGGTAAGGGCTTGCCATGGGCTTCCCAAGTGGTAGCTTTTTGCTGCATCCTCTGAAGGGAGACTGGTTGTTTCATCAAATAGTAGGTGGAGAAGGGGCAAAAAAGGACCAGGACATTCCAATTTATCCGTTTGAGAGCATCTCATTCATGAGCATTGAGTATTTACGACCCCATCACCTCTGACAGGCCTTACTTCTTTAAATATACCAACTGTTAGGTTCCAATGTAGCAATTTTGGAAGGGCACAGATATGGAACAAGGGGTTTGTTTAATGGTTTAAAATTATCATTCAGTTTGGCTGATAAAGAAGGCTTTTCTACAAAAGATTATGGTATTATTTTCATGTAATGTTTTAACTTTGAGAGACAGCAGTACGGTTTCATGGTATTCATTATATGCATCTAAATCACAGTAGCTATTTGTGAAACTGTTTTGTTAAAAGTTTTGAATTATCTGAATTGCTACTGTCATCTGCCTGGCTATTTGCTAGTATGCAGAGCTTGACAGTCTTTGTTTCTTCATTTAGGATACATCAGAGAAGGATTTCTTGTCGTGCAGCATTCCATAGATAAGGCCATCATGGTGTATCACAGCGGCAGAGCAGCTGAGGACATGTTTACTAATACTACCATTTATGCAAAGAGATTCCCACAGCCCGCTTTCACTCATGACCGTTTCTTGTGGATTTTCATTGATATGTTTCCTTGGACAATTTTATTTACATTTACTCAAATGACACTTATCACTGTTGGGACCGTTATGTTGGAAAAGGAAAAAAGACTAAAGGTAATTTCATTGTGTAGTAGAGCAGATGTGTGCACAGGGTTGGATGATTCCTGCACACTTGTCAGGATATCCTGGGCGGGCAGCAGGCAGATATGGACTGGCTGGAGTGTGCATGATGCCACTGGTCAATTTTCTGCATTAAAAAAAAATAAGTTCTTGATTTGACTAAATGACCACTTTAAGAGACTACTATGGAAACAATCAAGTAGTAGTACCCTCAAAATATCTATGGAATGAAATGAGCAACAAATAATCAGACAAGATTTTGAATTATATAACTTGAAATATAATTTAATTGCTAAAGCTTATGATCTTCTTTGAAGTGATTCTCAGTATGAAGAAAATCACGACTGTATTGTCAGCAACTAACACTGTGATGATCTTCTCTTTCCCTAGACGTAAACTGAGGACTGTAACAGCTACTTTCCTGGTTACTATGATAGTTAAATGAGATATTATTTTAAATGTATCTATAACAATCTATAATCATCCTATGACTAGTAGTTTAAAAAAGAAAAGACAGATTCTCTGCTTACACATTGTTCAAAAATTGGTAAAGATATAAGTTAATATGCATTATGTTAATTACCCAAGTGGATGTTTGCCAGCTTGACACTGGACAGAAAGAGTTACTATCTAGAATATGTAAAGAACTCAAAAAACTAAACATCAAGAAAACAGCCTGATTTAAAAAACAGAGCAGGGAACTAACCAGAGTTCCCAAAAGATGAAATACAAATGGCTGGAAATTTTTTTTAATGTGCAATATCCTCAGTTATCAGAGAAGTTCAATTAAAACTATGTTGAGAGTTTATCATATGTCAGTCAGAATGGCTAAGACAAAACAACAACAAAACAGACAAACAAACAACTAATGAAAACAAATGCTGCCATTGTTGTGGGGAAAGGAGAACACATATTCATTACTGCTGGGAGTGCAAACTGGGGCAGCCACTAGGGAAATTAATGTAGAGGCTTCTCCAAAAGTTGCACCTACCACGAGATCTCACTATTCCACTCTTGGGCATAAATCCAAAGGGCTCTATGTATCCAACTGCGGAGATACTTGCTCATCCATGTTTGTTGCTGCTCCATTCACAATAGTTAGGGGGGGAAAGTTTTTCTTGAAGTACAGTTCTGAGCAGTGGAGAACACAATGGTTCAGTAGGTGGACAGGGTTTGAAACAGGCTAGCAGTGTGCCTACCACTACTGCCTCTACAAAGAACAAATGTGGAGAGAGGTATAGAGGACTGGCTGACTTGAAGGGAAAGCGAAAAACATTAAGTATACCACAGGTTGTATGCATCACCATTACACATTCTTTTCTGTTTCCTTATCATTTAAAATGGCAAAAACCATTCTTAGGCTTCAGAATATATGGAAATGGCCTATGAGATGGATTGCTCCATGGGTCATTATCTGCTGGCAAAGCTTGGCCATTTAGGCAAGACTAAAGATAAGAAAGAAATATAGGCAGTAAACTTCGAACCCCTACCTAGACTAGTTGATGGACAGGACATTCTCCACCGTTGAGTGGAGAATAAGATCTGACTTTCACACAAAGTCTGGTGCCCCATTTCTGACCACGTCCCTTGGATGGGGAGGTCTGGTGACACTCAGAGGAAGGATAGCAAGTTACCAAGAAGAGACTCAATACCCTAAGAGCATATATAGGGGGAGGAGGTCCCCCTCAGTCACAGACTGAGGAGACTAGGGGGGAAGTGGGAGGGAGGGAGGAATAGGAGGACACAAGGGATGGGCTAACAATAGAGATGTAATATAAATAAATTAATAAAAATTAACAAAAAAGATATCAGCCATATTAAATATAGCATATTACAACTTTCTCTAAATTTTTGAATTAGACTCCAGACATAGAGTGATTATCAGAAAAAGTATTTCCTATACATTTTTTCCATAAGCATAAATTATAACTTCAGAGACTCATCTTTTATAGCACATTTGTATCTTACATTTTGCTGACAGAGTTTATATTGTTCTTTGAGTTAAATAGAAGTGCACATCAGATTATAAAAATTATGGAGAACATTTAAAATTGGGTTAGAAGATAACATTTGTAGATTGAATATTCTTCTGTAAAAACTAAATTTTTGAAAATGTATGGTCTGGAATTTTGAACAAATGATCAAGCACTTGCTGTATAAGCATTGAGGTCTGAGTTAGAATTCATGACAGGAACATAAGTGGCTGGGCCCAACAGCATGCATGTGTAACATGTAATCTCCGTGCTGGCACAGAGAGATAGTTCAAGTTCAGAGTCTTAGTGGCCTGTCACTATAGCCAAAAGTGGCGAATTCTGGGTTCCTTCAGAACCTTTGTCTCAAAAACAAAGTGATGAGCAACAAAAATCATCCCTAATGTTGACCTCTGGCCTTTAAAAGGACTTGTATTTGTGAGCACACTCCAACACAGTCAAACATAAGATATGCATACATACATACATGTATACCAAACACAATATAGTTCAATAAATTAATAAATGTAAAAAGTATAAAATCTAGTCAACTAGCCACATATCAAATGCATGATAGTAATTTGTAGAGAACCCAGATTCAGAATTTATCTTCCATCAGTAAGAGTTTGATTAGGGAATAGTAATAAAGATTAAAATACTTTTCAAGGTTGCATTATCAAATATATGTGGATTTTACTTGAATCTTATTTCAATAAATACTTGAAATACAAAAAAAAAAAAAAGATAAGAAAGAAGGTAATTTTGGCAGGCCAGAGAAAAGACAGGAAAGACTGAGTCAGGTTGGGTTAGCATGTGGGGACAGAGATTGATGTACGGAGTTATATTTAGGAAGTAGAAATCAGTGAAAATTGATGCGTACATGATTGACTTCACACTTTTGAAAGTTACACACAGTCCTTTCAGGGATTTTCCCACTCCTCAGGTTGTTGCTAAGGCATTTGGAGATGCTTGTCAAGTGAAATCCAGGTTGTCAAGTGATGTCAAGTCCACTGATTCTCGAAGGGACAGTGGTACTGGGAGTTATTGAAGACAGATTTCAACAGGGAACACAATCATTCTTTCCTTTCCTGGCAAAGGGTATGAAATTATGATGCCCCAAATCACCCACACTTGAAACCTCGGTTTTGATAATGTGGCATATGCACAGTGTGCATCCTCACCACTTTCTGCTCTTGTAATGTTTTGGGACGTCTCTCTGTGCTTCATCTCTAAAACGGAGACAACCTGCTACGATGAACATGATTAGAGACACTGCTTGTGAGTGCACAGGGTAAACTGAGCACTACTCAGTTATTGCTCTACTTCCTTTGTCCCTAGGGTGTTACACATGGGATTCCTCCTGACCCGCCCTCCCAGGGCTTCGCTTCCTTTTCCATTTGTGGTAATGCCATCTTCTAGTTGTTGAAGCCTTTGTTAATTTTTCACCGTCTAGCTATGCCAGCAACACTCTCTTTGATTTTGCCAACTGCTGTCTCTCCCTAATGTTATTTCATATTAGTCCATTGCCCCTCAGTGAAAATAGATCAGTTTGAACCATTCTTTGTTTTTTTTTTCTCACTATAAAACCCTTCTCCTTCTTCCCTAACTGATGAATAATCCTTCTCAAATCTATTTTTAACTACGAGTTGAAACAGCCAATTTATTCTTCGTGCCGCGGAAACTTAAACTGGATAGTTTAAGTTACTCTTCATTTTGCTTTATTTAATAAAAATTTTCACTGATGGCACGGTGATGCACACTTTTAATCTCAGCACTTGATGCATAGGCAGGTAGATCACTGTGAGTTTGAGGCCATCCTGGTCTACATAGTGAATTCCAGGCCAGTCAGGACTATATAGGAAGATCCTGTCTTAGAAAATAAGAGTAAAAAACCTAATTATTTGAGAACTTCATACATTGTACTTTGGTTATGTTTACCCCTTCCCCATCTCCTTCCAGATTCACACCCTCTTCCATACCCAATCAACTTTATGCCTGTTCTTTTAATTGAGAATCTCTGATCGTTCTATCTTACCAATAAAGATTCAGGAGTCAGATGTTGTGGTGAAAAACCTGCTACCTCAGAGTCAGAGAAAGCACCCAGCTGACCATCCTACTCAGCTCACATCCTTATGGAAAAGGCCCCAAAGGCTCACTAGCTCAGCTGATTGCCCAGGAAGAAATGATCAAAAAAAAAAAAAAAGACCTCAAGGCTTTAGGCTTGCTAGGTCAAAGCGGAAAAAGCCAAAATCCAAGGAACTGAGGAGCTCAAGAGCTAGAGAGCTAAGAGCTGAAGAGCTAAAAGCTAAAAGCTAAAGAGACCTTCAACCTCTACGTGATGTCTCAAATACCCCTGGACTCAAAGTCTTCCTACTCGTTAATCCCTGTCTGCCGGGTTTTTGTTTGCTTGTTTGCTTTTGCTCTACCTCTTGACCTAGGGTTAACTTTATTAAATCCTGTGTACAGATAGCTCTTGGATTATAGGTGTGTGTTAGGGATCAACCACACCAAACAAACAACAGGTTTTTACAGCTCACAATTTCAGGGATCACAAAGGGATCAAAGACAGGTTTTTACAGCTCACAATCTCAGGGATCACATTGGGATAAAATATCCTGCAACATGTGCCTTCATTGAAACAAAAGCAACCAAAAAACAACTGACAAAGTCCAGTTTGTGCTCTGTCTCTTTCAAATCATTATGCTGTCTCTATTCCCAAAGGCTACTGATGTTCTAATGTGTAAAAACCCACATGAGTGTTGGCTCCAATTTGAACTTAAGAAGAATTGTGCAATAGAGATTCTTTTGCATCCGATGGTCATTTGTATTCCATGTAGCTGTAATCTGTAAAACTTGTTTCAACAGATGGAATGTGGCAACAGTGATGTGCTCTTGTGACTACAACTGTGTTATACTGGATAACAATTATGTTACACCGGATAATAACTATGTTATGCTAGATAATAATTATGCTATACTGAATAATGGATGCTTTGAAATTTCCTCCTGCATGTTATTTGCTGCTGCTGCTGCTGTTAGTGTGCCTATAGGGCAACTCACTTTTTAATAATTACACTTTACTAGACTTGTAATAAAGCACAGTGTTTTTATCTTCTGGTTTCTAACTTGTGCATTTTCTCATGACGGGTCTTATTTCTCTTTTGCCTTATAAGATTACTGCAACTGAACAAGTGACACACACCTTGTGCTCTCCCTGACTTGGATTCAGGCATGCCACTTGGGGTTTCAGATAACGTTATTCTCCTGTCTGAGCCTACAGTGGGAGAGACTCACTTCTCAGCTCTTATGACTGTGGGTAGAATTCAGCTCCTTAAAGTCCCAGGGCAGAGCTTTTTAGTTTCTCTTTTGCTGTTGGCCACAGCAACTAAAAATCTCAAAGTGAATCAGCTGCCATTATGGGGTATGATGTAATTATAGGTATAAGAGTTCATCACCCTTGCCACATTCCATTGACAAGTCGCGTAACCTTCTTACACCAAAGAGAACTAACAAGAAAAGAATCTGAACATCAGAAGGCACAAACGACAAAGCCACCTCAGAGACTATGATACGTGGTGATTTTTAATTGAATTCCAGATGCTGTGATGTTTGCTTTACTGGGTACTTGATAATCTTGCATTCCCAGGGTTTATGTTTTATTTTGAGGCACATTAAGTATCCTGGAGGCAGTTTATTCTTTGGTATCTTTTCTTACTCTTTTTTCAGGGCAAGAGATGGAACCCAGGGCCTTGCATGAGCCAGGGAGGTACTCTTCCACTGAGCTATAACCCCAAATTTCCTTTGTTTGTTTGTTTTTTAAGACAAGGTCTTAAATGTCACTCAGATTAGCCTTGAACATCCTATATGGCCTCAAATTCATGATCCTCCTGATTTTTCTGCCATACTCACCGATTTCTTTATAGCTTTCAGTGAGATGATAGTAGAATTTATTCTAAAGATCTGAGTTTGGAGCAGTTTTGCTCCAGTGATCATTTAGCAATGTTTGGAGGGAATTTTCACAACTAAGACTGGTGTGACTTTCATCTGGTTGGTAGAGGTCAGGGTTGCTGTTAAGTATCCTATAATGCCTAACATAGTGTCCAGTAATGCAAAACTGAACTGTCAACCACCCATGTCAAAGTTGAGAAACCTTGATATGCATAAAGACAGAAAATTTTCTCAGTAGTATTTAGGGTGAAAATCCAGCCTTTCTGCTCTGTGCTTTCCTGCACAGGAGGCAGCCATGGCACCCAGCTGGAATGTCATGATCCTGAAGGCTCACTTCCACAAGGTTTGGCACCAGCAGCCAGCACGCAAGATCTGCAGATGCAAGAGCACCGCATTGCCCCTCATCCCACGTCTGGCCCCATCAGGCCCATAGTGAAGTGCGATACAGTTAAATACCACACCAAGGTCCGAGCTGGCAGGGCCTTCAGCCTGGAAGAACCCTGGGTGGCTGGTATCCACAGGAAAATGGCGTGCACCACCGGCATCTCTGTGGACCCGAGGAGGCAAAACAAATCTGCTGAGTCACAGGTCAATGTGCAGCGTCTGAAGGAGTATCCATCCAAGCGCATACTTTTCCCCAGGAAGCTTTCTGCTCAAAAGAAAGGAGATAGTTCTGCTGAAGAACTTCAATTGGCCATCTAGCTAACAGGACCTGTGATGCCCATCTGGAATGTCTACAAAAGGGAGAAAGACAGAGTCATCACAGAAGAACTTCAAGGCTTTTGCCAGTCTTCGCATGGCCCGCGCCAATGCCTGGCTCTTTGACATCCAAGGAAAAAGGGCAAAGGAAACTGCAGAGTAAGTTGTTGAAAAGAAAACGTAAGGTGCTGTTGGAATGTTGCAACAAATTTTGCATAAAAAAAAGGAAAAAAGAAAATCCAGGCCTAGGCCCACTAAATTGGACATAGTGCTCACATAAAAACCGTTGTGAGTAATCTTTTGACTGTGATTATGGTTTAATCCAGCTGTTGGCAACTGGAACTCCTTCTCCACCTGTGTTGCTCTGTCATAGTCCTGGGTATATGTCCTCTTGAGTTCTAAGATGGAGACACTGTCAGCACCATCTAAAGGTGCCTGGAGCACTTACCCTGCTAACCTCCGCCTTCTCTGAAATTTAGCCGTGGAAACGTCAGCTGCTTTTTCCTCTCCGCGCCTGCGCTGTCTCTTCACCTCAAGGCAGCCGCTGGGCTTTGCTTTGGTTTGCTCTCCAACCAGGCAGGCAATTACCCGCGATCAGCAAAGCATCCGGTTCACCTTGCTTTTTACTTCTTGTCCTTACCCACAAAGAGTACTTCCACGGCTTTTTGTTTGCTTGTTTTCAAGATAGAGTTTCTCTGTATGTAGCCCTGCTTGTCCTGGATCTGGCTTTGTAGACAAGGCTAGCCTCGAACTCACAGAGATCTACCTGCCTCTGCTTCTCGAAGACCCGCGCCACCGCCGCCACTGCCACTGCCGCCGCCACCACTCAGCTTAATCTTAGCTTTTTAAGTCTTCCTGCATCTCACATACACTGGTGCCTCACCTTTGACCATGTCCCCTGGAGGGGGAGACCTGGTGGCACTCAGAGGAAGGACAGCAGGTTACCAAGAAGAGACTTGATACCCTATGAACATATACAGGGGGAGGTAATCCCCCTCAGGAACAGTCATAGGGGAGGGGAATAAGGGGAAAATGGGAGGGAGGGAAGAATGGGAGGATACAAGGGATGGAATAACCATTGAGATGTAACAAGAATAAATTAATAAAGGAGAAAAAAAAGTAAAAATTATCTTAGCTTTTTAATTTTTAGTTTTCAAAAATGTTTCTTATATCAGAACCGGAACTTACTATATCTCAGTAGAAAAACAGAACAAAGCAAAACCTGGCCCCCCAAATTCTATATTGAAATCACAGCTCTCATTGGGTGCAGAGCTGAATTTAGTTAGGTCCTCTGACCCAAAGGTGATTTCTTTGTAAATGGGGGCGGTGATAGTTAAGCCGTGCAGGGTAAGACGTGTGAAGGCGCTTGAAGTGTGTTTGTCATGATTCTTGGCTTGTGTTGACTCTCCTTCAGGAATACCAGCTCATGGTGGGACTCAGTAACACTATGCTCTGGGCTTCGTATTTCATCATCTTCCTATTGATGTATTTCACTGTCATCTGCTTGCTGTGTGGGATTTTATTTCTCAAGGCAAGTATCCATTTACACTCAGCAGGAAGAAGGATGAAGAAGCTGAGGTACGGAGCAGAGACATGTTCGTGTTCCAAGAGTCAGTGTGTTTTTCACTGACTCCACTGTGGAAGTTCAAAGGGTGTAGTCTATCGGGAGGTGGAAAAGAGACTTAGATGAATGAACCTTCTGTGGAAAATGTCTTCAATGTCTCTGAGTGATGTGACTCATTTCACTGGGGCTGGTGTGTAATAGTTCCCTTCCCTTCTATGCCCTCCCCCCTCATCGCTTTTCATGTGATTAAACTCACTTCCTAATTGTTTCATCAGATTACACATGAGAGAGTCTTCCAACACAGCGACCCGCTCTTCATCGCCTTCTATTTCCTGTGTTTTGCAATCTCCTCGGTGTTATTTGGCTTCCTGATTAGCACCCTCTTCGATAAAGGTGAGTGTGAGGTGTCTTCCTTGCATGCACACTTCCATTCTGTGCGTGACCGAAAGGGAGTCTCACTTGGAAGCTACCTCAGAGTTTCAGATGCCACTAGATAAAGTTCAGGAAAATGTCTTCTCCTACTATTCATTTAAGTAAAAGTCTTTAGGGATACCTTCTGTGCACTAGGCACAGTGCAAGGTGCCAGTGTGTGGTCGTGGGCAAAAGAGTTCAGTTCCCTCCCTTTGGAGAGTTTTGTTCTCTTTTGTTATAAAATGAAGGAACTTTTTTTTCCCCCAGCTGTTGAAATTTGTGTGAATTAACTGTCATTTCTTTCTCCCTTTCCAGCATCTCTGGCCACTTCTATTGCAGGTTTCCTTCATTTTCTCACGTTCTTTCCATATCTAATCGTAATTCCGATGTATGATCAGACAAGCCTCAGTGGGAAGCTGGCTCTCTGCCTCATTACAAACACTGCTCTAGCTTTCGGGGCTGACTTAATATGCAAGATGGAAATGAAAGGTGAGTCTTCCCTCTGTGAAAGCACCTGCGTTAATCTGCATCCCAGAAGGAAAGGACAGAACATACAGAGTGCGGCGGGGGGGGGGGGGGGGGGGCAGTAGGGGGAGGGTGAGGGAGGGGCAGAGCACGGGTAAAGGGCCGTTTCAGTGTTCCTGCACTATTGGCTTTATCATAAAAAGTTATGTGTGTGCAGAGTTTAAGTACATACTGTGTACACATATATATATGTACATGGTAAGTAAGAACGATATCAGCAATGTTACAAGTAATATGTTAAGTACTTATATTTGCATGCGTATGTATTTCCCTGTCTTAACTATGCCTTTTCTGGGAGCTAACAGATAACAGAAGTCTGTCATATTGAAAGGTGTCTGTGTTTCAGCACTGACATGATTGTAGATTTTTCGTAGATGAGTTTATCCAGCGGAGAAAAATTTGAGTCGGGTTGTAATGTATAGAGGGGTACGCTTAAATGTTTAGTTTTATTGAGAATGATGGTGAGTGTCATCGTGTTTTCATTCTTCATTTATTGTTAGTCTGACCTGTTCTGTGTCTTAATCTTGCATTCCATAGCTGGAGAAGTTTCTGTGATTCTTATTGTGATATCTTTGTTTAACTTTGGTAAATTAGCCTAATGCCGGCCATTTTATACTGACACAGGAATTATTTCATTCTTTATCTGTTGTTTTGTTTTATTTGGTAGGACACTCAATGAAGACACAGTCTTTGCTGTTTGCTTGCTGTTGTTCTTACTCTTTACAGATTCAGTCTGTCTTAGCTAGGCTTCTGCTGCAATAAAATACCATGACCAAGAAAAGCTACAAAAGAAAGTGTTTACCTGAGCTTACAGTTTCAGAGGCTTAGGGCCCATGATAGCAGAGCAGACATGGTGACAGGAACAGCTGAGAGCTTACATCCTAAAGCTGCAAGCAGAAGGCAGAGAGCACATGGAAGATGATGGGAGGCCTTTGAATCCTCAAATCTCACGCCCGTGACTCACCTCCCTGAGCAAGGCCACACCCCCTAAGCCTTCCCAAACAGTTCCACCAAATGGGCCCGAGCGTTCCAACACACGAGCCTCTGGGACAGCCCTCATGCAAACCACCACATAACCTAGTTACCTATCTGCTCGACTTTTCTGTTTCTTGTTTTTATTTTAATTCTTGTCCTTACTATTTTGTATTATAATTTATTTATATTTTAATTATTAGTATAGTATTAATTATACAGACCAGTAGGCTTTGATATTCCTGGGCTTTGATGCCTCATGACGTGGTGGGCGCTGGTTTCCTGTCCTACCTCAATTCTTTCTGTAGCAGCTTACCTTACTATGTAGCGACTCTTTCTTACCTTCATGCCGTCTTTTTAATTGTTTCTACATATTACAAAATATAAAAACCTTTTCATGTGAGTCTTATCTTACACAACAAAACAACTCCTAGTTCCATCCAGTTTACTTCAAATGAAGATTTCAATCTTCTTCATTGCTAAATAACATCCCACTGTGTATGTACACTCATGTCCTTTACTCCTTTGTGGCAGGCACCTAAACTGAGTTCGTATTTTCGTATATTATGACTAGTTCCTCAATAAACATGTGCGTGTAAGTATCACATCACAATGACTTCCTATTGTGTCTTACCCCTGAGCAGGATTGCTGCCAGTTCTCACATAATATCATCATTCTGTTTCTTCTTATCTTCTCGTGTTTCCTCTAAGAAATCTGCTTTTCTTCAGTGAGTTTATCGCTATGTGTTACTTGGTGCCTCTTCTGTCTTGTAGCTTTTAATATCCCTTCTTTGTTCTGGATTTTTAAACATTTAATCATAAAATGTTTCAGCGAGGTTACCCCCAGGGTGATTTACTCTTGCTGTTCTAAGAGCTTCCTGTTCCTTAGCATCCATGTTCAGCATCTGGATGCTTTGGGGTATTAGTTCATCGGCTGGGTCTTCTCCACCTGCAGCCTGTAGCCCTGTCCCCTGGGAACGCAGATTAGACAGGCACCTGGTCGTTTGATGAGGTCTCAGAGATCTTGTGTTTTGTCTGCATTGTTTCTTTCTTATTTTTCAAGAATGTAGCGTTTTAAGGTCTGATACTCTTTCTTCTAACTGATCTCTCTGTTGTGGAGGCTTTTACACTTCATTTACTGAGCTTGTGATTTTAAAGATTTCTCTTTGATTATTTTTCAAAATCTGAGTCTTTCCTAAATTTCTCCATTGTATCCTGGAATTATCTTTTCTTAATTCATTTAACTGCTCACTTCTATTTGTTGTCCCCTTTTAAATTACTCTGTTGAATTTTTTATCTGGCATATCACACACTTTGATATCTTTGGAACCTGTTACAAGTTATGGTCTTTAAGGGTTGTACTGTCCCTTGTACTCATTTTCCTTGAACTCATGAGTGCAGATTGTACCTGTTTGTACACAGCAGTAACTTCCACTCCCCTACATGCTACCCTAGAGGTCAGAAGTCAATCCTTATTTCTTCTTCTTGATGGATATATATATATATTTGTTGTTTTCATGAAGATTTACCTTAGAGAACTGAAGTATTACTGCCCCACACCCCAGATATTTGCTTTTACTCGGCTATTATTTTGTGTGATTGTTTATGTCATTGTAACTTATCATCAGGCTTGGCTAAAAGTCTCCTTTCATTATTATGTACTTCCTTTTCCTCCTATGGAATACATAGGAGGGCAACCTAAATGTAAGGGCATTATCAAATAACAGACAACTTGTGTCTCTAGAACACGAGTGCAATTTCCTGCTTATTTAATCCCAAACCAGCTGAGCATGGTGGGGCTCTCTACAAACACCACGGCCAGCAGAGGGCCAAAATGCTAGAAGCAAGAATGCTTAGGAAGTCCAGTTCAAGAAGACGCACTGGACAGTGTTGCCACAAACTTTGAAATCCCGACCCTGGGTAGTTTATTTTTGGCACACTTATGTGCGGCAAATTTAGGGAAAAATTACTGGTTATAATTAACTGAACTCCATGTTCACAATAAAGC
This sequence comes from Acomys minous, assembly GCF_964271855.1. Classification (NCBI taxonomy): domain Eukaryota; kingdom Metazoa; phylum Chordata; class Mammalia; order Rodentia; family Muridae; genus Acomys; species Acomys minous. The sequence goes on along the minus strand of NC_140484.1, from coordinate 78,794,963 downwards.
TTAAGACGTAGCTGCATCAAAACTCTTTAAAATACAAGTGGTGCCTTCCATATTCCAAGATAGGTTCTCTAGATTAACTGAGAAAGCAGGCTCAAAGTAAACAATGCTCATGATAAAGGTCTGGGTCGGGGGTCGGGGTGGGGGAGGATAGAGTTATGGATTGATTGAGATAAACAGGCTCCAGATACGGGTCTGAGGGAGCCAGTGTGGCCTAGATGTAGACACAGCACAGCGGGCACCATGCTATTAACTGTACCAGTTCCCATCCTTCCGAGGAGGCAACTGGGTATATACATCTCTTCCTTTGAAGAGACCACACTGCATGTTTAACATTCCTGGTCTTCCTGGTACTGATCTGCGAACACAAGGACCCCCACACCTCCTACTCGTTTGCTTCAGGCATTGTTGGACATCTGATGTAACTGTCTCCCATTTTGTTTCAGGGCATGGCGCGCAGTGGTACAACTTCGCTACAAAAATTAACGCCGACGATGACCTAACTTTGGCCCACATAATAGGAATGTTTATATTAAGTGCTTTCCTGTATGGCCTTGTGGCCTGGTACATAGATGCTGTTTTTCCAGGGAAGTATGGTGTGCCCAAGCCCTGGAACTTTTTCCTGCAGGTGAGCACATGCCAACCCCATCTTTATGCACCTAGTTTTCAAAGAGTGAGCACAATTGCCTCTAACAGCCTTCTCAAAGGGACTGTAATACCAGACTTCCTGTGACAAAACCTGAGAGAGACAAATACTCATGTAGGCTTCAGTCCACATTCCCATAGCCCACATTGCTTTGAGTTGAGGCAAAGAAGAACATATTTGTGGGAAGACGTGACAGAACAAAGCTACTCACCTCATAGAAATCAGGAAGCAGAGCTGGGATGTATGTGCTGTTGGTTTATTCCACTAGTGCCTGGGTTACTGGATGTTGCTTCCCACAATCAGCCATGGTTCCCTCCCTTAGTTATTCCTCTCTGGAAAAACCCTCAAAGACATACCTAAAAATGTGTTTTATTGAGCACCTAGGCAAATCTCAAGGCAATTAAGTGGACAGTGAAAATTACCCACCATGCCTCCTCCTTGTTGCACTCACATAATTGTTTGCCATATGTATTTATGGAATGAAATGATTTTCTGCAAAGAAATCCCACTTGAATAAATGCATGGTAATGTCTGTAGATGCTAGTGGGGAAAGGAAAAATTATGCCCATGTCTATTTTTAATTTTTAAAATTGACAGAATGACAATTGTATTTAAGGAAACTGGTATAAAAATTAATACACATATATAATGAGTAGGTGAACAAATCAGGTTAATTACCATTTTGTATTTCTTTAAAATTTTATCATTTGTTTTGAGAAACTTTGAATTCTCGCCTTTTAGTCCCTTAGAAGATACATTAAACTATATTCCCTTTATCTCAGTTTTATTAGTTCCCTTTACTCCCTCCACTTCCCAGCCTGTAGCAACAGTATACTATTCTGTATTTCCAAGAAATTAGCAATTTCTAGCTTCGACACATGCGTGGGAACAGGAGACAAATGTCTTCCTGTATTTGGGATAGTTTACCTAATATCATTTCGTCCAGGCAGTCATGCCCTGATAAACAAATATCATGGTCTTCTTTTATGGTCAATACTATTTCAGTTCATGAGGATACATCATTTTCTATATCTATTTATTCCTCAAATCCATGTCTTGGCATCTGAGAACAGTGTTGCAGTAAACAGGAGAGTATAGTTGGGCATTTCCCCAGTTGTGGGGGTGCTGCTTCTACTTTTGTTCTGAGGAACTTCGACTGTGCTGTTTCCCATTATTTGGTATTCTAATTTAAATTCTCACCAGTATAGAGTGCAAGAATCCTGCTTTCTCTTCACATTTAGCAGCATTTGGCAATTGTAACAATAACTGTAACAATGTTTTCTCTTATGCTAGTAGTTACGCCAGTGTATGTGATAATATAGCCTTGTGTTTTTTATCTGCAACTCTTGTAGTGGCGCTGAATAATCTTTACTTACTGGACCTTTGCATATCTTTTGAGAAATGTCATTCATATGATTTGGCATTTTGAAATTGCATTACATTTGTTTTCTCCACCACTGAGTAGTTTTAGTTGCCTGTAGATTCTGAAAACACCCCTTTGGACAACTAGTTTACAAGTATTTTCTCCCACTGCACAAGTAGGCTTCGCTGTGTTGACCATTACATCTATTTGCAGATGATTCTTAGCTTGATGTGATTCTACTGGGCTGATTTTGCTTTTTTAGTTGTGCCTTTGGGATCTTACTATAAAAAAGCACGAACTATCCTGATGTCTTAAAAACATTGCCCCATTTTCCTTCTAGTAGGTTTAGGTGTATGATTCTCTTATGTGCGGAAAGACTGGCCTTTGATCTCTTTCTGTGCACAGACATGCAATTTTCTTAACAACATTTATTGAAAGGACTTTTAAAATTCAGTATGTTTCTAATACTTGGTACCTTTGGCCTAAAACTAGCTTACAATACATTTGTGGCCTTACATTTGGAGTCTATAATGTGTTCCATTCAACTGTGTATGTTATTATTCCTGGTTAGATACCACAGCTTTACAATATAGTGAAAGACTAGATATGTTGATTTTGCATGACACGCGTGTACAAACATTTACTAGAACACATACCTGTGTGTGTGTGTATGCAGTCAAGGGGAGGATGTCAAATGTCCTGTTCTATCACTCTCCACCTTACTCCTTTGAGAGAGGGTCTCTTGTTGAACATGGAGGTAGGCTAATGACCAGCAAGCATTACGTTTTAGCATACTTATTTAATTTATTCAGAATTTTATACTTTTTATTATAGAAGTTCATTTATTTGATTAAATTCACCTCTACGCACGTCTGTAGCTATTGCTGTTGTCACTTAGATTGCTTTTCTTGATTGCCATTTCAACTAGTGTGCTTTTAGTACACATAAAAAATTTGTTCATTTCTGTAGGTTAACTGGTGTAGTTCACTGAATGTATCATTTTATTTATTACCTGCAAATTGAAATCATCTAACTTCCTCCTTTACTGTTTGGGCACCTTTTATTTATTTCTCTTACTTAACTGTCCTGGCTAAGCCGTCCACTACTGCATTAAGTAAGGATGGTAAAAATATAAACACCCTTGTTCCAGATGTCAAAGGTAGTGCCTTCAGCCTTCCCCCATTTGAGATGATGTTGGCTATGGGCTTACAATGGATAGAATTTAAATGTGCTAGCTAAATTCTTACCATATTTTATTTTTTGAAGATGTTTACAAGGACGATACTCTGAATTTTACCAAATGCATTTTCTATCTCTGTTGGGATGATGCTATATTTTTTTAAGGATCCAAACTTAATAACTTTGTCAAACATATAATTAAGTGGAGCAGGCTTTCCTATATAAATATTTAAATGGTAAAGAAGACAGGGACTACCCAGAATGGTGTGTTTCCCTGCTTATTTTGTCCTAAGACACCACAGACTTGCCTTTCATTGCTTGTATAACATCAGTGAAAAAGACCCTTTGGTTAAAATAAAAGCCAAGTGGTTTAAAATATTTATGAAAGTGATTTTGTCCTCACAGATTCAGTGAAAAGAGCTAGAATGTGCACTATGTGTGGGCCAATCCTGCTAGAAAGACCTGGCTTGGAGTGAGGCAGTGCTCTCACTGTGCCTTTTGAGGCGGCTTCACTGACTGTCTTCTTTCCACAAGCTTTAAGTAGAATGTGGGTTCTATGATCATGATTTTAGAAGTTTATATTATAGACAGACATCTTTGCTTCACATTGCAATTTTAAGTCACTGATCGCAGCTTTCTTTAAAACTAAGTGAGATGAGCCAGAGAGCTTTGAAATCTTTAGAGCACTTAACTTTCAAGTATCATCATCATCATTACTATTATTTTGCTTGTTGTTATTTTAGAAATCCTACTGGTTTGGAGAGCCAGCCATAAGCAGGGAGGAGAGCCAAGTCACTGATATACCCCCAAGTGATTTTATTGAGCCCGAACCCCAGGGCTTAGTGGCCGGCATCCAGATTCAACATTTGTTCAAGGTATTTATTTATTCAACAGGTTTCTGTCACTTGAAAGGATGGAGGGTCAGTCCACTATGAAGATGAAATGTTTGTCGTGGCCACAACTTCACAGATATGCTGATTAAAAGTTCTTTTGTAAGATAAAAATGAAATGTATATAAAAGAATCAAAAGTTCAGGGCACAGCAGCCAAGCCCGTTATCCCAGACTTTGGGAGTTTAAGGCTTGCTTGGGCCACATACTGAAAAATCTGTCTCTAAACAACATCTCTCTGTGTTATTTCTCTCTTTCCTTCAGAATCTACCTTTATGTTTATAATAATGCCATTCTCCATGATCTTCCATTATAAAAGTCAAGATGCTACTTTTATTAGATTTCTAATTTGTTGTTGTAAAGCAAATAGTATCGTGGCTTGTTTTATAAGTTAGAAGTTAGGCTGCTTTGCACTCTTTGATACGTCGTTAGGCATTTATTTTTTCTCCGGATCATCCAAGATATGTGTGTGTGTGTGTGTGTGTGTGTGTGTGTGTGTGTGTGTGTGTGTGCGCGTGTATGTATGTTAAAGAAACCTATCACCTGCTTACATTCCCTTGCCTTCCAATTAACTATTCCAACTTAACTTGAATGTTTATTTTCATAATTTGTGGCAATGGACTCCTTTTAATAATTTCTGCCATTTACCTGGGTTAAGGGCCATTGAAGGACTGGTGGTGTAGCTCCTTTCCTGCCAATGAGCTGACTCCACATTCTGCTTTGATCATATATAGCTCAAGTGTCCAACTGCCTTTTCACTCGTTTTCTTTGGATATTTACAAATATTTTTTAATATGGCAGTTCTATATCCAAAAAAGTATGTTGTTATGCCCTGTTTTTTGTTGTCTCCCCTCTCTCCAGATTTACTTTCCTGACGAACTGCCCTGGCACACACTTCTGCTGTCACAGGGATTCTTTTCTCCCCAGATCTCTCCACAAAGTTTCATACACAGCGACATGCATGCTCAGCAGACCCGAACCCTCTCTGTAGACATGTGAAGAAGCATAGAGTAGTGGCCGCTCACCAACAGTCAACATGTACAGTAAAGAGCTTCACTAGGAACATGGTATAGATATTAGAACTAGTAGCCACGAATTTTAAAAGTGACTAGTATATTAAAGAAAATGAGTATTTTTGGGGTTTTTTTTTTTTTTTTTGGTTTTTCGAGACAGGGTCTCTCTGTGTAGCCTTGGCCATCCTGGACTCGCTTTGTAGACCAGGCTGGCCTCGAACTCACAGCAATTCACCTGCCTCTGCCTTCCGAGTGCCGGGATTAAAGGCGTGCGCCACCACGCTCGGCTTTTTTGTTTGTTTGTTTTTTGAGACAGGGTTTCTCTGTGTATCCCTGGCTGTCCTGGACTCACTTTGTAGACCAAGCTGGCCTCGAACTCACAGTGATCCGCTTGCCTCTGCCTCCCGAGTACTGGGATTAAAGGCATGCACCACCACACTTGGCCTAAGAAAATAATTTTAAAAGGACAGAAATGGCAAAGTCCTAAGATTACAAGCATAGAAAAAGACTAATCAGTAAGGATATGAACAACTGAAGACCATACTTGATTTATATGACCCGATAAGCACATTGCATTGAACAAATGCAGAAAGCAAGTACATGTAGAGTGCTTTTTTTCCTCCTTTATTAATTTATTCTTGTTACATCTCAGTGGTTATCCCATCCCTTGTATCCTCCCATTCTTCCCTCCCTCCCATTTTCCCCTTATTCCCCTCCCCTATGACTGTTCCTGAGGGGGATTACCTCCCCCTGTATATGTTCATAGGGTATCAAGTCTCTTCTTGGTAACCTGCTGTCCTTCCTCTGAGTGCCACCAGGTCTCCCCCTCCAGGGGACATGGTCAAAGGTGAGGCACCAGAGTATGTGAGAAAGTAATATCCCACTCTCCACTCTACTGTGGAGAGTGTTCAGTCCATTGTCTAGATCTGGGTAGGGGTTTAAGGTTTACCGCCTGTATTGTCCTTGGCTGGTGCCTTAGTTTGAGTGGGACCCCTGAGCCCAAGTCTGCCTATCATAATATTCTACTTGTAGGTTTCTAGGACCCTCTGGATCCTTCTACTTTGCCATTCTCCCATGCTTCTCTCATCTAGAGTCCCAATAGAATGTCCTCCCCTCTGTCTCAGTTTCCTGGTAAGTGAAGGCTTTCGTGGGACATGCCCCTTGGGCTAATATGCAGATATAAGTGAGTATATACCATTTGAGTCTTTCTGCTTCTGGGTTAACTCACTCATTATGATCATTTCTAGCTCAATCAATTTATTCACAAATTTTGGGAATTCCTTGTTTTTAATAGCTGAATAGTATTCCATAGTGTATATGTACCACAGTTTCTTTATCCATTCTTCTACTGAGGGACACATAGGCTGTTTCCATGTTCTGGCTATTATGAATAAGGCTGCTATGAACATGGTTGAGCAAATTTTCTTGTTGTGTGCTGGAGCATCTTCTGGGTATATTCCAAAGAGTGGAATAGCTGGGTCTTGAGGAAGCCCTATTCCCATTTTTCTGAGATAGCACCAGATAGATTTCCAAAGTGGCTGTACTAGTTTGCATTCCCACCAGCAATGAAGGAGTGTTCCTCTCTCCCCACATCCTCGCCAGCATGTGGTGTCGCTTGAATTTTTGATCTTAGCCATTCTGATGGGTGTAAGATGGAATCTCAGAGTTGTTTTGGTCTGCATTTCCCTGATGACTAAGGAGGCTGAGCATTTCTTTAAGTGTTTCTCAGCCATTTGATATTCCTCTGTTGAGAATTCTCTGTTTAGTTCCAAGCCCCATTTCTCAATTGGATTATTTGGTTTGGTGGTGTTTAATTTCTTGAGTTCTTTATATATTTTGGATATTAGACCTTTGTCAGATGTAGGGTTGGTGAAGATCTTTTCCCAGTCTGTAGGCTGTTGTTTTGTTCTCTTGGCAGTGTCTTCTGCCTTACAGATGCTTCTCAGCCTCATGAGGTCCCATTTATTAATTGTTGACATTAATGTCTGGGCTGTTGGACATTGAAAGTTCAATTCTGAACTTCATATGGAAAAACAAAAAACCCAGAATAGCTAAAACAATCTTGTACAATAAAAGGTGCTCCGGAGGAGTCTCCATACCTGATCTCAAACTGTACTATAAAGCAATAGTAATTAAAACAGCATGGTACTGGCACAGCAACAGGCTGGTTGATCAGTGGAATCGAATCGAAGACCCAGATATGAATCCACACACATATGGTCATTTGATTTTCGACAAAGAAGCCAAATCCATTCGATGGAAAAAGTATAGCATCTTCAACAAATGGTGCTGGTCTAACTGGATGTCTATGTGTAAAAAAATACAACTGGGCCCATATTTGTCACTCTGTACAAAACTCAAATCCAAGTGGATTAAAGACCTCAACATAAAACCAGAGACACTAAGTCACTTAGAAGAAAAAGTGGGGAAGAGCCTGGAACATATTGGTAGAGTGCTTTTAAAAGACATCCTAGGCCCATAAAGCACACATCTCAGCATAAGCCGAAATCAGAATGCTCTCACCAGAATGGGAATTAGTTAAAGGTGAATCAATGGAAAACCCAAGATGTCTGTCAAAAAAGAGACTATAATTCTCATTGCCCTTGCTTGCCTCCCAGAATTTCAAAGTAAGAGCTCATTGTTGAAGATACCACATATTTTGGACGGATGACTTGACAAAATTAGGTTGTAAAGAGCCTGAAAGCCTCCTCTCGTAGGACTAGCTTTCATAGTATCACAAGCTGCTGTAAAAGTTGTCTAGAGAGAAAAGCTGGAAATATCCTACCCATTTGCAGTGAATGGTCCTTCCCAGCTGAAAGACTGTGAGCCATGGAGTAACTAAGCCCAATGGATAATACCACAGTGCAACCTTTACACTTTCCGCACGATGCTCAGGGAGCATGGTGGAAAAGGGGGTGGAAGGATTGTAAGAGCCAGAGGAACAGAATGCCTGCTGTGAATGTAAGTTCAGCTTGGAGAGAGAGAGAGAGAGAGAGAGAGAGAGAGAGAGAGAGAGAGAGAGAGAGAGAGAGAGAGAGTGTGTGTGTTTTACTTAAGTACGTCTGCAACAATGAAGAGGTCATGTTGAAGTTTTTTAGATAGGGGTTTAAGGACCTTGGTTCAGGGCAGGAGCTAGTGTCGAGGTGTATAGTAAGAGTTCACTCCTCAGTGTTTGGCGAACATCACAAACGGCACCAGGAGTGTCTGGTGTTGCTGAAGGTCTGGCCCAGCTTCAAGCCTGAAGTGGAAAGTCTGCAGTCAGCTGTGTCACAGAGCAGTCGAGACTGTCCATATTTTCAAGATAGAATGGAGAATGGAAACAGAAGTTGTGGGGGCAGGCAGAAAGCGGTAAAACTGTGAGTGAACTGAAACCCACCAACTTATTGTGCAACGTGTGAACAACTTCCCAAAATGGCTATTAAAATGAATTTACAAATTGGACTTACACCACATTCCGATTTTCATTTAGTCTAAGATACTACTTCTCAAAAGAAAATGGCTGTTCACAACCCAGGAAAAAACCATTTAGATACAGGCAGACAAAGGCACTTAAACTCAGAACCATTAGACCTTCACTGAAGTAACAAATGGGCTACATGCAATATACCATCCTACTCAAAACACCTTTTCTTTCAGGCACAGGTGGAGACAGGGGTGTCTAACTAGTCTTTGTACTTCCCTTTGCAACATTGTGTCCACCGTTGATACATAGTTTACTCCATGGGATGTGTGCTTGCAATGCCTTCAGCTGTTAAACCTCCTTTCTTCATTTGTTAGATATCTTGACTGTATTTTCATGAGCACTGATCTAGGTTCTCTATTTGTTCCACGGATGCATATTTTGGCTAATGTTTAGTATTCATATGTATACATGCATATGTATTTTCCTGTTCTCCTGTTACATTTTTTTTTCTGTCATGGAAGAAGGTGCCAGATATGCCATCAGTCAGAACAGGTTCTACAATGCATGCTACACAAGTGCTCAATCTTTTATTGTTGAACAAATGAGTTCATTAGCAGTGATTAGTGACTAACAAGCTTTACAGGGAGATATCTCAGGTTTGTCAGTCCCAAATTTTGGAGTGTAGCTAGGTGGATAGTTGTGTGGCTCACAGAGATAAGAGCACAGGAGAGAATGTGCCTGTTAGGTGTAATGAGTGGAGTCTGGAGTGTCTAGAAGCTGGCGAAATGCAACAGGATTTTTAGCAGTTCATTCTGCGACGTGGAATAAAGACTGATGGGCTGACTAGGCTGACTGACTGGAGCTAACTGACTGGGGCTGACTGACTGGGGATGACTGACTGGGGCTGACTGACTGGGGCTGACTGACTGGGCCTGAGTGGGGCTGACTGAGGGTTTTATCAGCTTCAAGATTGGAGCAGAGCAACATCATGAGATTGCTCAGAGGGAATATGTAACTGATGCAATCCCCGTGACTGCCTATAAGCACTGTTTGGTTCCCATAATTTAATCTCTCTTTGATCTTTTTCTCCAGCCTTGAGATTAATACATTTTCTCCAACTCTGAATAATTAATGAATCCTTGTTTACAGGCAACAGTAATCAAATTAGTGTTTGTTTCTCTTTCCACAGGAATTCACCTTAAAAAATAGTACCCTGATGGCAGTAAAAGATTTGTCTTTGAACTTGTACGAGGGACAAATAACTGTTCTTCTAGGACATAATGGGGCAGGAAAAACCACCACCTTGTCCATTCTTACAGGTATGTACCAGGGATCACCCTGGGTGGATGGAGTGTGGGGCTTTTGCTGACACTTCTGAAGCCAACACCATCACACAGTTAGTTGATTCTCTCATCTCTTAAATAAAAATCATTATTATTCATTTAGTTAGAACATATTTCTCTTTGTCAGATGCTTCAAACCCACCTTTCTTCTGAGTGTGCCATTCTAAATGATGCTCCAAGTCCCCTCTTTGTAAAGTTTGTGTTCATTTTTTTTTATACTGGCTCCCCTTACATTAATTTACCTTCTGTTATTCTTTCCCCATTGTTGAAAACCATTGTAATTTGCTTGGTGAGCATCATTCTCACGTGAATGCATACTACGAATACATCTGAGTTTGTTAAGAATATTTTGAACACAGAGATAAACTGAAAAATGTATAATAAATCTCTCTATATATAAATACCCTACATTCTACTATTCCAATGTTTTACTACACTTCCTATATACCTATCAACCCCTTTAAAATAGTTCAAAGTTAATTCTATACATTCAATACTCCTTCACTGTGTAATTTAGAAATTTCATAAAAGTTTTGATAAAAATTTCATGATGTTTACATTTTTATTCTTTTTAAAAAATATTTTATTAATTTATTCATATTACATCTCAGTTGTTAGCCCATCCCTTGTATCCTCCCATTCCTCCCTCCCTCTCGCGTTCCCCCTTCTCCCCTCCCCTATGTCTGTGACTGAGGGGGACCTCCTCCCCCTGCATATGCTCATAAAATATCAAGTCTCTTCTTGGTAACCTGCTATCCTTCCTCTGAGTGCCACCAGGCCTCCCCATCAAGGGATGTGGTAAAAAATGGGGCACCAGAGTTCGTGTGAAAGTCAGACCCCACTCTCCACTCAGTGGTGGAGAATGTCCTGTCCATCAGCTAGATCTGGGTAGAGGTTCTATGTTTATTGCCTATGTTGTCCTTGGCTGGTGCCATAGTTTGAGCAGGACCCCTGGACCCAGATCCACACATCATAATGTTCTTCTTATAGGTTTCTAGGACCGTCTGGATCCTTCTATTTCCCCATTCTCCCATGCTTCTCTCACCTAGAGTCCCAATAGAATGTCCTCCCCTCTGACCCACTTTCCTCGTAAGTGAAAACTTTCATGGGACATGCCCCTTGGGCTAGTGTCTTCATATAAGTGAGCATATACCATTTGACTCTTTTTGTTTCTGGGTGAACTCACTCATTATGATAATTTCTAGTTCAATCCATTTGTTGACAAATTTTGGGAATTCCTTGTTTTTAATAGCCGAGTAGTATTCTATAGTGTAAATGTACCACGGTTTCTTTATCCATCCTTCTACTGAGGGACACTTAGGCTGTTTCCATGTTCTGGCTACTATGAATAAGGAAGCTACGAACATGGTTGAGCGTATGTCTCTGTTGTGTGGTCGGGCATTTTCTGGGTATATTCCAAGGAATGGAATAGCTGGGTCTTGAGGAAGCCCTATTCCCATTTTTCTGAGAAAGCGCCAGATAGATTTCCAAAGTGGTTGCATTCCCACCAGCAATGAAGGAGTGTTTCTCTTTTTCCACATCCTTGCCAGCTTGTGGTGTCACTTGAATTTTTTATGTTAGCCATTCTGATGGGTATAAGATGGAATCTCAGTGTCGTTTTGATTTGCATTTCTCTAATTACTAAGGAGGTTGAGCATTTCTTTAAGTGTTTCTCAGCCATTTGATATTTCTCTGTTGAAAATTCTCTCTTTAGTTCTGAGCCCCATTTCTCAATTGGGTTATTTGGTTTGGTGGTGTTTACTTTCTTGAGTTCTTTATATATTTTGGATATTAGACCTTTGTCAGATGGAGGGTTGGTGAAGATCTTTTCCCAGTCTGTAGGCTGTCACTTTGTTCTGTTGACAGTGCCTCACATTTTAATTCTTTAATTGCTAAATTTTGAGATGTGAATATATCTGTGTGACTTAACTACCTCCTAAGATGGAGAATTATACCCAGAATGTCTTTAATTTTTTCAGATAATCCACTTTTAAAAACCCATTTTTATTTACATATTTTGCGTGTTGTTTGTGCCACAGCACACATGTGAGACCAGAGGACAAGGAGGAAGCCCACTTTCTTCCCCGAGGATCTGGTGGTTGCTCTCAGCTGCCAGGCATGGCAGGCGGTGCCTTTGCCCACAGAACCATCTCACCAGCCTAGGAGTTCTACTTTCAATTCATTTCAATGAATACATTTTATATAAACAACAACTTTGTTTATTCCATTAATATAGACTGTTGATATGCAAGCTATTGGGATAGAACTCTCCAGGGGCTTTACAGTTGCTGATGAGCAGACAGGAGCTGTATAGTGCGACTTGAGAAACAGATAGGCCTCAAAGGGAAAGTTCTACCATGCAATTGTGAATAATTCCTGCTTAGGAATGAAATCTGAGTCTAGGAAAATATTTTTAAGAGCATGAACAGAAAGAATGGTGTGTATTATAAGGACATGCAGGGCCTGGGAGCAAGAGGATAGAGACTGTCACATGGGCAGGGAAGAGAACGAGTGAGGGATGCAGAGAGCATGGCAGTGTCAGGGGAGATCCCAGGACAGCGCTGAGATCTCTAGGGCAGGCCAGATGGGTAGAGCTGACTTCTGAGATGACAAGCGATGGTTGAATTTCCTCTAAGCCTTAGTTAAAAAACCGCTTCTTAAAGGCGCTCCATCCAAACTGTAAAGGAATCACTGTTGTGCTTGGCAGCAGTGTACTAACTTCTACCACTCAGTGAATGTTCCTGTGTCTGCCATCTTGAAACACACTCCGTGTGTTACACGTGTATGGCAATTGTCCCCAGAACCTGTGACTGTTGCTTTATATGTCAGAGATTTTCAAATGTCCTTAAGCACAATGCAGTGACTAGTGACCTGTAAGGGCGAGCCAGAGCAGAAGGGGACACACAGAAGAGAGCCGGTGGTGCAGGAGTGGAGGCAGAGGAGGCCAGGTAGTGCCACCTGCTACCAGAGCATGGTTAAAGCAAGTGACCACGTTTCCTCTTCAGCTTCTCTTGGAGGAATGCTTTCTTCAAGATCTTCAATTTGGCTCAGCATCATTGATTTTAAGCTTCTATCCTAAAATAAGTTTGTTTTTAGCCACCAAGTCTATGATATTTGTTACATTAGACATTGGAAGCTAATGTGCTTGTTGCCTCCAGATACAGAGGCACTTCTTTGCATCGTATCCATGCCCTCACAACTTCCTGTCACTGTGCATGCCCAAATGCTTCTCTTCACACTTCAAAGTTTTCTACTCACCTATGAAAGGTAACTTCCACATCTCCTCATTGATAATTATTAACTCTAACCTGTGCTTGGAAATTAATATGCCCCAAGTGACTAGAGCAGTTCCTCGCAGAGTATTCAACAAATGCATGCAGATGTTTCACATGTCACCACTGTCCAATGATTTGCTTTCAGAATTAAATTTAAATAATTTGAGGCAATAAACAATTTGTTAATTTTTGAAATTTTAGTATTTTCTAGTAAATATTGTATAAGCCATTGTCCTGAGTGTGCAGTTGAGTGATTTTAGTATACTCACAGTGTTGTGTGACAGCTGCCTTGATTTTGCTCAGGAAGAGCTTTGCTGCCCTGAAGGAAACCTCTAACCCTAAGCTGTCACTTTCTAGCCAATGCCCTGTCTTTATAGCCACTAATCATCACCAGCTGGATGTCAGGGCCTATGGAAGTGACTAACTGAGACACTTCATATAGATGAAGTCATAAATATGTGGCCATTCATGTGTGGGTTTTAATTTTACTGTCATATGTCCTTTCATTTTACTCCAAAGGAAACATTTTCAAATTTCTTGTAAGGGAAGGTAATTATTATGAGACTCACTCTGTGACTGATTATCTGGTGCTGTCTTTGAAGGAGAGTCTTGATGGCAATAGCCAAGGAAGGGAAGCAACTTAGATGTGTGTCAGCTGATGAAGAAAGAAAATGTGATACATATGTACAATAAACACCATGTAACCACAAAAAGAATGAAAATGCTGTCATTTGTGACAATGCAGACAGGAATAGAAAAACCAAGTGAAACACAGAAAGAAAAGACAAGTACTGTATGGTTTGATTCACAGATAGAATGAAAAATTAGTATCATAGAAGTTGAGAGTAGAATTGTGATTCATGAGTCTGGAGAGAAATGAGAAAGGATGAATGGGGAAATTGGATTAATGGTTACTAAAGTAGTAAGCTTTAGCTCAGAGATTTAAGGGTAGTTCAACATATGCAAGTCAATAAATATAAAAAGTCATATAAATGACTTAAAGACCCAAATCACATGATTATCTCAATTGATGCAGAAAAAGATTTCAATGCCTCCATGATAAAAGTCCCAGGGAAGTCGAGTGACGCATGCTTTTAATCCCAGCACTCAGGAGGCAGAGGCAGGTGGATTGCTGTGAGTTCAAGGCCAGCCTAGTTTACAAAGTGAGTCCAGGACAGCCAAGGCTACACAGAGAAACCCTATCTTGAAAAACAATGACAACAACAACAACAACAACGAGTCCCAGGGAGAGTAGGACTATAAATGAGAAACCTACAGGCAACATCACCCCAAATGGAGACACATTTAAAACAATTCCAGTAAAACCAGGAACAAGACAGGGCTGCCCATTATCCTCACTTCTTTTCAATATTGCCCTCAAAGCACAGAGAAACAAGAAAAAAGAAGTAAATTATCATGATACAAATAGGGAAAGAAGAATTCAAATTGTCTATATTTACAGACAATATTATATATACATAAGAGACTCCAACATTATACTATAATCTAAAATCTAACCTAAAAGAAGTCAACAAGTTCAGTAACACGTTAGGATGCAGAACCAACGTACAGAAATGAATGGCTCCCCACACGCCAACAAAGGACAAGAGACAGTGGACACTTGAAGAAGTGAGCTTCAAAAAAAAAAAAGAAACATCTAGGAAGAAGCCTAATCAAGAAGGTGAAGGACAGGTACAATGAAAACCGTAAACCCCTGAGGAAAGCGATAAAGATACTAGAAAATGGAAAGATACCACAGGCTTGTTAATGATGGAATTAATACTGTGAAAATGACCTACTAAAACCATCCTCAGATTCGATGTCATCTCAATTAAAATCCCCATCTCAATCTTCAAAGAAATGGTAAAACTATCCTAAGATTTACATGGAACCACAAAAGATACTGACAAAAAAAAAAATAAGTTCCAGAGGAATTGCATTCTAGACATAAAAATATGCTACAGAGCCACAGGAATAAAGACAATATGGTGCTGCCACAAAAGCAGCCATTAAAACAAGAGAGCAGAATTGAAGATCCAAACATGACTACTAGTTGCTGCTGCCAGTTGCCAAAAATATATTCTGGTGGGAAGAAAGCTCCTTAACAAGTGGTGCTTAGAAAACTGGATGTCCACATGAAGAATAAAATTATTGCCATATCTATCACTGTGCACAAAACTAACTCCAAATGGATAAACAACTTTAATGTCAAACTCACAGAGGCAGTACCCTGTATAATATAGGTCTCGGAGAGGCCTTTTAAAATAGGACTCCATTTACCCTGGGCTGAAGGGAAACAGTTGGCAAGTGGAACATCAACAAAACTAAAATGCTCATGTACATCAAATTAAGAAAATTAGTGAAGAGGAAACTGATACAGTGGGAGAGGATCTTTTCCAGCTAAACTTTTGATATAAGATTAATGTCCAGAATATGTAAAGCATTCACTACTGATTGCAAATTGGTCTAGCCACTATGGAAATCAGTGTGGAGAATTCTCAGAAAGCTAAACATGAATGTGCTCTGTGGCCCAGTTATTCCATCCTTGCCATATTCCTCAAGGATGCCATATGTTGCTCTGTTCACAATAGCCAGGAAATGGAAATATCCTTCAGCCAATGAACGGATCACCTAAGCACCATGGAATACTACTTGGCTGAAAAACAAAACAACTGAAATCCTGAATTTATTTTCCAAGTAAATGGATGGAAGTAGAAAAGATTAGATTGAGTGAGATAACAGAGATCCAGAAAGGCAGATATCGAACATTCTCTTTCATCTGTGGCTCCTATATTCAAACCTTCAGGTGTGGGTAAATAACCATGTAAGTGCTGCAGTTCTGAGGGGAAAGGCTTCCCCTGGAGAAGTTCTACTGCAGCTGCCAGACTGTTTCCCCAACACAAGTGTGACAGCTCTGCTCAGGTGGGGGAATGTTTCCCCAGTGCAAGTGTGTCAGCTCTGCTCAGGTGGGGGAATGTTTCCCCAGTGCAAGTGTGACAGCTCTGCTCAGGTGGGGGAATGTTTCCCCAGTGCAAGTGTGTCAGCTCTGCTCAGGTGGGGGAATGTTTCCCCAGTGCAAGTGTGACAGCTCTGCTCAGGTGGGGGAATGTTTCCCCAGTGCAAGTGTGACAGCTCTGCTCAGGTGGGGGAATGTTTCCCCAGTGCAAGTGTGACAGCTCTGCTCAGGTGGGGGAATGTTTCCCCAGTGCAAGAGTGACAGCTCTGCTCAGGTGGGGGAATGTTTCCCCAGTGCAAGTGTGACAGCTGTGCTCAGGTGGGGGAATGTTTCCCCAGTGCAAGTGTGACAGCTCTGCTCAGGTGGGGGAATGTTTCCCCAGTGCAAGTGTGACAGCTCTGCTCAGGTGGGGGAATGTTTCCCCAGTGCAAGAGTGACAGCTCTGCTCAGGTGGGGGAATGTTTCCCCAGTGCAAGTGTGACAGCTGTGCTCAGGTGGGGGAATGTTTCCCCAGTGCAAGTGTGACAGCTGTGCTCAGGTGGGGGAATGTTTCCCCAGTGCAAAGTGTGACAGTTCTCCTCTAAAAGGCATCCTGGCAGTCAGAAGCCAAGAAACACCATAAACTCACATCACACAGCAAACCTACACAGGCAATTTATTGAGAGGGAAAGATCCTGGAAGGTAGCTGCCTCTTCCCAGAGAAACCACTTGCTCCCCTCTCTGATGGAAAGAGTCATATTTCTCACAGTTAATGTACTGGACATTTTAAGATCTGAGGCTTTTAAAGGCTTGTTCACAATTTCTTTGTAAATGGCTGAATTTTCTGCAATTGAAGCACTGGGCATTTTGATATTTAGCAATAGCTTGTCTTATGATATTAGCACAATACTCATGAAAACCAATATCAGTCATGTTCCTTATCCACATGTTCGTTGGTGCTGCTCCCACCTTTAACAGTCTAATAACTAAATTTGCATTCAGTATTTGCTTTCTCACACACAAGGGTCTCTATCAATACCTGAATTGTGTCAGGGTCTGATAAGGCTTTGTTTACAGTTGAAACCAATCTTTGCAAGAAATCTACGAAGGCCTCCCCAGAGTCTTGTACACTCTCAGTAAATGAGGACCTTTTTCCAGGCTCTTAAAGCCACTAAGTGACATTGTTCCATAACAGCATCATCAAACTGAATCTGTTCTTGTAGGTGAGAGTACCGTCCTTCACCCAGCAACTGATCTTTTGACAATATCCATTCCACACGCTCTATTTTGCTGTTCAATATTCATGGCTTCTCTCCATTAGCTTAGCCATTGTAACTGCTGACCAGCCTCTAGCACAACTATTTACAGACCATCCCAATCTTGGGGAATAATTCTATTTCGGGTAGCCCAGTTACTTAATACTTGTTTCACATTAGGTGAATGCATTCGATAGTAAGTCATGACCTCTTTAAACTGCCTCAGATCTATCAATTCTTTAGGACAGTTCTGTAGGCTATCTCATTATAATTATGACCTGCTCCATTAACAGGCATGTGATGTACGATTATTGGCAATTCTGATGGTAATTTGTAATTCCAGGCCACCCCTCTTCTGATGGCACAGTTAGTTTAAGATTAAGCCTGTCTTTCAGATGGTCTGTTTTTCTTTAATCCTGTCCACCTTTATTCCCTCCTACTCCTCTCTCCATCACACACCTGGCTCCCCACCTCACCCAGGGCCTGTGGGGACTTGAAGCCAAAAGTTTGTGGTGCTGGGCAGGATGCAATCTGCCTTCTAGCCCAATTTGCTTCCGCCTCTCATCCTATAGGAATCTCCTGTATTATTGCTAGATCATCAGGTCTGAGGCCTTTCCCCCCCCCTTTTCTGGGCCTACTTTCTTCCCAAGTACTTCCAACTCAACTAGAAAATTTTTCAGTTGCACAGCCAACTCTGCAACCCTTTCAAAAATGAGAGAATAGAACGACCCTTTCAGTTTTCCCATTTTGTCCATCCTTTTGTTTTTTTAGATTCTTTCACTTTCACCCTCAATTAAAAAAACTGTTCAGCCATTCTCCCGACCTTTTTTTGAGATGGAATATAGGAAGAAGAAAAAGAAAAAACAGAAAAAATTCTCTGGGAGCAAAGTGGGGGAAGTCCTAGTGGTAACAGCCACAATAAACCTTTTGTTTACATCTTGAAACATAATATTCATCCCTTTGTCTCCTGCCACTTTCTCTATGCCATTTGTAATCAGATTTCCCAAAACTAGGTAAGAGAGAAGGAAGGTTAGAGGGTGGAGGGTGTGTTGATATCCTTAGGCCACTTTCTGCTGATTAGGGGCACTGAGTTCCTTGGGGCCAGGTTCATCTTTGTTGTCAGGACGTCTCCAAGCATCAATCCAGCCACTGGGAGAGCATCTGCTGCCTCCTTCAGAGTGCCTCTGAAGAGTCCCCAGAATTCCAAATATAAGCTATCTTCAGCTGGCAAAACCGTGCCCCTGCTAGAAAGGAAGTCAAATCCTGGACAGCTGCTGTGGTCAATCTGAAGCAGCCCCATATCCCACACCTGGGGTTAAAGCAAAAACATATTCCCATAACACTTGTGTGTTTTTAAAGAAACCAAAAATTCTTACTTCACATTTTTTCATTATCATCAGATCATGACGAGTGACACCAGGCATCTCTATGGGAGAGGTTGCTTTTTCATGATCCACAGACTCTGCAGACAAGGCACTAGTAAGCAGCACGTTGTCAAGTGTCCTTGCCGAAGCTAAGCTCTGCCAATGTCTTTGCTTAATTCTAGGTTTGTATCTTCCTACCAGAGGAAAAGTCTATATTAGTGGATATGACATCTCGTCTGACATGGATCACGTTAGGAAAAGCTTGGGCTTGTGTCCCCAGGAAAACCTGTTGTTCCCATTGATGACAGTGTCAGAACACCTTCATTTCTACTGTGTGGTGAGCACTTCCTTTCTGCACTCTTCACTTCCTCTAGGCAATGTGAGCAAGGACCTGCCGCCTTTACCTTCATCAAGAGTTCATGCTGGAGGCAACAAGAAGGGCGAGCATACGCAGACAGCTCTGCTAGAGCCCTAACGTAAGAGTTTTCTAAGCCCAAGTTTGCATAAGCACAGCATAAACTTTGGCTCCTCTTTTTAGATAAAAGGATTATCTTTGAAGAAACGATCCAGTGAAATTCACAAGATGCTCACTTCTTTCGACCTGCTTGAAAAAAGTAATACAATGTCCAAAGATCTGAGTGGAGGAATGAAGCGCAAACTCTCAATCATCATAGCTCTTATAGGGGACACTAAGGTAACTATTCATAGCATCAGGTTCTCATGGGGCTGGAGAGATGGTTCCATGATAAAGCACCTGACTTCAGATCCCCACCACTCAGATAAAAGTGCCAGACATGGTTGTGGGTACCTGTAATCTTAAACCAAAGATGGTGCAGAGACGGACAGATTCCCCAGACCTTACTGTCCAACCATTCTGGCTCATTCTGGATTCAGTGTGAGACCCTGTCTCAAAAAATAAGATGTAGGGTGGTTGTGGAATACACTGGAGAACAATCTCTGACATCTACACACATGTGTACACACGTAAAAATTAAACAAAAAAAAATAAGATAAAATAAAAAATGGGTTTTTACTCTTCCAGAGTCAAGCACAAGAGCTGGCACAAACCCAACTCTCTCAAAGGGGAAGGGGAAGGACTTCCTATTATTAATACAGCTGATGGGACTTTACTATAGGTTTGACAATTAATTATTTAGCAGCTATTCCCCTATGGTAGTCTAGAGTCTGTAATTTTGCTTAAATATGTCTCCCATGTATAGTAGGTTATCCTACAGACAGGATGCAAGAGGTAAATAGACCGACCCCTGGTTGTTACTTACTCTTGTCTCTAGGTGGTGATACTGGATGAGCCAACATCTGGCATGGACCCAGTGTCGAGGAGGGCCACCTGGGACCTACTTCAGCAGTATAAGAAGGACCGTACCATGCTACTAACCACACACCACATGGATGAAGCTGATGTGCTGGGCGACCGCATTGCCATCCTGGTCATGGGGAGTCTGAAATGCTGTGGCTCTTCGCTTTTCCTGAAGAAACTATATGGTCTCTCTCTATTTGACTCTTTGGATGTTGGTGCTGTAATAATGCTTTCTTAGCTAGGTGTGGTAGCCCATGTCTATAACTATAGGGCTGGGCAGGTCAGGAGTGGCCATGATGAACTGGAAGCTCTATGTAGTGAGACCTCGTCTCAAAAATACTCTAAAATCACTTTCAGTCCTCTTTGCCTTCTCCGCACAGAACTTCCTACGTCCTACTGCATTAGATCTTAAGTATTTTGCTTGTAATTTCTGGTTATCAATTTAGACATAACCTAGCTATTCAGTTTTTTCCCATTTTGACCCAATAAGCATATTCTGACTTGGAAAATGAACATGGACATTCCACATGGATGATAATAACTGGTAATTTGTCATAGCAACACAGGTTTAATACATAGGTCCATGGATGCTTATAGGGGAAGAAAGTCAACAACCTCACCATTACCTGACTTTGTTTTCTCATTTGAGTATCAGAATCAAATACCCACTGTATGGTTACATTTTTTTTCTAGCTTATTTTCACAAACTATTCCTTGAATGCTGCCTCTGGCCAGTCGGAATGTAGTAAGAAGTAAATGAAAAGTAGGATCAAATAGTCTTGACTTCAGCAGGTATATAATCTGTTTGTTCAGTAAGACTGAACTGTTTCCAGGCCTAGAGACAAAGGCCTGTAATTCTAGCAGTTCGAGAGGCTGAGGCAGGGGGATTATGATTTGAAAGACTTACTGGGTTACAAAGTGAATTCAAACTGAGCCTGGGCAACTTAGGGAAATATCATCTCCAGAAGTATAAAGAGTGGCTGGGGAAACGGTTCAGTGGATACAGTACTTTCCATGCAAGCATGAAGCAGAGATGGCAGGTAGGCAAATTTGGGAGCTCCAGGTTCAATGAGAGACTGTGTCTCAAAAATAAAATTAGGGAGACACAACCAAGGAAGACGCCTGTGTACACACACAACCCCCCCACACCTGACATACACACTCACCCACATACATACCCACCCACATACACACCTACACACACATAATTAAGTACAGTTTAAAGGT
This sequence comes from Acomys minous, assembly GCF_964271855.1. Lineage (NCBI taxonomy): Eukaryota > Metazoa > Chordata > Mammalia > Rodentia > Muridae > Acomys > Acomys minous. The sequence continues at coordinate 78,773,755 of NC_140484.1, read as the reverse complement.
AAAAAGAGGTTTGGAGGTATAGCTCAGTGGTAGAGCACTTGCTTGCCACGCATAAGACCCTATGTTTGGTCTTCAGCACTACAAAAACAAAAACAAACAAACAAACAAAAAAACCCCAAACCAACAACAAAGTGAAAAGAGTACAGTTCCTCCGTAGAATGCTTGTCTGATATAGGCCCTATATTTAACCATTAGTACTCCAAAGAACTGCGACTAATCTACAAAGTGAGTTCATACAAAGCATTTGTTATTGATGTTGAAATTATCTGCCTTGAACCAGTAAGAAATACAAATTTGGAAGATACAGCTCAATGAATGTCGTTAAAGATGATGTCATTACACTACTTGAATTACTCAACTGTTAGATCTCACTCTTGATACACATTAATTAGCATTATCTGAAGAACTCTCCCTTCTTATGGATAAGAGAGCTAGGACTCATATTACAGTAATGAGAAATCCAGAAAGTAATTGGAAGAGATTTGGGCCTGGGGCATCTGACACCACAGCCCATGCTTTTCTATACTTAATGTTGACTCACTGACTTTCAGGGGGATAGACCACCTCTTCTTTTCTGTCCTCCAAAGAGGAATGTGAGTTTTGATAGTAAATTTTCTGGATGTCAGAAATACGGTAAATAAAAAAAAAAAAAAAAAAAAAAAAAGAAATACGGTAAATAATATTGTTGACCTCTTTTGCACTTATGAGCAGTAAATAGAAACCAATGTTCCTATAATAAGTCAACCCGGCACTCACAACTAGTACCTGAATCATTGATTATTGATAGGATTTCAGTTTTACAAGAAGCTTAAAAGGGCAATGAGGGCTGCAGATGTGCTCAATAGGTGAACTTTCATGTAAGTGTCAAGACTGAGTTTGGAACCCACTTAATGCCTAAATGCCTGGTGGACATGGAGGCCCACATGTAAACCTAGCTCCAGGGAGGCCAAGACTGGGAATCCTGCTGGAAAACTGGCTAGCTAGACCAGCCTAGTCTTCAAACACTGGGCTCAAGTAAGAGAGCCTGCTCCAATGCATAGGGAGGGCAGTACTCAAGGAGGACACGCAATGTCAACCTCTGTTCCTCATCACACATGTGTGCACACCCATGTACAAACACACACATGTACACAAGAGCACACATACATCCACACACACACCATTCACATACAAAAAAGAGCAATGGAAAATAGGATTTTAAGGTGGTAAGTACATAATAAAGATTGCCTCCCTGACACTCAACAACATAAGGGTAAGCCTGAATCGGAGAGGATTTTTTTTTTGATTAATGAAAAATTAAGTTTGAAAGCAGAATTCAGAAGCCATAACAGAGGATGCAGCAGCAATCAGGTAAAGGATCCAAATGTTAGAGCTACAAGGGCAAGGCACTAGGGTCCATCTCAAGCACACACACACACACACACACACACACACACACACACACACACACACACACGGAGAGAGAGAGAGAGAGAGAGAGAGAGAGAGAGAGAGAGAGAGAGAGAGAGAGAGAGAGAGACAGAGAGAATATTTGGGCAGACTGAATTTAAAATTTTGGTGAATTAGAGACATCTTTGAGTGGAACAATCAGTAAAAAGTTATTTGAACTCAGTCATTGTGTTGAGATAGACAAAGACAAACTTCAATCAGCATATAAAACGTGTGAGCATTCATGAGGAGCAATGCTTGCATGTTTGTGTCTGGATCTCCCAGGTTAGGGTAACACTTGAGGCTCACTGTCTTCAGTCAGCTCTTTAGGTGTCAGAAGTGCGCTGCATTTTTTTATGATGATGTAAATTTACAATGTGGTGATTCAGCAGTTGTCTAGTCTCTCTGTACAAAAAAAAAGAGGGGGGGGGAGGGGCGTGGATTTTAAAAGATTCCAGTGTGAAGGAAGAGAAAAACTGAATGAACCTTAGTCAAATTTGAAGAAAAATTAAACAAAACTTTTCTTTGTCCAGCATTGTGTAGGCAGACTAAACAGGGCATGGCTGTCATCACTCACCAATTACTAAGTTATGTGGTGTGTTGGGGTTCAGGCTTATTATCTGCAAAAGTTGCCAAAAGGATGTTGAACCTGATAAGAGTGGATGACTGGGCCACAGCATCTCCTGGTGTCAAGATCTGAGATTGGCCTTTTGTTCTCACAATAAGGGGCAGCTATTTAAGAGACACTTCTTCTTGGCTCTAGTGAATATATTTTCAAATGTGGATAACTTTCTGTACTTGGAAAATGCAGAATAAGCCCTAACAGTTGCTTCACTCATTCAGACATTCTCCACCGTCTCTTCCTCAGTCAGCCTCTCCTGATCCTGGCTCAAGTTCGATGACATCACTGACATCATTTTGGATTGTCCATCCATGAAAATCATGTTTCTTCCCTTTGCACCTATGTTGTTTAACACACTGTGCATTTTTCTAACTGATCAAACTCAGCTATATTTCTTCACAGAGATATAGTCGGGGGAAAAGTCACTAGGATTTTTAGATCTTTGGCCTAGCTCAAACCATCCTTAGGATCTAAACCATGCCTGGTTTATAATAGGTCTTCAGTATGTATGTATTAAACCATCAAGCAATATTTATCTTTGTTGCCTCACCTACTGGTTGCCATCTTAGCCAGAAAGGAGAGTGCAATCAGAGATTGTCTTCTGTAGTTTTCCAAATCTGATGCATTAACTTCTATTGCTATTGCCTCACTCTGGCCTCTGGTAGCAGTATTTGGTAGCTGTGGTAACACATTCCTTAAAAGTTGGTGATTGTAGCTCAATGGAAGATCACATGCTCATAGCCATACATTCAATCCCATAGAACACACACACACACACACACACACACACAGAGAGAGAGAGAGGGGGGGGGGCATGCACACATGCATGCACACACACGCAGGAGTACACTTCTTTAAATTGTAAACAAGTGACTTCTAGCACATCACACACACCACACCCTCTTCTCTGTGTGTACTGCCATTTGCAGAAGTCAGTAATCAGAGCCAGAACTTAAATCTTTAAAACCTTGCTTTATTCAGAGAATGACCGTCTGAGAAGATGGTAGACTAAATAGCCTAAAAATCTGCCTACCATCTTGTCTCTAGCTGTTGGATTATAGAGAAGCAGTGGCCTGAGGCATGGAGGCAGTCAGTCCTGAGCTGCCCTGCCCTCCTGGTCAATAGGTCAGCACGTTTCTGAGACTCACGATGCCATTGCTTCTCTCATTACATCCGTCTCCACCTCTCTTTACTCTAGACTGTGGGTCCGGGCACTTGAGTCGAGTTAGTCCCTTCTGGTTTCAACCTTGTACTCCACCAGACATATCTGAGCCTGGGGACAGAGGGCCACTCAGAATAAGCTAAACATTAATAGTGCTGGGTGCTAAGTTCCTGATGGCATGTGCAGCTGTTTGATGATACAGCATGCACGTGTGTCTTTATATTATAGAACATGGAAGGCTATATCAAATGCAACTGATAAACCTGGAATTTGGAGATTAAGCAAGCTTTAGTTGAGAATGTTCAGTGGCCCCACTTGATCCTCTAAATGGATCTTTTCAGGTGTGGGCTACCACCTGGTCATGGTGAAGACTCCTGACTGTGATGTTGAAGAAATCTCCCATCTGATTAGGAAACACATACCAACTGCCAAGGTAGAGACCAATGTCGCAGCTGAATTGTCATTTATCCTGCCAAAGGAGTACACACACAGGTAAGGACCCAGAAATGTTGCACAGTGTTGTTGGGTCACCCAGCACTACTATGACCTTTCCAGGTTTCCTCGAGCTTGGCAAATAGACACTTGCCATTTGTCTTTTGAAACATACTCATCAGAGCATTTACCTTCTAAGATTTCACTAATTGTACAAAAGGATGCCATAAAAAGTAGTGTCCATAAGAAAACTGGCATTGATTAATGATAAGGCAGGGCACTATATTGATATTTTTTATTCTTCCTGAGTAGAGACAAGTGAATTTATTTTGTTCTATAAAAAGGTTTTAATGTTTTCTGATATATATATATATATATATATATATATATATATATATATACACATTGTGACCCCTTAATAGATGCTTATGTTACAGAATGATCAAATTAAGTAATTGATAAATACATTACCTCACATACTAATTTTGCATAAAAAACTAGAAGAATGTAGTACATCAGACTTATATCTACCATTCTGTGCTAGGGATCATTGAAGCTTATTGTTCCTATATAACTGGGAATTTGTACTCTTTGGTCAATAGCCACATCCCCATCCTACCCCACCCCTGACCCCACAAGGATCTGATGCCTCCATTGTGCTTTCTACTTCTGTGAGTTGAAAGTTTTAGATTTCCTTTGCACATGAATTCATGTGCGATTTGCCTTTCCATGGCTATGGTTTTCCCTGAAGATGTCTTCTAGATATGTGTGGGTTGACACAGGTAACAATGATGTTTCCTTATCTTTAAAGGCTGTACGGTACTGTACTGTGCACCTACATAATGTAGTGTCCTTTTTTTTTTTTTAAAGCCATGTCACTCCTGTATCTAAGTTACTGTGACTCACGCAGTAATGCACAAAGGAATTTAGGGATGATGATCTCAAGTCACTTAGCTATGTAAGCAGAAGTGGGTGGCTAGATCACGTAGCACATTACTTATAGTTTTCTGGGAATCTCCATGAGTATAGTTGTGCTAATCACAGCACCTCTATGAATATAAGAGTCACCCTTCTCCTCCAACTTCTCCAGAATGTACGTTTGTCTCTCTTAATATAGCTGCTCTCACGACTGTGATATTTGATGTGATTTTAAATTTTATTTCCTTCTTTTTTAGTTATGCTAAAAATTGTAAATCTTCCTTTGAGAAGGGTCTATATCTTTTCCCATTTTGATTGGGTTGAGTTCCTTCTCCTTCAAATATTAGTTTCTACAAAGTCTATAGTTGCAGATGAGATGTTTACCTCAAAATATGAACTATCTCCTTATTCTAGCCCCTTAAAGAAAACTGAGTTCTTCCCTACCTGCATGCCCCAGGCCCCTCCAGAAGCCATCAGTTGTGGAGAGCTACACTTTAGCATCCTTATCACTGTTTCTAAGAGTTATTTTCGATGGTTTTCTGTCTGAGCTGTTACTTTGCAAGGGGAGGAGGCTATGGAGGGTAGGGCTTATCACAGAAACCTTCTATGACTCTCTCAACTGTGAGTCTGCAGCCATCAATACCCCTGCAAAATTAGCTTTCTTGCCGTTTGCAGTCAGTAGGAGCATGGATCATAGACTTTCATATGATCTCAGGCATCAGCATGTGCCACAGACCTCAGCATGGCCCCTGGTGGCAGTACAGACCAGACATCAACATGGCCTTCAGGGCATGGGCCACAGGCCATGGGCACCAATGTGGTCCCCGGTGGCAGTTTGGCCTATGAATGTCAACATGGCTTCAGGTGACAGCACAGACCACATACATCCACAAAGCCTCCATCAGCATCACAGACCATGGACCCTAAAATGTGGTCTCTGATTGCTGCTTAGATCATGGACACCTAAGCCACAGCATGGACAATGGACACCAACATGGCCCCTGGCAGCAGCACACACCACAGACATCATCATGGCCTCAGGTATCAGCATAGGTCATTCATATCAACATGGCTTCAGGTGGTAGCACAAACTATGGACATCCTCATGGCCTTCAGTGGTAACACAGGCCACAGACATTAATACACCCTTAGTTAGCTCCAGCAGGACCATGAACTCAGCATGGCCCTCAGTGGGTACACAGACTACAGACATCCATATGGACATCAACATGGTCCCCAGCAGCTGCAGGGACCTTTTCTTTATAACTGATCTGCTTTTAGAATTTAATCTAAGGAGAGAGTTATTTGTTTAGGTCAATGTCATAGATGCTCTACTCTGTTTTCTTCTAGTTGTTTTACAGTTTTCAGGTTTCATGTTTAATAGTTAATCCATTTGGGGATGATTTTTGTTTTTTTATAACAGGGTCTTACTACGTAGCCCTGGCTAGCATCATAGGCTGATTTTTTCACATATAGTATAAAATAAGGTTCAGTTTAATTCTTCTGTATATGAATAACTTTCCACAGCACCATCTATGAAATAAACTTTCTCCATTGTGATAAAAATCAACTGTTGATGGGCTCAGTGGCTCATGCCTGTAATCTCAGCACTCAGGAAGCAGAGGCAAGCAGATCTCTGTGAGTTTGAGGTCACCCTGGTCTACAACATTGAGTCCAGGACAGCCAGGGCTACACAGAGAAACCCTGTCTCAAAAAGCCAACCAACCAACCAACCAACCAACAGACAAACAAATAAAAAACGAAACAAAATAAGAATCAACTGTCAACTGCATGGTTTTGCTCCTGAGATCCCTTTTCTGTCACATTGCTCAGTGTCTGCTTTAGTGACCTCGTTTTTTTATTAGATTTTAGATTCACGTCACGTGATGTCTCCAGCTGAGTCCTTTGCTCAGGTTCTCGTCACTATTTGGAATCTTTACATTTCTCTGAGAAGTTTTGAATAATTTTTCTATTTCGGTGAAAAATCCAGAAAATGACAATGATAAAAATAATACTGATAATTTTTCAAATTTTTTCTGTTTTTGAATTGCTCTCTAACATGTATATGTTTATTATATATATATATATAATTTTTACTTAACAGTGCATTTTATTTTGAAGTCACTTTTTATTATATAAAAACTGAAATGTTGATAATAAATACACACACACACACACACACACACACACACACACACAAACACGGGGTGGGGGAGAGAGAGAGAGAGAGAGAGAGAGAGAGAGAGAGAGAGAGAGAGAGAGAGAGAGAGAGAGAGAGAACAACAGATGTTTTCACTACATTAATGCATAAACTGAATTAAGGGTTTAAAATCCACCAAATCTCTCCTCAGAAAGAATCACTTCTAACTCCTGGATTTCTAGTGCAACCTTAAAGGTACACCATGCATTTGTTAACTTGAGTGTGCACACACTTGTTATGGTCATGTAAGACACATTAGAATAATGAATAAAACTTGCCCTTGCTTCTGATCTTGAGAGAAAAAAAGATCATATCCCACTTCAGTTCAAAATATAAGAAACTTCTGACAGAAGTTTCCACCATGGAGGTTGTGTCCTGTGGCTGTGTCAGTCCTTAGAGCACAGCTGGTTTTAAGAACGGCCCGAATCGGCCCCATGTGTGCGAAGTGCTGTCAAAGGGAAGAAAAAGTTTACAGGAAAGAGTCCACAGACATCACAAGCAAAGAACAAATGTCATAAAAACAGTGATTCTAGTTCTTCAAAGACTTTCCCAAGGAAAGTCATTAAGGAAGGCGGGCCTAAAGTCACATCTAAGAACTTTGAGAAAGGTCCCCCCCCCTCCCTACGCCCTCCCCGCCAAAAGGTGTGAAGCAGTTCAAGAACAAGCCACAAGGGGGCAGGGGACTGAAGGACAAATTTCAGAAGGCAAATACATTCAACAAGAAGAGGAAATTCCACCCAGACGGTCAAAGTGATGAGTCAGCAGCCAAGAAACCCAAATGCGATGACTTCACAAAAAAAAAGAAGAAAGAGCTGAGGCAGAGCAGGCAGCTCAGTGACAAAGCCAACTGTGACATCATGGTGCGAGCAAAGCCCATTTGGGAGAACCTGAGAAGAAAAAAATACGACAAGGAAAAAAATAGCGAAACTGATGACTGATTTGCAGTAGTTGACTCAAGGGAAGATTGAAACTATTTCCTTTGCACATGACTCAACGCGTGTGATCCAGTGCTTCATCCAGTATGGGGATGAGAAGCAGAGGAAGCAAGCTTTTGAAGAATTGCAAGGTGGCTTGGTTGAATTAAGTAAAGCCAATTATTCCAGGAATATTGTTAAGAAACTTCTCACGTATGGAAGTAAACCACAGATTGCAGAGATAATCAGAAGTTTTAAAGGTCACGCGAGGAAGATGCTGCAGCACTCAGAGGCATCGGCCCTTGTGGGGTATGTGTACAATGGCAAAGCCATTTTGAAACAGAGGACCATGCTGACAGAGGAGCTCTACGGAAACAGGGTTCAGCTTTACAAGTCGCGTGCATCACCCAACCCTGGACAAGGTGCTGGAGCTGCAGCCGGGGCTTTCCTTGGGAAAGGTCGAGCTTATTATGGATGAAATGAAGCAGATTCTGACTCCCATGGCCCCAAAGGAAGCTGTGATTAAGCACTCACTGGTTCATAAAGTATTCTTGGACTTTTAAACCCATGCACCCCAAAAACTTCGATCAGAACTAATTGAAGCCATCCGGGAAGCAGTGGTGTACCTGGCCCCCACACACGATGGTGCTAGAGTGACCATGCACTGCTTGTGGCATGGTACACCCAAGGACAGGAAAGTGATTGTGAAAACAACGAAGACATACGTTGAAAAGGTGGCTAATGGCCAGTACTCTCACCTGGTTCTGTTGGCGGCGTTTTACTGTATTGATGACACTAAGCTTGTGAGGCAGGTAATCATATTACCAGAAATCATCAGCTCCTTACCCAGCATAATAACTGACAAATATAGAAGGGAAGTCCTGCTGTACTTGCTGAGTCCCAGAGACCCTGCCCACGTGGTCCCAGAGATCACTGCGCTTTTGCGGCAGGGCGACAGCAATGCATACAGTAAGAAAGACACCGCGATCTGCCAGCGTGAGCTCTTGGAATCCATCTCTCCGGCTTTGCTAAGCTACCCACAAGGACATGCTCAGGAGGTGGTACTGGATAAGTCTACATGTGTGTTGGTGTCTGACATCCTGGGATCTGCTACTGGGGACATTCAGCCTGCCATGGATGCCATCGCCAGTTTGGCGGCAGCAGAACTGTATCCTGGTGGCAAGGATGGAGAGCCTCATGTTGCCAAGCATCCTGCAGGAAATCTAGTTCTCAAATGGTTAACAGAGCAAGATAAAACAGATGAAAGAAAATGGAAGAGAAGGTTGTTTTGCAAAAACCCTTGTGGAGCAGTTGGAATGAAGAACCTCAAGTCCTGAGCCAGCATCAACTGAGGCACCATCATTCTTTCCAGGCTTCTGCAGAGCTGTGACCAGGAGGTTGTAAACCAAGTCAAAGATGGACTAAAAAGCCTGATCCTATCTTAGAAAAGATCAAGAGCACCAGCAGAGGACTTGAAATATTGCTTGAAAAGCTGACTGCATAGCCATTCCAGACGAGCTCCAGTGGAGAAGAAGGGTGGCATCCACCATACCCATAGCTGGATGCTCTATGCTTGTGTTCTTTGTTAAAAGACAAATGTATATAAAACTTTCTAATTTCTTGAATGTCAAAAAAAAAAAGGCAGGAAATAAGAGGATTTTAAAGACATTTCAGAAAAACTATTCTTGTGCGACGACCCCTGTGTTCAAGATCACTCAAGGCTCCTCTGGCTTGAGGATTGACAGTTTCCACCCAGTCTCTAACTTTTTTCATTATTTTTCCATTTCCTGCTTTGGGCATCTTCAACTTCTTATTAGTTTATACATATTTATCCTATTTGCTTTAGGGTTTCACAGGAGCTATAGCATGTAGTAAGTGGTGGACCAAAGTAACTCCATTTTGCTTAAAACTTCTATTTCTGTATTTGGGTGGCCTACTCCTGAACTCTGGATCTAGAAAAACCCATAGAAGATACACTTGGCACAGGAATATAGAATAACCAATTAACTGGAAAACAGGAAAGTATTAAAAGTCCGGACATTCCCCCAGATCTCCCAAGAGTTATTCCTTAGAAGTTAATCATCTGTGGATTGATACTGGACTTGTACTGGATGAATACCAATTAGTTCAAAGGACAGTCAATAGGATGCTTGCCAAGCTAGAAACCCACTTACAATCTATAAAAGTTCTTTCCTACTTATCTGCTTCAGTGACAGTGTGGGCCCAGTGTAAGCTAAAAATTAAAAGACCATGTATATTTGCATCCATATCAGCTCCTAGTGTTCACTGGGGTTTCATTAAAACCCAGCACAACAGTAAGTAAATTAAATGTTAACTAGTGGGGGAAACAGACAGTCAATGTATGCAGAGTTAATGATGATTTTATTAGAAAAACTGGGAAGCAGTTTGTTGTAGCAACTTGCTGGTGTATCTTCCTTTTGGTGTCCCACATTTGTGATTTGTCAGGCATGTAGAAACCACCAACATCATGAGCATTTCCATGACACATCTATAACCTCTGTATATTGCTTATATATGTGTCTGTACAGCTACTATCTCCATTATCTTTTAGGTTTGCAGAACTTTTCACAGTCCTAGAGAAAAGACAAGGAGAGCTGGGCATCTCTGGCTTTGGTGTCTCCATGACTACCATGGAAGAGGTTTTCTTCAAGTGAGTAATAATACACCAGGAAGGTCAGAGAAAAACTCCCCCCACTGGCCCCACCTACACTTCACTTTGAAAGCAATTCTTATTTTGTCTCCAGCTACACAAGCGGTAAGCAGCAACATTAGAGTGTTAATGCAAGCCTGAGCTCCGCCCCCATGTCAGGTGAGGTGATCTCTCAGTGATTTCCAAGGCCCCATCCCATCTTTGGAATAATCTTGGGTCTCACAGCTCTTCTTATTCATCATGTCACATGGAGGAGCATCTTCTAAAGCACCACTTTGCCCCAGAAACCCTTAACATCTTCTTATACTGTGGTTTCTGTTATTCTGCAGAACTTCTCCTTTATATTAAAACACACACACACACATACACACACATGCACTTCTCACATAGAACCATGTATTAAAGAGGATAAATTAACTATGTATTCACTTGCTTTATAAAGTAATATGTATATATTAATTTAGTCTAGAAATTTTATAACAAATATTAGACTTCTATAGAATGAGAAATATCACAAAACTAAAACTACAATTATCACTATAATTTTGTAATATGCAGGACATTTAATAGCCATTTTACCCTAAAAACAAAACCACTTTGTCTTGGAACTTTATTTTGTGCCTTGGGGCTGGAGTTCAGTGGCCAAGGTCATTTCTTACATAGGAAAAGCCTTGCATTCAATCTGGAGCACCAGAAATTTGGGGATGCTGGGAATCATCAGGAACAGCCAACAATTTCTTGACTATTGAGATTCAATGTTTACCCACACCCAAAATACGTGTCCCGTCATTAATGACAGCATTGTACATAACACCCTTTGAAAAAAGGTCTCTAGTCGTGAAAATATTTGAAAGGAAGGAGTTTGGAAATGAATACTGTAGTTAAAAGTTATTTTTAAAACATATATTAACAATTCTCTCTCTCTCTCTCTCTCTCTCTCTCTCTCTCTCTCTCTCTCTCTCTCTCTCTCTCTCGTGTGTGTGTGTGTGTGTGTGTGTGTGTGTGTGTGTGTGTGTGTGTGTGTAGGGTCAGTAATATGGAAGACTTGAAGTTGAACACTGAGGCTGTGCACTCAGCTTCCACAGAGGATCAAAGCATAAGCGAAGAAAACCAGAACATGAACGTGCACAGAAATTTTGAGAGATCAAGTTACTCAAGAGGACACTTTAATACTTCATTTAATTCTGGGGTGAGCACCTTCCCCAAGAATACCATGCTAGTATATTTGGACGGAATAAAAGAAACATTTCACTTTACCAGCTTAATTTGGAAGAGTTTTGAGGTTCTTAGAGTGAGCCCATTTACATAGGGAAACATTTGTAAGGTAATTCACTCAATTCCCTAAATCAGATGTGAAATAATGAAGGTAAAAAACAGGCTTGTTTTCATTATTTTATTACATGTATTTCCTTATTATGTGATGTGCCTGTGTACATGTGTACCTCTACGTGTGGAGATCAGAGAACAGCCTTGTGGAGCTGATTCTCTTTCCACCGTGTGGGTTCTGGAGAGCCAGTTCAGGCCATCAGCTTTTGCAGCGTGCACCTTCATCCACTAAGCCACCAGGCCAGCCCAGATCTTACTTTCACAGTTGATCTTGCTCGTAGGGTTTTTTTTTTTTAATTTTTATAAACTTTTATTTTATTGCACATGTATAAAACAAACTACATACAGCAGGGAGAACCATGTGACAATCATGAGAATAATGAGTTCTAGACATGTTACATTCATAGTAAATTGGCCATCTGCATTCATCCCTTTTGAAGTGTCTTTCCTGTCTTGTTGGATCTAAATTTCCGAATGAGATTCAATATCTATCCTATCTCAACTCTAATAGCTTAACTTCTTTAACTTAATCTAAGATGATCTTGTCCCCTAACCAACTAAGCTTGGTTGTAAAACTGTACTATCTTGTCTTCAATGCCCCTCAGAGACTTGAGAAGGAATAAAACTTAAATTCCTGAGTGAACCAGCAGTGTCAGTTAGCAGCTTCCAAAATGTACAAATTGACTTAAGACAGTTTACTGCCTGATCTGTCACCCAATACACTTTATAGTGTTGGAGCCTCATCTTCAACTTTCTGGCCTAATATCTCTTCCAGACTTGTTGACAGGGCAGGAACTATTGAGGACCCTGCCTGCATCTAAGTTGCCCATTTTTAGGCAGACTCTATTTGTGGCAGGAGCGAGGACATTTTGCCCAATGGTTGGTTTGCCACCTTTGAAGCCATCTCCATTAAGAGGTTCTTTGATGCTCATCATCTTCTTTGAGATTGGCTGGGTGTTGTCAGGAGTTAACTTGTCTAGTTGTTGAAGAAATTTAGGATTGTAAGAATAACTTTAAATGCCATATTCTGTGTGTCTCTGAGGCTTTTGAAGACCTTATTCAACTAATTTACCACATATACCAATAGAATTATATCTATCTGTTAGATTTAGGATATATATTCTTGTGTTAAAATCTGCCAAGTATTTGACATGCTCATGTTTTGTATCAGTATACTAAATTCTATGGCAATGACTTAAATATAACCTTTGTTATAAGTAACAATTAAGGCCTTGAGTTAAAGAGTAGATTCAATCATCTAGCTTTTGTTCTATTCTCCCTCTATGTTCCTAAATCTCCCTTTCTTTCCTTTCAGTTCCCATCTCCTTGTCTATGTATGCAAAATAAAGGCAAAGAGAGACATTTCTGCCTTTCCCCTAATTTTTCCTCTATATAAGACCAATAGTGACTTATGATCACCTCCTGATGAGAATAAGCATTGTAGATCAAGAGAGCAAACAGCAACCTATACAACCTGCCCCCTGCTTTGAGAGAATGGGGCATCATTCTCTTAAGGTTTCTTCAGGTTCAACTGGGGCAAATAAAACCTTGTAATGGGCCCCCCAAAATTGGAGAGAATGGTTAAGCAATCTAGTGATTGCATTTGTGGTTCAGTTTCTAAACGTTGAGAGATTCCAGGCTTAGTAGAAGATTGGAATGATGGTCCAAATTGGATCAGAAGTTTTCTACAATGTTGTCTACGAAGCTGTCCAAATCTGATGGATAAAAGCAACAGAATCATCTGGGGTTGGAACAAGGAGAATGCAAGATGTCAGTGTCCATCATGCTGGGAGGACTCATTCCTGTCAGTTCTGATCCAGCTGGTTATTTTGTTCTGAAAACACAATTTCTCACAAGCATTATACAGTTCTAACATTATAATTGTATGAGGTATGCGGGATGCACAGAACAATTAAAGCTAGTTTTCTGGGCATTGTATGGGTCGACGTAAGGCATTGCAAATCTTCCTTCATGCCTAACTATTAGTGGACTCTAATACTAAGTTAGAGAGAATCTGTGGTCAACATGAGGCCTCGCTATGCCTTTACATTTCTATCTCTGCCAGTTTCAGAACTATTCCCGTGTAGTGGGATTAGGAATATAAATTGCCTGCTTGTTCTGTAGTTTGAGTTCTTTACATCTCAATTGTAGCCCCCTCTTTCCTCCCCTCCCGATTCCACCCCCTCCCTCATCTACCCCCATGCCATCCCCTCTCTCATCCCCTTTCTCTCCCTCTCCTAGTCCTTAGATAGGGGCGCTCCCCTCCTCTAACCTCTGACCTTAGTTTATCTAGTATACCCTGTACTACATATGACCTTTTCCTCTGTGGCCTGAGAGGGCCACCCTATACTCGAGGGACTCTGTCCAGTGTCCAGCTTTAAGTCTCTGTAACTGTCCCTATACCCCGCTGGGTGGAGTCTCTCCTAAGTTGTCTATGTTGGTTTAAAATCCACATATGAGTGAGTATATACCACGCATGCCTTTTTGGGTCTGGGTTATCTCGCTTAGGATGATAATTTCTAATTCCATACATTTGCCAGCAAAACTCAAGATTTCCTTGTTCTTAATAGCTGAATAGTATTCCATTGTGTAGATGTACCACAGCTTTTTTTTAAATCCATTCTTCAATTGAGTGACATCTCGGTTGTTTCCAGGTTCTGACTATTGCAAATAAGGCTGCTATGAACATAGTTGCACAAATGTCTTTGTTGTATGGTGGGGCATCTTTCGGGTATATGCCCAGGACTGGTATAGCTGAGTCTTGGGGGTAGAGCTATTGCCAATTTTCTGAGAAAACACCATATTCCTTTCCAGAGTGGTTGAACAAGTTTGCACTCCCACCATCAGTGGAGAAGTGTTCCCCTTTTGCCACATCCTCACCAGCATGTGTTGTCATTTGAGTTATTGATCTTCTCTAAATGGATAGGTGTAAGATGGAATCTCAAGGTCATTTTGATTTGCATTTCTCTGATGAATAGGAATGTTGAGCATTTCTGTAAGTGTTTCTCAGCCATTTGATATTCCTCTTTTGAGAATTCTCTGTTAAGTTCTGTACCCCATTTTTAAAAATCATGTTATTTAGTTTGGTGGTGTTTAATTTCTTGAGTTCTTTATATATTTTAGTCATCAGCCCTTTGTCAGATGTAGGGTTGGTAAAGATTTTTTCCCAATCTGTGGGCTGTCACTTTGTTCTGCTGACAATGTCTTCTGCCTTGTAGAAGCTTCTCAGCCTCATAAGGTCCCATTTATTAATTGTTGATCTTAGAGCCTGAGCTGGTAGGTGTTCTGTTCAGGAATTTGTCTCCTGTGGCAATGAGTTCTAGGGTCTTACCCACTTTTTCTTCTAACAAATTTAGTGTGTTTGGTTTTATGTTGAGGTCTTTAATCCACTTGAACTTTAGTTTCGTACAGGGTGATAAATATGGATCTATTTGCATTTTTTACATGTAGACATCCAGTTAGACCAGCACCATTTGTTGAAGATGCTTTCCTTTTTCCACTGTATCGTTTTAGCTTCTTTGTCAAAAATCAAATGGCTATATGTGTGTGGATGTATATCTGAGTCCTCAGTTCGATTCCATTGGTCAACTGGCCTGTTTCTATGCCAGTACCATGCTGTTTTTTATTACTGTTGCTCTATAGTACAGCTTGAGATCAGGGATGGAGATTCCTCTGGTAGATCTTTTATTGTATAGGATTGATTTAGCTATCCTGGGTTTTTTGTTTTTCCATATGAAGTTGAGGATTGATCTTTCCAGTTCTGTAAAATATTGTATTGGTATTTTGATAGGGATTGCATTAAGTTTGTAGATTAATTTTGGTAGGATGGCCATTTTTACTAGGTTGGTTCTCCCAATCCATGAGCATGGGAGATCTTTCCATTTTCTGATATCCTCTTCAATTTATTTCTGTAGCAACTTGAGGTTTTTTTCATAAAGGTCTTTCACTTGCTTGGTTAGATTTACATCCAGATATTTTATATTGTTTGAGGCTATTATGAAGGGAGTGGTTTCCCTAATTTCTTTCTCTGCCCTTTTGTTATCTGTGTACGAAAGGGCTACTGACTTTTTTGTGTTAATTTTGTATCCTGCCACTTTGCTGAAGCTGTTTATCAGTTGTAGGAGTTCTTTGGTTGACTTTTGGGGATCGCTGATGTATATTATTATATCATCTGCAAATAGTGAAACTTTAACTTCTTCCTTTCCTATATGTATCTCCTTGATCTCCTTTAGCTGTATTATTGATCTAGATAGGACTTAAAGTACTATGTTAAAGAGCAATGGAGAGAGTGGGCAGCCTTGTTGTGCCCCTGAGTTCAGTGGGATTGACTTAAGTTTCTTGTCATTTAGCTTGATGTTGGCTATAGGCTTCCTGTATATTGCCTTTATTACGTTTAGGTATGTGCCTTGTATCCTCTATCTCTCTAGGACTTTTAACATGAAAGGATGTTGAATTTTGTTGAACACTTTTTCTGCATCTAAAGAGATGATCATGTGATTCTTTTCCTTCAGTTTGTTTATATGATTAATTACATTGATGGATTTCCTTATATTGAACCACCCCTGCATGCCTGGTATGAAACCTACTTGGTCATGATGGATGAGATTTTTGATGTGATCTTGTATTCAGTTTGCCAAGATTTTATTGAGTATTTGTGCTTCTATGTTCATAAGGAAGGTTGGTCTAAAAATTCTCTTTGTTGGGTCTTTGTGTGGCTTAGGTATTAAGGTGATTGTGGCATCATAGATTGAGTTTGGTAGTGTTCCTTCTGTTTCTATTTTGTGGACTAGTTTGAGGAGTATTGGTATTAGTTCTTCTTTGAAGGTTTGGAAGAATTCTGTGCTGAATCCATCTGGCCCAGGGCTCTTTTTGGTTGGGAGGCTTTTGCTGACTGCTTTGATTTCTTTAGGGGATATAGGACTGTTTAATTTGTTTTGCCAGATCTTGAGTCAACTTTGGAAAGTGGAATTTATCAAGGAAATTGTCCATATCCTTTAGATTTTCAAATTTTGAGGCATATAGGCTTTTGAAGTAAGACCTAATGATTCTTTGTATTTCCTCAGTACCTGTTGTTATTTCTTCCTTTTCATTTCTGATTTTGTTAATTTGTGTACTCTGCCTTTGCCTTTTAGTGAGTTTGGCTAAGGGTTTGTCTATCTTGTTGATTTTCTCGAAGAACCAGCTCTTGCTTTCATTGATTCTTTGAATTGTTTTCTTTGTTTCTAACTTATTGATTTCAGCCCTTGAGTTTGATTATTTCCAGCCGTCTACTCCTCTTGGGTGTGTCTGCTTCTTTTTTTTTTCTAGAGTTTCCAGATGTTCCATTAAGTTGCTTATATGTGATGTCTCCAGTTTCTTTATGAAGGCACCTAGTGCTATGAGTTTTCCTCTTAGCACTGCTTTCATTGTGTCCCAAAGGTTTGGATATGTTGAGTCTTCATTGTCATTGAACTCCAGGAAGTCTTTGATTTCTTTCCTTATTTCATCCCTGACCCAGTTGTCATTGAGTAGAAGATTGTTCAGTTTCCATGTGGTTGTAGGGTTTTTGTTATTTCTATTGTTGTTGATGCTCAGCTTTAGGCCATGGTGGTCTGCTAGGACTCAGGGGATTATTTCAGTTTTTTTGTATCTATTGAGGCTTGTTTTGTGACCAATTATATGACCTATTTTGGAAAAGGTTCCGTGTGGCACTGAGAAGAAAGTATATTCTTTTCTATTTGGGTAAAAAGTTCTGTGAATGTCTGTTAGGTCTATTTGATTTATGACTTCTATTAGCTTGCTTATTTCTCTATTTAATTTCTTCTTGAGGATCTGTACATTGGTGATAGTGAGGTGTTGAGGTCTCCCACTATTATTGTGTTGGGATCAATGAGTGATTTAAACTTTAAAAGTATTTCTTTTACAAATGCAGGTGCCCTAATATTTGGGTCATAGATATCTAGTATGGTGATGTCCTCTTGGTGGATCTTTCCTTTGATTAGGACAAAGTGTCCTTCTCAATCTTTCTTGATCAATTTTAATTGAAAGGCTATTTTGTAAGATATGGAATGGTTACTCCTGCCTGTTTCCTGAGACCATTTGCTTGAAAAAAAATCCCAGCCCTTTATTCTCAGTTAATGTCTATTTTTGCTGATGAGATGTGCTTCTTGAATGCAACATATTGAAGAATCTTGTTTTTGCACCCATTTTGTTAGCCTGTGCCTTTTTACTGGGGAGCTGAGGCCATTGACATTGAGAGATATTATTGACCAATGGTTATGGGATCCTTTTATTGTGGAGTTAGTGGTGATTATATGTGGCAGTGTCTGTTTTGTTTTTGCTGATGTGCGATTATCTGTATGCTGCATTTTTTGGGTGTGGCTGATCTCGTTGTGATGACGTTTTCCTTCTACTATTTTCTATAGAGTGGGGTTGTTGTTTAGATACTGTTTAAATTTGGTTATGTTATGGAATATCTTGTTTTCTCCATCTATGTTGATTGAGAGTTTTGCTGAATATAGTAACCTAGGTTTGCATCTGTGGTCTCTTAGGGTCTGCATAACCTCAGTCCAGGCTCTTCTGGCTTTCATAGTCTCTGTTGAAAAGTCAGGTATAATTCTGATGCATCTACCATTATGTTATTTTGCCTTTCTCTCTTGCAGTCTTTAATATCTTTTCTTTATTCTGCAGATTTAGTGTTTTGATTACTATGTGCTGGGAGGAATTTCTTTCTGATCTAGTGTATTTGGTGTTCTGTAGGCCTCTTGTATGTTCAAGGGTATCTATTTCTGTAGATTGGGAAAGTTTTCTTCTATGATTTTCTTGAAGATGTTTTCTGGTCCTTGGACTTTGCATCTTCCTTTTCATCTACTCCTATAATCCTGAGATTATGCCTTTTCATGATGTCCTTGATTTCTTGGATGCTTTGTGTCACCATTTTTTCTGTTCTAAGATTTTTTTTGAAAGATGTATCAATTTCTTCTATTGTATCTTCAGCACCTGAGATTCTCTCTTCCATGTGTTGGATTCTGTTAGTTATAATTGTCTGTGGATTCCTGCTTCCTTTTTTAATTGTTCCATTTTACTATTTTTCTTGATTTGTGATTTTTAAAAATATATTGTCTAATTCTGTTTTCATGTCTTGAATTGTTTTAGTTAATTCCTTCACCTGTTTGCTTGTGGTTTTTTTGTTTCTCCTGGATGGCTTCTATTCATTTGTTTGTGCTACCCTGGAATTCCTGAAAGGATCTATTCATTTCCTCTTTATAGTTCTCAAATAGCTGTATGAGCATGGTTTTGAGGTCATTTTCCTGTGACTCTGCTATACTAGGGTATCTGTTGGTTTCTGGGCTTTCTGGTGGAGCCATACTGTCTTGATTTTTGTTACTAGACCTCTTATTCTTTCCTTTAGGCATCTGCTTAGAGGGCTTGGGTTTTCTGAGCTGATGGTCTCAGAGATGAGTACCTTTGATAGAGAGCTGTTTTTTATACTGCCTTCTCAGACTCTGCCTTCCTGTATCTGTATTTGTTTGAGCTCTGCCACGTAGATTCTGTGGTTTTATAGGGCTCTGGCTGCTTGATGTCCTCTGAGGGATTCACTACACAGTGGATTTGTGATTTGGATGTCAGATGCTGTGTGACTTCTATTTTATTAATCTTTTGCTCTGTAGGCAGGCCACTCTGCTTTGGCGCACTGATCCATCCAGCAGTCTGACCTTCCCTTTCTCCTTGCTGGTTGCAGTCTGCCACTGAGACAAGGTGCTGGGCCACTCTCTGTCACTCACTGGTGCTGCTCACAATCCCTTGCAGCCCCTGTTGCTTGCCACTTCCCAAGGCTGATCTTACGGATACCCCTGTCAATCACCTCTGTGGGTGTTTTGTTCCCCACAGCTGGCCTACCTCAGCTAGTGCCACTGGTGTCACTGGCGCCACAGCCGCCACAGCTGTCACTGCCGCTGCCGCTGCCGCTGCCCCGCCACTGTCTCGGATGGTCTGCTTCCCTGGGTGTCCGTGCTTTTTCCCGTGTTTGGGAGTGCACAAGATCGTCCGTAGTTTGTTCCTTGCGCACAATGGTTTCTCCTGCTGTAGTGCGGTAGGGAGCTTGGTGTTCCCATTTAAGAAATAAGTACAATTTTCCGACTTGATTTATCCGGCCTCTAAACAGGGTCCACAGTGTTCGCAGCCATCTTGGAATCTGATCATAAGGTTTTAATCTTAGGTCCCAGAGCTGTTAGTTTATTCGGAGCTGAAGAAGAGTGCTGGTACAAATTATTACAATCACTATTCACACTAACAAAGGGCAATTCAATCTGGGTGTGGGTGAGTTACAGAATCCCTGTGTAGAATCCCTATGCTGCCTCACTGACTAACATTTGTGTTGTTGCTCTCCTGATTTATCTTCCTTACAAAATTTGTGTGTGTGTGTGTGTGTGTGTGTGTGTGTGTGTGTGTGTGTGTGTGTAACAGAGATTCTTAGATTATGGGTATATTTGTCCACGTTTCTTCATAGCAGTTCTTATGATTTCCTCATGGGACTCGGGAGCTTTTGAAGTATTGTATATGAGTGTCTAGAATTTTGTAATTTCCAGCTGTCATTTACTGGATGGTTGTCTTTGGTTAAGCTGAGTTAACATGGATGAGGTTATTTCAGGGAGCTGGACATAGCCAAGTGTGCATGCACCGTGTTTGTGAGATGTCCTGCCTTGTCACCTACTCTCCGTGCTCTGTCTTTCTTCCTTGTGTGCAAACATAGATAAACAGTAGGGCATTTCTATTGTTCTGATTTTCATCAGTTTTTGAGGGTGAGGTCAGAGCTGGTAGGTCAGTCTAGAAAAGCTGATCACTGGATTGAAACACTTTTTTTTTCTCATTTTAGAAATATAGGTAAGACCAATCTCCTAAAAGTAGATGTTGCCTTCTTCCTGTCATAAGCATTATGGGAGAGAAAGGGTCTTCCTCCACAGTTTGTTTACCTAATTTCAGTTGAAGATAGCACCAGCATGGTGTCTTTTATTCAGAATGCACTGGCTGAATAGGAATATTTTACCAGTTTGAATCATGGGATATTTAAGTGTTGAGGAGAATACAATAGTTATATTTTAAAATTGCAATATGCTTAATATGTTCTTCTTTGACTCTTAGATACCTTTTCTAGAGAAGGAACTATTTAAAACAAGTGGCTTTGTTATTTAACTGAAAAACAAACTCATAAGCAACTACAGATTGTCCCCCTAAGTTCACAAAATTGACAAAATTGTATACTCTTGTATGTTACCAAAGAAGTTATTGAAAATATATTGCACATTGCAACTTTAAACTAAATTCTTTTGTTCCCTGACATCCTGTAACCCTGTAGAACACAGAGACTGAAAGCTGGCCATAGAAACTTGATATGAAATGTAATGCTGAAATATGGTGTTTAACATAAAAGACTGGGTGTGATGTTCTGCAAAGAGTCATTGCCAATGACAATTCCCTTTTGGGGACTTTCACAACAGTGAAGTTAGGTGCCACACTTTAATGCCTTCAGAGGACACACTGCACCTGGTCTACCAGCTGTGTTCTTCCTCCTGCACATCTGTCATCACCCTTCTGAAGACATTTGTACTGATGCCTTCCATCAAGGTCTGTGACCACTGTAACTCTGCCTTCTCTCCTCTTGCAGTGGGCTCTTTACACCCAGCAGTTCAGAGCCATGTTCATCAAAAGGGTCATGTTCTCTTGGCGCAACTGGAAACTCCTGCTGCTGCAGTTGCTGGCACTCCTGGGTCTCATGTATCTTCTGATGAAAGGCATAAGCTTTTCGGCACCTGAAAAGCTTCCCAGGAAGATGGACCTGGAGCAGTACGGCCAGACCATTGTGCCCTTCTCCATTTCTGGAGATCCTGATTTGACTCATAATCTCATTGAAAACCTTGAATTCATGTTGAAGGCCAAAAACCAAAAATTTCATGAAGTGCAAGGTAAGTATCTTGCGAACAGAGAAAGAGTGACAATGGATGAAGAGCTGCTTATACTAATTGGAAAGGAAGCTCTTTGTTCCCCTCCTCTCTCCTTCTCTCCTCTCTTGTCCTCTTCCGTCCTTTCTCTCTCCCCCTCCTTTCTTTTATTTTGAAATCAATTGTACAAAGCCATCCAGTCAGAGAAAAGAACCAACCTTCAAGGCCATTATTATCACTGTCAATGGAGGTACTCTGAGGTGAGGAGGGTCATCTGCCAAAATGAGGAGCAAAGATGAGATTTTTAGGGAAATCAAATATGTAGAAATATCAGGAAACTGGAAAGGGGATATTCAAAGAAGACTTTAAGCTTTGTGCCTTCTAATTCTAGAGGGTATTTCCCTGTGTAGATGCAGGCCACAAAAGCTAAGAGAACAGCTATTTCCCATTAAAGATCCAAAATTCCTGAATATGCAAATTAAACATTGTCAGGGTAAAAGAGAAAATAAATAGTGGAAGATTTTAAAACTTTACTTTCAATAATGAGCATATCAGCAGACAGCATTTCAACAATAAATGGAGTATTTAACCAACATTGTAGATAAGAGACTACAGACCTACACAAAGCTGTCTAGTCAAGTACAATATAATTTATATTTTGTCAAGTGTACAAAGATTACTATTCAAGATATATTATATATAATATGGTTTAAAATAAGTCTTAATACAATTTAACAATTGAAGCACCAAGAAATACCTTTTAAGATCTTGATAGAATAAAACTGGATATCAGTAACAACAAGAAAATCATAAAATTGATGCATATAGTATAAATAACACACTCTTAAGGGACTGTTGGGTCAAATAATTCATAAAGTAAATAAAAGATCCAAATAAAAATAATAATACATCAAAATTTATCAGATGTAGTGAAAAATGATAAGAGAAAAATTTTTAATAGAGAAAAGCTATTGATATACCTAACCCTACATTTAAAAACAGTATTTTTCTAACCTTACATTTTAAGTAACTAGATGAATAAAATAAGCCTCTTCTATCAAAGAGAAGAAAGAAAAATAGATATAGAGCAAAGAGTAACAACAGGAAAAGGCTAACAAAACCAAAGCCTGCTTCTTAGAAAGGTCCCAATTTGAGACATTTTTTAGATATGTTGAAACAGAAAAAGAAGGGCTCAATAGCTCAATGAGAAAGAGCATTACTTCTGATTTCAAAGAAATAAAGATTACAGAGAGGGTCTATAGTAACCTGTATAGCAAACAAAATAAGATACTCTAAATGAAATATGCAAAACATCAGTAATCCACATGCTACCAGATTCAACCATAACAATTATGAAGGCTCACTAGGTCTATGGCTGATAAGAAGATTAAGCTCGTAATAAAAATCTGCCCATTAGAAAGCAATCCAAGACAAGATATCTTTATCAGCTTCTGGTAAAAATAAAATACTCCTGAGTACCATCCCTCATCAAAACAAAACAAAACAAAACAAACACAACTGAAAATGAGAGAATAGTTCCAAACAAATCATACGAGGCCAGAATTTCTTCAATATTTAGGCCAGGCATACATGTTACAAAGAAATAAAAGTGTGGACTGATAACCCCTATGAGTGCAAAATCCCTAGCAAAATACTTGCAAACAACTTAATGGCCCATTTAATAGGATTATACTCCACAATCGATCAGGCAGGACTTCATTCTTGGAGTTAAAGGTTAACATGATCCATAATGAGAAAGGACTAGAAATCTTTCCCCAGATTAGAAATATGACAGAAATAGCAGGGATTTTTAAATTTCTATTTATATGAAACTTTAAGTTCTAGGTAGAAATTTAGGCAAGAAATAGAAATAGAAAGACTCCCAGCTGGGGGATATGGAAGTAAACTTATTCCTGTTCAGGCATGGTCCTATATGCAGAAACCCATGAACAGCACGCAAGTGCACGCACATGCTTTGTTGGAGCTTATAAGTGAATATGCCAATACTGAGTTGTTCATTCTCTCGGTGTTTTGCTTTTAGTTCTTTGTGGAATTTAGAAATTATTTATCTGCCAGATGAATAGTTGACAAAGATGTTATCCTGCTCTGTAGATAGTTTCTCCACTCAGTCAACATCCCCTTGGCAGTTTAGATTGTTCCTACTTCTATAAGATCCCACCTGCCAAGCATTGGCTTTATTTTCTGAGTAACTGCAGTTCTACTCAGAAAATCATTACTTATACCCACATCTCAAAGTATTTTTTCCTATTCTTTCCCCCAGGAGTTTCAGAATTTTATTGTGGTCTAATGTTAAGATCTTTGATCCATTTAGGAGTTAATTTTTATGCAGGATGAAAATAAGGATTTAGTTTCCTTCTCCTACATGTAGATGTTCTGTTTATATAACATCATTTGTTGAATGGGCTTTCTTTTCTCTATTTTCTTTTCTTTGATTTTCTTTTGTGAAAATCAGGTGGCTGTAGCTGAATGGTTTTATATTTAGAACTTCTATAGCATTGATCTCCATGTTTGTTTTTATGTTGGTACCACACCTTTATTTTTTTTCCCCATAGCTTTATAATGCACCTTGTAATTAGCTATGGTGACACCTCCAGATTATTATTTTTTTTTCATTTTGCTCAATATTGCTTTGGCTATTTGAGATCTTTTGTGCTTCCAAATGATTTTTTAAAATATGCTTTTGTGAAGAATGACATTGGAATTTTGCTGAGGACTTTAGTGAACCAGATTGCTTTGGTAAGGCAGACATTTTTACAATATTGGTCATTCCAACCCATGACCAAGGAAAATCATGATGGTTAATAATGTTTTTCAGTTGAAAATATCTTAGAATCACTTAGAAGATGAGAACACAGGCGCACCTGGGAGATATTATTTAGCCTCTGTGTATGCACCTGAGGAGTTGTGTTAAATTAACTGAGGCACAAAGGCTCATACTGAAAGTACATGGCACCATTTTCTGGGCATGGACCTTCCACTGAGTAAAAAGGAGGAGGGGTAGCCTAGCACCAGCCTTCCTAGCTCTTCTGCCTGGTTGTGGATGTGACATCAGCAGCTGGTTCAGCTTTGAACTCCCCTGTTAATTTTCTCATGGTGCTTAGCACAGCAGCAGGGCATAAGCAAGGCAGGGTGTTTCTATCCAGTAGTGCTTTCTGCAAGTTTTCTGGTGTGTGTTTTAGTTTTCCTTGTAAAGGTCTTTCTTTTCCTTGGCTAACTTAATGACATGGTATTCTGCAGGCAGTTGTGAAGGGAATATCTCGCAGGTCTCTTTCTTGGTGTGTTTGCAAATGGCATTTAGGAAGGCTACCATTTTTGGTTCTTTTGGTTCAATGTTAACTTTGTATTTTCCCACTTTGCTAAGTACTTTTCAGCTCTAATAGTTTTCTGTCAAGGTTATTATTGTCTTTTATAAAACCAGATGACCTGCAAATAAGGATATTTTGACTTACTCTTTTCCTGTCTGTATTTCTTTTATTTGTTTGTCTTATTGTTCTAGTTAAGACTTCCGGGGCTATATTTAACAAGAATGAAGAACATTAACACCCTGATCTCATTCCTCATTTTAACAAAAATACTTTGAGCTTTACCCACACAATGTTGTCAATATGTCTGTTTGTCCTGGTTAGTTTTTTTCTCAACTTGGCACAAGCTAGAGAAACCTGGAAGAGGAAATACCAACTGAGAAAGTGCCTCCATATGATTACCCTGTGGCCAAGTCTGGGGAGATTTTCTTGATTAATGATTGATGCAATGGCACAGCTCTGGGAAGGTGGTCATGAGTTGTATGAGAAAGAATGCCAAGAAAACCATGAGAAGCAAACCATTAAGTAGTGTCCCTGCATGGTCTCTGCTTCAGTTCCCGCCTCTAGGTTCCTGCCCTGATTTCTCTCAGTAATGCAGTGTGCCCTGAGAA
The DNA here is from genome assembly GCF_964271855.1 of Acomys minous. NCBI lineage: Eukaryota > Metazoa > Chordata > Mammalia > Rodentia > Muridae > Acomys > Acomys minous. The sequence goes on along the minus strand of NC_140484.1, from coordinate 78,748,231 downwards.
TTATAAGCTGAAATAAACCCTTTCCTCCCCAATTTGCTTTTGACCATGATGTTTTATCACAATAGGTACCTTAATTAAGACACTGTTGTATGTAGCATTCATTATGTCTAGAGATGCACCATCAATTCCTAATTTCCACAGGTCTTTTGTCATGAGGGGTGTTGGAACCTTTTCTGCATCTATTAAGTTGATCATGTGAGTTTTTTCTTTTTTTGGTCCTAGAATAGACTTATATGAGCTATTACATTTATTTATCTCTGTTGCAGCATCTCCACATTTCTGGAATAAATACAACTCTATTATTGGTTAATTTTTTAATGTGTTCCTGTATTTGTTTTTGCAAGTATTTTAGTGTGATTTTTTTTGCAACTATGTAGGGAGATTGGTCTATAATCTTCTTTTGTTACTATTGAACCTTTATCTAGTTTTGTTATCGGGGTAATGCTGGCTTTGCTAAAAAAAATAGGTTAGTAGTGTTCTTCCTTTGGATGGAATGTTCTGTCTTTTCCTATTCTCACTTTCTTAACTGTGGTTCTAATTTCCTTGTTCTCTCCCCCATTTAAGCTCCTTGGGCATGTTTATCACTCTCTTCAGTTCAAAGAGTTTTTTCCAGTATCCTATGTAGGGTCAAGTTAGTGGTTACAAACTCATTTAGCCTACTTTTATCATGGGATGGTTTTCTTTTGATATTTATGATCTTTCAGAACTTGAAATACATTATTCCAAGTCTTTCTGGCTTTTAAAAGTTCCGAGGAGCAGCAGCCATCACTCTAGTGACCTGACTTTATAACTTGGCATTTCTATCATGCAGTTTTTAGTATTTAGTGTTTTAAATATGACATAGGCAGGTTTTCCCCAGTCTTGTCCATTTGATGTTTTATGAGTCTTGTACCTAAAGGTATTTCTATTTCTCTTGATTTAGTAGCATAAAAATGTTTTTTATTCCTTTTGGTATGAATTCTTCTCCTTTTTCTCAGCCCAAAATTTGTAGATTTGATCTTTCCATGGTGTCACAGTGACCACACATGTTCTGTTCCTACATTAAAACCTCTTTGACTGCATCTATCCATTCTTCTACCCTTTCCTCATATCCTCATATTCTGTCCTTACTGGGTTCTGCTCTTTTGTTAAGATGTTTTGTTAGCTTTGTATTGTATTAAGTGTTTTATTTCCAGAATTTCATTTTGGTTTTTCATCAGCATTCCCAATTCTATTTTATATCTTCTGTTGGCATCCTTATTTTAGCTCTTTATTCATATTTGTTTATTTCTTAGAATATAAGTAGAATCATATTTAACTCTTTGTCTGGGGTTAATTTAGTTAATTAACCTAAATCTTTCACATTTGGAGCCATTATTCTGGTATTGATAATTTGGAGGAGATAAATTATCTTAGTTTCCCATGGTCATTGTTTTTTCCATTGAGACTTGAGCATAAGAAGTTTGATCACTGTTTGCTGCTGTTTTAAACCATCATTTTAAATTTAACTTTTATTTAAGTTTGTTCTTTGACAAACTTATACATGTAATAATAATGCATATTGACTATTCCAATCCCATCCTCTGTACCTCCACACTGCCCCAGTCTACTACTTTTTCCTTGCAAATCTCTTTTTCATGTTCATGTCTAATTAGTGTGTGTGCAAGAGAAAGAGAGACAGACAGACAGACAGACACAGATACAGAAATACAGAGTGAGAGAGAGAGAGAGAGAGAGAGAGAGAGAGGGAGGGAGAGAGGGAGAGAGGGAGAGGGAGAGAGAGAGAGAGAGAGAGAGAGAGAGAGAGAGAGAGAGAGAGAGAGAGAGAGAGAGAGAGAGAAGCTCTTCTTCCACTCTGGGTGATCTTTTTCATTTTCTAAGCCCTTTAGTTTCAAGCAATCCTACTTTTTGATTAGTAGTTTTATTTTCTGTGCTCCTGGAGTTCTGTGTAGAACATCTCTACCTGGGCCTGTATGTTTAAAGCATCTGTTACTTTATTCTCTAGCAGTTTGGAAGGGTTGTGTCATATGAAGTCCTTAGTCCATTTAGAGTTGAGTTTCGTGCAAGGCGAAAGATAATCCTATGATCTTACTCTCCAGCATGTTGACACCCAGGATTCCAATACCATTTTTTAAGATGCTGCTTTTTCTTTACTATATACTTTCAGCTTCTTTGTCAAAATTCATATGGCCATAGTTGTGGAAACTGTTATCTGACTCTCCTATTCCATTCAGCTGATGTATGTATCTGATTTTTGTGTCAGTACCATGCTGTTCTTACTACTCTGGTTTTGTAATATAACTTGAAATAAGGTGTAGTAATATCTACCACAATATTCTTTTTTATTTTTATTTTTTACAATAATCTTTTTGTTCAGGATTGCTTTGGTTATCCTTGGTCTTTTGTACTTCCATAGAAAATTTAAGACTATTTTTTTCCATAACTGTGAAGATGACCCTTGAATTTTTATTGGAATTACATTGGGATTGTAGATTGCTTTTGATAAGATGTCCATTTTCACATATTAATTCTTCTGATCCATGAATATGGGAGGTCTTCCCATTTTTTTAGTATCTTCTTTAATTTGTTTCTTCAATATCTTAAAGTTTTAATTGTGGCTACCCTTCATTTCTTTTAGTTAGGTTTATTTTTATGTATTTATTTATGTGACTATTATGAACGAGACTTCATGATATCTTTTCAGGTTTTTTCATCATTGACATATAAAAAGACCAATCATTTTTGCTGTTTGTTAATTTTGTATTATACTACTTTGAAGTGCTTATTAGCTCATAAATATTTAGTTGACTCTTTAGGGCCTCAAATATATAGAATCATTCCATCCTCAAAAAGGGATACAGTGAATTTTCCTCTTTTTATTTATTTTATTTGTTTCTCTTGTTGTTCTATTAAAACTTCAAGCATTGTATTGACTATGAATGGAGAAAGTAGGCAGCTTTGTCTTGCACCTGACCTTAGTGGGAATGCTTTGAGCTTTTCTCTATCTAGCACTATATTGCCTATAGGTTGTTGTATATATCCCTCATTATGTTCCGGTATGCTCCCTTCATCCATTTCCATGACTTATAAAATGATGTTGGATTTTCTAAGAGGCCTTTTTTTTTAATCCAGTGATACAATCATGATTTCTGTAGTTGTGTCTATCTGTGGTGAATTTGATTATGTACATATGGAGCAAGCTAACTTGATCGTGATGAATGAGCTTTCTGATGCAATCTTGAATCCAGATTGGCAGCATTTTGTTTATAATCTTTGCAACTATGTTCATCAGAGAGCTTGGCCTGTAATTTTATTACTTTTTGTTGTGTCTTTATTTGGTTTTTGTGTCAAAGTAACAATGGATTCATAAAAGCAGTTTGCAAGCCTTATTTCCTTTTCTATTTAATGGAATAATTTGAGTAGTATTGGTTGTAGCTCTGTGGAGGTGTGGTAGAATTCTGCAGTGAACTGATCTGGTCCTGATTTTTTTTTTTTACTTAAAAGAGTTTTAGTTTACTACTTTCTCACTGCTTGTTATAAATATGTTTAAATTGTTTACTTCATCTTTATTTAACTTTGGCAAGTTTCATGTGTCTTGAATTTTTTTAATTTTCCAATGAGAGAAACATGAATTTTTAAGCTAAGTCCATCTGATTTTCTGAATTTATTTTATTTTATTTTATTTATTTATTTATTTTTTGGTTTTTCGAAACAGGGTTTCTCTGTGTAGCCCTGGCCGTCCTGGACTCACTTTGTAGACCAGGCTGGCCTCGAACTCACAGCAATCGCCTGCCTCTGCCTCCCAAGTGCTGGGATTAAAGGCGTGCGCCACCATGCCCGGCTCTGAATTTATTTGTATCCATTAAAATGTCTCTTTTTCATTTCTAAGTTTATTATTTCTTCTTTTTCTTTCTTTCTTTCTTTTTGGATAATTTGGCTAATGGTTCCCCTCCTTCTTGTACTCTTCTTCCTTTTCCTTCTCTTTTTTTCTACCTAAAAATTAGTTTTAGTTTTGGGGCCATTTCCAGTAGCTACTGGTCATAGTTTTACAAGTCTGGTGTAAATATAAACCTTATATATAGTAACTTCTCTTTTATATCTTGAATTTTTATTTTGAGTCTGTTTGGGTAGATTTGTAATTCTTAGTTTGTGTTTTCTTGAATTCATGGGGTTTCTGAGTGTTCTTAGAAGTTTATAGCTTTATGTTTAATTATTTGATGTACTTTATAGCATCCTGATCTGCTCTGTTTTATCTTTCTACAAAGACAGGACAAGAAGAGTGTACAGATGGCTGAACTTAACTCTCCAATTTTTACCCTCTTAAATTTTCACAACTCCAAATAACTCTCTGTTCCTTCATATAGACTTATTTTATATTTATATTTAGCCATAACAATCTCTGATTTTCTTTGAGATAACTTGTAAAGTCTAGAAGTAGGAGTTGTTACATTTTTTGTGTGTAGAAATGGAAGGTTTTGAGAGTGAGTAAGAAAATTGAGAGTATTAATATCACTAGCCTATATGTTTTTGGTGGAATTGAGCTAAAAGACATAGGAATTGTCGTGCTAAGTAATGACATTCTTGAAGTGAGTGACCAAAATGGATTGAGACTTCTTCGAAGCACCTGAGAGTGAAAATATATCAGACAAGTAAAACTTTTGTGTTATCTCCCTCTAGAGCCTGTATTCAGCGGCCTTCATTGCAGTTGACTCCATGGCCACTCTTGTCTCCTCACTCCAGGTGACGTGCAGAACTACTTACTGAAGAGTAAAGACTGCATCTACTCATGCATCATTGCCCTGTCCCTTGACGTGACCAGGGACAGAAAGACATTCACCCTTTGGTTCAACAATGAGGCATACCACTCTCCATCATTGTCCTTATCTGTATTAGACAACATTATTTTTATGTCTCTCTCTGGTCGTGATGCCACCATTACTGTCACCAACAAGCCCCAGCCTCTGCGTTTCAGAGAGAGCAAGTATGATGAAAGGTATGTGTGCTTTTGTTAAACTGGGATACTCTAAACTGACCTTTTCTTCCTGTCTCACCATACTTGTAATAAAACGCTATTGTTAGTGATCAGTGTTGTTATTATGCCGCTGTCTGTCCTTCATTTATCCTTTTGTAGGAGTATATCAGGGATCCAGATAGTCTTTAACTTGCTCTTCGGGATGAGCATTTTCACCAGTGGCTTTTGCCTTATGACAGTGACGGAGAGAGTTAGTAAATCAAAGCACATCCAGTTTGTCAGTGGGATCTACGTCTTTAATTTTTGGCTCTCTGCACTGCTGTGGGATCTCATCATCTACTTCATTGCCTGTGTCCTTCTACTGGTGAGTGTTCCATGTAGCACCTTGAGGGCTGCTCTCATACACCATAGAGAGTTTCTTCTTGTCTGACATTTGCTAAAATAAAAATCTCTCCAGAGAAGATTTTTCAAAAATTAATCATTTCTCCGGCTAATCAAGTTAGAGACTCTGTTGTGGAACATTTTGCAGAAGTAAAAAACAAAAACAAAACATCTTTTTCTTATATTTCTTTTAACTAAAACTTTCTCTGCAAAAACAGCTAACTTCTGACATACTTAACCAGCAATCTGTACTTCCTTCAAAGCTGCTTTCTTTTGGAAAGACATGTCACAACAGACTAGTGACATACTAACAAACACTACAGATATTTTCTGCTTCTCACCAAGTCCCCATATCCTCATGTGTTATAATTCTGAGTTATGCAAGAAGTACTTGTACTGAGATTTGAACCTTTTCTCTAGAAAATTTTAAATTATGTCATGGACCATTGTGTGTGTGTGTGTGTGTGTGTGTGTGTGTGTGTGTGTGTGTGTGAGCGTGTGCGCACGCGCGCGTGCCCACACACTTATATTTGTAAACCGTTTGCTTTGAAGACCACAGGTAATACAATAGATGACTAAATGGAAGTTGAGTACATAGTCTTCAATAAACACGACTAGGAGAAACATTTTGGTCTGTTTACATTTGTTACTTTCTCTTGCTTTCCCCCATCTGGTTCCCTTATGGTCCCTTAAAAGGGTAAAAGAGCTTCCGTAATCAAAGTTAAAGAAAACCCATTAGTTTCTCTGTGTAGTGAATGAACTCTAATGTGCCATGGGTATTTTGCATCTTTTCTATTTGATATTATGTATGTTTTGTATTTCTGTGGGTGTATAGAGTAGTGTATAAAGATATATGTGTATGGGTATATAATTCCCAATTTTTTTCTATGAACTTGTTGAAAATCTGGTCTATGCAATTGACCTGGGATTCATCTCCGTATGCATCTGTATCTGTGTATTCCTTTTGGGTGTCCACTTAATTTTTATATATTCTTAGCATATATGGTCTATTTCTAATCTTTCTTTTATAGTCCTGATATTTTTTCCTACTTGGTCTATTCTACTTGTAAGGCTTACCCCTGAGTTTTCTAGTTGGGGTATTGAGTTTTTCAATTCTAATTTCATTTCAGCTTCTCCCCAATATTTGTATCTCTTTACTGAATTTGGTTTTAAACCTGGAATTGTACTCATCATTTCATTCAGTCATATACTGTGTTTTCTTAGGAATCAATCAGGCATTTATTTCTATTCTCTTTAATGTCGTTGGGATGTTTAGTCCTGTCTTCTTTAGACTCCTTAAGTCTTTGAAGTTTACGGTTGCCCTTTAAGTTCTGTGTCCTGGGATTCACCTAGGTAATTCTCACTGCAGACCATTTCTATTGGATTGGTGGATTTGGGGAGAGATGGACTGGTTTGGCCTTTCAGATTATTTGTGGTTTTTTGTTTTTGTTTGTTTGTTTTTTGCAGTGAGACTTGAGATTGTGAACTTCTTTGATTGGTTGCAAGATTCTAAGCTGCCTTAAGATAGTCTGACATTTGGGCTGAGTGGCCAAGGGAAGGCCTGAGGGTTGGGGATAGCAGAAGTAGGTGAGGTTTGAGGGAACCACTGGCTGGCTGGGTTAGGCACAGATGTGGGACATAGTGCAAGTAGTCTGGGGTCATGGGGACTCACAAGACTAGACTGCTGCAGGGGACTCATGACCATAGCCAAACCTGAGGATTGAGAATGACCGGACTGATCAGACAAATCATCTGGACAAGATGTGCAAGCCGGGCCAGGTAGGGATATTAGATAGGATATGGGTAGGCAAGGGTTCAGGGAACTCTACAGACTGAGTATGGGATGTGCAACCTGAGCAAAGGCTAGAGGTCAGATGGGCATGGACAGCTTTGGTACAAGTGGGCTGATCAGACTAGCCAAGTGCAAAGCAAGTAGAGCCAGGGCCACGCCTGTGGGCTGGGGACTGCACAGGCATGACTGGTCAACTTTAGTCCTCATATTTAAAATATGATTTGACAGTAGTATGATGTTGGTATTAATTTGTTTTTCAGGCTGACAACCTCAGCCTTACATTTAGCATAAATATCTATATAGTTGGATTTGTATTATCATACTGTTGTGTTTTATGTTCCTCTAATTTTTATTCTGTTCCCTACTCAGTATATGCTAAACTTTATTTTCATGTCTGCCCTACAGATGAATATGCATATGTGATTAACTATTGTCATGTGAGCTGTTGCTGCTCCTTCTCTCTGATAGTTCCAAGACCTTAAAACCTCAGTTTAACAGTCAAGACCTGTCAGTGTTTTGCTCTACTGTGATCAAACATTTTAATTTCTCATATTTATTTTTTGTAAGAGAGTATCACTGGATGATGATAAGTCAGCATTCACTTGAACTCCTCTTCTCACATCGCTTAACTCCATGCACATGCTCAGTGTTTCTTTTTTCTAGGTCATCCACAAACCTCACACTATGGTGTTTCCTCTGCCATTGAGCATTTCTTTGCATGGTTTCTCTTGGCGGCTTATCCATTTTATGAACCTTGTTTTCTCACATGTGTGTTATTTGGATATTAAATTTTTGGCTGTTTTTTTGAAATGTAAATTATTTTGTGGAATTCATCTGTCAGCAGATGCTTCTGTCTCTGTTCTTAACTGTGTAAATTTACACACCATAGCCGTGCCTGCTCAAGGCAGAGCTTGTTATTCTAGGAAGTGAACATAGTGTGCACTATAGTGTCAGATAGGTGCGGTCAGCACACCCCTCACCCCTTTATCAGTCGTTTGTGTTGGGCTCATTCCAGCTCCTCTCTTCTAGTAATTTATGAAATATCTAACAAGTTATGCTCTAGGGTGACCACCTTGTCTCCCCACTTTTCTATCTAACCATGTTCATTATCTAAATAACTGTGTCAAATACATATGTTTTATGTTTTCTATGAAAAATATCTAGATCACTTTGAGGTAGTTATATGTTTCTACTTTTACATCATTCTTCCAGATGTTGGTCATTTGATCGGTTGGCATTCCTTCTAACTCTTTACTGAGCCACACAGTGGAATGAAATGACTACAGAGTCACCGTGGTTCTCCTTGTCCTCTCCTCTGGTAGCTGATGATATGTAGGGTTACTCTCCTTCATCCAATCAGAAGCTGTGTTACCAGCACTGTGGTCCTTAGCCTCGGCAAGGGCTGCCCTTTCCTTCCTTCCCCAGAAAGCACCTCGAGGAACTTCCCCTCAGATTCCCTATCTTCCTACCAGTTCTTCATTTTGTCTATTTCATAAGTCATTTTTAAGAATTGAAATCTCAGATTATTTCTTTCATACTTTTGTTGGCTAGGAAGTAATGGAAAATCTATTTAAATAACTTACCATATTTATAGAAATTAAGATGTTTTAAAAACTAGCAAAACCCCAAACCCTGAAGTAGAAAATATAGTTTTATTAACTCTGAGATTTGAGGATCAAAAAAAAAACCCCAAAAAACAAAAAACAAAAACCCTGACTATAAGGAATGAAGAAACCAAATATCAGGTAAAACATATAGAATCTGTAATTACAACTTTTTTAAAAGGAAAACTCCAAGATGAATTGATTTATTTTAAAAATCTGTCTAATGCTCAGGGAACAAATGCTATCAATTATAAACCAACATCTCCAAGACACTGATGAAAATAATTCTAAATTTATTTTTGAAGCAAGCTTAACACTGATTTATAGAACCTGATAATGATAATAAATTTTAAACTAACATAATTAAGTTAGCCAACATAACTATGAAATTATTTTAATAATGGTGAATGGTAGATCCCTTAGTATTACAACACAGAGTACTGATGCTTTAGTGTTACATCTTAACAAAAGGAAGCCAATAAAGAGGGAAAGGAAATAAAGAAAGTTTTTCTATAAAGTGGACTGAGTTGTAAAAACACAAAGATATTGAGAGTAGGGTCTACATGGAGTTGGGAGTAAAATAAGGGATATAATTTGATTCCATAGAAGGAGAATGAAATGAAAGCATTCTACATCAAGGTGAAAGTAGAAAGGTAAGTATGGTGGCCACACTTCATGGTGAGAAAGTCGCTCGTCAACAAAGTTATTTAGTTGGTGGAAGGGTCAGTTCACCAAAGGAACTTTTCTTCCTTCACTCAATTTTTAGGCTTTCATGTTAGTCTCTGTGGTCAGAATCTAACCCAAAGACTCAGTTTGAGACTTTCTTCACTTGTTGGTATACCTATTTGGGGGCTATGGGATCTTTAGGGGATGTGGTCCACTTAGCAGAAATGGAACATTTGGGGCAAGTTTTTATTTAACATTATCACCTCAGCCCTTACTTCTATCAGCTCTTTACCTCCTTGTCAAACAAGAAACAAGAAGCTTCTCCCTAAAGTTCCTGTAAGCTGTCAGTGATATGAAACACAACAACACAGAAAGTAGCTAATATGCCAGGCATGGTGGTACAAGGCTTTAATCCCAGCACTGAGGGAGACAGAGGCAGGCAACCACTGTGAGTTCGAGGCCAGCCTGGTGTACAAAGTGAGTCCAGGATAGCCAAAGCTAAACAGACAAACCTGGAAAGAGAGAGAGAGAGAGAGAGAGAGAGAGAGAGAGAGAGAGAGAGAGAGAGAGACGAAACTAATACCCATCATTTGCTTTGTGTTTTCATGCCCACGTCAGCTGGTGTTCCTAGTCAGTGATATAGATATATTGCTGAAGGAATACCACTTCCTGGACACAATGTTCATCCTCATGTTGTTTGGCTGGTCTGTCATCCCCTTCATCTACCTGCTAAGCTTCTGGTACAACACTAGCACCAATGCCTACATCAAGATCTTTGTATTCAACCACTGTTTAGGATTTATGAGTATAATTATGGATATTGTGGTAAACATCATACCAGGTAAGGAGTTTACTAAGTTTCTTCCTTTCAGGGGGGTCTTATAAACAAACAAAAATAACTTTGAGGAAAAGCAACACAAAGTCCTTTCATTCTGATTTCTGAGGACACATTTGTTAACAAACTTTGTTGAATGCCTCTAATATCATAACACTATAGTGAATGCAGTGAAAAACATGGTGAGCCACTAGTGTCACTAAACTGACCATTCTATTAAGACCTTGCTTTCTTGGGTCTCCTCTTTTGATCACAACCTTCAAGTAAGATTGACTGGAGTAGTGATGATCACAAACAGGGACACTTGAGACCGAAGACTAATGCCACTCCTTCACCAAAGCACACTGTAAATATTAATGTTTCAAGTTATTCAGCAATGTGTTGCAGAAACCAGGAGGAAGAGGCTTCTACCAAACTTTCTAACATTGAGTTTTGTCTCCCCTCTAGAATCTTTTGTTATCTGAAACTACTTAACATTTATCATAATTTTCCAAGGGGTACAAATAAAGCCAGATGAAAAAATGTTCCCTAGTTTGTAGAAGTTATTCCACAGTCTCATGCCCCAAATAAATCACGTTGCTACTAATTAGCCTTTACTTCCTATTTCTGTAACAAATCACCACCAATGTATAATTTGTATTTATTTAAACAACCTTCTAGACTACCTAAGAGTCCTGAATAAACACAACTACTTGTTACATGGCATAGCCAAATCTACCAGAAACCCCAAAAGTTACTAAGCCAGCACAGCTGTTTGACACAGTTGCAGCAAAGCTGAGCTGAACACTGTTCACTGTCATTCTGTCACTCACGTTTTAGTTTTTGGTCTCTGCATGTTACTTTCTTCATTATGGTTCATTTCATGTCTTTTCCCAAGAAAATTATGCCTGAGTCTTTTTATGAAAGTCCTAAACTTACTATTCATCCTGGTTTTTAGGGAAATAACTTTATCTAGCCTTCTGTGGAAGTCCTCTTTACAACCTAGAGATCATGGCAAGCACAGATAAGCACCAAGACGCTAGGTATTTCTTTATGAGGCCATTACTCTAGGAATCTTCTTGGAGTATCTGCTCCTAATCAAACTCTAACAGCAGAATCAGAACAGGGTAAACTTAGAGATAGTTGACAAACTGCAAGAAGCCAGGAGAGTTGGTAACAGATTCAAGGCCAATTTTTCAAATACATGTAGAGCTCTCTGAAAATGTAGCTTAAAGGTGGGGGATCATATAGGATACGCCCCTGAAGGAATAGAAGTCAGTAAATAAGATAGATCAGCTAAAATCGTCTTTTGCTACTTAATAGCAAAGGCGATGAAAAGAAAAGAATGAAAGGAGGTAAATATTAGTATTTGCTATTCATAAAAAGATTGGTTCGCATATTTTCTGTTTGCCTGGAGTGCTTTAAAAATGCAAATTCGGCCAGCCTAAAAGCAGGCTATCATATAATAAATGTGTTTGCTTTGGCAGAGACATTCTTAAGATCCTTTGAATTAGAGTTATGGGGCTGATAAAATAAAATAAAATCTGTATTATTTGTATTTTCTAATCATGACTTAACTTGTAACCCGGACATGTAATGAGAAATAAAACACATGTCCAGAGACAAAACGATATAATCTGTACTTCTTGGATCATCCTAGCCTGTCTTTGTTCTGTGAGATGTGTATAAATAAAGAAGCAACCTGATTGCTAGTCAGTCAAAGCTGCAACATGCTCTGACCTCAATGCCTGACTCACTCCTCCCTCACCAGCTTCTTGTCTCCTCTCGGGAACCCTGTCATCTGCTGGGTCTGGGCCCTGACAGTTACCTCCCCACCCTAGGCAGGCACGTGTGCCATAACACTGTCTGAAACTTAGGAATCAGGTGTTGAAGAAGCCATTCAATAGAAACTGATTTGAGATGGTTTCTATTCTTCTTTGTTAGGAACATCATTGCTGTTTCTTATTTCATTTTTACAGCTTTGCTAAACAGTAGCATTATAGAAAGTAGAACTATCTACATAATTGGAAAAGCAACAAGAATACAAAATACTCCTCAGTCACCATAAAGTACTGTACCTCCTACAAACATGTACCTCTTACATGTTTTCCTAAAATGAGAGTTTATTCAGCAGTAACTCTGAGCAGTTGTAGGATCACCGCCTCTCATGAACCTTTAGAGATTTTCAGAAGTTCCATATGAAAATTAAAGAACCAATCAAGGTGTAGTGAATGACCCCATAACGCTCAATCCTAACCAGGATATCTGTATTACACTTCCTCCTCTTGGGGACCATGGCAGAAGAGTGGACAGGAAGACTGTAAGAGCCAGAGGCCATGGATGGCTACAAGGAAAGTCTTTTCTGGACACATCAGGGCAGCTGCACAGCAGTTGAGACAGCATGTACAGGAGTTGAGCTAACTCAAGCCAGATAAAATCTCATCTAGTGGCAATTGACAGCTACAGGGAAAGGAAGTGTCAGTTTTTAAAGGGTGTGGGCCCTAGGGGATTAACTGTCTTCTAGTGAAGGCCACACATCTGAGAGTATGTAGGCAGCACAAACTGCGTGAAGGGTTACAACATGAGAGAGAGAGAGAGAGAGAGAGAGAGAGAGAGAGAGAGAGAGAGAGAGAGACAGAGAGAGAGAGACAGAGAGAGAGAGAGAGAGAGAGAGAGACAGAGAGAGACAGAGAGAGACAGAGAGAGACAGAGAGAGAGACAGAGAGACAGAGAGAGAGACACAGAGACAGAGACAGAGACACAGAGACAGAGACAGAGAGAGACAGAGACAGAGACAGAGAGAGACAGAGACAGAGACAGAGAGAGACAGAGACAGAGACAGAGAGACAGAGAGACAGAGAGAGATCTAATGCACATTGGTTGTGCACATGCTTCCTTCTCCCCACTTCCACTGATCCCCTTACTCTTCCAAACACTTCCTTTGGACACTTTCTCACGCTCAGCCAGAATCAGCTCTGATGGTTTCCATGTCACTTCTATCTCACTGGGAAGGAAAGGGGAGATGGATTTGGGAGAAGTGGGGGATGTAAATATGATAAAATAGACTGTATAGAGTTTTCAAAGAATTAAAAATGAGAAAAAAAAAAGGGTCATAGAAATGCCTAAATGACTCCCTGAAGGGATTGGTTAGAAACTGTATTTACCTTTTTAATACTTTGAAAACTCTACCATAAAATGGAGGTAGTGAAAAGTATTGGGGACATTTAGCTAAGAACTTTAATCCTTGAAATATAGCTGCATATCTAGCACCAAATACCATCTCGTCTTCACAGAATCATTATGAAAGTGAAGTGGGAACATCAGCACTGACTGGCTGAGCGCAAGAAAGTGTCCAAGGGCGGCATTTTGGAAGAGTAAGGGGCTCAGCGGAAGTGGGGAGAAGGAAGTAGGTGCACAGCCAATGTGCATTAGATACAAGTATAAAATATACTGAAACCGTTGTCTTGTGTAGCTAATAAAATATGACCATATACAGAGAAGATCACAAGGATTCAAAAGAAAACTCCTATAGCTAAGGAGAAAGTTCAATACAATTTCAGGCTAAAAAATTAATGCATGTCTTTCTGGGTCTGGGTTACCTCCCTCAGGATGATCTTTTCTAGTTCCATCCATTTGTCTGCAAATTTCAAGATATCCTTGTTTTTAATAGCTGAGTAGTATTCCATTATACCAACCAAGGACAATGCACGCAGTAAACCTAGAACCATGTATAGCCAATGGATAGCTCATTCTCTATGCTTGTGGGGAGGGACTGACTCAGACATGAACTCTGGTGCCCCCAACTTGATCACTTCCCCTTGGTGGGGAGGCCCAGTGGCACTCAGAGGAAGAGTAAGCAGGCTACCAGGATGAGACCTGATAGACTGTGATCATAGGGTGTGGAAGAATTTCCCCTTCTGTCAGAGGTCTAGGGAAGGGGAGTAGGGCAGGAGAGGGAGGGAGTGTGGGAACGGGAAGATACAAGTGAGGGCATAACAATCAGAATGCAATCTGAATAAATTATAATTTTAAAAAAGGAAAAAAGTATTGCCAGATTTCAAAATAAAAGGTTAATGCATCAGCTTATTTCTCTTCATCTGCAACAAGCAGTCTAAAATGAGCTTGAAGAAATTTAATGTGTCATAGAATCTGAAGAAAATATTCCCCAAATTTCTAACTAAGGAGGCGAAAGACTTGTGGACTAAGAATTGCAAAACAGCACTGCAAGCAAAGCAAGTCAAAAGGTTCCCAGATTATAGATCCTATGATCCTATGAATCAACAACACTAAGATCCTCCACAAACTGACAGATGCACCCAGCATGATTCCTAGAAAGATTCTGACAGCACCTGGTTTTCACAGAAATGAGAAAAACATATGTCTGACTTTGTGGAATTTCAGTGGAATGAAGGTGGGCCTCTCACAAGTTCTGATGTCAAAATTTACTCTTTATTATACAGTGCTTAAAGTGGTATGGCACTGGTATAAAGATAGATGTATAGAATGTGTATGGATAATGCAATGAATGCATCAGAAAGCCCAGATATAGGTTCTCTTGATTTTCAACAAGATTCCAAGATCATCCAATGAGGAACAGAGCCTTTGGTAAGTTGCACCAAGAGGAATGAGTATCTACACCCAGAAGAGTAAACTTGACCCTTGCATTCCACAATGGACAGAAGTGAGCACAGTGGTCTACATGTCAGAGCTGAAATGTAAAGCTAGTAGAAGAAATCAGGACTCAATCTCTCTGAACTTGGCAAAGGAGTCAGATGTGACACCAAAAGTATGAGCTCTAAAAGTAAAATATGTGAATTAACCATCACCAAAGGGAAGCACTTAGTGCATCAAATGACATACAGGAAACGACAGCAAACCATATCAGAACAAACATTTCCAATGCACACATTTTATAATGACCTGTCATAATTTAGTCTATAGCAAATACAATGATCTTTACCCATCAGCAACAAAAAGGCAACTATCCCCCAGCAAAATGTGGGAAGGGCTTTAAATAGAAATTTCCCAGGGAAGATAGACAAATTCCAGCTACATGAAGAGACTAGGAAATGAACTTTAAAGCAACAATGGAATGCCAAAGGGTGGCACAAATTCTTCACGTGAACCATGGCAACACCTCTAGTAGATGCTTGAACTTTGAAAGTTCAGGGGATGGGGGATCTTGTGTAGCAATTCCATGCCAAGCCATTGTGCCCAAGAAGGCCATACTGCTGTGGTTGGTACACAGTGTGATTTGTTGGTTTTCTGCTCTGATTAATCAGCACTTCAGCCACAGAAAGTAACATGCTTACTGGGAAATAGATCATTTGAAACCCATGCCTTCCCATCACAATTTTGTCAATTTTCATCTTGCTCTACACCCCATTATGTCAGCTTTTAGCACCTTCTCTCCCAAGGAGTCACTTTACTCTTTAGAAGAAGATATTTACATGCTCTGTGACAAATGCCAAGCCACCAACCTTTAACATTATCCTGAAAGCCTTGGCATCTCCCAAGTGAGCAGTCAATGTCCCACACTACTTTTAGCTTCAAGGCTACATGTACTAACAGCAATTATCACCTTTTTTATAGTGGGCTTGCCTTGACGTCAACCATTGAAAAAGCTGTGCATGACATAAGGACCCATTTCATCCCTTGTCATTTGTTCTTCTCAACCAGTGACAACCTTTGTTCTTATAAATATGTAAGATAAATGCATATGGTTAATACAATGCATCAGAATAAAATGCTATAATGAAACCTAGTCTTTTGTATAAATAATATGTATTTTGCCCAGAATTAGCACTTTATTTTTACTCCCAGCAGTCTGAACTTGTACTTTAAACCCAAACGTATAAATTCAGAGCATTAACCGTTCTGTGTGTTTCCTTCATCCTTGCACATGCACTTACTTACCAGCTGTTATGCTCTGTTACTCTTTAGAGAAATCTGAGCTTTACTTTTGTTCCTTTAAAGATATATTCCCTTTCAACTGATCGATCACATCTTATCCATTCTTCACCATTGAGTCTTAGACTAAACTTCCTTTAATTGGTTAAGTAGTTTTTGAGATAGAGTCTAGTGTTGTGGTGTAGGTTGGCCTATAACTTTACTATGTAGCTCAACCTGCTCTCAAGCTCAAGATCCTCCTGTCTCAGCTACTGAGTTCTAGGATTACAAGTACATACCACCATGCCTGATGCAACTTTGCTTCTTCATGGGTCACACATGCAAGAAGTGACAATCATAGCTCCTCTGTTCCCTCTCATAACAAGTTGTACCCACATCAACTTTTCTTGAAGAACTCTCTGAAGCTGTAATCATCGAAATAAATTGTGTTCTAGGATATCAAGGGTAGACTAGGTAATGGCAAGACATTGTAATTCTTCGAGAATAATAATTCTCAGTTCAATTTGATCAACTTGAGATATCCTCTGCAGAGTTTATTTTGTATAAAGCATGCTAATATTATCTTTAAATTTCAGATATTAAAACCAGTACTAAGAACCTCATACTTAATTCACTGCTGGTGTTACCCATTTATAACTTTGGCATGAGCATCTACAAGTACCATAACATCGAAGAGATGAAGAAAATATGTTCTTCAGGACATTTTAGTGCCTATGAAGATTGCAATAAAGAAAGTAAGTATCTGATGTTCTCTAAGACTCATCAGAGTCAATAACGATCATAAGTGATTGGCCTTCAGTATCCCTCAAGCTATTTGTCATTGTCCTGTTTTTGAAAAAACAGGCTGTACTGTGTACACATGAGCTCAGGAGCCCATGATGGCCAAAAGAGGGCATCAGATCTCACGGAGCTGGAGTCACAAGTGTTTGTGTATCACCCAACATGGGTACAGAAAACTTAACTCTGGTCCAGTGGAAGAGCAGCCCAGTGCCCTTTCCCACCTAGCCAGCTCTCCATCCTGGTGATGTATTTATTTCTTGCTGTTTTTGATTTTGTTTTCTGTCTTTGAGTTTGATAGCTTGATCATCAAGCATTTTGGTCAACTCCTGGTTTGTGTTTGGTCCCCATGCTTCCAGAGATGAGGATGTTGGCTGCCTGCCTGGGGCGAGGGAGTTTTCACACAAGTTCCTTAGCTACGTTTCTGAGCCCCCTTCTCCCTTCCTCCCCTTTCTAAGTGTTCCTGCAGGTTTCATCTCTTGATGATGAGCCATACAACTCCTCTAGACAGCCATCCCGCTTTTTCTTACCTTTTCAATTTGTTCTTTTGACTGGAAGGTTTTGAGTAATCTGACTTCTTCTTTAGTTTGATCAAGCTTGCTGTTAAAATCTGTTGAGTTACAGATGGTTGTGAACTTCCACATGGGTTCTGAGATCTGAACCCAGGCCCCTTGCAAGAGCAGAAAGTGCTCTTAACTGCTGAACCATCTCTCTCTTACCAATCTTCTGCTTTATGTCCATTGGAAGTGTCAATTTAGGGGTCTTGTAATCCTTGTGTAAATATTTGTAAACTCTTTGGTGTTTGCACATTTGCTGAGGCCAACCCCTTTTTTAAAGAACTAGAAAGTGGTCTCTGAGTGGGACATGCTTTCACTGCCTGTGTAGCCTATAATTCTGATGGGGCCAGCTAGTGACGTCTCTCAGCTGGTAGGCTTTCCCTTCTGGTTCGTTGGGCCCCTTGGTTACTGGCTGTGCTCTGAATTTAAGTGTAGCCACTGGTTTTTTTCCTTTATCTAGCAAAAGAACTTGATATAGAATATAATTAGCAGAAAGTGCCACTGATCTGGCTGGACCAAGGAATTTTTTTTCTCATACTGTAGTAGATTCTTTGAGATCACTCCAGGTAAGCACTTCCCACCTCTTCTGGGGGCGAGAGAACACCTAAGCTGGTGGACTCTGTTGGCTGGTAGTATACTATTTTTGGCAGGGGGATTTCTCTTGCAATGATGCTTCTCTGAGTTTTGTTTTGCTTGCTTACTTTCTTTTCATTTGACCCTCTGCGTGGTCCGACATTCAGTTTTCCTGATAGTGTCCCCAGTAATTGAGAAAAGATTCAGAATCCCCCCCCCCAAATACCCTTAGAATAATAAGGAAACTGGCTGGCTGTTCTTCACATTCTCTTTCCCTTTTGTGTGCTGCTGCGGCATCTCTTGGAAAGTGGGCTGAGACACGTTCCCAAGAAGTGCATTTCTCTTAATCTACCAATATGGGTTTTTAATCAGGTGTATGGGGCACACAGGTGGCTCATTTTTATTTTCATAATTTGTGGGTTGTAGCAAAGCACATCTGCTAATAGTTGACAGTTGATCTGTCTGCTAGGGGGAGTGAAGGTAGGGATCTTACTCAAGCATCTTGGTGATATCGCCTCCTGTAAATGTCCTTTTGTTGTTCTCATCAGATATTAAACTTCCTATATACAGTATGGACCAAAAAGCAATTGGAAGGCATGTGACTGCCATGGCCGCCTCAGGAATGATATACCTCCTCCTCCTTGTCTTTCTGGATACTATCTCATGGAATCTAAAAATCTTCGTATATCGCTATCTTTTCTTTGGTATCTTCAGGATATTTCATAAGGTAAGTGGCAGAATACAGACCTCAGAGACAACTCGATTTAAACATTTTTTTATTGAAAAAATTTCATACAATATATCCTGATCATTGTCTATTGCAACTCCTCTCAGATGCCCCCACCCACCAAACTCTTTCTCTTTCTCCTTACAAAACAAACAACCAAAACCAAAAAGAAAAAGAAAAAGAAAAAACCCACAAACACAAAGACCCACTATTATACATAGACACACACAAACAAAAATCAGAGAATCAGAAACTATATTATACAAACAAAAAGCCAGTAAAACAAAATATGCCCAAACAAAGCAATAGGAGAACAAAAAAAATATACAAAAATAACAGTGAGTTTATTTTGTGTGGTACATCTCGTGCAGGGTGTGAGACCTGCCCTTAAGTGTAGTTTATATAGCTTGTGAGACTCCATTTAAAGAAAACTTGTTTTTCCTTTTCAAGTGGATGTCAGTTGGAGATAGCTTCCTAATTAGAGATGGGAGATGGTGTCCACTTCTGCCTC
Organism: Acomys minous; assembly: GCF_964271855.1. NCBI lineage: Eukaryota > Metazoa > Chordata > Mammalia > Rodentia > Muridae > Acomys > Acomys minous. The sequence continues at coordinate 78,728,968 of NC_140484.1, read as the reverse complement.
TCAGTGCCGGCATAGTGTCTGACTTAGAACTGTGCAGGTCCTGGGCATACTATCTCAGGCTCTCTCAGTTCATGTGAGTATCCATCCTGTTGTGTCTAGAAGGCCTTGTTTTTCCTTGGTGTCCTCTGTCCCCTCTGGCTCTTACAATCTTCCTATCTCCTATTCTGTATAGCTGTCTGCCTTAGTGTTCTGCTGCTGCTGCTGAGAAGAGACACTGTGACCACAGAAACTCTTTTTAAGTTATTTTTGTTATAATTTATTTACGTTACACCTCAATTGTAATCCCCTCGTTCTTATCCACCCTCCTTTCTCCCTACGCCCCTTCTCTAGATCTCTGACCACTGGGGTCTTCCTCCCCAATGGTCTGACCATAGCCTATCCGGCCTCATCTGCATATCCTGCATCCCCTTCCTCTGTGTTACCGCAGGGCCTCTCATGCAAGGACCAGCAATCAAATCTCAGGCACCAGAGCTCATGTCAAAGGCAGTCCCCCGCTCTCTCCTCCCTCTTTCCACGTGGAGAACGAGCTTTCCATCTGCTAAATCTGACCCAGGGGTTAGCAATAACTCTTAAAATGAAAAGCATGTATGTATACATGCTTAACTCTATTACTAGATATAGGAGGCTTATCATCACTATGGTTAAAACACCTGATGGAACAACGTGAGAAAAGATTTGTCTGCTCATGGCACCAGAGGCTTCACTCAACACCATGTGCTTGGGTGGAGCATCCTGGCAGCAGGTGTGTATGAATCAGGAGATGTTCACCCCGTGCTGAAAGGAAATACAGAGTAAGGAAAAAAAAGGAGGCATAGGGTAGGGGAGAGGGACATGAAATTCCCAGTGACCTACTTCTGCCAGCTCAATCCTACCTCTTGGTTCCCAAATAATGCGACCCTCTGGTGGAGGGTGTGGAGGACCCTGTGGAGGAAATTTCCTACTCATAACAGCAGATCAAGGAAATCGATATATGTTGACTGATATCTACATGAATTTAGAGGTCTAATAAAATGTGAATTTTGTGATTTTATTGAAATTTTAATGCTCTGATTATTATTGAATTTTTTCCTTTGTGTAACTCTCAAGTCATGGGTGGGTACACTTCCTCCCTAGCTTGTCCATTTGTCCCAATTTGGTTCTGGCTATTGTAAAAGCTCCCAAGTAACACTCTATCATCAACTAATAGAAGAAACATCCCAGAAAAGGCTGTGTAATGGGCATGCTCATCTTGCAGCATGCATCAGACTCCTGTATAGGGTTTTTAAACTATAAATTGCTTTTCTGCACCATATCTCTGCTGCCAGTAGATTTAGAGTACACTTTGAAGTTCTGTGTATGTAACATGTCCCCTGGAAATTCTGCTGATGCTCACAGAAATGGATCTTGAGGTTGAGGAGTAAAAGGTGGGAATTGCCAGGCTGTGTGCTCTATGGGTCGACTCAGCCATGAGGATATCACTTGAGATGTCCAGAGCTGATAAGAGTGTCTTATTCAGTTGAGAGGCTCATCTACAGAATGAAGTAAGACTTACCTTAGTGGTGGGGCACAGCCTCAGAACTAGGGAATCAGGACAAATCAGCAGCTAGCTGGCCAGCACCAGAAACATTGCTCCTTGGAAATAAACCCCAATACTCAATACTGGGGTTGCAATACATTTCCAAGGTATCCATCAAGTACCTACTGTTCCTTAGTAATAGTGAATGTTTCCTTAGATGTCTAAGAGGAAGAGCATATCCAAAGTCTTGGAGGAGAGCTAAAAGGAGAAGTCAACAGAGATTCCAAGAGATGGCCCCAGGATGGGCACCAAACCAGAGAGCAGGCAAATAACAGTCATGGGAATAAGATTTTTGATAAGAATGCTAAAACTGTCTAGATGAACCAAACTAAGTTCTGGCAATAACGTAACACTTGAGGGAGTAAATTCATGTCACAGGACTAGGCCAATGAAGCAGTGACGATTCAAAGAACTGCCAATGGATTCTACAGGTCAAGACCCAAGTGCAGGTAGCTTGTTGATGAGGACAAACCAAGTCAGGGAAATCCTCAGAATGCCAGGAGAAGGATACTGGACTGTCCTGAGACATTAGAAAAGCAGTCAGAGGAAAAATCATACATTTGCTTACAATTTATTCTTGTGTGTTTGATGTTTGTTAGTATTTTGTGGTTTCTTCCCACACCCATTCTTTTTTTTACTATTTTATTTTACTTAATTGGCCTTGCCAGGGCTTCACTAGTTGTTGATACCTCCAAAGCACACAATTTTTATTTTTATTTTTATTTTTACATATTTTACTCCATTTCACTGATCTTTCTTCTGTCTTCTGTATTTCTGATCCATTTTCTTATGAGGCCATAAGAACATACATGGATACTAATACCTAAAATGATTTTTTAAAAAGGAAGCTTGAAGATAAGTCATAATAAAGATGAAAAAATCCTTGACAAAAACGTTAGCATCTTTAATTCATGACCTGGCCAGGTTTATTCCAGAAATGTAAAGACAGTGTAATGATCTAAAATCAAATAATCATGTTAATAAAAATTTTAAATGAGAAAAATTATTATATTGAGTTCAGAAAAATCATTCTGTAAAATTCATTATAAAATTTCTAGACAAGTTGGAAATATAAACATTTAATATAATAAAAAAGCAGTTATGAATATACAAAAATGGACAGAAAATACCTTGATAGACTCTTGGAAGTTTCCCTCTAATAGCAAAAGAATACAAATGTCTGCTTTCACATTTTTGTTTTTTTCTTTAAGATAAGATTTTCTCTGTGTAGCTCTGACTATCCTGGACTCACTTTGTAGACCAGGCTGGCCTCAAACTCACAGAGATCAGCCTGCCTCTACCTCCCAAGTACTGGGATTAAAGAGGTGTGCCACCATGCCTGACTTTGCTTTCACCTTTTTCATGCAGCTATTTTCTGCTGATCATAGCCAATGTAATAAGATAGGAAAAAGGTTCATAAGCATAAAGTCTGGGATAAAGAGATGTAAAATTCATTATAGATCACAGTATTGTATGTGATTTAAAGAAGTCTAGAGACAAGTATTAACATTACTAAATGAAAAGTCAGTATAAATGAATCAGCCATGTATTGAGATACTACCCACAAAAAGTAAAATAGAAAAAAAAACACATAAAATGCACAGAAATAAAAAAATATATAACTAGGAAGAAAGCTAACTAATAATATAGAAAACTTTTACACAGAAAGTTTCAAACAAGTTGGAAGACTAAAAGAGAATTATGTAAATGTAGCAATATACCACATTCATGCTAGGAAAGCTGATAATGATAAGATGACTCTTCCTCTTCAGGCTGATTGAAATGGATGATGTAATCTCAGTCACATATCACAGCCAAGTGCATGTGTGTTCAAGTTCTGGGCACTTGCTGATCAAAAGACTCTAAATTATGCAAGTGTGGATAAAGTAAAGGGCCTCAAATGCCTAAGGACATCTTGAGACAGAACAAAAGGAGAATTAGATCAGCATTTCTTTAAAATAAACTCTACTGGGTGTGGTGGCACACCTGTAATCCCAGAGCTCGGGGAGGCAGAGGCAGGTGGATCTCTATGAGATCCAGGCCAGCCTGGTCTACAGAGTGAGTCCAGGACAGCCAAGGCTACACAGAGAAACTCTGTCTCAAAGAAACAAATAAAATAAACTCCCAGGCAATAGTTCTCAATCTATGGGTCGTGACCCATTCAGATCAATTTTTAACAATGAAAAAAATTCTGCATATCAGATATTTACATTGTGATTCATAACAGTAGCAAATATACAGTTATGAAGTAGCAACAAAGACAATTTTATGGCTGGGGGTCACCACAATATGAGGAACTATATTAAAAGGCCGCAGCACTAGGAAGGCTGAGGACCAGTGCTCTAAGGGATTGGCAAAGTAGTTCAGCCATGCATGCCTGGCGATCTGAGTTCCATCCATGAAGCCTTTGTATAGGTGGGAAAAGAAACTTCACACCCTCGTCCCCTGAGCTGCACTCATGCAGTGGCACCTGCATCTTCCCTTGCATGCACTCGCTCACACACAATAATAACTAATAAATAAAGCCTCTAAGGATGAAACTAGTCAAAACAACACACACCAGGAAAAAAGTGTTGTAGGAAGGAGCTATACTTGTCTATGTGTGGCCATCATCATCAGCCAGGGACTACCTAGAAAGGCAAATCCTCAGTCCTTACCCGAAACCTGGTAAATCACATGCTTCATTGGTGGAGACCATAAGTCTGTGTTTTTTACAAGAAAATTGTTTATTTTGTTTTGTGTGTATGTGTGTACCTGAGTATATGCATGTGCATCACCACATGCGTTCAGGTGCCTGTGGAGACAGAAGAGTACGTTGGATCCCTTTGTAACTAGAGTTATAGGCAGTCATGGGATGTCTGATGTGTATGCTGGGAACTGGAGGTAGGCCCCCTGTGACAGCAGCACGTGCTCTAAATAGTTGGGCCATCTCTCCAACCCACATAGTAGGTTTTTAATAAACCACTTATGTAAGACGAGTGCATGCTGTAGTCTGAGAACAGTTGGAGTAGAACGTCCAGAGACAGGGTAAAAATGCATAGTACATTGATATGTGTAAAAGTTGACACGCAGTGCAGTGGGGAAGGGTTGTTCTCAATAAACAGTACTCCTGTTGGATAAGTATATGAAAACAACGAACATTGACTCTGCCTTTGCTTTTTACTGAAGAGTTATAGGTTTATAACTCTTCTAGAGGCCCAACAGTAGAAATAAAGTTTTATAAAGCAGTAACAACTACAAACCAAAAGAGAAGAATCCTCATGATAGCAAAAGATGTCAATCATGATGTGAGTGAATAGGCAGGTCTCAGTACCTGTTTCTGAGTTACAAGTCAGTAAGGAAAAGACAGGCACATGTAGATTTTATAATAGGTAATATTTAGACACTGACTACACACAGAGTCTACATATCCAGTGAAGCCATATAAAAGCATACTATGTTTTAGTCATAAGGCAAATGTACATAAAAGCCACTGAGGGACACCACAAGATACACATCAAAATGAAGGTTTATATATGCACTTAGGTACACATAAGACATAACAGTAATGCATATAATTGTTCTCCAAAAATATGTATGTCAAATATGTATTTTAAAATATATGTAAAAGAAGGTTCACTTTGCATTCATAAAAGAACAGGACAAAAACTTCATTACCGTGAGCCCTATAGTGCACAAAATATGTGTCTTACAATAGAATGTGATGAGAAGGCAGAGCTATAGCTTGCTCATATATGATATGACACAAAAGACCATAGGCTACATTCAAAGAGAGGTGAAAGTAATGTTTAATAGAAGTGTATGATGTTGTAAGCCAAGAAAGTGAGGGTTGTTGTTATCAGGGTAATATTTTTTCCAGAATGAAAAGCACTGTCAGACACATACTCTGTGGAAATCCATTAGGAGGTAGGCTGTGATTTGTGTGTCTCTCTGGATTATGTAGTTTAGTAGCTGATGCTAAAACTGAGTAGGATGTAGAGCAAAGACTATGAAGTCAGTGCCACTTTCTTACTTTTGACCAAAGCTGTACAAGACGTGCCCCTTAGGAGAAGCTTCTGAGAGCACAGCTACACTGTAAACTCTTTGATATGTCAAACACGTCTCAAAGTAAAAGGTTTGTCTCACTTGAAATGCAATATATATGTGGGCTGGCTTTTGGAGCTCTCTCTCTTTCACCCTGCCCCATGTGATGTGCCCTTTCAGTCCTCTCTGTTCTCTGTTCTCTAAGTCTCCTGTTGAACTTCTGTTTATGTAATTTTCACCTCAGCCATCTGATACACTAAACTGTCCCAGTTCTTTCTCTGAGATAAGACTTACTTTAAAAACAAACAAACAAACAAACAAACAAACAAATAAATAAATAAACAAATAAAGCATTTAATTTGGCTTGTTGTTTCAGAGGGTTAGAGTCCATAACAACAGGTCAAAGGAACAGCTGAGAGCTCACGTCTTGATCCCCAACCATGAGGAGAGAGAGAGAGAGAGAGAGAGAGAGAGAGAGAGAGAGAGAGAGAGAGCACAAAAGATCACTGAAGCAGTCTTTCCCTGACATTCATCTATATTTTATTATTGGCAAATAGCATTTTTACCATAATCAATAGTGTTTGCTGTGGCTGGTAGTTTTTGTGATATCTGCTTGCTCATGTCAGGAAGCCCAGTTTCTGCACTTTGGGAATGGCAATGAGTTTGTACCACAGAGCTGTGGTTGTGTGCAGTGTTCTGTTTGGACACTGAAGGAACCCTCCAGCTTAGCCTTCATGAATCCATCCAGTGTAGGTCAGACGCTCAAACAGTGCCTACCATCTTACCATCCTTTCTTTTCCTCACAACACAGGCCAAAATATCCAAGGAACTATCTGGGGAATCTAAAGATGAGGATGTAGAAAATGAAAGAGTGAGTATCCTGCAACATCCTCAGCAGTCAATGAAGTCTCCTGTGCTAATTAAAGAACTTATAAAGGTAATGTCTTTCGGTGGCCAGCATATGGCTTCATTCCCAGAGGTGAGCACTGAGGGCTCAGGGTGGACCTTTGTTCTCCCAGTAGAGTTCTTGTGAAACTGCCTGAAGTACCATAGTATGTAAAGGTTTGAAAGTTTGTCTTTGACCCATCCTAATACATAGTTACCATGTGTTCTGTGTTTTCTTTGCTTTTAAGATATATTTTAAAATTCCACCTATTCTGGCTGTGCGAAATATCTCTGTCGCTATTCAAAAGGAAGAGTGCTTCGGATTGCTTGGGTTAAATGGAGCTGGGAAAACTACTACCTTTGAAATTCTGACTGGAGAAGAGATTGCCACCTCTGGGGATGTGTTCATTGAAGGCTACAGCATCACTAGAAATATCCTAAAGGTATGCTAGCATGCTGTGTGAAGGGGAGAAGTCTGATGACTTAGGGGTTCAGATGGGAGGCAAATGGTAGGAAACCCCAGAGTGATTCTGTGCATCCCTCAGTACCTTCTGGAAAGAGAAATAAAGTGTAAGGGAACACATGGAGGTAAGAAAGCACCTTCACCTTGAGAGCTAAGGCCCAAGTGTCTTCTGAGTAAGGCCCAGCTTTTCCCCGCAGCATCTCCAACACCCCACATAATGCACTTGGTTTGCAAACATCCATTCAGCCTAGCATTCAGCCTAGCATTTACGAAGAACCTTGATGTTTCCAGTCTAACCCTAACAATTAAACATCTGAACCAGCTGGGCATGGTGGCACATGCCTTTAATTCTGGCACTCAGGAGGTAGAGGTATGTGGATCTCTGTGGGTTCTAGGCCAGCCTTATCTATACAGTAAGGCCCTCTTTCAAAAAATCTGAATTGGAAACCAACTGACACCCCATATTAAGGCACTGAGAAGCAAAAACAACGATTCACTACTTATGCCCTCAGGAAGAGATGGTTGTGGTTCAAGTACTTGCTGCTCAGGCCTGATGATCTGAGCTTGGATTCCCAGAGCCCAACAAAGCCAGAGGCAGTAGGACACGCATATGTAATCCCAGCACTCCTATGGCAAGAAAGCAGAGAAAGGAGAATGGCAGCTAGCTGAGTGTTCATAGCAGTGAATATCAAGAGACCCAACCCCAAATAAAATAGAAGTTGTCCTTTGACTTCTGGGAATTCCCATTCTCATGTGCATGCAAGCACATAGGTACGCACGCGCGCGCACATACACACACACACACACACACACACACACACACACACACGACAGAAAAAAAAAGACTTCAGAGTAGAAACTGTACACAGCCAATACTGCATCAGAAAGAACTGAATGCTTAGTGATGAATTGTTGAAAGCTCAGGTGAAACAAATCTTAAATTCTTCAGCAAGCAAGCAAACAGAACTCCAATAAGGGAGCCAGTAATCTGGCTGGCACTCCTGCACTTCGAATTTTATCTTCTGGAACAAAGCCAGGTTCTCGGTGTCATTCGCAGAGAAAACCCTTTGAGCAGTCTGCAGGAGGAAGGAATCAGGAACCTTTACACAGAGCATTCTGTCCTCAAGAAGTCTGTACACGGAAGAAGTTACTTAACCAGAGCCTGAGAGACCAGGATGAAGGAAATGCCTGAGTGCAACGTGATCCAGCCATTAGTCCCACCTAAAAGGAAAAGCAAAAATTGCTGGAGCTACAACTGCGTGCACTATATTGAACATAACTGGAGGGAATAAATACCCTTGCCTTGTTCCTGATTTTAAAATTATTGACTTTGTTGGTGTTTTTTGAAGAATGTACTTGTAATAGGATAATTGAAATAATCCATGGATATATGACCTAGCTCTGAAATTATAAAGTAACTTGTTACAAAACAACTCAATTAAGGTTATTTCTTGATTCCCCTTCATTATTATGCAGTTGTGCTTGATTGATGTTTATTGAAAATTAATACAAATCAAGAAATTTGCTGAGTACTAAAGTGCATCATCATTCTCAATAAGTACCCATTGAAGAAGGTGTATAAATAATTATAATTGCAGATGAGTTTTCCGCTAACTCATAATATTTCTGCAGCCATAGTTAGTCTGTGCTAAGCTCAGTATCTACAGTTGTCTTAATTATGGCACTCTTCACTTCAGATGTTCTGTTTGGTTCTTGTGTGTGTTTCCTGCCACTGAAACGAAGCTTGTTCGGCTCCCGTTATTGCAGTTAAGAGTGTTCATTGCATTGTTATTTTAAGTTCCCTTCATATTTGAAAGTTTCAAAAATACAAAATGGTATGAAACATTTATGGCAGGCCTCATTTCTTAAGTGGCCAATTTAGCTGTTTTGGCATCTGTATATGGTAATTTCAGTGTCAGATCATTTTCCCCGATTGCCCAATACTTTGTTGTGTCATTTGTGATTGCTTATTAACTTGTGTACTCAAATATTATTTTTTAAATTTATCTTATGTTGTCTTTAAAACAAAATGTTCTGGAGTAATTTAAGGCCTTGAACAAACATAAAAATGTAACTTACTAGAAAGATTTTGTTTTTAAATTTCAGAACACCTTAAACAAAATTATGTTTCAGGATTTTGGGGGACTTGTTCAGTGAGAGCAAATGCAAAGGCCATGTGTGGGCTTGGCTCAGTGCCCAGACGCTGTGACAGGTTGCTTTCCTTCTGTTTAGCCTTTTCCAGGATGAGTCAGGATAGGACTAAATATAGCTTAGTCTTTGCTGATTCCTTCACATGCTCTCAGAAACGTGTACAGTGCAGACTCATTCTTTGTATCCACAGAATTTGGGATCCATGATTAACACAGGAAGAGTCAACTATTTTATGCTTTCATTTTTCAATTTTTTTTAGCTTTTTCTTATGTGTATCAATTCTAACATTTCTATTTTTCCAGATCTTTAAATGAGAGAACACAATTTTAACATTACTATTATTTTTCAGTATTCTTGATCTTTTAAAAATGTTTGATCTGTTAATTAATTACCTTTTCAGATCATGTTTTAAGTCAACATATTTTAGGAATACTGCTATTATTATGGTTCTTTTTGAGATAGGTTCTTGCTGTGTAGCCCTGGGTGGCCTGGAGGCCGCTATATCAACCAAGCTGGTTCTGAGTTCATACAGATCTTCCTGCCTCTGCCTCTTGAGTTCTGCCCAGTCCTGCATTGTTTGTTTGTTTGTCTATTATTCATAAACCTAGACCTGAGAACACATGCTGTGCTCTCTATACAGATTCATTAATGTTTTGGTTACCTTCTTTAATCATCAATCTTCCTTCTTGATCCTTCTGCCTCAGTCTCTTCAGCACATCCTACTGGCATGCATCTGTTAACACATGCTAAGCCATGACACACCTAGACTTCACGAATCCATGCCTAAAGTCATGACTTTCTAAAACTACACTTATTTTTAATTTGGTTTCATTATAGCCATAGCATTGCAGTGCTTTAAAAGAGATATTAAAATATGCCTTACATATATAGCATTTTACTGTTGACTTAATTGCATGGTGGGTAAAGGTTTGTCTTCAGGCAATCTACTTGCTATAGTGTGTGGTATATTACTTTATGACTAAGGTGTCTAAAAATTAAGAGCTAGGATCCCAACTATGCTTACTTGTATTGTAACCCTAACCCTAACCCAAACCCTAACCCTAACTCTAACCCTAACCCTAACCCTAACCCTAACCCTAATCCTAACCCTAATATGCTCAAAAAGTCATATTACACATAAGAGAAAGATTAAAGACTCCACTCGTCTGCTTGTCATGACAACTGAGAAGTCAGGATCTTACTCAACCTAATCTAGATCCTCTAATTGCCCTCTCACCTCCAGTGCAGGCTTCACTTCTGATATCCTGGTGTCTCTTGGAACAGAATGCATGGAGGCTTAAGGAAAAAACTTCCCAGTTCCAAAACCATTCATCTACTTGTTGAAGGTAGACACCACTTACTTATTAGGCTTACAAAGGCTAAATGTAGCTTGAGAAATGATACACCAGCCTCCTTGGATGGAACGTCAAGGAAAATATACTTCTGAAAGTATTTGCACAGCTCCACCATCATCTTATAAATGCTACCCTGGGCACACTCACCTTCATGCATGAATTTCTTCATGAATTAGAGTCCTAATACATGCAGACATCCCCAACCATAGTGATTCTGTGACCACTGAAGATACAAAATTCTTTGCTAGAATTCTGTGATCCATCAGTTTGTCGTTTGTCGCATAGTCACAGGTCAGAGAACTTCAAGTTTTTTGTTTGTTTGTTTGTTTGTTTTTACATTATCCATATTTACTGTGTGGTACTCAGTGAAATAATTCTTATCTATGTGAATGTTCTCTTATTTTAGGTAAGGTCAAAAATTGGCTATTGTCCACAGTTTGATGCCTTGCTGGATTACATGACCTCCCGGGAGATACTGACCATGTATGCCAGGGTGTGGGGGATTCCAGAGAAGAATATCAGGCCCTATGTGGATAACTTGTTGAATATGCTGTATCTGAAACCACACTCAGAGAAGTTTATTTCTACTTTGAGGTGAGATTGCACGCTGGTGCTCCTATTACAGAAGTATTCAGACATCTTACTTGTTTGGAATGAGTTGCCAACAGTCTAACCCAAGCTCCATAACAGACAGGCAATGGCTGAAGTGCTCAAATGTTCCCTGGCCATGAAGCAGGCCCTAGGAGCACACAATTGTTCTTTTCAGAGATAAACTTACAAATGTGTCTCAATTTGAATTCTGGCTGGTGAGCTAGAAAAAGAATGGGTCACTCTCTTCTTGTTTTGCTGTGGTTCTTTATCTTCTCATAAAGGACAAAGAGGAGGTTCTATGTATTGTCCTGGCTGGCCACTATGTAACTTCTATGTCAGGGAATCCCCAAGGCAAGAATAAGAATCTGAATTTAAATGACAGTATGGCTAAAAATAAATTAAATAAACAAAAGTCATTTTTTCCATTGCAAATGAAAGTGAGTTGCTGTATGCAGTTAGATTTGAGTCTCATGTCCTAGTATAGTCACATGTAATCAACACTTTTTAATGTTGTATTTAGCAACTGTTTCCAGGTATTCAGCCCTTTTAAAATCTTGGCAAATTTTTTTTTCTGTAAATAAAATCTGAGTATTAATTAGGTGTGTTACCTATTAAGTTACTGTAATGAAATGCTATATGCACCTGCACTTTTTCTCTCCTTCTTTGACTCTGAAGTGGAGGAAACAAACGTAGACTGAGCACTGCTATTGCCGTAATGGGAAAATCTTCAGTCATCTTCCTAGATGAGCCATCCACTGGCATGGACCCACTAGCCCGGCGCATGCTCTGGAACACAGTGATAAAGACAAGAGAGAGTGGCAAGGTCATCATCATAACTTCTCACAGGTGTGGCTCACAGGGGTGTGGGAGGGTTAAGGCACAGGCAGGGAGCTTGAGAGGAATTCCATGACTGTGAGAGGAAGCTATCTGGAGCCAGAAATAGTGAATAGAAGATCTGCTTGAACATGTGAGATTCTTATGGGTGGAGCTCCAAGGAACACTTGAATATATAAGGGAAGGATGCTTATGACTTGTTTCATTTGAAGATTTGTTCCTCTGCTATTTAGAATTTTAAAATAATTCCATTCCCTATGACCCTGATAGTAAGCAAATGAAAATTATCTCTCAAGATAATCGTAAAATTCTGAGTATATGAGACTCCAACAGAGATAGTTTTGCCTTATGTCACTCTGACATCTTGTTTTTCTAGCATGGAGGAGTGTGAAGCTCTCTGTACCAGGCTAGCCATAATGGTTCAGGGGAAGTTTGTGTGCCTAGGTAGCCCTCAGCATCTCAAGAACAAATTTGGCAACATTTACACCATGAATATCAAGTTCAAAACCAGTGCTGACGACAATGTAATAAATGCTTTAAAAAATTTTATTGCCAAGGTTTTCCCAGGTGAGTTGGGTGAGTTTAACTTTCCAGTGATGTCCTTAGTCATGTCTGTTGTCTCACCATCTATATGCTATGCCTCACAGTAGCTTCCCATGAGCCTTTTGCATGGCTGGCATCCAAGAATGAGTTCTTTGCGGATGGGGACAGCATGTTTGGGTCTGTAACTGTGTCTGTTTATGCAAAGCTTTCAAGAAAAATGACAAATATTTGTCAATTTCTTGTGTGAGTGAGTCAGACAATAATCATATGAGTGGCATATGATTTACTATCTGCAGTTATAGAATTTATAAAGTTTGAAGGTTTGGGCCTTTTGTTTTTGTTTTTAAGCAAAATTCCAATTTTTAAAAATAAATTCTGTATCAGTATTCTTGGACTGACTCCCATAATAAAATACCACAGAATTGGTGGCTTAAACAGTATTTATTTTCTTGAAGCTTTGGAAGTGAAAGATCCAAGACCAGCCTGCCAGCAGGCCTGGTTTTGGTTTCTTCTGAGGGCCTCTCTCTTTGACTTGCACTGCAGGCAGCATCTTTTCCACTTATTCTCATGGGTTGTTTTCTGTACGTGTCCATGTCCCTGGTGCCCTGGTGACTACTTTTTTTTTCTTGAAAGGACAGTACTAGCCAAAGAGCAGTTGGAACAATCAATTCTAACAGAATAGGTTACTATAAGGAAGCAGATATTTTTAGCACATAAAATTTATATAATCTCAAGAAACTTTAAATATCCATATATTCATTTTTATTTTTTAAAATCACAAATAGGATCATTCTATTTCTGCAGTATAAATTTTATCTCTGAGAAGTGTTTCCGGTAAAATTAAACTAGAATCTTGTAAAATTACAACGAAGGGTTTTAGTACAATAGTAGGCTCAGATGTTAAAGTAGAATTTTTCCAAAAGATAAAAGATTAATAAAAATGAAGAAAAATATAAGAGAAACAAAACAAGGAAGTAAGCGGAAGAAAGCACAAATCCAAGGAACTGAGGAGATGCCCTGGGCTGCCTCTGGGGAGTGCATGCTGAGAGGACCACACAAAGGTAGACCTTGAGAGTGGACAGAAGCCAGTGCTCAGCAGCGTCCTCTGACTCTGATCTGGAGGAAAGCATCCTTCAGCCAGGCTTGAATCACATGGAGACTCAGAAGAGCATTTGGCAGAGCTACCATGCCAGTGTTTGTTATTTAGTAGATCCTGGAAGACTCTCAGATGTGAAACTAGGAACAGTATTTTTGTCCCTGTTCTATTTCTTATGTTCCGAAACTGCAAGGCAAATCATCTCCCATGAGCACAGAGAACTGAAAAGACCGTGGCTGACCTCTAGAAAACCACCACGAGTGAAAAGCAGCGCCCCTAGCATGATGGAGGCCACCATACTGTACAACAGAAAAATGTCATCTCTCAACGTGAGCCTAACAAGCTACAGACAGGATTGATAAGCATGAAAAAAAAAATAACTGGTAAGTTGGCTGGCTAAATAATAGAAGGATCTACCAGACAGCCAATGACATTGGAGAGGATTTTCTCAGCAAATTTTCATAAATATATAACTAAAGAACAAACAACATGCAATGTACAAAGGAATGGAGATTACAGAAGAGGACAAAGGGGGGAGGGAACCAAACAGATACATATGCATTTGTGAGAAAGTAAAGTAAGGCAATGACAGTCCAGTGGAAGCCAGTCACAATGGACAGAGAAGTCAGCAGAAGAGAAGCAATACTGAAACTCTCAGGTATTTTCCTGAAGACAAAGAAGAAAAACCCAACATGAATGGTCCACCAGATGTCTGGAAAGATGACCACCCATCACCAGATACCTGGCATATTCTAATGGAACCACTCTCCTTTAACAATGGAATACGGGGCACAGCTGGATCTGCAGACAAAAAGCCAAGTCAGTTACAAGCAGGAGCACTTAGGTGTGTGCGTGCATGTGCATGCGTGCGTGTGTTTCTGTCTGTCTGTCTGTCTGTTCACCTGTTTGTGGAAGCCAGAAGAAAAATCTCATATATCATTTCTTAGGAGCCACCCATCTTATCTACATATGCATGAATATGTGTGGAGTGTACATTTTTGCTCCAGTGGGTGAGTGCACCTACATATGCAAGTACATATGTGCATATGTTCACGGAGGGCAGAGGACAATGAAGGGGGTCTTCCTCACTTGCTCTCTATATTTTTGAGGCAGTCTTTTTCACTGAATCTGAAGCTCCTCAATTTGGTAAGACTGGCTCTGGGGAGTAACCTGCCTCTACCCTATTAGCACTGGGGTTACAACATCTGCTACCATAATCAGCTTGTATGTGGGTGCCTGGGATCTGAACTCAGGTCCTCATGCTTGTGCGTTCCTGACTGAGCCATCTGCCCAGCTGTGATAGTGGTTGCTGTTGCTGTTGCTTCATAGTCTTTCACTGGTCTAGACCTCATCAAGTAGGCTAGGCTGGGTGCCCAGTGAGTTCCGAAGATCCACCTGTCTCTACCTTCCCAGCAAGGATTAAAGTGCATTCCACCACACCTAGGTTTTTGTGTGGGTTGTGGGTTCTGAGGTTCATGCTTATGCAGGAAGCACTTTGCCAACTGAGCCTTCTCTTGGGCCTCTGACAAGAATGTTTTAAGATGATAGCATGTATATGTTTAAGAAACTCATTGAAGGAAAAATGCAAGCAAAGATTCAGAGTCTTCTCCCTCTCTCTCTCTCTCTCTCTCTCTCTCTCTCTCTCTCTCTCTCTCTCTCTCTCTCACACACACACACACACACACACCATACATTAATATAGAAACATCCAAGGGTCATTGTTCCTATAAGTCCCTTCTGAAAAATATGCAAATGAAAAATGTCAAATTGATTGGAAATGTTGGAGAGGCTTCTGTGTAAGGATCAACAGTGACTATAAAGCTGAGTTTATTAGGTGGTATGGATCTGTAACTGAAATCCAGTACTGAGGAGCTGAGGCAGGGGGACTGAAAGTTTGAGATCAACCTGGAATACACACTAAAAATCTCCCTCAACACAAGAACAAAAGACTAAATAAGTGGTTCTCAAGCCCTTCAGGGCCTGAATAATCCTTTCACAGGGGTTGCCTTAGACCATCAGAAAACACAGATATTTACATTATGATTCATGGCTGTAGCAAAATTATGTTATGAAGTTATGAAGTAGCAACAAAAATAATTTTGTGGTTGGGGCTCATCACAACATAAGGAACTGTATTAAAAGGTCACAGCATTAGGAATGTCAGGGACCACTGGGCTAAATGAATGATGTCTGTCTGATCAAATAACATACAGTTGATAAGTGTTTTAGTAATGTTCACATGATCAGTGATTTTAAATTGAAAATAAAAACAACACAAAGGTAAGACAGTGGCCCTGTATTCTGTCTCATGCTAGACCAATGCTTGGCACTTAGGAATTTGTTTACTTTTTATAGAAGTGTTTGTTATTTTAACCAGTTTGAAGAGTCTTCCTGTGTAAGTAAATACTCTTGTCATCTCCCACTGTGGGCAGATGCAAATTAGTCATTTGCCCAGTGTTGTCCAGTCACAGAACAAATTAGTTCATGAAAGAGTCTCACTGTGAATAGTGCGAATAACATTCTTTGTAGTTCCCTACACCTCCAAACTGAAAAGAGCAATGACCCAGAAATTCTATGTCTAGAAGCAGACTGTATTTGAATCACCTGTGCTATGAGCTAAGAAACCAACCAAACAACCAAACAAAGAACCAAACAAAAACCACTTCACAACCTTCTGACAGAAGAAACAAGTATCAGTCAAATGAAAATAAAGCATGGAATGCTAATATACTGGACTTCTGTGGTACAGAAAGAATAATGAATAAATTATAACTATATAGCAACATGAATGAACCATAGAAACATATTGTCCAATGAAAGAAGGGTTAGAAACTTTATCCAGCTAGACTCAAGACATAGACCATTGGCAGAGGACTTGTCCACCAAGTATAAGACTAAGAACAGTGAAAAGAAATAAAATAAGATATAATGAACAATTCTATTCAATTACACTGAAAGCACTAGACCCCTTTTTATTGGGGGGAGAGGCTGGCAGGTGGAAGGCAGGGGCATCAGATTATTATTTGAACTGAATGGGAGGTTTTCTGTGTAGTAACTTTAAATAATTAAGTTCTATGTTTGAAATAATATATAATAAAAAGATTTGTGTGACAGTGCATCCTTTAGGGCTAATGTTAAAGGAAACCCAATATTTTAACTATATATGAATTACTTTCCATTTTTTAAATCCAAGTCAACTCAATCTACAAACATACAGTGCAGATATAACCAAATATGTGTCCAAACTTCATAACAGATACTACTGTTTTCCTTCTGGTCATACTAGTGAATTCCTATACAAGTGTAAAGCAAACTAACAGATGGCCAGACTTTGGTGGCCTGTATGCCATATCCTTTCCCAGGGCAGGGAGACTGCATAATCACAAGAACATTGAACCAGTGTCTTCCCTGCTCTCCTCCAAAGCCACTGTAGGAAAATGCATGACCAGGAGTGAGTTGCCCAGCCCACATGCTCAGCACTGGCATAGCAGTAAAGTCCCCTGATGTCAACTTCGGGAGAGTCAGTATCTAACATTTGACACGTGAGCTAAAAAAATGTACTCTCAATCACTGCGATGTACTCCACATAATAACAGGACTCCACCACTAATAAATCTTCTGAACACATTAGCCATACTGTATATGGTGGCTTGAGTGAGAATACCCCCCATAGGGCTCATGTTTTTAAACACTTGATCCTATCTGCTTATGTACAGACCTGTTAGTCTCGCCACTGTATGTAATATTGTGTAGATGTAACATTATTTTGGCAGTTTTAAATGAAATCTTTAAGATTACTCACTGGTCCTATTTTCCTGTCTTAGGTAGTGACTTGAAGCAGGAGAATCAAGGGATCCTTAATTACTACATTCCCAGCAAGGACAACAGCTGGGGAAAGGTGATGCTGAAGCCATGGACTTCTGTGCACTAATGATAAGGGAGCACTAAGGATGCGGTACTGGGGGTGCAGGCAGTGGAAGAATTGTGGAGGCAGTAGCCCAGTTGTATTACTTTTCAAATACCTTTAGGATTTAATTGGCTTCTATTACTGCCCCTAAATCCTAGTTGTCCTCTATGTCCATCAAGAGAACTGAGACAAAGAATGACCTACTCTTAGTTTCTCAGTGACCCATTTTTCCAGCTTTCCCTTCTCACCCTCCTGAGCCTTTTGTCCTCTAATGTGAACCCAGTGGACAGTGGGGTGAGGAAGGAGTGACTCCTCTGGGTTGGGGTCTGGAGGGAACTTTTCAGTGGTGACAGCATGTTTTCTGTTGCTGTTGAAGGTGTTTGGCATTATGGAGAAAGCGAAGGAGCAGTACGCTTTAGAAGACTATTCCATTAGTCAGATCACCCTGGAGCAAGTCTTCCTGACCTTTGCCTACCCAGACAACCCAGAAAGTGATTATGCAAAAGAAGTGCCTTGAGACTCAGTTACAGCCAGTGATTATGAGGTCTTCATCCAAATGCACTTGGGTTTGGAGAGGGACACATGTGTGTATGTATATATAGCTATGTAAATATATTTACGTAATAAAGCTTTCCCTGCAGGAGAAAATGTATTCCCTTCATTATAGAATTAGAGGGGTCACTTTTGTATCTACCATGTACAAATCTAAAGGTGTTGGTGAAACATTGTGTTTTCCTTCCTAGAAACATGAAAAAACAGCATCTGCCAGAGTCGAGACAAGGTCCTGCTCTGGAGTATTATGAGAACAGAAACATCCAAAAAGGATTGTGGCATAGATGGGACAACATCAGGAGCAATAGCACTGTGTTGTAGCAGCTGGTGGTTATACGAGGATAAGGCCGGGAGCAAATCATCTTTCCCAGGAAAGGCACATATTCATGTAAACACACAGCCATTGCCAGAGACTAAAAGGTCAATGGAATGGTAATTTCCTCAAGCCAAATCAAGGGTTTTTGTACCAAGAATACATAAAGTCCAAGAACAGAAAGGAATCATTTTTGATAGTGTTCTTTGAGCCACACATACCTGTAACCCTACCATTAAGGACCTGGAAGTCGGGGGTCAGGAGTTTAAAGCCACCCAGCCTCAGCTACAGAGAAGACATGAGACCAGCCTGAGCTACAATGAAACTTTGTCTCAAAAACAACAGGAAAAAAAACCACAAGTCTTTCCAACTCTGGCCCAACTCTAAGATGGAAAGAAGGCAAGGTGAATTCTTACACTTTAGGCAGGGAGAGCAAACGGTGAGCACCACAGAGAGCCAATCTTCTCTCTAGGACTCACAGTCAGAGAAGCACACCAGCAGAATGGGCAACACAGAGTCGCCCAGTGAACAGTCTTTGGTTGCTGTGCTTTGGGGTGGCTCGTTCAAGGCTTTTGCATCCTCAGTTGATACTACTGTGAATAACGAAATTGAAGTAGGCAACCCATTCACGTCCCCAATGGCATCAGCTGGGCTCTCTGTGAGCCCATAGTATAAATTTTTCAGCTCCCAACAAAAATCAAATTTAGGTGGTTACTGTCCAGGAATACCCTTAAGTATCCTTGTAGGAAGAGAGGAAGGCTAATCTGGCCTCAACTACCATTGGGGTGCATGCCCAATAATGCAAACTTTAAGTGAACTTTAGAGAGAAATCTCCTAGTTACATCTTATGCTTATGCACGATTGGGCATGCATATGATTATCTTGCTGCTTTTGTGAATCTAAGTGAGTCCTGGTTTAAAATTCTTTAGACAAGAGGCTAAGAAACTGGAAACTCCACCAGATGCCACCACCGCCATCAAACTGGCAACAAAATGACACTCAGAAGCCATTCCATTTTTTATTGCTTTAGCAGTAGTACATCTTTGCTTGGGTGTCAAGCCTTCTACTCTCCGCTCTCCATGACTGCATCATGGAATCACCTCAGGTCTGAGGAAGGTAGGTTTTGATATTTAATTATTGTCATTGGGAGATTGGCAGGTGCCCAAAGGCTTGACCAAGGCAGATGTGCAGGTCACTGTTCTTCCCAAGACAAGATGCCACATTGCTACTAGCCCAGGGAAAGTTTAAATAGTTACTAACCATACAGGGATTGGTAATACTGAAGTGACAGCACAGTACTATCGCGATGAATGAAAACATTCAAGAACAAGCATAGGACAGCGGTGCTTCCAGTGTGGGTAACACCCTGCGCTCTGAGTGCCTAAACTGCCTAAGCTGGCCTAGTAGAAACAGCTGTTGGGTCTGGGTTGTTGGCAGACTTCCGCTGAGAACCAGCCGGCTTTGGCCGTGAGGGTCCTGGACTGAGCTCTGCTGCCAAATGGATCCAGTGCTGCTGAGGGCAAGCTTCCAGGCCAGAGCCTGAGAGGGAGGCTGGAACAAGAACAAAAAACGGGAAGAGAAGCTTCTGGTGTATTCTTTCAGCGTCCTCTTCTGGCAAAATGTAAAGTCAAATTAGTTCCAGATCCTTTGATGCCAAGAATCATTAACAAATTCCTATCACTGTTACAACACGTCACATCAGGGATAGAGAACCTGAGATGCAGGTCAGAACTCAGAACCCGTGGCTCTAACATGAAGCTACTCTGGAAGAGGGTATCCCGGATGGGACAGAGCCAAAAGTGAGTATTCATGAACCTGAATAGCCCAGGGCCGGAGGCAGGGGGCGGGGGGCGGGGGGAGAAGAAATGTATGATATAGAGGTGGAGTCTCTTGACAGGCCAGTCAACGAAGCCAGATGAAGTGGGTGGAGCACTGAGGGCAAAAGGTTGAGTTAGCTCCCACATATGGGCGCAGAATTGAGTCAATGTTGACTTGGAAAGTACTGAGAAGAATGGCTATCTATCTGAGACTGGGGAGCCTATACGAAGAAACGGAAAGATGGATAGAGCGGAGGGAGAAAGGAGAGAGGGGTGGGTGAAACCCTACTCTGCTGGGGTTATGGATAGACGAATCTCATGTGTGGAAAGGAAGAGCGGTGTGTGGTTGGTTGAGTAATAGGTGCTGCTGATATAAGGATTTGGAACAAGCCAGGATATGGGCTCTTGGGCTCCAGGCATGGCTTGCAGTAGCGCCCCTACTGGCTCCTCACCCAGTTACATGCTTGCAGCTCCCTACCACCCACTGGGAGAACAGGAAAAATAAATGGTCCTGGCATATGCTCTGTGATCCTTCTGCTTTGTTGGCTCCCGCTCCTCCCAGCCACGCCCTGTTCCTCCCGCAACATGTGCTTCCCTGGAGGTCTCTTCCACTGCACCTGACTCTCCTCGACGGTTCACCGCACTTGGCACGTGCCTCTGGGTCCGCCCATGTCTGTACTTTTAATTCGTTTGCACGAGGTCTAGGCCACAACCTAGGGAGGGAGAGCGCTGCCCTGCAGGACGGTTGGCTAAGGCGTTGTGTGCAAGGGGAGTCTCCGGATCTGTGCGGTCTGGTGCTCTTCGGACACTAAACTGGAGCCTTGGTGGTGAGCCCTCCCTTGTGTGTCGCCTGTTCTGACAGCACTTTCAAATGCTCCAGGAGCTCAATCTCCCTTTCTCTCTGTCTCTCTCTTTCCCACGTCGTTTGCCATTTCTTATTTAAGAAATGAGGATAATACCAGAACCACAGCTAAAAGTCAGGATGTTAAAGGCAAAACTGCAGGATGCTCCATCGGTGCCCCTTGAGTTGTAGATCAGCCAGATCTTCAGCAGTGAGACGAGAGAGAGAGAGAGAGAGAGAGAGAGAGAGAGAGAGAGAGAGAGAGAGAGAGAGAGAGAGAGAGAGAGAGAGAGAGAGACAGAGAGAGAGAGAGAGACAGAGAGAGAGAGAGAGACAGAGAGAGAGAGAGACAGAGAGAGAGAGAGACAGAGAGAGAGAGACAGAGAGAGACAGAGACAGAGGCAGAGACAGAGATAGAGAGACAGAGAGAGAGAGAGAGGCTGAACTAACCCCACATTTTTCCTTTATCCAGAACGTACAGAACCAAGAGGTGTCTGGGCTGTGTAGGATTTGAAGCAAAGGGCCCTGAGCTTTACCCTTGTGCTTAAATTAGTTTTATTCTTGTTCTAGCGCCCTCTTTGGTGTGCTGTCAAGTTATTTCTCTGAAAGTCTGGAATATAAATCCAATCCTGTAGGCTTTCTTTATATTTGCTACATCTTTTAACTTTAGTATTTTTTCCCATTTCCATTTGTTTCAAGATATTGGTGATTGATTTCTGAAAAAAAATATTATCATTGACACCTTTGCTCATGAGAAGCAGTATCTAATTTCCATATACCTGTGGACTTTCTAAAAGTACTTCCTGTTATTTCTATCAAAAATTCATAACACCATGGTCAGAAAAGATACATGATGCAGGCTTTGTCTCTGTGAGCACCTGCCTCAGCTTCCTGAGTAGTTAGTTAGCACTGCAAGCCTCGTGTTGTCAAGCCTGGCTTTGTATCTGTTTTAACCAACACAGCTATTTCTGTATTCTTTTGGTTTCCATTTGATTGGGATATATTTCTGACTTTATTTTTATTTATGGCCATATGACGCATACACATAATAAATAATAATAATAAGTATTATTATTATTATTATTATTATTATTATTATTATTATTAATCGTTTTTTAGATTCAGGGTCAGGAATCTTATCAGTTGAGCTATCCAAGCCTCCTATAAATTGTTCCTTTATTTAAAGCAGCAGTAGAGATTTTTCTAGTAATATTGTAATTATGTTATAGTTTGTTGTTATGTTACAATATGTTATATAGTTTACTCAAGCATCATTTTTTCAGAGAACATTTGTGTGTGTGTGTGTGTGTGTGTGTGTGTGTGTGTGTGTGTGTGTGTGTGTATGTCGGGGTTGTACCGGTATGTACCCTGCACATACCGACAGGGACCCTGATTTGATTGCTGTGACTGAATGTGGATTACAGTCTCTATAACTGCCCCCTCTCCCTCAGATTCATCCTCTCTTTACTTAAGAATAGGTAAAACTTTAATCTAATGGCTCACCTTTATGACCCCAAGCTCCGGCTCCTCTCCTCAGAGATCCCTCCCCCCCAAATTTCTGTCTGTTGTGCAATGTCACACTGTCAGTGGTAGGAATTTAGACCTTAACAACCCGGCTTAGATGGGCAGAGTATTGATAACTGTCTATGCGAGCAAACATTCCTAAAAAGAAGCTGTGTCTGGCTGTGAACAACAACCAAAGCCTCTAGGAAGGAGTCTGTGCCTGCAGAGAACAGTGGAATGTCAGTACCGTGGAGAGATTGGAATGTTGTAGGTTCTGAGATTAATTACTTTATATTCGTTTAGTTTTAGCTTCAGCAACAACGATGCCTCGCCCCTCTCTATGTCTAAACCAGCACCTCATGACAAAAACAAACAAACAAACAAACAAACAAAAAACCCCACAAACCTCTTGGAAGCTATTAATGTAGAAGAACACTAGCTTCCACAAATCCAAGAGCTAAGACTGCCATCAGGTAGCATCTTGGGCCTATGAAATAGTTCTCCCCACCTTGTTGTACCCGCCTCTCTGATGTACTCACCAATGTATTTTAAAGTGGTTGAGATTTACAACTTTTATTGTTCTGTAAAACTATGAAAAACCCTATGAAACCGCTTCCACATTGGAACACGTAATTTGTGGGTAACCCAAACCCATTAAGATGAGACCTGCAGTTTTATCATCAACACCTGCCATGACATCCACAGTATGAGCAATGGATTTCATTTTCCCCCAATTATACAATATAAGCACATAACAGATATACCATTCATTAAATTTAAGAATTTCCTCATAGTTGGTTTTTGTTGCTATATCAAAATCTATAGACTATATGAATTATAAACTGCAAACATTTTTGGTAAGATTTTGGAGGCTGGACTATCTGAGATGAAAGTGCAGCAGAGCCAGTGTCCTATGAAATCCCTTTCCTGACTCACAGGTGGTGCTGCTGTCTCCATGTACTCACATGACAGAAGGGATGAGATGGGAGGCTGATGCTGGGGCTTCACATATAGCCACCAATCCCATTTATATCCCCATTTCTAAGTGACATCATCTTGGCTGTTAGGATTTAGCATCTGAGTTTGGTAGGAACATAAACATAGATGTTCATCCCATCACCAGCCATTCCCCTTAAGACTGTGGTTGATGGTAGTCACTCCCCTGCCTGAACACTTGAAGAACTAATTGATCTTTGTTCTGCACATGACACTTTATAGGTGTTGGAATCACCACAGATACCAAATACATATAAAATGTAGGGCTACATGAATACTCATATATTTCAAGTGCTTATTGTTATTTTCAAGCTGTATTAAAAGTTAAATGAATACAATTTAAATAGTTTACTTAATTAAAAGTCACATGCTGCTAGACAGCATTTTAAATTTTGCTTTAAAATTTTTAAAAACATTTTTTGAGAATGTTGTGCAATGTGTCCAGATCATATTTGCCTCCTCTGCCAACTTCTCCCATATCCACTCCTCTGCTTATTTGACTTTGTCCTCTTGTAATTTTTCTTTTTTGTGTGTGATTTTTCAAAAAAACATTATTTTTCTTCTTTTATATATACATATATATTATTACACATAAATAAAAAACTGCATACAGCACGAAAACCCACAAAAAATCAGAAATTTAAAAAATGTTACATTCATAGAGTTTTGGCTATTTAAATTTTCCAATCTTGAAGAAAACATCTTTCTTATCTTGGTGCATCTAAAGTTCTGAATGTAAATAACTATCTATCATATCTCATCATTATCAACTTAAAACATCTATCTAGACCTAAAAACATCCTAAGCCCTAAGCAACTAAGCTTAATTGTAAAACTAAGCTATCTGGTCTTCAACCTCATCAGAGACTTGAGAAGGAATAAAAATTAATTACCTGAGTATACAGGGAGTGCAGGTTAGCAGCTTCCCAAATGAAAAAATGACAGAGACAATTTGCTGCCTGAACAGTCACCCAAAACTCTCTATGATGTTGGAGCATCATCTTCAGCCTTCTGGCTTAGTATATCTGACAGACTTATTTGTGAGGCGGGAACTGTTGAGGACTTGCTTACCCTGTCTTGACAGAGTTTGGCCATCGGCTCTACCTACATCCAAGCTTGCCCATTTTTTAGGCAGGAATCTGCCTGTGACCAAAATGAGGACATTTTGCGCAGTGGTTGCTTTGCCACATTTGAAGCCATCTCCATAAAGAGGTTCTTTGATGCTCATCATCTTCCTTGAGGTAGGCTGGGTGTTGTCAGGAGTTAACCTGTCTTGTCAAAGAATCTTTAAAATAATAAAAAAACATTTTAAAATGCCACATTATGTAGGTCTCTGAGGTTTTTGAAGACCTTATCTAACTTTTTAAACTTATTTATCTATAGAATCATATTTGTCTGTTAAACCTAGGATGTATATTCTTGTGATAAAAATAGACGAGTAATTGACATGACCATGATTTGATCAACTAACAATTATTTGTATTATTTAATTATCCTAAACAGTCTGCAGTAACACTTTCAAAGTATTGGAAGTAAACCTTGTATTATAATTGAGTTATATGGGTACAATACCTCATATTAGAGTAGAAATAAATATGTATGAAGAATAATCTTAAATTTGAATTCTATGCCAGTGTATCAAAATTAAACTTATTTTTGCATCAAAATACAAAATTCTATACCAATGAATTAAAATAACCTTAGTTGTAAGTAACAATTAAGGTCTTAGGTTGAGGAGTAGATTCAATAACCTAATTTTGGCCTAAATGGGGTACAGAGCTAAACAGAGAATTCTCAACAAAGGAATATCGAATGGCTGAGAAACACTTAAAGAAATGCTCAACATCCATAGTCATAAGGGAAATGCAAATCAAAATGCCTCTTGTAATTTTTAAAAAATTTATTTTTTATTTATATTTTATTTATTTATATCAGTTCATTCTGTCCATATATTATTGGATGTGTGGTCTTCCACTGGAGTGTGGTTGATGTGTCAGGGGCTACACTCTTAAAGAAAACTCTTCCTCTCACAGAACGTAGCAGTAGCCAATACGTAGTTGGCTGGGGTGGGACTTTCACCTCCCCTCTCCATGTTGGGATTTGCTCTCAGGTCTTGTGTGTGTCGTCATAACCACTATGAGTTAATATGCACAGCTGCCCCTCTTCCACAGTGATGCCTGATCATTTAGAGCCAGTGTGTATGATACAGATATTCCATTTAGAGCTCAGCATTCTGCAGTCTCTTATTCTCTGTACTTTGGTAGTTTCTAAGTCTCCATGTTAATCACTATTTACTGAAGGAGATGTTTGTCAGATGAAGATTGGGAGGTGGATTAATAATCTAAGACTATGTGCACTTAGAATAATAATAGTAGTAGTTTCTCCCTGAGGTCCATGATCTTTCTAATCACTGCATTCATGGCTCTGATAATTGTGATAGGTATAGGTCTCATCTTCTTGTGAAAAACTTAAGTGAAGTCAATAATTGGTTGTTCCCATTAACCTTTTGGTACTATTGCACCAGTGAGCATATATTACCAGGCCAGTCATTACTGTAGCTCACAAAGTTCATAGCTGGGTAAGACTGATGATAAATTTTCTCATCTGGTAGCACCAATAGCATGTTTCAGGAACATGAAAGCTAGGCAGTTAAGAATGAATGAAGCTTCTGGATGAGAACCAACTTGATTTTTTTTTTACTCAAGTGTGCAATGTCTTCAATAGTAGGGTCTTACAGCCATTTTCCGGAGTATAGCCAATAGCATTGGCAATTGGCAATAGCCTTTAATGTTTAGGGAGAGGTCAATAGGACCTCACTGACCAACAACTCCAAAAATGGTTAACCATTCTTAGCATTGGGATTTTTGTTAGCTTGTGGAATCTAGTAGGGACATTGTATAGTACATTATAAAATCATTTAATTTTGTGTGTGTGTGTGATCTAATAGGAGCATTGTATAGTCTATTATAAAAAAATCTTCTCTCTCTCTCTCTCTCTCTCTCTCTCTCTCTCTCTCTCTCTCTCTCTCTCTGTGTGTGTGTGTGTGTGTGTGTGTGTGTGTGTGTGTGTGCACGTGCTTCTACAGTAGAAGGTAGGTTCCTATATGACTTTCTTAAAGGTCTTTGGGGTTATTTGTCTCTCCCTATATTATCTCCTCTACCTTGACCCCCCCATACTCTACCCAAATTTACCCTTCCTAATCCATTAATCCCCCTTTAAGTCTTTATGTCATGGAGTTTTCTCTCTTGTCTGTTGAAATCCCCCTCCCCCAAATTTCCTGACCTCTTCTGGGTATTCCAAATGAAGCACACATATCTGAAAATTCAGATCATCTTAAATTTCTTTTTTTTATTCTGATTTTTTATTTATTAATTTATTCATATTACATCTCGATTGTTAGCCCTTCCCTTGTTTCCTCCTGTTCCTCCCTCCCTCCCACTTCCCCCCTTCTCCCCTCCCCTATGTCTATGATTGAGGGAAACCTTCTCCCCTTATATATGGTCTTAGAATATTGAGTCTCTTCTTGGTAACTTGCTATCCTTCCTCTGAGTGCCGCCAGGCCTCCCTATCCAGGGACGTGGTCAGTACTCAGCTATTAAAAACAAAGAATTCCCGAAATTTGTGGACAAATGGATTGATCTAAATTTCTTTTCTTTAAAAAATATCTTTATTTCTTCCAGAGTTTAACTCCCTCTTAGTTAGGAAGAATGGCTTCATTGGAGCCCAAAATACTTTTGATTCTTCTGTGGAAGAATTTTACTTTAAAGGTAAGTTGAATTCTACATAGTATTGTTACAACAGCTCAAAGACAGTCAAGGGGTAATTCTCACACTGCAATGATTGTCTTTCAATTTATACTTTTCTCAGTTCCAGGGCTGGAGCTATCTATTCCAAACATAGCATCTAGATAGGGTGAGGAAATTGCAAAATGTCATATAAGAGAGTTATGAAATTCTGTCTGTCATTAAAGTAAAGCTATACCTTTTATCATTTATGTAATCTGAAGTATCTTATTAACTTAATATTATATGAATTGCCATTTGCTAAATCAATAACTTCTTGGGAAAACTAACTTAATATTGTTCTTTAATTCTTTTAGAGACGGAAGTTTGGAGCTTTAGTTACTGAAATTGCCCTGATGGTTATATTTAGCAGTGTGCTTTTGGCAACGCGAAACCTTCTTTCCATAAAGCATATTGGACCTCTCAGTTATGCTGACCAGCCCATCAGCAATGTTCCATCCTTCATCACCACCTTTCCGCATCCTTGGGAGTTGGCTTATGTGCCTTCCAACAGCATTGTGGTACAGAATATTGTCGAAAATGTGAAAAGAGACTTAAACTTCCATATGAAAGGTTAGTTAAGATTTTCATAAAAGCATATTATTTAATTTTTTTAGTGAAAAAAAATACCTTTTTAGCAGGGCAACTATCTTCCACACAAGATACTACAGGGCACCAAGGGTCATCTTTCTAAGTATGCTTTTAGAAAATTGATCAATCCCAAAGGGGTTAAGTTCATATAAATTTTTTCTCTACAAAACCAACAAAACAAAACAAACAAACAAAACCCAAAGTAATACTTTAGCATTAGATGACCAATTGATGCTTTTCTAAATTACTATTTAGCTCTGTGATGCTCAGTCCTCATTGTTTCGGAATGAAGTGTAAAAAAGTACCTGTGGCAGGTGGCATATAAATAAAAATTTACTTAGCGTAGTTTTGGAGGCTAAAAAAGCAAGATTGGGTGTCCCCATCTGTTCACAGTACAGTGGATGGCATTGTGATATAAGCACATTTAATGGGGAGACATCACATCAAGAGACAGAAGGCTACAAGCATATAGAGCAGGCCCAAGCCAGCTCTTTTCTAAGCACCCCACGCACAGGAGCTAACCTGGGTCCTGCAAAAGCTTTATTCATCCCACTCCAGAGTAGTCCCTCCAATGACATAACTACTTCCCAGATCTGCCTTTTAAAGCTTCTATCTCCTCCAAGTTGTGACACTATTGAGCTACAAGCTCAGAGGGCTTTGGAGGACATGCTCAAAGCATATCCAGACCGCATCATATTTATGTAGAGAAGCTACGTAGAATTATATTACGGGCTTTCAGTTCCTCACTTACCTTTGCATTCTCAGACCAATTTCACAGAGGTTTCTCACAGAGGCAAATATTATTAGACATTATGTGGACTTCCTCTACTAGCTCTTCTTAAATAAGCTCACCGCCTAACTCCTCTGCCTCAGGAGCATCAGCATCAGGATCAGCTCCTAAACATGTGACCTTGTCCTCCAGTCCTTCTTAGAGCATGAGCATACCTTTCGTTTTCCAACCAGCATAGGAAAGATTTACTTTTATGCAACCACAAAGCAATACTCAGCCACCATAGTCTCTTAAATACAGGCCTTTCAAAGGATGAGCCCAACCTAAGATCCCCATATTTGCAAGATAGAAAGGACAGGCTAAAATGTTTTTGTTGTATATGGATTTGTTTACAAGAAATGAATGGAGCAGAAGTAGCTGAAAGAACTGGCTTCATGATAGTTCTGGTGAGATGCAGAAATAGTGGCACCTGGGAGCACAGGTGACAATTGCGGAGGAGGGTGTGTTTTGAGAGTGGGAATTCTGCAGTGTGAGAGAGCACCTCTGCTGAGGATGCTGGCACCATCAGTAATGAGGACAACAGAGCTTCTCTTGTGCATCTTTGAGAATCAGGGATTTATTGGAGGAAGAATTAAACCAATGAAGACATTTCAGTATAAGTAATGAAGCTGCATGGAACTTGATTTTCACAACAGTAGCTGTTAAGACTGTGACATTCTTTATACATCAACCATGCTTTTGGCTCTAGGGAAATCTTTAGGGCGTACAATGTACTACATACAAACGTACTGTATATTAAATAACTAATTTCTTTTTTTACTTAGGAAAATACAAACTAGAACTTTTCTAAGGTCAATCAGGTTGAATTTCAAAGTTAAATTCATTGATTGAAAATCTCAATTATTTAAATATACTTACATCAAACATTAAAATCCTAAGATGGCTTCATTCTCCAGTTTCTATATACTTTTAACTCAGATATTAACTATTACAGAATTATGTCATAACACTTTCCCCCCCCTCCCAATTTCTTTCTTCTTCTCATTAATTAATTTATTTATTCACTTTACATCCTGATTGCAGCCCCCTCCCTCCTCTCCTCCTGGTTCCACCTTCACACCCCTTTTTCGTTTCCCTCCTCCCCTTCTCCTCAGAAAAGGGGAGCCCCTTTCCCCACCAACCTACCCCAGCACATCAAGTCTCATCAAGACTAAGTGCATCCTCTTCTTTTGAGGCCAGACAAGGCAGCCCAGCTAGGGAAAGTGAACCAAAAACAGGCAACAGAGTTCATCTCAGAGACAGCTCCCACTCCAATTGCTGGGGGACCTTCATGAAGACCAAGCTGCCCATCAGCTACATGTCTGTTAGGGAGCCTAGGTCCAGTCTGTACTTGGTCTTTGGCTGTTGGCTCAGTCTCTGTGAGCCCCTAAGTGCCTAGGCTAGTTGACTCTGTTGGTTTTCTTGTGGAGTTCTTGTCCCCTCCATGTCCCTTTATCCTTCCCCTAACTCTACCACAAGACTCCCTGGGCTCCACATAATGCTTGGCTGTGAGTCTCAGCATCTGTTTTGATCCACTGCTGGATTGAGCCTCTCAGAGGGCAGTTATACCAGGCTCCTGTCTGCAAGCACAGCAGAGTATCATTAATAGTGTCAAGGGCTGGCTCTCTCCCATAATTGGATATTAGCTATGAAGTACAGAATAACCATACTATAATACACAGACCGAAAGAAGCTAAGTAACAAGAAGGGCCCAAGGGGGATGCTTGAATCTCACTTAGAAGGGGAAATAGCATACACATCAGAATTGGACAAAGAGAGAGAACTAGGTGGGAGAGAGAGTGGGGAAGGGATTGTAGGTGGGGATCGGGTTGGGGAAGAGCAGAGGGCATGAGAGGTGAGAGGGCTGGGAGAGAGAAGGAAAACCTATGGGGGACATCTCTGGGACAAGACCTGCAATCGGTAGGCTCCTGGTGGTGGGGATATGGGGGTGACTCTAGTTGAGAATCCTAGTAGCCGGGGATATGGTGACTGAAGTGGCCACCTCCTATAACCAGGCACGACTTCCACTGGGGGTGGGGGAAAACACCAGCCCACTCACAAAATCTTCAACTCAAAATTTTAACCTGCCTATAAGATGTGCAGGGATAAAAATGGAGCAGCGATTGAGGGGATGGTCAAATAATGACTGGCCCCTAATTTCTCATCAAACTGGAAATTCCAGAGCACAGGGACACTTCATCCTTCAGCAAGTGTTTATGGCTTCCATTGTACGGGTAGGAAGCACTGTCAGACATGCTGCTTTTATAACCTTTCACTCTCTCTACAGTTATAGGGTTTTCTTCAGAAAGTGATTTTGAAGATTATATTAGGTCCACTGTCAACTCCAGAAACGTACTTGCTGCTATTGTTGTTGACCACAACTTCACAAACAGCAATGATCCCCTGCCAAAGAAGGTGAGAATGTGTTCCATAGAAGCCTCCTGACTGGGGGCTAGAGAGGTGAATAAGTGGGAAAGAACACATGTTACATTGCTCTTCCGGAGGACCTGAGTTCAGTCCACGACACCCACATGGGGCAGCTCATAACCACCTGTAACTCCAGCTGCAGGAGATCTGACAACCTGTGTGCATATACCCACCCAACCACAGAAACACACAAATATACATAATTTAAAATAAAATGTTTTTAAAAGAGAAACAGCATGACTGTACTTCTAATTTCTGGAGAGTTAATGAGCCAGACATATTATTATTGCACTTTATGATGAAGAGAATTACTTGCCTCTTGACCATGGCATGGACTGTGGTCTGAACCTAAATAATTCCAGTGTCTCTTGCTGTGCTGATGAGGAAAGAATGGTACTCACTGCCTGCTAAGCCTTCTCCACAAACTGGGATCTTGGGAAATTCAGACCACTCAGGATATTACTTTTGCTGCTGTGTCTGGTGTGGAGCTGTGTGTACCATGCTGATGCTGCAGAAGTAAGAACATGTTTCCTAGGTCAAAACCCTTGCTACAATAAATAGAGTGCATCTTCACAGACCCCCAGAATGTCCCTTTTTCAGTGGGTGAAAGTCAGGTAGATGCATAATAATAAGTGAATACTCAAATGGAGTTTCCAAGACAGAAGTTTTAAGAACTTATTCCATGGTCAAGGGCAGATCCTGTTCCTCTAGGAAGTAAATCCTAGTTGAGGACACAGGCATTCACCAAGCCACGAGGAATCAGAATCAGGACATCTGAAAATAGTGGAGATGATTCTGATACCTGCATCCAAGGACAAAGAGAATGCTTTGAATTTAATTTCCTTGGTATTGGGGGAAGTGAACAAAGTATATAACACAGACCCATATGGAGTCAAAATTCTGTGTTCAAGGTACAAGCAGCTGTCAACAGGAGGTAAAGTGGAGACTATAGATAGGGTCGTTGGTGTCTCTCTATTCAGTTTGGTCACGTTGGTGCTTCCACGTGTCACCTTCCACAAGTAACTGGCTCCTTGAGAGCTGCTGAAGGCTCAAAACAGAAGTGTATTCAGTACAGTTCCAACCTCCCCATCTTCTGCCTTCATTTCACGTTCTCCATTGTCTGGCCCAGCTGGCTGCCTGACTCTTGCTCTTTCTGAGTAGGCTTGGCCTCCAAACTGTTTCTCTCCTCTCTACAACCTCTCTCCTCTTCCATCTTTCCATAAATATTCTGAACATATCTTTATCACCGAATTTGAACTTAATATGGGTAAATATAAATTTGACTAGGAAATAAGCTCCCCAGGGAACATCAGATCACCTTGAATGTGGACTAATCTCCTAAGTGTTTGAATTAAAACTTTAATATATGGCTAACCACTCACGTCTGCCTGTCCTGCTAACTAACTAGTTTCTCTGGTCTGACTTTGCAACTATTTGTTTGGTTTTGTTATTGTTGATGTTGCTGTTGTTTGTTTCAGAGAGTTTTAAGGCTGACACAATGTACCTTGAACTTTACTCTGCTCTCTAAAATTAGTGATCGTTTCTTTCAGTAATTGCAACTTTTCACATTTGTATCTTAACAATTCCTTCTCTGCCCTCCTCAATCACTTTTAGGAAATGAATAGGTTTTCCTTCAGGAACAGTTGGATAACACAAAGGGAATATAGATTAATACTCCCTTTTGGAATATCTCATTTCAGTATGAATGTCAGATGTCTGTCTAGGAAAAATACATTCATGAATTCCAGGTGTGCTTGCTTACTACAAACCCACAGGGAGAATCCAACAATTGTTGACACTTAAAAGTGTCTCACATGTGATGTGCCACATGAGAGGTTTGTTGTCACTTTCTGAAGTCCCTAACCTATGCAGATACTTATCAATACAGCCTCAGAGTGTCATATTCCTGATACAAGATGACTAAAAATCATCTTGTTTCTGATTCTTGCCATGTTTCTCTTTTTTGCTATATATATATTTGTTTATAGTTAAAGTTTGGTTTTAATATATAATATTAATATATAATAATTTGTTTTTAAATAATATATATATATAATTTGTTTTTTATTGCTTCTCATAGGTAAAGTACTACCTGCGTTTTAGTAATACTAAGAAGAACATGAATGCTGGGGCATATGTTCAAGGGCACAGCTGGTTTACAAAGTTTCTCTTTCCACCTATGCGTCTTATTGGACCCAGAAACCAATATGATGCAGATGGAGGCAGTCCTGGTGAGCCAACTTTTAACCCACCTTTTTTACTGTCCTGTTGCATTGAAAGAGGGATGGATTCATATTTCTTCAGTCCTTTGGTGAAAAGTGTTTACTTAATTAATGTCTTTATTGTAATACATTTACTTTAAAACAGAATCAGATCACTATCCCCCTTCCCTTTTCTCCCTCCCACCCATCAAGGTAAGCTCTCTTCTTGCTTTCCCATTGTCCCCACTCTAAAATTGATATCTTCTTTTTCTTTGATTAGTGTTGTTTAGATAAATAGATAGGGAGGTAAAACAAGCTTATGTACCCATTTTAATATCTAAAAAAGTAAACTTCAGATCAAAACTAATCATAAAAGATAGGGAAGGATACTATATATTCATGAAAGGAAAAATCTACCAAGATGACATTTCAATTCTTAATGTCTATTCCCCAAACATAAGGGCATCCAAGTTTGCAAAATAAACCCTACTACAGCTTAGATAATTTATTGACCATCACTCACTGATAGTGGAAAATGTCAATACTCTACTGTCACAAATATACAAGCTATCTTGATAAAAACTGAACAGAAAAATGTTGGAACTAACAGACATTACAAATCAAATGGACCTAACAGGTATTTATAGAACATTTCACCCAAACACAAGAAAACATACCTCTCCTCTGGACCTCATGAAACTTTCTCCAAAATTGGTCATATACTCAGATACAGAGCAAGTCTCAATAAATCAAGAATATTGAAATAACTCCCTGGATCCTATCAGACCACCAAGCATTAAAACTGAACATCAATAACAACAGAAAGCTAGCAAACTCAGAGAAACTGAGCAATTCTCTAATGAATGAAAAATGGATCAAGACAGAAGTAAATAATTTAAAGACTTTTTGGAATTGAATCAAAGTTACTACACAGCATATAAAAATTTATGAGATATAATAAAAGTGGTTCTAAGAGGCAAGTTTTAAAAAAAATTTTATTAATTTATTCAGATTACATCTCAATTGTTATTCCCTTGCTTGTCTCCTCCCATTCCTCCTTCCCTCTCACTTTCACCCTATTCACCTGTGACACCTACACCCTACAACTGTGACAGAAGGGAACCTCCTCCCACACCATATGGTCACAGCCTATCAAATCTCATCTTGGAAGTCTTCCCATTCTTTCTCTGAGTGCTGCCAGGCCTCCCCACCAAGGGGAAGCTGTGAAATATGGGGTGCCAGCAATGTCAGTCAGTCCCCTCTCTCCACACAACTGTGGATTATGTCCTGTTCCTTGACTAGATTTGAGTAGTGGATCAATATTTACTGTATATATTGTCCTGTTTGGTGCAGTAGTTTGAGCAGACCCCCCTGGGTCCAGATCCACCTATCATGATGTTCTTCTTGTAGGTTTCTAGGACCCCATGGGTCCTTCTGTTTTCCCATTCTCCTATACTTCTCTCACCTAGAGTCCCAATAGGAGGACCCCACATCTATCCCAATCTCCTGATAAGTGAAGACTTTCACGGGACATGCCCCTTGGGGCTAGTGTCCAGATATAAGTGAGTCTATACCATTTGAATCTTTTGGCATTTGTGTTCACTCACTCAGTATGATCATTTCTAGTTCAATCCATTTGTCCACAAATTTCGGGAATTCCTTGTTTTTAATAGCTGAGTAGTATTCCATAGTGTAAATGTACCACAGTCTCTTTATCCATTCTTCTACTGAGGGGCACTTAGGCTATTTCCATGTTCAGGCTATTATGAATAAGGCCACTATGAATATGGTTGAGCAAATGTCCTTGTTGTGTGCTGGAGCATCTTCTGAGTATATTCCAAGGAGTGGGATAGCTGGGTCTTGAAGTAACTCTATTCCCAGTTTGCTAAGAAAGTGCCAGATAGATTTCCAAAGTGGTTGTACTAGTTTGCATTCCCACCAGCAATGAAGGAGTGTTCCTCTCTCTCCACATCCTCGCCAGCATGTGGGTGGTGTTGCTTGAATTTTTTATCTTAGCCATTCTGATGGGTGTAAGATGGAATCTCAGAGTCGTTTTGATTTGCATTTCTCTGATGACTAAAGACATTGAACATTTCTGTAAGTGTTTCTCAGCCATTCTATATTCCTCTGTTGAGAATTCTCTATTTAGTTCTAATCCCCATTTCTCAATTGGGTTATTGTGTTTGGTGGTTTAATTTCATGAGTTCTTCATATATTTTGGATATTAGACTTTTGTAAGATGAATGGTTGGTAAAGATCTTTTCCCAGTCTGTAAGCTGTCACTTAGTTCTCTTGACAGTGTCTCCTGCCTTACAGAAGCTTCTCAGCCTCATGAGGTCCCACTTATTAATTGTTGACATTAAGGGCTGTTGGTGTTCTGTTCAGGAAGTTGTCTCCTGTGCCAATGTGTTCCATGCTCTTCCCCACTTTTTCTTCTAACCGATTTGGTGTCTCTGGTTTTATATTGAGATCTTTAATCCACTTGGACTTGAGATTTGTGCATGGTGACAAATATGGATTTAATTGCATTTTTCTACATGTAGACATCCAGTTTGATCAGCACCATTTGTTGAATATGCTATCCTTTTTCCATTGAATAAATTTGGCTTCTTTGTCAAAAATCAAGTGTTCATATATGTGTGGATTCATTTCTGGGTCTTCGATTCGATTCCATTGATTAACCAGCCTATTGCTGTGCCAGTACCATGCTGTTTTAATTACTGTTAATCTATAGTACAGCTTTAGATAAGGCATGGAGATTCCTCCAGAGGATCTTTTATTGTATAGGATTCTTTTTTTTTTTTTTTTTTTTTTTTTTGCTATTCTGGAATTTTTATTTCTCCATATGAAGTTGAGAATTGATTTTTCAATGTCTTAAAATATTTTGTAGGTATTCTGATAGGGATTGCATTGAATCTGTAAATTGCTTTTGATAAGATGGCCATTTTTACTATGTTAATTTTCCCTATCCATGAACAACAGAGATCCCTCCATCTTCTCAAGTCATCTTCAATCTCTTTCTTCAGAGACTTAAAGTTTTTTTCAAACATGCCCTTCACTTGTTTGGTTAGAGTAACTCCTAGAGATTTTATATTGCTTGTGGCTAATGTGAAGGCTGTACATTTACTAATTTCTTCCTCAGTATGATTGTCATTTGTATATAGGAAGGATACTGACATTTTGCATTAATTTTGTATCCAGCCAATTTGCTAAAGGAGTTTATCAGCTGTAGGAGTTCTCTGGGGGAATTTTGGGGGTCATTTATGTACACTATCATATCACTTGCGAACAGGGATAATTTGACTTCCTCCTTTCCCATTTGGATCCCCTTGATCTTCCTTTGTTCTCTTATTGCCTAGCTAGAAATTTAAGAACTATGTTGAAGAGATATGAAGAAAGTGGGCATGCTTGCCTGGTCCCTGATTTTAGAGGAATTTCCTTTGGTTTCTCTCAATTTAACTTTATTTTGGCTATTGGATTCCTGTATATAGCCTTTATTATGTTTAGATATGTGCATTGTATTCCTGATCTCTTCGAAACTTTAAACATGAATGGGTGTTGGATTTTATCAAATGCGTTTTCTGCATCTAAGGAGATGATCATGTGGTCTTTTTTCTTTCAGTTTGTTTATCTGTGGATTAGATTGATAAATTTCCATATATTAAACCATCCCTGCATGCCTGTAATGAAGCCTACCTGGTCATGGTGAATGATATCTCTGGTGTGTTCTTGTATTCAGTTTGCGAGTATTTTATTGAGAATTTTTGCATCAATGTTCATAAGAGAAATTGCTCTAAAATTCTCTTTCTTTATTGGGTCATTGTGAGATTTAGGTATTAAAGTGACTGTGGCCTCACAGAATGAAGTTGTGTAGTGATTGATGTGTGGTTTAAGCTTTGTTAATAGTCCAAATGTGAGTGACCTTGTGTTGGGAGTGTAGATGTTCAGAATTGTGATGTCATCTTGGCTGACTTTACCTTTGATGAGTCTGACGTGTCCTTCCTCATTCCTTTTGATTAATTTTGGTTGAAATTTTATTTTATTAGATATTAAAATGGCTACACCAGCTTGCTTCTTGTGTCTGTTTGGTTGGAATATCTTTTTCCAGCCTTTTACCCTGAGGTAATGTCTACCCTTTTGGCTGAGAGGTGTTTCTTGAATACAGAAGAATGTTGTTTATATGTCAATTTAGTTAGTTTGTGTCTTTTTATTGGAGAATTGAGACGATTGATGTTGAGAGATATTAATGACCAGTGACTATTAAGTGCCTTGATTTTGATGTTGGTTGCAGTAGAGATTTTGTGTGGTTGTGGTTTTGCAATTTCCTCTGTAATTTTGGTTGTAACTTGTCCCTTTGGGGTCGAGTTTTCCTTCTAGTAACTTCTTTAAGGCTGAATTTGTGGATAGGAACTGTTTGAATTTGTTTTTGTCATGGAATATTTTGTTTACTCCATCAATGGTTATTGATAGTTGCTCTGGGTATAGTAGTCTGGCCTGGTCTCTTAGGGTTTGCAGGACCTCTGTCCAGGCCCTTCTGGCTTTTATGGTCTCTGCTGAGAAGTCCGGTATAATTCTGATAGGTTTGCCATTATATGTTATTTGGCCTTTTTCCCTTCCCACTCTTAATATTTTTTCTTTGTTCTGTATATTTTGTGTTTTGATTATTATGTTGTGGTAAGTTTTTCTTTTCTGGTCTATTCTATTTGGTGTTCTGTAGGCCTCTTGTATGTTTATAAACATCTGCTTTGAATTGAGGAAGTTTTCTTCTATGATTTTGTTGAAAATATTTTCTGGGTCTTGGAGTTGGGGGTCTTCTCTTTCTTCAATGCCTATTATCCTCAGATTTCATCTTTTCATGGTGTCTTTGATTTCTTGGATGTTTTGTGTCAGGAATTTTTCAGATTTAGCCTTCTATTTGATAGTTGCTTCAAGATCTACGATTGCCTTCTAGTCCTGAGATTCATTCCTCTATCTCTTGGATTCTGTTAGAGAAGCTCGCCTCTGTGTTGTTTGCTTTCTTCTCTAAGTTCTCTCATTCCCATTTTTCTTCTGTCTGTACCTTATCATTGTTTCCATTTTCATCTTCAGATCTTGAACTGTTTTATTGATTTCTTTCATCTGATTATTAGCGTATTCCTGAGTTTCTTCCAGTGCCTCTTTATAGTCCTTCAAATCTTGAATTGTTTTTATTTATTTCCTTTATCTGATTGTTTGTATTTTCTTGAATTTCTTCCAGTGTCCCTCTATAGGCCTCTTTTATGTGTTCCACCTGTTTGGCTGCATCTTCCTGCATTTGTTTAAGGATTTTATTCATTTCCTCCATTATCATCTTCATTACTAAGAATTTGAGGTCATTTTTTTTTATTTCAATTGTCTTTGAATTCTCTGGGATGCTTTCCTTGGGATAGCTGGGATCTAGAGATGCTATATTGTTTTGGGTTTTGTTGTTTATGTTTTTAGTCTGGCTTTTCGTCATCTTGCTGTCTCTGATGTTGGGAAGTAGCTTCTGGTGTCCTTCACTGTTTGTTGAGAGCAGTTTGTTGGTGAATGATTATAGGTCAAGGGCCTTTGCCTGTGGTGATCAAGGAACTCTTGCCTGGTACAGGTAGGTGACCTGGTTTCAGTTCCTGGAGACTTTGCTCTATATCCTGGGCTCCCCACTAGTTCATCCAAGGTAGGTGCTGGTGCTCTGCAGCTCTAGTAGCAGTTTGAGGTAGTGTATGTACAGCCAGTTATCCTGTCTTTGGCTGGGCTTTGAATACCCTGTCCTCTGGCCCTGAGGTTTTGGGTCCTAGGCTCAGATCACCTAGAGTGCCTGAACCCCTGCTAGCTTCTAGTGGTTGTTTAGATTTCTGCCTGCTCCAACCAGGTAGTGGGGCCTAGGTTCTGCCTGTCAGGGAGAGAGAAGCTACTGCCTTCTGATTGTTGTTAAGGAAAGTAAGCAAGATAGACAAATTATTGTAGAAAATAACTAAAATGCAAAGAGGCTATGTACAAATTATCAAAATCACAAAAGAGTGACATAATAACAGATACTGAGGAAATAAAAAGCTTCATGAGGTCATACTTTAAAAACTTTATTCCTCACTGGGCAAGGTAGCACATGCCTGTAATTCCAGCACTTGGAGAGGCAGAGGCAAAGGCAAGTGGATCACTGTGAGTTCAAGGCCAGCCTGGTATACAAAGAGTGTCCAGGACAGCCAAGGCTACATATAGAAACCCTGTTTCAGAAAAACAAACAAAAACTCTGCATTCCACCAATCTGTAAAATCTTTAAAAAGAAAAGATAAGAAAAGGATAATTCTCTCAATAAGTACCAATTACATAGGTTAAATCAAAATTAGACAAATAACTTTAAAAACCTATAATTCCTCTTGAAGTAGAAGCAGACATTAAAAGTCTCCCAACTAAATAAAAGCCCAGAGTCTTATGGTTTTCTACTAGGCTTTAAAAGAGAAGTTAACACCAATACTTGTCAAATTGTTCCACAAAATAGACACAAAAAGAACACTGCCCAATTTATTTTGTAAGGCCACAGTCACCCTGGAACCCAAACTACATAATGAACCAACA
The DNA here is from genome assembly GCF_964271855.1 of Acomys minous. Taxonomy (NCBI): domain Eukaryota; kingdom Metazoa; phylum Chordata; class Mammalia; order Rodentia; family Muridae; genus Acomys; species Acomys minous. Next base: position 78,689,201 of record NC_140484.1, on the reverse strand, counting down.
AAGAAAGAGAATTATAGACCAGTTTTCCTTATGAACTTAGATGTAAACATTCTCACTAAAATACTTGCAAACCGAATTTTAAAACACATTTAAAAAATCATTTACCGTGATCTAGTAGGATACAGCCCAGATGTTCAGGAATAGTTCAACATACATAAATTAATAAATGCAATATAAACCATACTGAAATACAAAAGCCACATGATCATCTCAGTGGATGCAGAAGAGGCCTTTGACAAAGTTCAGCACTCCTCGTGATAAAAGTCTTGGAGAGATTAGGGATATAAAGGACATACCTCAACACAATAAACACAGTTTTCAGCAAGCCCATAGTCAACATCAACTTGAATAGAGAGAAACTCAAAGCAATTTCACTAAAATAAGGATCTTAGCTAGAGCAATAAGCTAAAATAGTACCAAAAAGATACAAATCAGAAAAGAAGAAATAGGTGAAAGTGTGGTTCCAGAACAGGAGAATGAAGTGGAAGCGGGTGAAAGGAGGCCAGCAAGGAGCTGCAGCCCGAGAAAAGGAACTGGTGAATGTGAAAAAGGGAACACTTCTCCCATCAGAGATGTCAGGGATTGGTGCAGCCACCCTGCAACAGACAGGGGACTCACTAGCAAATGACGACAGCCGGGATAGCGACCACAGCTCAGAGCATGCGCACTTATGATACATACAGAGACCAGCTCCATTCTCAGGGAAGCACCATTGCGATGGCAAGGCTTACCCAAACATCGTTTACATGGCAGACGACTGTGGCAGTGTTGCTTAATATAATTAAATGCAGGCATCTCAAGTTTGTTTCTCATGATTGATAGAAGGTTTACACTAAGTGCCTTTTATTGAAGATGCTTCCACAGTGAATGGAAAAGGTGAACGTATTCCAAATACGTTTGTTCCTGTATATGAGAGAGAGGGAGATAAATGTTTGCCTTGGCTTGCACTGAAAATTAAATTGCTACCAAGAGCAAACTTGATAAGACGTTTTTATTCAAGATGTCTCCAGAGTGAATATGTTAAAAATAAAAATGCTTTGAACATTCCAGTTGCACCAGGTCATGTGTGTGACATTGGGCAGGTATTTGCTTTTGCTTGCACTGAAAATTAAACTGCTATCAAGTTAACCCATGAAATAGTTTATCCTGAACAGCCACAGTGCCTGAAATCACCAAGTGGATAGAAAATGTATTGAAACTCTGTATATATTACCCCCTAAGTCATTTTCCTGTCTTCACTAATTTTAGCAAATGCATTCATACTAGCTGATGAAAATAGGCTTTCTCATTGACAACCACAGCCAGCTTCTTGTGTTTTTATACATTTTTTTTTTGTCAGTCAGAGACAATCAGTATGTGCTTACTTGTTTTCAAGTAGAGAAATGAGGTAGAGTCTGATAGGACATATTCTTGTACCACAGACAAAACAAATCTTCTGTTGCATTTACTATCAACTGCTGCTGATACATTTTAGAACATACTTAGGCCCTCAAGTTTTCTTCTTAATAGCTTGAAGAACATTAAGATCATAGGCAAGTCAGTTACCTTGCAGAAAGTGTCTTGTATGGCGGATGTCTGATTTTATGTCTTTAAATTCTTAATGTTTATGGATATGGTTTAATTAACAGGGGAAATTGTTTATAACATGAAACCAAGTGCCAAACAAAGCTAATTCTTCAAGAGAATAGATGAGAAATTCTGAATGTCTTCTGAAAAATTAGACTCGGCAAAAATGCATTATTTTTCATATGCTATATATTCATGCAGAACAAGTCTTTGTATTTTGTATTAAAAAATTTAAATAAATGATCCTTCAAATAAAAAAAAAAAAAAAAAAGAAAAGAAGAAATAAAAGTATCTTTATTTGCAGATGATCTGATAATATACACAAATGACCCAAAAGATTCCTCTAGGAAACTACTACAACTAATAAATATGTTCAGCAATGTAGGTGAATACAAAATTAACTCACAATAATCAGTAGCCCTCCTATATACAAACAACAATAGTCTCAGAAAGAAATCAGGGAATCAACATCTTTTACAATAGCCTCAAGTAATATAAAATATCTGGAGGTAACTCTAACCAAGCAAGTGAAAGACTTGTATGAAAAAAAACTTCAAGTCTCCGAAGAAAAAAATTGAAGAAGTTATCAGAAGATGAAAGATATCCCATTCTCATGGATTGGTAGGATAGTATGGTAAAAATGCCCATTTTACTAAAAACAATCTACAGATTGAGTGCAATCCCCATCAAAAATTCAACACAACTCTTCACAAATTTTGAAAGGGCAATTTTCAGCTTCATATAAAACACAAAAACCTAGGATAGCTGAAACAATCTTGAGTAATAAAAGAACTTCTAGAGTTATCACCATCCCTGATTTCAAGTTGTACGACATAGCTATAGTAATAAAAACTACATGGTATTGGCACCAAAACTGGCATGCTGATGAACTGAATGGAATTGAAGACCTAGACATAAAACCCATACACCTATCAACACCTGATTTTTTTAATAGAGGACTCAGAAATACACAGTGGGAAAAAATACAGCATCTTCCACAAATAGTGCTGGTCTAGTAAGATGGCTGCATGTAGAAGAATCTAAATAGATCCATATTTATCTCCCAGAACAAAACTCAACTCCAAGTGGATCAAAGACCTCCACATAAAGCCAAATACACTGAACCTGATAGAGGAGAATGTGACCAATAGCTTTCAATGGACTGACACAGGAGATGACTACATATATATATATATATATATATATATATATATATATATAATGAAATTTTAAAAAATATATTTTATAAATTTTTTCATATTACATCTTAATTGTTATCCCATCCCTTGTATCCTCCCATTCCCCCTCCCTCCCATTTTCCCCTTACTCCCCTCCACTATGCTGTGACCGAGGGGGACCTCCTCCCCCTGTATATGCTCATAGGGTATCAAGTCTCTTCTTGGTAGTCTGCTATCCTTCCTCTGAGTGCCACCAGGCCTCCCCATCCCAGGGAATTGGTCAAATATGGTGCGCCAGAGTTCATGTAAAAGTCAGACCCCACTCTCCACCAACTGTGAAGAATGTCCTGTCCATTGGGTAGATCTGAGTAGGGGTTTGAAGTTTACTGCATGTATTGTCCTTGGCTGGTGCCATGGTTTAGGCAGGACCTAAACAGAACACAATTAATATGGGACCTTGTGAAACTGAAAGCCTTCCACACAGCAAAGAACACCATCATAGGATAAAGTGTCAACCTACAGAATGGGACAAGATTTTTACCAACCACATATCTAATACAGAACTAATATCCAAAATAGATAAAGGACTCAAGAAACTAGATATAAAGAGAAGAAATTTAAAAACAGGGTACACATCTAAACAAAATTCTCAATAGAGGAAACTCAAATGGTAGATATCAAGAAAAACTAACCCAATTTAAAAATACGATACACATCTAAGCAGATTTCTCAATAGAGGAAATTCAAATGACCGAGAAACACTTAAAATGTTCAACATACTTAGACCTGAGGGAAATGCAAATTAAAACTACATTGAGATTTCATCTTGTGATTGTCAGAATGGCCAAAATTAATAAAACAAATGACAGCTCAAGCTGGCAAGGACGTGGAATAAGAAGAACGCTCATGCATTGGCTGGTAGGAGTGCAAAGTTCTACAGCCATTATGAAATCAGTGTGGTGATTCCTCAAGGAGACAGGAATTTGTTTACCTCAAGATCCAACTTCCCAATCTTGGGTATATACCAAAAGGATGCTTCATCCTACCACAGAAACACCTGCTCAACCCTGTTCTATTTATAAAAGTCAGAAACAGGAAACAACTGAGATATCTCAAATATGTGAATAGATAAAGAAAATGGGGTATATCTACATGTGCATGTAAATACAATGGAGTATTTCTATGACGTTAAAAAATGAAATTATAAAATTCACAGGTTAGCATGTGGAACTAGAAAAGCTCATCCTGAGAGAGGTAGCTCAGACCCAGAAAGACAAATATAGTATAATTTGCTTATATATGGATATTAAATGTTAAGTCAATGACAAACAAGCTACAACCCATAGAACCACAGAGGTTAGTTATAGAGTAAGGGGCTAAGGATGTATGGTTAGATTTCCCTAGTAAAGAGAAATATGATAGACAGTTATGGAAGGATGAAGGTGGGCATGGAACAGAAGGATCAAGTGGAGAAAGGAAATCAAAAGAGGAACAAGAGAGAGAATACAGGAAGACACAGCTAAAAATTAAGAGCCATTTGAGGGATAATGCAGTAGAAATAAGCTTTCTACAAATATATATGAAGGTGATCTACATAAAGTCACTAAATAATGTGGAGACAGAACCCAAACTAGACATCTCTTGTCATCCAATGAAGCTTCCAGTACCAGGATTGGTACTGAAGACAACACCTACACAATTCATTGAACTTAGAGAAGTCAAGCAGGTGGCTGTATAGAGTCTTTGACACTATGTGCCAGCACCTTTGGTATAGGACGTTACAGTGCATACTACTAAAGGAGAAATGTAAACTCCAAACCAGCCACAAACTCTTTGATCTACAATGGTGTTCTGCCTGCAAGATATACTAGTGCAATGGTGTCACAAATCTTATGGGAGTAACCAACCAATATCTGGTTAGACTTACAGCCCACTCCACAGGATGAAACCCATACCCAACACCTCTAGGGTTACTAAGAACCTGAGACAAGATAACCCAGGAACATATGGTGAAACCAAATATTCTCTTTAAAATACTCAGCAATAAAATGACTCCTAATGACATTCTGCTATACTCATAGATCAGTGCCCTGCTCTGCCATTATCAGAGAAACTTTCTCCTGCTAGTATAGGCCTTGGGAAACTCATCCTTGAATGGGATGGCTCCATCAAATCCTGCCCCTCAGGATGCTCCATGGAAGAGGATGTGGAAAGAGTGTAAGAGACAAAAGAGCTGGTGATCACGAAGAAAATAAAGTCTGTAAATCAACAAGATCAATACACATATCAACTCAGAGACTGAGTCAGTATGCACAGGGTCTTCATGGGCATGCACCAGATGGGGTCTTAGAGTGAAAAGGAGAAATGGATGCATAACCCTGTGTCTAACTAATAAGCAATCTCCAACTGATAACCACTTGCAAAACAAAATTTAGTTTCCTTCAAAGGAGTCTATGGGTGAAAAAAGTACTCTTGAGGGTAGACTGCATGCCCAGCAGTAAATGGCCAACAGAAAATTAACTCAAGAGCATTTTTGGAAAGTCTTTGTCCCATATATATATGGAAACAAAAATTAAAAATAAAATAAAATAATAGAAAAAAGAAAAAGCCTGACATGACATTATGAGTCAAAGAATCAAGTATATGTGTGTGTGTGTGTGTGTATGTGTGTGTGTGTGTGTGTGTGTGTGTGTGTGTGTGTGTGTGCATTCACACATATATGCATACATATACATATATTCTCTCTTTTTAAACTACAGGTACTTTACATATATATTATGGTTTAAAACTTAGTGTTTTTATTGGATTCCTAAATGTACAAATGAGTGGGTCTCTGATTCTTGTGCCTTCTCTTAGACTGTTTCCCTTCTGTTTGTTTTGTTATGTTCTGATTATTAGTTTTTGTTTTATCTTATTATATTTTATTTTGTTATTACACCTTGGAAGCCTGACTGTTTTCTAATGAGTGACAGGAGGGGTAGATTTGGATAGGAGAGGAGATGGGGAGTAACTGGGATGAGTAGAGGGAGAGGAAACAGTAATCAGGATATATCCTGTGAGGGGTAAGTCTATTTCTCACAAAAAAAGGGGGAAAGAAAACATGAGAAGTTTCCATAAATTGGAGGAGGCCATATCAGCCTAATAAGAAAATGCAATATACCATTCTGTACGGGAAACTGGAACAGCAAAGTAAGATTGATGAAATGCAATTGAGTTTATATATTATAAATAGTATCACACCAGGGTTAAAGTCTTACTTTTGAGGAATGTTTGTGACAACACAGCATATGAGGCTAAGGAAGTGGGATGCAGATAGTGCTGGGTTGACAGCAGTTTTTCTCAGTCTTGTCATTATCGCTCATCTAAGACCCCTTGGGGGACTTTAAATACCTAATCCTTCCCTTTCATGAAATTTCAACACTTAAGAGCTAGTTCTGTTTGTGAAGGATGGTGTGGAGTGACCCAGCCTCCCACTGAAGGTGCAGGGCATATAAGAACCCTCTGCACTGCTTTTCTAATTTTCCATCATATTGATTTTTCCAACATAAAAGCATATTGAAAAAAAACCTAACCCGAAATTCCCTAACCCAAAGTACCAATAAAAGTAAATCTTCTCTATCCGATAAAGCACACCTGTGGAAAGTATGTAGCTTAGTAATTCCCCTCTGATGTTAGGAGCAGTCGTATAGTCATGAATGGCCTAACAAAGGCACCAGGTTTCAGAAGGGCACTGCTCCACATCTCCCATTTCATCATGTGAACGTCACAGAGTTCATGCAGACTAAGGTGGCTGGACTGCTTAGTCACAGAATTTTATCATATCACCTTCATTGCCAGAATATTCATGTACAACACATGGGTGCATGTGAAGTGCTGGTTTTCTTTGTTCAATTCAGCTATTGTTAGTAATTTTAGCTAGCAATCTTTATTTCCTCCTCCAGGGTACATCAGTGAAGGGTTCCTGGCTGTGCAACATGCCTTAGACAAGGCAATCATGCTACATCATGGTGGTGCTGCTGCAGCAGCACTCTTTAGTGCCACCAGCCTTTCCACTCAGAGATTCCCACACCCTGCGTATCGCCACGATTACTTCTATGTGTTTGCTAACATTTTCATCCCCCTGATAGTAGCATGTACCTTCTGCATGAATCATCTTACCCTCATCCGGTCCATTGTGTGGGAAAAGGAAAACCGATTGAAGGTAACTGTTTTTCTCGTAGACAGCATTTACGTTGAAATTTTTGGAAGTGTGGCATGAATTTATGTGTAAGGTTGAATTACTTCTTCGTGTTCAAAACTGACAGTCCTGTTTCAAATGCAGTCATTCAGTGTTTTGGCATTTGTGGAAATCCTCTATAATTTTGTCTTTATTCAAAATTTTCAGCATGACTCTTACTTTCAGCTTATGGAAGACTATTTTAGTGAATATCCCAGATATAATTTAAATATTGGCTACCCTCAAAATACTAAATGCATCCAGTCCAGGGTTAGCGGTTTATCAGGCGATTTTGAAACACTGCTTCAATCTCACTAGTTGTAATTCTGGATAACTTTTGCTCTTTTGTTACCTGGTCTTGATAGGTGTTGTGTTCTTACAACATTAGCAATGTTATCTGTTCTGGAGCATAGAGTGGGGAGCTCTGCACTTGTTAAGGCTTTTTGTAGTTAAGGCTCCCTCAACTATGTTTTGCATTTTCTACATACAAACTTTGTACTTCTTTTGCTAGATGTATTTTGTCACTTTATTGCTTATTAAAGCTTGTTAAGTAAGGGTCTCAAGATGGCTCACAAGTAAAGAATTTGCACACAGGCTTGATGAACTGACTTCCAGCCCCATATCACACAAGGTGACAGGAGACGATCACCCCCAAGAATTGCCCTCTGACTTCCAAGTGCACCATGCCACATGCATACCTGTAAGCACACACACGTGTGCATGCACATAGACACAAAAATAAACAAATAAAAATGTTGTTGTGTAAATGTTTCCAGCATTAATCCTTTTTTTCTTTTTTTTTATTTTATAAATTTTTTAAAATTAATTTATTCATATTACATCTCAGTTGTTAGCCCATCCCATGTATCCTCCCATTCCTCCCTTCCTCCCACTTCCCCCCTACTCCCCTTCCCTCCCCTATGTCTGTGTCTGAGGGGGACCTCCTCCCCCTGTATATGCTCATAGGGTATCAAGTCTCTCCTTGGTGACCTATTATCTTTCCTCTGAGTGCCACCAGGCATCTCCATGCAAGGGACATGTTCAAATATGGGCACCAGAGTTTATGTGAAAGTTAGATCTCCTTCTCCACTCACCAGTGGAGAATGTCCTGTCCATCGGCTAGTCTGGGTAGGGGTTCGAGGTTTACTGCCTATTTTTTCCTTGGCTGTTGCCATAGTTTGCGGAGGACCTAAGGGCCCAGACTCGCCTGTAGTTTTCCAGGACCCACTGGATCCTTTTATTTCCTCTTTCTCCCAGGCTTCTCACACCTAAAGTCTCAATAGGATGACCTCCCCTCTTACCCACTATCCTGGTAGGTACAGTTTTTCATGGGGACGTACACCTTGGACTAGTGTCTCAATATAAGTGAGTATACACCATTTAGCTCTTTTTGCTTCTGTGTGAACTCACTCATTATGACAATTTCTAGCTCAATCCATTTGTCCACAAATTTTGGAAATTCCTTGTTTTTAATAGCTGAGTAGTATTCCATAGTATAAATGTACCACAGTTTCTTTATCCATTCTTCTATTGAGGGACACATAGGTTGTTTCCAAGTTCTGGCTATTATGAATAAGGCAGCTATGAACATGGTTGAGCATATGTCCCTGTTGTGTGATAGTGCATCCTCTGGGTATATTCCAAGGAGTGGAATAGCTGGGTCTTGAGGAAGCCCTATTCCCATTTTTCTGAGAAAGCACCAGATAGCTTTCTAAAGTGGTTGTACTAGTTTGCATTCCCACCAGCAATGCAAGAGTGTTTCTCTTTCTCCACACCCTCGCCAGCATGAGATGTCAGTTGAGTTATTGATCTTAGCCATTCTGATGGGTGTAAGATGGAATCTCAGTGTCATTTTGATTTGCATTTCTCTGATGACTAAGGAGGTCGAGCATTTCTTTACGTGTTTCTCAGCCATTTGATATTCCTCTGTTGAGAATTCTCTGTTTAGCTCTGCACCCCATTTCTCTATTGGGTTATTTGGTTTGGTGGTGTTTAATTTCTTGAGTTCTTTATATATTTTGGATATTAGACCTTTGTCAGATGAAGAGTTGGTGAAGATCTTTTCCCAGTCTGTAGGCTGTCGCTTTGTTCTCTTGACAGTGTCATCTGCCTTACAGAAGCTTCTCAGCCTCATGAGGTCCCATTTATTAATTGTTGATGTTAAGGCCTGGGCTGTTGGTGTTCTGTTCAGGAAGTTGTCTCCTGTGCCTATGAGTTCCAGACTCTTCCCCACTTTTTCCTCTAACTGGGTTAATGTCTGTGGTTTTAGGTTGAGGTCTTTAATCCACTTGGACTTGAGTTTTGTGCATGGTGACAAATAGGGGTCTAATTGCATTTTTCTACACGTAGACATCCAGTTAGACTAGCACCATTTGTTGAAGATGCTGTCGTTTTTCCATTGAATGGATTTGGCTTCTTTGTCAAAAATCAAGTGAGCAAATGTGTGTGGATTCATCTCTGGGTCTTCAGTTCGATTCCATTGATCCACTAGCCTATTGCTGTGCCAGTACCATGCTGTTTTAACTACTATTGCTCTATAGTACAACTTGAGATCGGGTATGGAGATTCCTCCAGAGGATCTTTTATTGTATAGGATTGTTTTTGCTATTCTGGGCTTTTTGTTTCTCCATATGAAGTTGAGAATTGTTCTTTCAATGTCTTCAAAATATTTTGTAGGTGTTCTGATAGGGATTGCATTGAATCTGTAAATTGCTTTTGGTAAGATGGCCATTTTTACTATGTTGATTCTTCTGATCCAGGAACAAGGTAGATCCCGCCATCTTCTGATGTCATTTTCAATCTCTTTCTTCAGAGGTTTAAAGTTTTTTTCAAATAAATCCTTCACTTGCTTGGTTAGGGTTATTCCTAGATATTTTATATTGCTTGTGGCTATCGTGAAGGGAGTAATTTTCCTAATTTCTTCCTCTGCCTGTTTGTCATTTGTATATAGGAAAGCTACTGACTTTTTTAAGTTTATTTTGTATCCTGCCAGTTTTCCAGCATTAATCCTTAGAACATTGAATAGCGCATTTTATCTCGTTTTTGTCTCCTACAGGTAAGAACATGAACCTGTATCCACTCTTAAGAACTTTGAATGGCATGCGCATTTCATAGGTCCTTCTACTTATTCATTAATTCAAAAACCACTCATTGAGAACCAAGCAGGTAGAAATGGAGAAGGTCAGGCTAGAGTCATAGAATTTAAATTTTGACATATTAGACAAATTCAATAAAAATATTTTAAGTAGCCTCCAAAAATTCAGACGTTAATTTATACTAACAGCATGTTCTTTGTTAAGTAATTTTAATATTCTTTTATCAAAACTCAAAATACCTCATATTCCTATAAACAACTACTTCTGAAAGAAAACACATTGCTCATAAAGATTATTGTTAAAGCTGGGTGCATTTTCCTTCACTTTCCATCTTAATTTTAGCGCTTTTAGTTTTTATAATTGAATTTAAATATTATCATATCTTTTCCTAGAAATATTATTATAAGAAAGATATACTTAAGTGGCTTGTAGCTTTGCTTGCATGCACTCTATGTCTTAGCAGTATCAAAAAATTATTGGAGGGATGACCTCTGAGCCTATCAAAACTATAAGACTCAGTTACTAGCTGAATAATTTTAATGAAATTACATGAGGTCCTTAGTTTTATCCTCTGTCACTTGGAGACTTGAAATATAAATATGAAAATTAGATAATATGTCAGTACATTTTGTGGACCCTAAGGCTGTGTGTGTGTGTGTGTGTGTGTGTGTGTGTGTGTGTGTGTGTGTGTCATGATAATTAACTTGTGCTAATTCTTCTACAGGAATACCAGCTCATGCTAGGACTGAGCAATTGGATGCTCTGGGTTGCTTATTTCTTCACCTTCTTCTGTTTGTATTTTATTAACATCATAATTATGTGTGTGGTTTTATTCATCAAGGCAAGTGTCGTTTTAATTCCAATATACTGTGGCTAAACTTTAAGAGGAAAGCAGGAGTCTAGGACCAGCCCAACCCTCTTGGTTTCTGGGAGAAGAAATCTGAGCTTTTGTGGACTTCATTGTATCATCTTAGAGGCTGCTTATCTTCTCAGCCACTTTCAGTTTAAGCTGGGGCATTGGGAGGACCTTCTGCAAGGCGTTTGGTGCAGGACATGTGGCTTTTAGGATAGTTACCTAATGTGTCTGCATCCCTGCATCCACAGAGAGTATCAGTGCATGCCTGTAATTGCAGCAGGGGGAGGCAGGTCACCATCAGCTACGTAGAGAGTTCTAGGCCAGTCTGGGCTCTATGAGACTCAAAAGTATAAATTTTTCATCTTCCTGAAAGTATCACTAGTGTCTACCATGAATAATAAAATATTTAAGGATATGTATTTGCTAATGCCTTGTCATGATAACATATCACACATGACTAAGCTGGATTTCTGATTATTTTGCTAGATTAAACCTGCGCCAATCTTCCAGTACAATGACCCAATCCTTGTCTTCGTCTTTTTGTCATTTTATGCCATCTCCTCGATATTCTTCAGTTTTATGATTAGCACATTGTTTGATAGAGGTGAGTAGATGATTCCTCCTGGGGAAGGGCATTGGCACAAAACAGACCCTGTGTTTGAAAGCTCCCTGTAAATGTCACTTGCCACCATACCCACAGCCTCGGTGCTCTAACTGAGATGCCTGTGCCCTTGTAATTCCTTGACGTGGACTGAATGCACCATGATAGCTCACACCTGCAGCGCTAGTACAGAAAGCTAGTAATGACGCAGAGGCAGGAGAGTCAGGAGTTTACGGACATCCTCAACAATATAGTAAGTTGTAGGCTAGTACGGACTATATGAGACTTTTGCCTTAAAAAAAAGAAGAATATCCTGTTCGTCGGCTAGGATATTCTCCACCGGTGAGTGGAGAGTGAGATCTGACTCTCACACAAACTCTAGTGCCTCTTTTCTGACCATGTCCCCTGGATGGGGAGGCCTGGCGGCACTCAGAGGAGGGATAGCAAGTTACCAAGAAGAGACTCCATACTCTAAGAGCGTATATAGGGGGAGGAGGTCCCCCTCAGTCACAGACATAGGGAAGAGAAGAAGGGGGGAAGTGGGAGCGAGGGAGGAATAGGACGAAACAAGGGAAGGGCTAACAATTGAGATGTAATATGAATAAATTAATTTAAAAATTAAAATTAAATAAAAATAAAAAAAGAAGAAAAATAGAATGGAGAGCTATGAAAATTGATAAACACAGCATTTGTGTGATGGTATGATTATAGTTGGGCGCTCTTTCTCACACTGAACTACCTCTTGTTTGGTATCCGTCTAGCCCTCCCACCAGGAATTGTTGAGATAAAGACAGCTTCTGAATTGGAGGGAGCAGTGCCTGCTAGTTTCTGATGATGAGAAAAGCAAGAAAACAATGGAATGGCTCCCTGCACTTAAATGCTTATGGTTGGCCTGTTGTGTATTTGAAATGCAGTGCCTACCCCCACCAAGCTGGCATTGACCTTTGGAGTAGGGATATCACATGCACGAAAATTATTTTAGAGTTCTCCAAAGAAGCAGAAACAATGGAAGATTAAACGGGCATTATAGTGAATTGGTTTGTTTGAGTGTGGAGGCAGGAAAGCCAGGAACGAAATCCAGCATGCGTCTTAATGCCTGAGACTGGGAGGAGCCAGTGGGGCCAGTCTAGCCCAAGGTAGGATAGGACGGATGTTCTGGCCTTTGAGGGCAGGTAGGAAGAAAAAGAGAGAATTCTCTTTCCCTCCACGTTTTTGTTCCTTCCAGGTTCTCAGTGTAGGATGAGTCCACAGATTCAAATACTGACCTCAACTGGAGGGGCACAGACACACCCAGAAATAGCATTTACTCTTTGTGTTCCACAGTGCATTCAGAATGACACGTGAAACCAGTCACCAGAAAATGGCATGCAGGGAGCAATGAAGATTAGTAAATCACAGCACACACGTAATGGGGCCATAGATCACAGTATTGCAAGTGATGATGCACTTTAGGGGTGGTAGGTAGGTTTTGAAAGACTTTTAAATGACTGAAAGATGAGAATAGAAGATAAAACCAATGAGTGTAGATATTCACTCATTCACTGACACATTCGCTCTCTGGTCTGCATACTTGTGCTTAGAATGGTCTCTAACAAAGACAAATGAAACTTTATTCTTCACCCTTTGAGGAATCACATGCCAAGGGGTATTTGTGTGTGTGTGAAGTTACAAAAACGAATTGGTTTTTTTGTAGTTGTTATTTTTGTGAAGGTAAGAATTCCTATTTTTCTATGCCCTTGCCAGTGTTTAGTATTAAACTTTAGCCAAATTGGGACTATGAAGTATTATTTTAAATCTGCATTGTTTTCAATTAGAAAGTATAGTTAGGCAGCAGAGGTGTTGGTTGGCATGTAGGATGCCCCAGGTGTGGGTTTCAGCACCACAGAAGAGAAATCAATAATAAATATGCTTTTCATCAGTTACTAATGAAGCTTAAGCATATGTTACTAATGAGTCAGATGTGGTTTCTCTTCTGGAAAATTTGGCCATGTTGGGCAGGCGTGGTCACACACACCTGTAATCCCAGCCCTGGTAAGGCTGAGGCAGGAAGAGCACCAAAAGTTGGAGTACAGCCTGGTCTACATAGTGAGTTCCAGGCCAGCCAGGGCTACATTGCAAGGCCTTATCTCAAAAGAAATTATTCACAGCCTTTTGTTTCTTAAAGTCTATCATTTTGTCTGATACTTCAGCTATTTTACTCTCTCTGGGTATTGGCATGAATAATTTTTATACTCATCATTAATATGTATCTTTAAACTTCCAGAACATTCTGCCACATTTGCCTTTTCAGAATTTAGCTCATGCCATTGCATTTAATCCAATTAAACAACTGAGGTAATTACTGGTCAGCAAGGATTTGTATCTGCCACTCAGCCATTTATTTTATATGTGTCTCATCTTTTTCTCCCTTGTATCTTCCTTCCACTTTGATTCTCAGTTCCCCATCTATATGACTTCTGATTATTTTCTTATATAAGTTATGCTTAATGCCATAATCTTGAGCAATAACTTCAGCATCAATAATATTTTTAAAAATTGCCAAACTACAACAAATATTAATGGTATATCCTCTCCTCTCAGAAAGATAACTAGAGTGAGGATGATTTTCCCAGCTTTCAGCTTATTAGTAATAAATATTATTATTTACCAATTTAAATTATTATTAAAAAATAATATAATAAAATATTTTTTAAAAATCATTGAGTACACCAAGCTGCTGATGTTTGGTCCCAGAACCAGGTAGTCTCTCTTGCATTCCTAGCTTCTGAGCCATCTCTCCAGCTGTATCTCTCTTGCACTCTTGAAAGATGGCTTTGCCTCATATAGAGTTCTTGGTTGACAAGTTTCTGTTTTGTTTTCGCAATGTCGTTCAGAGACTTCCCAGCTCTAGACTCAGAAGAATGCTGTAGTTTTTACTTGACAGAGTCTCCCGCTTGCTACTCTATAACCTTTTGTTTTGTTGTCTAATGCTACCAGTGCAACCCAGGCACTCGGGCATGCTAGGCAAGCACACTGCCATCGAGTGATGCCCCAGGACTTTGTTCTGCCTGTTCTCTGCCTTTTAAACTTGAACGGTTTTATTTTCGATGTGTCTCAGTGTGAGTTTCTTCAACTGCCCTACTTGTATGGAGTTTTTGTTTTCTTTTGTTTTTATGTTTGATTTTTTTTCTCTTATCTTTGGATAGGGTTTATGGCTTTATTTAAATGTAGTGGTTTTTTTAACCATAGTTCTTCAAATCAGATGCTTGCTTTCTTTTTCTGTGACTGTTGTTTGCATATGGAAGTGACTTTGACAGACCCTTAGGCTCTGCCAAGTATTTATTCTTTCTTTCTTTCTTCTCCTTAAGATTGTATAATGTTAATTATAATATTTTTAATTGCTGTTTTTTTTTCTTTTGTCTACCCAGACATTTAAATTCTTCATTTTGGGTACTTTAGTTTGCTGTTTGAGAATTTGTTTAGTTCATTTTCATAATTTTCATTTCTTTTTTTATAGTCTCTATAACTAGGTATCTTTTTCCTACTTCTCCTCAGCTCTCTCTTTGAGGAACTGGGCATATTTAAGACAGATTGTTTACAGTGTTCCTTTAATAAGTCCAGCCTTTGGCCTTCCTCAAGTGTGTTCCACAATGAGTATCTCATACCATCTTGTTTGTAAGCTTCCTAATTCTTTGCTGAACACAGCAATATTTCAACTATTTGTAAATGGAAACTCTGAAGATCAAACCACATTTGGAACTCCTAACTTCTCTAAGACCCTTCTAGTTGGGTTGTTGTTGTTGTACATTGTAGTGTCTTGATTTATTCAAGCATCTTTTTTTAAAATCCATCAGCATGTCACAGACTAAATCTCATAGTGCCTGGAGGATTATTTTGATTATTGCACTAGTGCTACTTATATTTATAATTTCTTATGTTGGGTGGTAATATATAAAACTATAAATTTCTAGCACTTGTCATGATGTTCATAATCATCACATATAGAAAGAACAGTTCCGGAGAAACGAGATCCTTCACATTTTACCTCAGCCCTTCTTTCAGAAGCACCTCTGAGCACACAGTGCACTCCTGACGTTATATTCATGATCTGGGAAAAACAATGGTAAACAAAGTAGACATTATCACTTTTTGTAATGCTTATGGGAGCATATATGTTGAAATTCAAATTATTTGTTGTGTGTTTCAATATTGCTTACATGGACCATACCTTCCGTTACGTTTGCAGCCAACTTTGCTGTGAGCTTGGGAAGCTGCTTTTTTTTCCTGACTTACTTCCCATCCATTTCAATGCATCAAATCTATGAGCACATGACACCCAAGCAGAAGCTGATTTGGTCCTTCAACTTTAATTCTGCTATGACATTCGGATTTAAATTCCTAGCTGACGCAGAGACAAAGAGTAAGTAGTGATCTTGTAAACTTTCCTGTGTCCTAGTGGGTACATAGTTGATATCTTACTGGTTATTCAGAGTTTCATTTTGATTAACTTAATCTAGTTTTGCTGGCTAAAGTGCCCTCCCAAATTTTCTTCTACTTTATACCAACATATTAGTATATGAGTGACTTTGCAATCACTCCAAAAGTTTTTCTGGGAGTCCAGAATGGTCCCTTCCTGAATCTGCTTGAGCAGGTATCCATCCCTACATTTCAGTTATTACATTTTTCCAAAATTATGCATTCCAGTGAGATTTTAGCATGCACAGTGGTGAGGAAAGGAACCATCATCCTGATCCATAAATATGGGTTTTATTTGTTTGCTTTTGCTTTTGCTTTTGCTTTTCAAAACAAGTTTTCCCTGTGTAGCCTTAGCTGTCCCAGACTCACTTTGTAGACCAGGCTGGCCTCAAACTAACAGAGATCTGCCTGCCTCTGCCTCCCAAGCACTGGGACTACGGGTGTGTGCCACCACACCCGGCTAGGTCTGCTTCTGTTTATTAAATTCTATTTTCCTGAATTTTGTGTAGTTGCTTTCTATTCCATTCATTTTCAATTGTTTCTCTGTTTGGGTACAGTGTGAGACAGTTTCAGAATTACTGAGATATCCTCTTGGGATCCTAAATTCTAAGGCTATAAGAAGGTAGCGGACTCACCCGGAAACCTCTAGAAAGGACCAACAAGTGATTCAGAGATGATGCAGGTGAAGAACTAGTCCCTACGCACCTAATTGACTGTCTCATGCTTTGTCTTAGGAACTGGAATGAAATGGAGTAACATATTCTCTTCCACGGATACAGACAGCTTTTTATTTGCCTATGTGCTTGGGATGCTTTTAGTTGACGCTACCCTATACGGCCTTGTGGCCTGGTATATAGAAGCTGTCTTCCCAGGAGAGTACGGTGTGCCCAAGCCATGGAACTTTTTCATGATGGTGAGTCTTGGTGCCTGTTAGTCATAAAAAGATCCTTGTGGGTTTGTCCTAAAACATCTTAAAAGAAAATCACTAGCCAGTTTTATACTATCTATTACTGAGTTAGTGGACCAGATGAGAGAAGCACTCTCATCTATGTTCTGTCCATACTAACTCACTACTGTTTACCTAAGACCGTCTGATCCCTCATACGTCCGTAGATGATGAAGGTAAGATCTTGGAGTCCTAAATTGCTAGTGTAGATATCTATAATTATATGTGAGGAAACATAATCACGGGTAAGATCTCGAACATAACCAAACGGTTCAAATTGTGAGTAATCAGTCCACAACATTCACAGGACTGTATTTCAGAAGAACTGTGTGTTCTCAGAGACGTTAACAGCACTGACACTCTGGACAGCAACACAGAGATGTTCAATCAGGTCTGGGTCCTCATTGCCTCCTTTTGTCTAGCTTTCTTAAAGTCGGGGCTCCAGGAAACAGTTTAAAAACCTTTGGCCTCTATGTTGCTCAGAGAAGATCTGCTAGTGATGTAGGACTCTCTATGACATCAGTTTGCAGTCAGTTCCCTGTATACCTCTCAGATATTTATTGGGGGGGGGACAGGTATTTTTTATTTTTGAGATTACAATTTTAATTACATTTCTCTCTTCCTTTTCCTCTTTCCACATCCTCATAGCTACACCTTTCTATTTTCCTTCAAATTCATGGCCTCTTATTTTAAAAGTAACTATTATTGCACACACACACACACACACACACACACACACACACACACACACACACACATATCCTGTTCATTACATATAATGCTACCTATATGAAAATTTTCAGGACTGACCATTTAAAACTGGGCAACATCTAGCCAATGGTCAGAACATTCTCCACAGTAGAGTGGAGAGTGGGATACGACTTTCTCACGTACTCTGGTGCCTCACATTTGACCATGTCTCCTGGAGGGGGAGACCTGGTGGCACTCAGAGGAAGGATGGCAGGTTACCAAGAAGAGACTTGATACCCTATGAGCATATACAGGAGGAGGTAATCCCCCTTAGTCACAGTCATAGGGGAGGGGAATAAGGGGAAAATGGGAGGGAGGGAAGAATGGGAGGATACAAGGGATGGGATAACCATTGAGATGTAACAAGAATAAATTAATTTTTAAAAAAGTGTACTTTCCCTGGGGAAGGCCAACTCTCTCATTCCCAGATTTGCTCAGCTGCCAATAGTTTTTGTGTGGGTTGAGGACCCATGAGCGTGTTTCTTGCTCAGCTCACACTTGGACAGCCATGTTGGTGAGGCTCTGTGAGTGTACCTTCTGATATTAGTGGGAGACAGACTCTTGCAGCAAGTTTCCTGATCCTCGCAGCATCTTCTTAGGCCCTCTTCCATAATTCTTCCTGAGCCCTGGGTGCAAGAGTGTTCTGTAGATGTATCCACTGGGACTGGGGCCCCACTGTTCTGCATTTTTGATTAATTGTGCTTTTCTGATATGGTCTCCATTTGTTGCAAAGATAAGTGTCCTTGATGGTGGGCAAAGACTACACTCATCTGTGGATTTAAAGACAAATGTTTATATATTTTTGTCAGCAGTTATGCTGGTTTAACAAAGCAATGCCTGCAGATACTCCTCCAATAACTATAGCTTCACTAATACTGAGTGGTTAGATAGGACTCCAGAATAAGGCATGCTCGCCTTCTCCTTGAGGCTAGAGAGCTGTTGGTTACCCCAAGGTATGTATACCACTGCTGAACCTTTAGGGTTATCATGCCCAGCTGGTCATGGATTTGGTTTATAGCTGGGTAGGGCTATTTGTTTCCTCCTTTCCTTTGGAAGCTTGCACAGTGCTTTTCTGGTACCATGAAAGCCAATCCTCAAGGAGGAGGCATTGGAGTCAGTTCCGGCTCAGGGGGCTCTGACCCCATTATGGTTTCTTTAGCAATAGGTGTTTACTTTCTGCCTCTGGAGAGTAACCAAGAGTAACAGCAATACTGAAATCCCCTAGTACCAATTGATGTTAATCTCTGTCTTTAAGTCCAGAAATAGATTTTTTATGAAAATAAACACACTGAGTTTGGTGCAAATATGATTTATACTATGTCTTCTTGGTTGGCTGTTCCCTTGGTTAGAATGAAGTATCCCTTTAAAAACCTCTTCCACTTAGTTCTAATTTAAAGCCTATATTTTCAGATATTAGGATAGTGGACACCTGCTTATTTCCTGGTCCTCTTTCACTGGGTCACTTTTGCCCATCCTTTGACTCTAAAGTGGTGCCTATCTTTAAAACTAAGATATGTTTCTGTAGGCAGCAGATAGCTGGACTTTGTTTTTTATCCATTCAGTCAGTCTGTGTCTTTTGATTGGGAAATTAAGGCCATTAATATTTAAAGTTATTACTGAAATGTGTGTGTTAACTGTGGTCATTGTGTTGTTGATTCTTGGTTTGTTTGTATTCACCATGGTCCTCCATATTTTAATCATTATGGCATCATATGTCTTTCCACAGTCTCTCTGCTGTGCTCAATTTTCTCTCCAACCCAAATACTGCTTTCTGTATCTTCCTTAGTTTTGGTTTGTTGGGTATAAAATTTTTCAGGCTGCTTATGCTTTGGAAAGTTTTTCTTTCTCCTTCAAACACGTCAGATAGTTTTGATTTGTGTATTATTTGACATTGGCTGTCATAATCTTTTAGGACTTGGACTGCCTGTGTGCTCTTCTGGCTTTTAAAGATTCCATTGAGAAACCATCTGCTATTCTGATAGGTATTCCATTATATGTGATTCAAATATTTTTCTCTTTTAACTTTTAATATGCTTTCTTTGTTATATATACTTAGTGTTTTAATTATGATATATCACGGGAATTTTCTTTTTTTGTCTATCTAATGCGCTGTGTGCTTCTTGTATGTCTGTATGGGTGTTCTTTCCTTGTTTGGGAAAGCTTTCTTCTCTGACCTTTTAAGGATCCAGTATATAAAATATTTTCCTTGCTTGTTGATTCTTGATGCTCTATTTTGCCCTTGAGACCTGATGTTCTGTGTTCTTCTTGATGCGCATTCCACTTGCAAGACTTTCCTTTTAGTTTTGAATTTGTTATGGGGAAAACAGGTGAGGAAGAAGAGAGGATATGGAGGGTTGGGGCTAAAGGTTGGGATATCTTGAGTGGAATAAAGTTAGGTGATAGAAGGGACTGTCCTGGTATATAGGCTGTGTTTCCTGCTCTGAGCCAAAGTGCAGAGGTAGATAAGTGTGGCTGGCTATGTTGTGAGTTCTTTGTTCCCCCACCATTTATCCCCCCTGCAACACTAGATAGCAGGAAAAACAAGGATAGAGAAGAGAGCAGAATTAGGAAAATCCCCAAATCTAACTTTTTTTCCTTTTGTTTCTTCTTTACCATGGTTACTAACAAAATTCAGTCAACCTCCCTAAACAACCAACAATCACCCCAAACACCTCGCGGGACCCTCACATTTATATATCCTCTGAAAAGTTCCCAGAATTCCAAACATCACACAATTTCAGAAATTATCTGCAACTGGCAAAGCCATGCTTCTGCTAGAGCACTAGGCCAATCCTGGCCAGCGGCTGTGGACAGTCCGAAGCAGCCCCACATCCCTGTCCCTGGGATTAAAATGAAAGCACATTCCCCGTAATCTTTATGTGGTTTATTTTTAAGAAAACAAAATTCCAGAACTCTCAAAAATGTCACTACAGACAGGTCTGAGTGGAAAGATCAGATAAGACGTGAGAGAGTCCTGTGGTTTTGTGAATTGGGGGAGGGGAGGATTCTGGCTCAAGCCCAAGCTTGAGGCAATGGAAGGCCAGACTAGGCTGGTGCACAGATTGTGAGAACCAGGGTAAATGTGGTGGGTTGAGGCACAGATATGAATAAGGAGGTCTAGGTATTCTCTTGACCAGGTCCTGGCAGACACCTAGAGATTGGTTGCATCCCAGGTGGTCTTGGACTAGGCAGTGGTATGGGATGTGAGGTCCCTGTGGGGGCCTTGAGATTCCATGCTGCCCAGGTGTGGGTGGCCAGACTAGGACTGAGCATTTGCTGTCGGTTCCAGGATAGGTCTGGAGGGTTAAGGAAAAATGAGAACCTGCTTGCTGGGAGTATTGACCAGGCTAGATCCTGCAAGAAGACATGGGGAGTCTGAAGGCTAGACCCTGGAGAAAGACACGGAGAGTCTGAGTATGGCATACCTCTCAAATATTTATGATTTTAATATGATAGTATATTCTGAGCCTTTGGAATTTAAATAGCTAGCTTGTGCCAAAAATCTGATCTTGAGGATTGTATGCAGCCCATCTCAGTACAAACACTATCAGGTGTGTTTTCTAGTGTGTTCTTTTTCCATGCCATTAGTTATATCATTTGTATTCCCTTATTAGCACTCTTACTGGTTTGGAAAATCACTTCAAAAAAACCCTGAAATCACCCAATTTTATGAGACAATTGAAAGCAAGTATTTTGAAGCTGAACCAGCTGATTTGACAGCGGGCATCCAGATTAAACACCTGTGGAAGGTACTCTTTCATGACCACCCACCCCTCCTTCCTAAGAAGGCTGTAAACTTTCAATGTGAGAAATGCCCAAATATTCAAATTATTTATTTGTTTATGCTAACAAAAGTTCACAGCTGCTGCATTTACTTTTCTAGAGAAAGATAAAAATGATATCTGTATACTATTTATAAGTAGCTGCTATTTGACTGTACATGCCAGATAAGACAACCCACTTGTTCCAAAAATTCTCTTGCTTCTACCTCACAAATTCCTGTCGGAGCATTGGGATCAAAGATGTGTCCACCTTTCTTGTGGACTTCAGACCCTTATCCTTGCACAGTAAATGCTTTTGTCCACCCAGCAATATCCTCTGTTCCTCAAATAGAGATTGACTGAAGAAGACTGGCATTTCCAGTGTTAAGGTGGTAATTGAAACAAAGCAGGAATGGATGGGATTGTTCAGGGAAAGATTGTGCACCTATTGTTAAATTCTAAAACTCATATTGTATCTTCAAATGTTCCCTCTTTGCTGTTTCTCCTTATTACATTCTATTTCTCCATAATATTAATGTGTAGTTGTATTTCAGCTATAAATAGTTGCTCTGAGTACCTGTTCTTCCAAACTGATTATGAAGGATAGAGAGTTAACATTTATGCATTTCCCCCAACAGGTATTCCAAGAGGATAACACCATCAAGATAGCCATTAAGGACTTGTCTTTGAACTTATATAAGGGACAGATCACTGTTCTTCTAGGGCACAATGGGGCAGGAAAGTCTACCACTCTGTCCATCCTCTCAGGTAGGTGTTCAGCTCTATTCAAAAGGTGTCTTCACCTGGGGATAAAGTAATAACACTTGGGTTATATAGTTTAATAGTCGACTTTATTTTCAAGTTTTTATGTAATATAAAAATTTATATGTTAGTGGTTTAGGGGGAGAGATTAAATAACGATTAGAAGATCAGTACATTCAGAACACAGTGCATTTTTAAAGTATGTATATGTCTAAGAACGGAGCACCAAAATCCTCAAAGCAAAACCTGAAAGAGTTGAAAGAGCATAAAACACATTTGCATTTAGAGACTTCAGCACAGCTCTTGCTAATCCTAAACCTAACCATAACTGTAACCCCAAAACCTAACCCTAGCCCTAACCCCTAAACCTAACCCTAACCACAACCATAACCACAACCCCAAATGCTAACCCAATCATAAACCTAACCCTAATCCCTAAACTTAATTTTAACCCTAATCCTAATCATAACCATAACCATAAGGCTAGCCTCTAAGCCTAAACCTAACCATAACACTACCCCTAACCCTACCCCTAACCATAACCATAACCCTTAACCTTAATCCTAACCCTAATCCTAACCCTAACCTTAACCCTAAACCCTAACCCCAACCCTAACTCTAACCCTAAACCTAAGTGGTGCAACTTCATTTAAAATAAAATGATACATATACATATATATATAGTTTTAAATAAATATAAAATAATTTTCCCATATCTTTTTCAAACATCCTTAGTGGTTTTTTCACCTCCCTTTCTCTCCCCCTACAGTTAAATCCCTTCCCCCACTTTTTTCCCATTTTCCCCTTCATAGTGCCTGTGTCCTGTGCTTCCACATCCTGGCACTCCTCTTCTACACTCCTGGCCCCTTTTCACTGTCCTGACTTCTATGGATACCAGAGCTTATATATTCATGTTTGTCTTGAATTACCTCACTCAGTGTAATATTTTTGCTGAAGATACCACACATTTGGACACAGGATTTGAAGGCAATGAGCTGGGACTGACCCACAGCCTCCTCCTTGGGGACTAGCTCTCATAGTACCAGAAGGAGCTATGCAAAGGGTCAAGGGAGAAAAACAGTCAATAGCCCTATGCAGCTGTGTAGCATAACAATGTCCAGCATGACAAGATACTCCAAGGGTGCAACAGTGGCACCTCATCTTAGAGGTAACCAACTGCTGTCTAGTTGAATGCATGGCCTACACAACAGGAATCCTGCCTGGTGCTTCTGTAAGCCTAGCCAACTACCCATGGCTGGAGAGGCCATGGACCCTACAAGAGAACCTACTACTGCCTTTTCCCTAAACAAACATAATTTGTATCTCTCTTTCAAACACCCTTATTCTGTCAGATAAGTGTAGCTTTCCCCACTCACCAAAGAAGATTCTTACAGAAATCCACAACCACACAAAAGGCAGATAATATTTGACTTGAGGTGTCCAACCCCAGCTGAAAAATATGCAACACAACCCCTACAGCTAAGGTTCAGGGATAAATGAGGAAGAGGGGACCAGAAAGATTATTTGGAACCAGAGGCCCAGGAAATCTGCTGTTCATGCCCCCTGAACATGGCAGGAACATACATCCATTACCTTCAACAATATCATCACCCAACCCAGACTAGCTAAGTTGACGTGCTAATGTGAACAGGGGAAATTTCACATGGTCCTATTCATTCATGAAGAGCTACAGTTGGCTATCGAGAGACACAGAGAAGAGCTCATCAGTTGTCCAATTGCAAGTGATCAGCACTGGGCACTTACATGTGTGCAAAGCAAAACAGGGCTTGGTAGGTTATATATGCATACACATATGCATACATATATACACATATACATATGGGAGTGGTGTGTGCATATAACAACAATGATGAAAATACCATTGAGTTTTGAGGTGGATATTGGAAGAGTAGGAGGGGGCAGAAGTGATGTATAGAGGTGATGCATGTATGAAGTTCTCAAAAGTAAAATTACTTAAAAATTCAAATTATTAGTATATGAAAAAAGGATTATCAGATAGGATAAAATATTAAGCTTTATCACTATAATGCCTTTAAGAGGCACAGGTTAGAGTGTAAGGTGTAAATACATTGAAAGTAAAAAACAAATGTGTTGTAAAATATCAGTGGTAAGAAAGTTGGAGTAGAAATCCAAATGTCGGAAAAAACAAAATCTCACTGGAAGCACAGAAACATACTTTCTAATTATTAAACTTGGGGTGAAAGGTCCATGATAGAAACTAGATGTCAGAACAAGTAAAATCAGGATAATTTGTTTAATATGCAAACTGTGTAGCAATCATGAAAAAAGGATCAGACTCCAGGACAACATGACAATTTGTGACCATGGTCACTTGGTTGTTTTCAAACAGAATTAATTTACTGATGGCTCCAGAAAGCCCATGGCCCCCAGCTACTTGGGAGATTAGGATCCCCTGAGCCCAAGAGTTTAGCAGACAACTTTGAGAAACACAATTAGATCCTTTCTCAAAAACAGACTTATCATATTTAAAGTAATACTTCTACTTATTAAAATTAATCACTCGTGACAGCTGCCTAAGACCATCTGAGCCATTTTTAAATTGGCTCTTGAATGACTACATAATTTTCCACCAACCATAACTAAAGTTCTTCAAGGATAACAGTTTTGTGGTTTGGGTTTTCCACTTTAAAAAGTGTCTTCCCAAGTCTATGGCAGTGCACAGACTGTACTGTAACTAGTGACATGTTGACAAGTGGCTGCTGGTGGGCTGGGCTGTCCCTACGTTACACTTTTATGCTTTTATCACTCCAGGTGACTTTCCCTTCTCTACTGAATACTGAGAACTCACAGCACACAGGTAAACAGGAAAAACACAATAAAATATTTCTAATATGATCCTGAAAGAGGCCAACAAATATTTTCATTAATCTCCAATGCTAATGAGAAATCCATGTGTAGCTTTTGTCAGAGGAGCTAATGAGCCCTGTATCCTCACAAAAGCTGCTTCTCTTCTACCTGATTCTAGGTCTCTATCCCCCGACCAGCGGAGAGGCCTATGTTGATGGATATGACATCTCACGACATATGGCTCAAATCAGGAGTTCCCTGGGCTTGTGTCCTCAGCAGAACCTGCTGTTTGACCACTTGACAGTATCAGAACACCTGTATTTCTACTGCAGGGTAAGCAGTGTGGGATATTTATAAGAACCAGAGGTCAGGAAGAGTGCAGGGAAACATTACCTTCAGAATGGCTGTACTGGTGAACCCACAGTAGCCGTGGCTGCCTGCACAAGATCAAGCCAGTAACACTCCAGCAAAGACTGTGGAGAGACTCACAAAGCCCGACCTCTAGTGAGGAGCTTTGGCAGTTGATCACTGGGATAGGGACAACGGCTCTTGTTCCAGGGGCTGCTCTCACATGCATCCCCAGGCAGATAGCGTTGACTGGCAGGAGAGCCACTGTGAAGTTGGGAGAGAGGCAATGGTGGGAGTGCTGAGAGAAGCCAGAAGAGGAGGGAGAGGTTGATATGATCAAAATACATTTTGTACACATATGAAATTCTCAAAAACAGAAAATGATTTCTCAAAGAAACGTCTAAAATTGAAAGTGCCATGCAAACTCTGTCTCCTTCTGCTAGGTGAAAGGAACACCTCAAAAGATGTGTCTTGAGGAAGCCAACAAAATGTTGTCGGCTTTTAACCTGCTGGAAAAACGTGATGCGTTTTCGAAGTCGCTGAGCGGAGGCATGAAGCGCAAACTCGCCATCATTATAGCCCTCTTAGGAGGCTGCAAGGTAACGGGGGAAAAACTGACGACAGACAGCCCTGTGCTACAGCTGGTTTAGAAACACAAGTGACCACCTCTATCCCACTTTCCTGGTAAGTGAAGGCTTTCATGAGACATGCCCCTTGGGCTAGTGCCCAGTTATAAGTGAGTATATACCATTTGAGTCTTTCTGCTTCTGGGTTAGCTCACTCATTATGATCATTTCTAGCTCAATCCATTTGTCCACAAATTTCAGAAATTCCTTGTTTTTAACAGCTGAGTAGTATTCCAGAGTATAAATGTACCACGGTTTCTTTATCCAGTCTTCTACTGAGGGACACGTAGGCTGTTTCCATGTTCTGGCTATTATGAATAAAGCCACTATGAACATGGTGGAGCATATGTCCTTGTTGTGTGCTGGAGCATCTTCTGGGTATATTCCAAGGAGTGGAATAGCTGGGTCTTAAGGAAGCCCTATTCCCAGTTTTCTGAGATAGCACCAGACAGATTTCCAAAGTCTGCATTCCCACCAGCAATGAAGGAGTGTTCCTCTCTCTCCACATCCTCACCAGCATGTGGTGATAGAGGTGAGGACATCCTATTGGGATTCTAGGTGAGAGAAATATAGGAGATAAGGAAATAGATGGATCCAGAGGGTCCTAGAAACCTACAAAAACACTATGATGGGTGGATCTGGGCCCAGGGGTTCTGCTCGATCTATGGCACCAACCAAGGACAATACGTTTAGTCATCATCAAACCCCTATCCAGATCTAGCCAAGGGACAGAACATTCTCCACAGTTAAGTGGAGACTGAGGACTGATTTTCACATGAACTCTGGTGCCCCATATTTGGCCCTGTCCCCTTCATGGGGAGGCCTGATGGCACTCGGAGAAAGGATAGCAGGCTACTAAGAAGAGACTTGATACCCTAGCATCATATTCAGGGGAGGAGGTCCCCTTCAGTCACAGTCATAGGGAAGGGGAATGGGGTGAAACAGGAGGGGGGAGGAATGGGAAGATGCATGGGATGGGGTAACAAACAAGATGTAACATGAATGATTTTACTTTTCAATTAAAAAAATAAAAATAAAAAAATAAAAACACAAGTGACACAAACCAAAAACTGACACAGATTTAACACTTTGAAAGCAGCTCCCTCAGACAGAATTCACATCATCAACATCAATGGTATAAAATGACCATGGTTCAGCTTTAATACAGAAGTCCTAGTTTTATATACACTTAATATCTTTGCTCAGTTGGATATTAGGCTTAAAAAGGAAAGGAAAGCAAAAGCAGGCCCAGCACAGGTAGGACACCCTTGAGACCGGTGCGTAATTACAACGTCATAGAATTGCTCCGTCTCTAGGTGGTGATACTTGATGAACCAACATCTGGCATGGACCCAGCCTCAAGGAGGACCACCTGGGATATCCTTCAAGCCTATAAACAGGATCGGACCATCCTGCTAACCACCCACTACATGGACGAAGCTGATGTGCTCGGTGATCGCATTGCCATCATGGTCCAAGGAACCTTGCGGTGCTGTGGCTCTTCCGTCTTCCTGAAAAGACTATATGGTCTATTTCCTTTTATTATTCTTAGACTGTTGGTGCCTAAATAACATTCTTTTATCATAATTCCTATTGGTTTTGTATATACTGATCCTCTATGCTCTGTTTAACATATTCAGCTGGAAGTCCTTTGTATAGTGTTTCTATTTTCTTCAAAATTATTTCCCACTTCTGTGTTTATTGTATTGTCCAATATTGACACTCATTTCTCTCATATGATTTTTGGCTAAATATGATCTAGTGCAATTGCACAAAGATGATGGCTATATACAGAGACACAAAAATAGAGATAAAAGGGAGAGACATAACTTTCTAATTTCCCTGACAATTTCTGGTGTAACTCATTGGCTCTTTAAGTGTACACTGCTTGATTCTGAACTCCCAACCTTTTTCTGCTACTGGTTTATAACTCCATCCTGCTTTTGTGTGAGGGGATTCTTGTCTATCCTTTAACATCTATATTGATTTGTGGTTCTATGTTCTATTCTGGAGCTGGTCCTGTGATCACAGACGAATGAGCACTCCGCTGTTTTATTAGAGTGCTCCCTACTTCTGTTTCTTGTTAAGCTTCTCTTGTTTCAGTGAGAACTGTGACATTTCTCTCTAGACACGCCCAATGCTTGTGAGCTCTCACTTTACTTACCTAGTATGTCTTAGTTTCTGGATCTGTTTCTATTGGCTTTTGCCCCTGGCTAGGCATTATGTGATGCTATCCAGAACCTTTGGACTGTGTTGTTGAATGTTTTGTTGGGGAACTGTATTTCAAGAGTTCTGTGCCTTCTTCCAACATCCAGTGGGAGCATTTTGTGCATTGCTGAGGCCTGCTTTTTCACCTCTGCTAATGTGGGCCCAGAGTACCAATCACTAAGCATATTTCAATTCTATTGCTGAAGCATAAGCCCCATGGCATCTTCATTAAATTTCCTAACCAATCCACCACTTTGGCTTAGCTATGTAAGCTCTAGTCTCTTGTGAGATGATAAAGGGTCTTTTTAAAAAGGTAAATCTAATCTCATAGAGTTCTCTGGGTGTTTATATAGCCTGATAGTCAGCAAAGCCTATAAAGAAGGCACACTTAGGAGGCTTCTGTGCACATTTATTTTCATTTTTATTTGTGTGTGCTGTGTGTGTGCACAGGTGCGCACACTCATGTGCTCACATGTAGAGACCAGGGGAAGAAATTTCTCTTTTTGTCTATGGTTATCTGCCTTATTCCCCCGGGGACAGGATCTCTCATTGAGCCAGAAGCACATAATGATCTCCAAGGCTCTGCCTGTCTTCACCCTCCAACTCTGGGGTTATAGGCATGCCCTCCATGCTGGATGTTTGGGCTGGTGCTAGGAATTCAATCTCAGGTTCTCACACTTACACAGAAAGTGCCTTGCCCACTAAGCCTTCTTCTCTCCAGGTCTGGTGCCAGGGTTATTTTGCTCTGCACTCAAACCATCTTTACCACTTGCAACTGTGGTCTGACTTCGGTTTCCAGGTTCTCAGCCCACCTGTGGCACTGGAAGCTGTCATATTCCCCTTTGCTGCATCTCCATGTAAAGCTCACCTCTGAGCAAAAGTGGAGCAGCTGCACATCGCATCTTGTCTTCCTCTCACAGGCATGGGCACCCTCAGCAGTCTCTTGCCTAACACCTGAAGCTGTCCTTTCACAATTGTCCATTTCTTTCAGATGCTCATGGTGAAAGTTCTGTTAGGACATACTAGCATCATCAAGGCCATGAGCCAGATTCATCCTCATTTATTATGTATGATTTCAATGTATATGTAATTTTTGTTTGATGGAATTTTTATAGAATTTTTGTTATGTAATTTCACAAGGACATTTTTACATTTTCCAATTATTTTCTTCTTTATAACTGTGTTTTTCCATTTGTGGTATTCTCTGCTTTCTTACATTTCTTTCTTTCTTTTTTCTTTTTGCATTCCCATTTGGATCATTTTTAGTGATCTTTTTTCAGGGTTATTGATTGTTTCTTTTTCTCTTTCTATTGTGCTACTGAGACTAAATGACCTCTTTGTACTTTTCTGCTCTTTCCACTGGCTTTCTTTTGTAGTTTTCATCAGTCTGCAAAATTTCTCATTAACTCAACACTTTGTTTTTCTATTTCTAGTAGAGATTGATTAATATATTTATGATGATTATTTTATAGTCTTTATCCTGTAAATTCTACATCTTGGATAATGTCTGCATCTAGTTTTCTATACTATAATAGTATTGTACGTATGATATATGCTTCCTTACTTATTGACATAATTTATATTTTATGAAACAATTACAGTAGAAACTAAAGTATGTAATGCTTATCTGAAAGAAGCATATGCCCTTATCACTGTCAGGCCAAATGTATGAATGATGAAGTAAATAGAAACTATATTTGGGCAATACTGTAATGTGATGCAGCTTTGTTTGGAGTCTGCTCATCACTCTCTAAATGTTTTAGGAAGGAAAAGGAATGTTAGTGTTAAGAGAGCTTGAGACCTACATATAGGACGATGGCACTCCCTTTAGGCTGCAGCCCAAGCACTAACCTCA
Source organism: Acomys minous (assembly GCF_964271855.1). Lineage (NCBI taxonomy): Eukaryota > Metazoa > Chordata > Mammalia > Rodentia > Muridae > Acomys > Acomys minous. The sequence continues at coordinate 78,659,149 of NC_140484.1, read as the reverse complement.
CTGCTACATCTTCTTTGATTTCCATCCCTGCCTCACCCTGTGAAATTCTTCATTGTCCTGACACACTCTTTCTTGCTCTCTTGTACGGTGTCTCACCTCCTTCCCTCCCTCCCTTCCTCCCTTTCTCCCTCCCTCCTTCCGTCCTTCCTTCCCTCTTTCCTCCCACTTCCTTTCTTAAAGAATCTTTGTCAAGTGATGGTCCCAGATACCCAAGAGGCATTTACCTTAGTTTTTCTGTCCAAGCCTCAGGTACCAGAATGCCACTGCTAGGAGCACAAATCATAGAATGCCATGGAGGGTTTCTCTTCATCCCTATCCCACACCTAGCTTTAGATAGACCATGAAGAAGGAGAAACAAGAGGAGAAAGGGGAAGTGGAAGAGTGAGAAGAGAAAAAGGAGGAGGTGTAGGGTGGCAGGGAGGAGATGATGACAGAGTATAGACATAGAATATTTTGTGAATATTTTTCAGATCTTAAAGGGAAAGAATTTGTATTAAATTTATGTAGATTCCGGCATATAACATGGGCACAAGAACACATGTTTAATGACTATTAATCTTGTTTTCTCCAATTTAGCATTAGGAGAAAGAAAGGTCAGATAGCTTTTAATGTTACCTCTGTTTTGTCTGGTTTTCTAACACAGATCATTATTAATCCTCTGTAGAACTATATGTAATTCAATCATTGCATAATGCTGTGCAATGATTGAAGAGAGTTGTAGTCAGATAACTTGTGGCATGCTGTATAGTCCTCCAGCTTACCCAAATCATAGAAAACCAGGTATGGTCGCAGGAGAAGGTGGGAAGTACAAAAACATTTAATCTGGTCTTCTGAATGCATCTTCTCAGGCGTTGGATACCACATAGTCATGGTGAAGGAACCCCACTGTGACACTGATGAAGTCCTGAAACTGCTCCGTGAGTATGCAACCACAGCCACCCTGAAGACGAATGTTGGAAATGAGTTATCTTTTATTCTACCCCATGAATATGCTCCCAGGTGAGAGCCTAGAGAATGTTAACCAGGTAGTTTTCAAATGGTCAGAAATCAACGATGTTTTGTCCTGTTTCTTCTGTCTCAGCAATGAGAGTTCATTTAAGGAGACAAAACTTGTGTCATAGCTGTCAGTCACACTGAAGAGGGACAGATGCCACTGGATTGGTATAGCTTGTTAGAGGTGATTGACAATATTGGGTGTTTTGTTGTCCATGGAGCCAATGTGACTACTAGCGCATCGAGGGAGAAATTAGACAATGAAAAAGTAGTGGCGAAGTGCTTTCCTAGCACATGCAAGGCTCTAAATTCAGACTACAGGAGATCCAAGATGGCGGCAAGCAGTGTGGACTGTGTTTAGAAGCTTCAGTAAACAATTCAGGGAATTGCACAGATTTCTGAACCAGGAACACCTAGGTCCCCACACCACAGCAGCAGGAGTGCTCCACGGTTCAAAAGGACCAGGGTGCAGAGGACATGCATGCCCCTGCACATGGGAGGAGCGTGGATTTTCTAGGATTGGAGCAGCGGCGGCAGCAGCAGCAGTGGCAACAGCAGCAGCAGCAGCAGCAGCAGCAGCGGTTGAGGTTTGCAGCTCAGAGCACTCCAGTGGAGGCAATTGGTGTGGTGGCCGGTGAAAGTTGCTGCAGGAGAGGGGAATCTGGGCAGGATTTGGGTCGCGTGGTGCCTTGAGAACCAAACTGGACTCGGCGGACAGTTCAGCCCCTGAGTCCCAAGTTCAGCTCAGTGTGCAGTGCCATGGAGACATTAGCTCAGCTCAGCAAGCAGTTCTGCCCGAGGCACTAGCTCAGCTCAGCCACAGCTCCCCTGCTGTGACACAGGCTGGGCGGATTGCTCAGTTCCACCCAAGGCGCTATCTCAGCTCAGCGAGCAGTTCTGCCTGAGACTCTAGCTCAGCTCAGCGTATAGTTCTGCTGCTCTGACTCAGGCTGTGGCCAGAACGCAGATTCGGCCCAGAGTCCCTAGCTGGACTTGCCAGGTAGGTTGAGTCCAGAGACTCTAGCTGAGCTTTTGGCACAGTCCTGGCTCTAAGACACTGGTTGGACACAGTGCCCAGTTTGAATCAAAAATTCCTGGCTGAGCTTGGTGGACGGTTCAGGGGATGAGCCTCTAGCTGACCACAACACGCACTTTGGGCCAAAAGCCCCTAGCTGAGCTTGGTGCACAGTCCCACCCCAAAAATTCTGGCTGGACTCTGCATGCATTTTGGGGCCAGAGTCACTAGGAGAGCTCAGCATATGGACTGGGCCCAGAGTCCCTAGCTGAGTTCAGCGGACGGTTTGGGCCCTGAGAATCTAGCTGAGCTTGGCGCGTGGTTGGGGCCCAGTGTCCCTGGGTGGACTTGGCAGGGGACCCAGAAGTCTGTGGATACTTTGTCCTGAACCAATGCTCATTCAGAGACCCAGAACGATTGCAGGACCCACAGTACAGGGGAGCTGAGGATCACTGGCTGTGAGAGTCCAAAACGACAGGGCTAGCCTCCTGCCATCCACGCCAGTGAAGCATCAGAGCTTCCAGCCTAGAAAAATCATGAGAAAACAAGTGAATCTATCATCAGACTCCTTTCACCCAACTCTGGAAGCTACCCAACAAAAACAGAGATGGCAAGATGTCTAAAGGACAGCGTAAAAACATACGCAAAAACCCCAAAACAACATGACGTCTCCAGTTTCCAGTTATCCCAAAGAAAACAACCCAGAGAACTCAAACACAAGGGAAATAAAAAAAATGACCTCAAATCCTTAGTAATGAGGATGATAATGGAGGAAACAAATAAAATTGGTAATTGAATGCAGGAAGATGCAGCTGAACAGGCGAGAGACATAAAAGAAGCACACAGAGTGGAACTGGAAAAATTTGAGGAAAATGCAAACAACCAAATGAAAGAAATCAATAAAACGGTTCAAGTTGTGAAGACCTATAAAGAGCCAATGGACGAAATTTAGGAATATACAAACAATCAGATGAAAAAAAATAAAAAATCAGTTCAAGATCTGAATATGGAAATGGATTCAATGATAAACACAAAGACAGAAGAAAATGAGACCTCAGAGAAGAAGGCGAGCAACACAGAGATAAGCCTTTCTAACAGAATCCAAGAGATGGAAGAACAAATATCAGGTCTAGAAGATACAATCACAAATATCGAAGCAATCATTAAAGAAAATGCCAAATCTGGAAAACTCCTGACACAAAACATCCAAGAAATGAAGGACACCATGAAAAGAAGAAATCTGAGGATAATAGACATTGAAGAAAGAGAAGATATCAGACTCCAAGGTCCAGAAACTATTCTCAACAAAATCATAGAAGAAAATTTCCCCAATCTAAAGAAAGAGATGCCTATAAACATTCAAGAGGCCTTCAGAACACCAAATAGAATTGACCAGAAAGGCCCCATATTTGAACATATCCCTTGGATGGAGATGCCTTGTGGCACTCAGAGGAAAGATAATAGGTCACCAAGGAGAGACTTGATACCCTATGAGCATATACAGGGGGAGGAGGTCCCCCTCAGACACAGACATAGGGGAGGGGAGGGGAGTAGGGGGGAAGTGGGAGGAAGGGAGGAATGGGAGGATACATGGGAGGGGCTAACAAGTGAGATGTAATATGAATAAATTAATTTAAAAAATAAAAATTAATAAAAAAGAAGGCTGTTAAGTATAAACAGATATAAAACACCTAAATATAATATCGATATTTGTATAAAGATAGCTGAACAAATTTATTTGCTATGAAACTATCAAAAAGTAAAGTTGTTATAGTAGGACCAACTATGTATAAAATTGACCATGTAAGTTAAAATAAATTGCCTGAAGCCCATTTTTGAAGCTGCAAATGAACAAGAAAAAATAAGAAATTTAAAAAAAAAAGAATTGACCAGAAAAGAAAACTTCCCGTCACATAATAATCAAAACACAAAACATACAAAATAAAGAAAAAATATTAAGAGCTGTAAGGGAAAAGGGCCAAATAACATTTAATGGCAAACCTATCAGAATAACACCCGAATTCTCAGCAGAGACCATCAAAGCCAGAAGGGCCTGGACAGAGATCCTGCAAACCCTAAGAGACCACAGATGCCAGGCCAGACTACTTTACCCAGCAAAACTATCAATAGCCATTGATGGAGAAAACAAAATATCCCATGACAAAAACAAACTCAACCAGTACCTATCCAGAAATCCAGCTTTACAGAAGGTACTAGAAGGAAAACTCCATCCCAAAGGGTCAAGATACAACCAAAACTACTCAGGAAATAGATAACTGTACCATGGCAAAAACACAACTACACAAATGCTCGACTGGAACCAACATCAAAATTAAGACTCTTAACAGTCACGGGTCATTAATATCTCTCTATGTCAATGGTCTCAATTATCCAATAAAAAGACACAGACTAACTGAATGGGTGCATAAACAACATCCAACATTCTTCTGCATTCAAGAAACACATCTCACCCATAATGATAGGCATTACCTCAGGGTAAAAAGGTTGGAAAAAATATTCCAAGCAAACGGTCACAAGAAGCAAACAGGCTTAGCCATTTTAATATCGAACAAAATAGACTTTCAACCAAAATTAATCAAAAGGGATGAGGAAGGACACTTCATACTCATCAAAGGTAAAGTCAACCAAGATGACATCACAATTCTGAACATCTATGCTCCCAATACAAGGGCACCCACATTTGTAAAAGATCTGCTAAGAAGGCTTAAACCACACATTGATCCCCACACAATAATAGTGGGAGACCTCAACACCCCACTCATACTGAAGGATAAGCCATTGAAACAGAAACTAAGCCGAGAAATAACATCATTAACCAATGCCATGGGTCAAATGGATCTAACAGATATCTATAGAACCTTTCACCCAAACAAGAAAGAATATATCTTCTTCTCTGCACCCCATGGAACCTTCTTCAAAATTGATCACATCGTAGGTCACAAAGCAGGCCTCAACATATACAAGAGGATTGAAATAATACCTTGTATCCTATCAGATCATCATGGGCTTAGGCTGCAATTCAACAACAACATAAATAACAAAAAGCCTACACGTGTGTGGAAACTAAACAATTCTCCCCTAAATGATACCTGAGTCAGGGAAGAAATATAGAAAGAAATCAAGGAGTTTCTAAAATCAATGAAAATGAAGGAACAACATACCCAAATTTGTGGGATACATTGAAAGCAGTGCTAAGAGGAAAATTCATAGCTCTAAGTGCCTTTTTTTTAAAAATTGGAAACATCACACATAAGCATCTTAATGACACAACTGGAAGCCCTAGAAAAAAAAGAAGCAGAAACACCCAAAAGGAGTAGACGTCTGGAAATAATCAAACTCAGGGCTGAAATTAACAAATTAGACACTAAGAAAACAGTCCAAAGAATCAACAAAACCAAGAGCTGGTTCTTTGAGAAAATCAACAAGATTAGACAGACCGTTAGCCAAACTAACTAAAAGGCAGAGAGACAGTATAGAAATCAACAAAATCAGAAATGAAAAGGGAGACATAACAACAGACACTGAAGAAATACAAAGAACCATAAGATCCTACTTTGAAGGCATATATGCCACAAAATTTGAAAATCTACGGGAAATGGATGATTTTCTTAATCAATTTCACTTGCCAAAGTTGAATGAAGAACAGATAAACAAGCTAAATAGTCCCATTTCCCCTACAGAAATTGAAGCAATCATTGATAGTCTCCCAACCAAAAAAAAGCCCAGGGCCAGATCGTTTTAGTGCAGAATTCTACCAGACCTTCAAGGGCAAGCTAATACCGATACTCTTCAAGCTACTCCAAAAGATAGAAATGGATGGAACATTACCAAATTCATTCTGAGGCCATAGCCACATTGATACCTAAACCTCACAAAGACTCAACAAAGAAAGAGAATTTCAGACCAATTTCTCTTATGAACATAGATGCAAAAATACTAAATAAAATACTTGCAAAACAAATACAAGAACACATCAAAGATATCATTCATCATGACCAAGTAGGGTTCATTCCAGGCATGCAGGGATGGTTTAATATATGGAAATCCATCAATGTAATCCATCATATAAACAAACTGAAGATAAAAAACCACATGATCATCTCTTTAGATGCAGAGAAAGCATTTGATAAAATCCAACACCCATTCATGTTTAAAGTTTTAGAGAGATTGGGAATACGAGGCACTTTCCTCAACATAATAAAGGCTATATACAGCAAGCCAATAGCCAAAATCAAAGTAAATGGTGAGATACTCAAGGAAATTCCTCTAAAATCAGGAACAAGGCAAGGCTGCCCACTCTCTCCATATCTCTTCAATATAGTACTCGAAATTCTAGCCAGAGCAATAAGACAACAAAAGGAGATCAAGGGTATCCAAATGGGAAAGGAGGAAGTCAAATTATTCCTATTTGCAGATGATATGATAGTCTACATAAGTGACCCTCAAAATTCCACCAGAGAACTCCTACAGCTGATAAACACCTTCAGCAAATTGGCTGGATACAAAATTAACTCAAAAAAGTCTGTAGCCTTCCTATACACAAATGACAAGCTTGCAGAGGAAGAAATTAGGAAAACCACACCCTTCACATTAGCCACAAGCAATATAAAATATATAGGAGTTACTCTAACTAAGCAAGTGAAGGACTTGCTTGAAAAAAAAATTCAAAACTCTGAAGAAAGAGATTGAAGATGACATGAGAAGATGGAATGATATTCCTTGCTCATGGATCGGGAGAATTAACATAGTAAAAATGGCCATCCTACGAAAAGCAATCTACAGATTCAATGTAATCCCTATCAAAATACCTACACAGTTTTTTAAAGACATTGAACGTTCAATTCTGAACTTCATATGGAAAAAAACCCAGAATAGCTAAAACAATCTTGTACAATAAAAGATCCTCCGGAGGAATCTCCATACCTGATCTCAAACTGTACTATAAAGCAATAGTAATTAAAACAGCATGGTACTGGCACAGCAACAGGCTGGTTGATCAGGGGAATCAAATCAAACACCCAGATATGAATCCACACACATATGGTCACTTGATTTTCGACAAAGAAGCCAAATCCATTCAACGGAAAAAGGATAGCATCTTCAACAAATGGTGCTGGTCTAACTGGATATCTATGTGTAAAAAATGCAACTGGACCCATATTTGTCACCTTGCACAAAACTCAAATCCAAGTGGATCAAAGACCTCAACATAAAACCAGAGACCCTAAGTCACTTAGAAGAAAAAGTGAGGAAGAGCCTGGAACATATTGGCACAGGAGACAACTTCCTGAACAGAACACCAACAGCCCAGGCCTTAACGTCAACAATCAATAAGTGGGACCTCATGAGGCTGAGAAGCTTCTGTAAGGCAGGAGACACTGTCAAGAGAACAAAGCGACAGCCTACAGACTGGGAAAAGATCTTCATCAACCCTACATCTGACAAAGGTCTAATATCCAAAATATATAAAGAACTCAAGAAATTAAACACCACCAAACCAAATAACCCACTTGAGAAATGGGGCTTGGACCTAAACAGAGAATTCTCAACAGAGGAATATCAAATGGCTGAGAAACACTTAAAGAAATGCTCAACCTCCTTAGTCATCAGGGAAATGCAAACCAAAACAACTCTGAGATTCCATCTTACACCCATCAGAATGGCTAAGATAAAAAAATTCAAGCGACATCACATGCTGGCGAGGATGTGGAGAGAGAGGAACACTCCTTCATTGCTGGTGGGAATGCAAACTAGTACAGCCACTTTGGAAATCTATCTGGTGCTATCTCAGAAAACTGGGAATAGAGTTACCTCAAGACCCAGCTATTCCACTCCTTGGAATATACCCAGAAGATGCTCCAGCACACAACAAGAAAATTTGCTCAACCATGTTCATAGCAGCCTTATTCATAATAGCCAGAACATGGAAACAGCCTAAGTGCCCCTCAATAGAAGAATGGATAAAGAAACTGTGATACATATACACTATGGAATACTACTCAGCTATTAAAAACAAGGAATTCCCAAAATTTGTGGACAAATGGATTGAGCTAGAAAAGATCATAATGAGTGAGTTGACCCAGAAGCAGAAAGACTCAAATGGTATATACTCACTTATATCTGCATACTAGCCTAAGAGGCATGTCCCACGAAACCCTTCACTTACCAGGAAACTGGAACAGAGGGGAGGACATCCTATTGGGACTCTAGATGGGAGAAACATGAGAGAATAGCAAAATAGAAGGATCCAGAGGGTCCTAGAAACCTATAAGTAGAACATTATGATAGGCAGATTTGGGCCCAGGGGTCCCACTCAAACTAAGGCACCAGCCAAGGACAATACAGGTGGTAAACTTTAAACCCCTACCCAGATCTAGCCAATGGACAGAACATTCTCCACAGTTGAGTGGAGAGTGGGGTATGACTTTCACACAAACTCTGGTGCCTCATATTTGACCATGTCCCCTGGAGGGGGAGAGCTGGTGGCACTCAGAGGAAGCTTAGCAGGCTACCAAGAAGAGACTTGATACCCTATGAGCATATACAGGGGGAGGAAATCCCCCTCAGGAACAGTCATAGGGGAGGGGAATAAGGGGAAAATGGGAGGGAGGGAAGAATGGGAGGATACAAGAGATGAGATAACCGTTGAGATGTAACAAGAATAAATTAACAAAAAACTTTTAAAAATAAAAAAAAATAAATTCAGACCACACATATACACTCCACCACTACCAATAATAAGTTTTTTTCTTTTTAAAAGGTATTTTATTTTTGTACATATACTTTTATATTATTATATATATAGACAATAGATTATCTATTGCCAAGAAGAAACATGACACAATCAGGAGTTATAAAAGTATTATATTCTTAGTGGTTTGGCTATTTGTATTTGATTGCAGGTATGTATCACCTTACCTAGTTTTTAAAACTATTATTATTCTTTGATAAGGTGATATATATCTGTAATCCTAGAATGAGACATGAAACAGAGTTATGGGTTTGAAGCCATCATGAGCCATAAAGTGAAACATTGTCTCAAAAATATAATGAAAAAATAACTAGGACACCTTAAATGTTGGTTCTTGGGGTAAGGGTGACAAAAACCCACCAGGAATATGTAGTTGGTGTGTGATCCATTAGTGTGTCATCTAAAAATGAACCAGAACAAAGCCCCAGTCATAAACTGGGGTAAAATAATGAAATGTAACAGAAAGTCTGAAATAAAATTCTAGGTATATTGCCTTAGCAACAGCTACAGTTGAATCGGTTACTAAAGGTGAAAGGCAGAGTTGATGTTCACACCTTAGCTGTGTGTGGCACTTATGGTCCATCTGGAGCCACAGAATCTTTCTAAAGGAGACTCCTAGATAAAACACTTGCTACAGCTCCCCAACCCCCGAGTCTACCTGTGTGTCTTGATTCATGTGGACATAAGTGACATCCTCAGAAGAGATCAGAAGCACACCTAAACACAGAAGGACTTGGAAACCAATGACAATGAATCATGTGGACAGGAGGAAGTTCATGAGGTGGGTAACTCAGGGTTGATTTCTGAGCCACAGAGTCAGATACAGGATAGCAGGACCAGACAGAAGGAAATAAAAATGTTGACCTTAAAGATGTTTTCTCTGGGAGAGGTTTAAACTAATAAATGAGAAGTATAATTTCAATAAAAATAAATATCTGTGAATCCAGTTACTTCAGAATATACTATGAAAACAGTGAAATGATGCTTAAGTCGCCAGTGAGTTCCATGCCAGCTACCCTTCTGATGGCTGACAGTGCTTGAGCACTTACCATCTGCCAGACACTGTTCTAACATCTGTTTGCCTGAAGGAGCAACAAGGAAGAGAACCAAAGGACCTCCATGCGGTATGCCTGTTCTCGGGGTCACTGGGTGCATCAGCAGGAGAATCTTGAGGTTTAAAACTGTGTTGTAACATTTTGTCAAGCAATGATGAGACTGGTAAGAATGAAACTGAACTTTAGAACACAACTGTGGGATGGCATGTAACAGTTTAAGGGAAGATATGTAATTGGTATGAGATGCTGCTTCACATTGCTATTGTCACGTACACTTAAAACACTTGGACTGGGAGATAGAGATGGTCTGGGGTAACAGTGGGCTACAGTAAGTAGAGAAAAATTGTGTAAAACTCTCTCGAGCTACAAGGAAGACTTGTACAATGTATTCTAATGAGAGTCAGGCAATATTACACAGTAAAGGGAATGATTCGGGGGAAGAGCCTCATGAGTTTAAGACGTTATCTGATGCTTCCCTGAATTTTCTTCTTATTTTGTACATTTTCACGTTACTCTGTTGTCTCCCTTCTTGTACAGGAGAGTTTCATTTGATTCCATCTCATAGCTTGTTTTTATGTTTGTTGCCCATATTTTCAAGATTTTACTTAAAACAGAAAAACAAAACAAAAAACCTTGTCTAGACCAATGTTATGAATAATTTCCTCTAGCCTCTTTTTATAGTTTCACAGTAAGAAATATGGGATGTAATGTCATCTTCTGCATGTGACCTGCAGTTTTCCAAGCATCTCAACTGCAGAAGATAAAATACATTTTAAAATAAACAAAGTATCCAAAACATCACAAATTGCCCCCCAAAGAAGGCATACAAACAGCCAGAAAATATGTGGATAAATACTCAGTAACACACAATGCTGGGAAATACAAATCAAAATCTTACACCTCTTCAGAGGGCATTATCCCACAGGACACCAGGAATAAATGATGAGATGTTTCTGTTCTGTCTATAAGCTCAAGGTGTGCATCCAGAACTCTGTAAAAAGTCATGCAAAGACAAACCTCAAATATAGCGTAAATTATTTGTTTTTCCATAGAGAGAATTGGGTTTTCCCAACACTGAAAACATGTGGAGATGAGTTCTGTTGTTCCACCATTGGAAAGGTGATAGGGATGACTTCCAGACCTGGAAGTTTCTGTAAAAGATAACTTTTGTACAGAATGTTCTATGAGATCTTCCTAGATTTAAAAAATGTTGTTTAAAAGACGATTTTTCTACAGTTCATTTGACTCCATTATTATAGTTTAATGCAGTTTAACTTTCATAGATTTTCATGGTTATTCAACAACAGTTTACCCATCCTATGGTTTTTGGGAGTTTTTTTGTTTGTTTGTTAGTTTGTTTGTTTGCTAAGCAATAGAAACCATGGCATATATAAGTAAGATAAGCTAATTCATGTCAACTAGCTAAAATTATGAACACTGAGTATCTTTTAAATTTAGACTTTCATTCTTTGAAACTTTGATACAAGTAAACAACGTAGTACCTTCATCATATACACATCCACCATGACCCTCCAGCTCTTCCCACACATTTTCCTCCCAACTTCATATCTTTAAAAAAATAAACCACTGAGTCCAGTTTGTGTTGCCCAATGTACATGGGTGAAAAGTCAACTACTAGGACATGGGCAACCTTAAAGTGGCCATGCCTCCAAAGAATAATGACTTCTTATCTATCAGCATATCAACTGCCAATCTCATCATAGATTATCTTAACAGTTTTATTAGAAAATCAAAATTATAAGCGTCCAAGAATAAAGCACCATGGAAACAATACATGACAGGAGTCTTGTGTCTTGCTTTTTCTGTATCTCACCTTTCTGAATTAACAGAAGCATGAAATTACAATAAACATTGAAGTTCTGGTGAGAGGAGATCCCTTTCAAATAGAAAGGAGGATGAAAACCGTGTCTTTTAGTCCCAACCTGTCTTCTTCTCCTACTTGTAGGTTTGAAGCTCTCTTCACTGCTCTGGAAGAGAACCAAGAAAATCTTGGCATTTCTAGCTTTGGTGTCTCTATCACTACCATGGAAGAAGTGTTCCTTAGGTAAGTAAGAGTACTTAGGAAAAAAAGGAATCCTCAGAGGGAAGATTCTTTGTAAGCTCGCCAGACTTTGAGGTTCCACACTTTAGAAATTGAAGCATGACAAGGTTGGGAGGTGGGCTGGTGCTTGGGAGTGAAGTCACCATCACTGTGTTGCCACTAAACCATGAACCACCTAAGGGATCTGTGAAGTCAGGGGTTACAACTCACTTCTTCAGGTAAGGGATAGTGGGATAAGGCTGAAATGACAAGCTTTGTTTGTTTTTACAATAGGGTCAGTCACATGGAAGATTCAAAACTAGATGTCCAAGCTGCTCAGTCTCCCTCAGTGGGAAGCAAAGACAACACGAACAAGGATGTTCCAAGCAGCATGAGAGCAGGCTTTCCTAGCCAGAGTGAAGACCTGCCCGTTGTGTTTAACACTGGGGTAAGAACCTTTACTAAGAATCATGTGTCAGTTGGACAGGGCACAATAGTTTTGTTTTGTATTAATACATGAATCAAAAGAGTAAAGAGTTCCCGGCCACTGCAGAACCAACCTAGTGTGGGAAAGTTGGGACCTTGGCCTAGCCAATGTTTAAATAAGAAGGGATGGCTTCTAGAAAAACGTATCAGCTATTTACTGTCACTACCATTATTCTGCAATTCTTTTGTTTTCTTGTTTTTTCTGGATTAAAAATCCAGAAACATATCTGTTCCTTCAAATTGCCATAAGTATACTAGAGGGCCTGGTTTTTCAAATGATCAACATGGAATGTATTCTAAGGTTTCCAAGAGGAATAGTTACCACAGATGAGATTGTTTCCAGATCGGTGAGGTCCTCATCATGGAAACATGATGCTTGGGCTGCCAAGCATTTCTTTCCTTGCTAATGTATCTTCTATTGCAGCTATAAAGCATGCTGGACATAGTGGTTACCAGGAGTCAGCCTGTTGGCATTCTTAGTATTGTATACAACATTCAGTTTAGGCTCCTTACATAATATGCTACACCAGGAGTCACACAACTCAATGTAAAGAGATAACAAGTACTGAGGGCTCTATGGACCACATGGTCTCTATCACTGTCACTCAGCAATCATTGCACAAGAGGCATCCATAAAGGTACAGGAACACATGTGCTTAGCCGCATCCTAGTAAAAAGTTATTTACAAAAAGGCCATGGTTTGTTGTGCCTCGCCTTATACTAACAGGTGGGTGATAACATTATTGAGTGACACATCATAGGTGTGGGGTCTCCTCCAAGAATTTATTTACTTACATAAGCTGTATGTGTTTTAACATGTGCATATTTATCACATGAAGCTTTTACCCCACACAATTTCAGAAACACTGATGTCGATGAATTTCAGTGTGAATGATGTAGCAAGGTCTGGAGGTTGCGGTGATGCTGTGTTTCTCTCTTCTTCATTCAGTGTTCCCTCTACTGTCAGCAGTTCCACGCCATGTTCATGAAGAGGTTGATGTTCAATTGGCGAAACAGGAGGGTGCTTTTGGTGCAGATACTGGGGCTTGTCTTTTCTACTCTCTTTCTCCTCAAGTCTCGTGACCTTAAATATGATGATGAGAAAATGAGGCAAATGAATTTGGATGAATACGGTGAAACTGTTGTGCCTTTTTCTATTTCTGGGAAATCTAATTTGACAACAAGTCTCTTAACACACCTCGAGAATATGTTAAAACCCGGCAACCACAAGCTTAAGGAAGTACAAGGTAAGGCTATCCCAGATTCCCCTGGGTCACTGCCAAATAAAGATCTTAACTGTAACATATTAACTTGCTCCATTCTTTTCTTGACACTCATTATACCACAGTTGCTATGTGTTCATGGGTGTAGTCACCATGTCAAGTTCAAAAGACAGCACTTTATAGCACTTTTCCCCGTCCTCTGGCATTTACATTCTTTCTGCCCCCTTTTCTGTGATGTTCCCTGAGCCATGGTTAGGGTGTTAATATAGATGTCCCATTTAACCCTGAGCACCCAGTCTCTTATTCTAAATACAGTTAGCAGTTATGCAACTTTTCATTAGCTGTTGCCCATTGCAAAATTTAATAATAATAATAATAATAATAATAATAATAATAATAATAAGAAGAAGAAGAAGAAGAAGAAGAAGAAGAAGAAGAAGAAGAAGAAGAAGAAGAAGCTTCTCTGGTCATGATCTAGTGGCCTCAGGTCTATTGGCAAAAACGTAAATATTTAGTCACCAATTTGACAATATGGCCATTTAGCAGAATAACAGTAGCAGGTTTTATCCTAGAGCCTATGACCTCCCTCTCCATGGGTTTTTGATCAGTAATTCAGTACTATGCATGAAATTCTCTCCCATGGAGCAGATCTCAAATCCAATCATAGAGTGATTAGTGACCCCATGACAAGCATGCCACCACTGTACCAGTGGTAGGATCTTACCAGGTAGGTCCATTTGAAGCACACAGTCCAGTACTATTAACTCTTTTTTTCCAGTGGTCTCTACAGAATCTTCCAGGACTATGAAAGCTAGCCTAATAGGTAGGAGGTTTCATGATCTATTGGGGATTAATTTTTCTCTGTCCTTTAGCCCAAATGTGTAGCATCTTCTGTCATAGGGTCTTATTGTGATGTTATGGTGAGTAGCCAAGTCAAGAGCAATAGCCTGTGTTGTTCTGAAGATCTCTGGGGCCTCAGTGACCAGTAATTGCACGGAATCCTGTAAGTGCCCATGTCTTGCACTGAGACTGTGATTTCCTGTCAATTCTGGGAGCAGTGAAACACTGGAAATCTTTTAAGCTGCACCATAAATTGGGTGACTGTGAACTCTGAAAGGGTATTTTGGCATCACAGTAGCACATGCAGCCTTGCCTGCCTTCTCAGAACAAAACTGCCCTGCATTTATTTAGAAGCACATCTCTTGTGAGCTTCATCACACCAAAGAACTGCGCATTGCTCATCTGCCTCCCTACTTAGATTATGGGGAAATGAGAACCTCCTTTATATCTCTAGCTCCTAGTTCCTGTCACACAACAAGCATGCAGTTCAGCATAATCTTCTCAGGTGAGACGCAGGGAAAGCATTGGAAAATGGAGAGACTACATTCAAGTCAGCTGTAGCATTACAGTGGCAGCCTAGACAAGGGAACAAGAATACGGCTAGAGGAAAGAGGGTGCGTTCTTAAGGGGACTGCATGGATGTTATTCTCTCACAGGTGGAGGAGAGTCAGAGTAAGCACCATTTGTTTGTAGAGTTTTGCTTACATTTTTATTTTGTGGTTTATGTAGGTTTACAAAGCATTAAGAGGCCTTGGTACCTTAGTCCCATGCTAACTCCCTGTCTACTTCTGTCCTTATTCCTGGAAACCAGTAGTCTCTATCCTGTTTCTATAGATTGATAATTCCAAGAGTAATACAAAAATGGAATCACACAGTGTGTAATACTTTGGAATGAACAATTTCACTTAGTGTGATTTTCTGATAATTGTATGTCTCCAGCGTTGGTCTCTTTAATTGCTAACTACTGTTCTATCATATGAGCATTCCACAGTTTATTTAGCCATTTGCTCATTGAAAGACATCTAAAGTTTTCCTAGTAAGCAAAACTTAAGTAAAGCTGACATTTTTGTGTGAATGTGTATCTTCATTTCTCTTTGTTATATGAGAATCGCATGTATAATTCTATGAGGGAACTTTTCAGAGTACTCTGAAGTTTTACATTTCCAATGGCAATATGTAAGTGTCCCAGTTCTTCTGTATCTTAAACTTTATTCCTCATGGATCTACTTGAGTATGTAATTATGGTTCACATACTGGCATCACGTGCAGAATTTATTTTCATACACTGAGTCAGCCTTATAGTTTCGAGATACATTCCACTTCTCAGGGGGCATAATTCTTTATATATTACATTTGTGTTTCTTTGATGGTAAAGTAATTCTACCTTATAAAAATAGACTAAGAAGTAGATTGGTGAATAAAGACAAGAGGTTTGAAAATGATGATGATGAAGTGCTAATGGGTCTACACATGCCTTATGGTTAATTTGATGTCAGTTTGACTGGGTTAAAGGATGCACCTACAGCTGGTAAAACACATTTCCAAGTGTGCCTGTCAGGGTACTTCCAGAATAGACCAGTGTTGCAACCGGTATGCACAGTGAAATTTTTTGCAAACTAAAAGCCACGTAGGTGGGCATCATTCAACCCGCTGTGGGGCTGTGTAGAGCCTTATTAGAAGCTGGATGGCGTTTGTATAAGGCTTAGTCTGTCTCCTCCTCACGACTGTGCAGGATATGATGTTCGTGGGCTGCACTGAGATTCTGGAGACTTGCAGGCTTTCCTACCACTTAGAAGGGAGAAGGATGCTGGGCTTCCCTCAATACTTTTATTCTTCTCATAGTCTTGACCAAGAATATTGTTTCTTTCTAGCTCTATGGTAATCTCAAAAGGTGATTTTAAAAATCTTTTTTTTTCCTTTTTTAAATTTATTTATTTACTTATTTTTCCTTTATTAATTTATTCTTGTTACACCTCAATGGTTATCCCATTCCTTGTATCCTCCCATTCTTCCCTCCCTCCCATTTTCCCCTTATTCCCCTCCCCTATGACTGTTCCTGAGGGGGATTACCTCCCCCTGTATATGTTCATAGGGGTCCCGCTCAAACTAAGGCACCAGCCAAGGACAATCCAGGTGGTAAACCTTAAACCCCTACCCAGATCTAGCCAATGGACAGAACACAGTAGAGTGGAGAGTGGGATATTACTTTCTCACATTCTCTGGTGCCTCACCTTTGACCATGTCCCCTGGAGGGGGAGACCTGGTGGCACTCAGAGGAAGGACAGCAGGTTACCAAGGAGAGACTTGATACCCTATGATTTTAAAAATCTTTCACCTAGTTTTTCCATTTTACCGGAAGAGAGTTTTGTGAACTCTGTGATGTGAGTGAAATTTCTTTCCAACCTGTTAAAGACAGGTGAGTCAAAGGAGTACATCAGGCTGTGTTTTCTCAGCAAAACTGTAGTTTGGGTTATGGTAAACACAATACAAAATTCCAGGATTTAATGGTGGAATAACGAATGTTTTTTCAGGGTCACAACGAATGTTTGAAATAATTACTTCGACAAAGTTTAAAGTGGCCAGAAGCACAGTTATTTGCTCTTGGATGGCATAATTGGCCTGATCTGTATGTTGGAGCCACTGACCTGTATTGCGTCTTCACCCTAGGTGACCTGCTCAAATACTTGGAGGGAAGCGAAGACTGCATTCGTTTATGTATTATTGCACTTTCCATCAAGGTGGCTGCAAATAGAACAAAGCTCACCGTTCTGTTCAACAACCAAGCATACCATTCGCCGTCTCTCGCCCTGGCAGTTTTAGACAACACTCTTTTCATGTCACTTTCCGGTGCCGATGCTTTATTAACAGTCTCCAACAAACCTCAGCCACGCCCCCATGATAAAGAAGGTCTAGGGTATGGCTTTCGTTGTTGCTTTCTTCCTTTGTTTGTTTTACTTTTGCACTGGAAATGCGTTCTTCCCACCCTGTCCAATTATATTCCTGTGATTAAAAATATCGGTATCTTCTGCTGTATCCTCTTTTTGTCCCTGCCGTAGGAGTGCAGAAGGGAAGGTGGTTGCCTTAAAGATTCAGCTGGGCATGGCTCTTTTGGTCAGCGGCTTTTGCCTCCTCACAGTGTCTGAGAGAACCACCAAGGCAAAGCACCTGCAGTTCCTGAGTGGGGTCTCTGTCCTTGTGTACTGGCTCTCTGCTCTGCTGTTTGACCTCATCATCTTCTTCATTTCCTGCTGCTTACTACTGGTGAGGGGCAGGCGATGTTTGTAGGACTTCATTTCCCTTTAGTTCCACAAGCAAAGTCTCTCCTCTAACTAATGTTGTCACAAACCTAGCTATGCCAATAAACAACCATGCTAGTTATCTTACAAAGCACATTTCAGTGCCGGGAATGGTGGTACCTGTCTGGAATCTCTGCACCTGGGAGGTACAGGCAGGAAGAGTAGGCTGCCTACTTAGTTATTTAGACCCTGTCAAAATAAATAAATAATACAAAAGTCTTACAGTAGACTAAGAAAATAACTTTAAAATGCTTTGTTGTAATAAAGTAACTGTTCTTTGTCATAGCACACGTGTGTCTTCTGGACTAATTTCCTAGTCTTTTTCCTTTAGCTTTTGCTGAGTCTTAAAACTTTTCAAAGTAGCAAGCATCTTTGCTGTAATGTTTCATACTAGCCAAATGTGTTAGATTTTGCCCTAGTAGTCCAAGCTAGATTATTGCCACCTCTCCTAGTTTTAAGTCTCTGTTCATTTATTTTAAATCTTTTTCTCCAAATACTTGTTAGGATGGCTATTACAAAAAATACTATAAAGTAACTAGTTTTGGAAAAATTGGAAACTTTAGTACCTATTGGTGGAAATCGGGAAGAAGGATGCTGCCAGGAACAAGGTGGCTGGGTTCTCACTGTATTTAATGATATTGTCATGTAATTAAATATCCCACTACTAGATGTAAGAGACAGAGGCAGAATCCCAAAGATTTATTATCATTCTTACTTTTGATATATACTAATGATGGTAGTCAAACGTGGAGGAGACCTCAATGACCAGCAACAGATGCATGGAGAGAGCACAGCATCATTTAGCCTTAGAAAGATGTTGCTCCCTACATTTGCTGTTACTGCAGATGAATGCAGCAACCACCCAAAGCCAAATACTGTATGAGATTTATGAAACAGCCAAACTCAGAGAACCAGAGTGTGGAATGGTGGTTTCCAGGACCAAGGAGGAGATTCAAACATGATTCTGACGTAGGTCTTCCTATGCTTCCTTATCTAGTTTTCCACGTGAATAATAAATGTCTAAGAGGGCGGTCCTGGAATGAATGGGAGAAGTAGGCTAGACCCATGAAGCCTAACTTAAAAACAATAGATATCAGTGAGACAAAACTGATGCAAACTTTAGAGAAAGCATCTACTTTCTATGAAAGCTGCTAGCTGTCCTTAGTGTGAGAGTCTAGGAAGGGAGGGACAGAGACAAAGACAGAGAGACAGAGAGACAGAGAGGAGAGAGAGAGAGATCCCTGGCCTCACCTTTGTCTCTGTACCCTCTGTTTCAGGTTGTGTTCAAATACTGCAAGATTGATATTTATGTCACAGGCTATCACATTCTGGAAACGATGCTGATCCTCACACTGTTCGGATGGTCTGCCATTCCCCTCACATACCTGATGAGCTTCCTGTTTTCTAAAAGCACCTCTGCCTACATCAAACTTATCACATTCTATTACATCTCTGGCATCTTAAGTATCTTGCTAGATACCATAATAGAAGCTAGTAAGTGTGTGGGCTTCACAAAATGTCCCCTTCCCCAGAGAAGGCAAAAGAATAAATCAGTAGCAGCAATGGTCCTCAAAAGATGGACATTAGTAGACAGCTAAGTTCTAGGGCTTTGGCTACACCTGTGTCAGACATAGTTCAACAACCTTCAGTTTCTAGGGTCATCTACTCAGCATGCTCCACGCAGAAGCATCTCCCTTAAGAATTTGTAAGTACTCACACACATTTTATTCTAAAATTATAGTAACCATGATAAAAAAAATGATAGTTTGTTTTAACTAATTTCATCTGGCAGTGGTCCAAGGTGAGTAGTAAAAACATGTATAAATTCCCTGAATTCCAGATAATCTTACACTTACATTCTATATAAAATAAGATTTTATTTTTTACTTGCTTTTATTTTTGTGTATGTGTGCCTGCTTGTCTGTATGTATAGCATGTGCATACAGCTGTCTCTGGAGACCAGGATAGGGCATCAAAACCCCTGGAATTGAAGATATATAGTGGTTTAAGTCACCGTGTGGGCTGAGAACTGAACTCAAGTCCTCGCAAGATTAGTCAGTGCTTTTAACTGCTAAGCCACTTGAATAACAGAGTCTGTAACAGAGTCTCAGAAGCATAAACAAACATATTTCCGAAGTGTTTACAAATAAAACCTTTGTAATGAAACCTTTAACCTTTAAATGAAAATAATTAAACTCACAATGTGGTTAGGCAAGAGAAATCCATTTGATGAACAGTACTGTACATCAAAGTGATTGTTCTTCATAGTAATATATATTCAAACATTTAAAAGAGATTATTTTAAATAATGTCACTACAAATGAAAATATCTGATGTGATGGGTACATTATTCTTATTTTATCATTCCACAATATGTACAACTAGCATAACATCATATATTATTCCATAAATATATACAATTATTACATGTCAATTAAAAATAAAGCTAAAACAGCTTGGGTAGATTAAGTTTTAAAATGTCATCCCTGGTTAAAGTGAGAAGTAGTAGATTAAAGATTAAGACACAATAAATACAGTTAAGATAGCCCATGACATAGAAACAACAAGAAAATGAAAATTTAAAATCACTGAAGGATAGAGAACTTCTAATACATAGCCAAATAAAATTTAGAACAAAATTGTAGAAGACAAAGAATTAGAATTTCAACATTTTAGAATCTCCAGACTTGTTCACAGACAGACATCTTTAGTTTCAGAAACTTCCTTCACCTGGTTCCAGCAGGTGAAAAAGCAGACCTTGAGGCTAAAGGAATATTGCAGCTTCAGCCTCAGTTACAGCCGCAGCACAGAAAGTGGTGTGCCTAATGTCCAGTGTCACTGCTAAAGGATCACGTTAAAGTATAACTTTAAAGTGTAACTTGCAAAGCACAATATGTCCGGTACAGAAGGAGGAAGAGGAAGGGGGAGAGAATAAAATGGAAAATAGTAAACAGAAATGTAATGTTCAAGTCATTATGCGCACTAAACATCAGTAATAAAGCTAAATGACACAACAGGATCATTAGATAAATGACACAATATCTTAAAAGAAGATTTGTATGCACCTTTCTTAGAACTGGTGGACAAGCCAGTGGTGAGAAGTCGACAGATAGTACCCACTGAGCAAACTGTTCACTGGGTGTGAGTTAATGGGCACAGATGTCTATAGAATCCCAACCAAGCATATTGTTTCATAACATCTGAGAGGCCAAGCAGATGATGCTCTGTCTAGGATAACACATAAGGGAAATAAAAGCCTTCATCATTGTGCTATTGCATCACAAACCAGCAGCAAAAGGTAATGGGAACAGGATCATATCCCTGAGAACTTAAACACAAGCCACGAGCCGTAACAGGAAGTAGGAACTACTTAGGGAGTTGAAGAGTGACATGCTCCTCAGCCACCTACCTACTTGGGATAACTGTATAGCTCTGGTTATTAATGTTGCAAAGACTAAATTTTAACAGCCACACAACTTCAGTGGGCAACACTCAAATAAAGAATAATTGTGGGCAAAAAGAAGTAAAAACTGAATAGAAAGTGAGCATACTGTGCACAGACCCCCTCCCCAACCCCCAAATGTAAAGGGTCATTGGTTGCTAAAAGGACTTGAGAAATCAATATAATGACAAGTAGATTAGGAAATGGTAAACTGGTGTATACACACTTGCTGTACCATTGAAATTTTCCAAAAAGGAAGGAAGGAAGGAAAAGAAATGAAAGAACAAAGGAAAGGAAAGGAAAGGGAAGGGAAAGAAAGGAAAAAGGAAAAGAAAACAATGGGATCCAAAAATAAAAGAGAAAAGAAAAGAGAAAATATCCTTATACACACGACAACCTTGAGCCAATAATCATGAAAACTTGTGTAAGTTGCAATGTACTAAGCCAGATTTCAGAAAAGGTAGAAAAAATTTAAATGCACAATACGCATACATAGTTAAAAATTATTTTCACACAGGAAATAAAAGCCACAGAACTACTTCACAGAAAAAAGACTTCTCAGGACTCTGTAATCACCAGCACAACCCCTAGCTGTAAACTATGCAAGGAAAGCACCGCTGTTCAGAGCTGGTCATCTGGGATCCAATCCCCAGGGCTTGGGCTCATCATTAGTAGGGGACTTCTTATCCTGGGGATGGCTCAGTCCCTCTTTCATAACCTGTTCTTATCCCCCTTTTAGAAATATCAACCATCATGTCTAATTCCACCCAAGCCTTCCTGCTCAATGCACTGCTCCTCTTCCCCATGTACAACCTCGGCAAGTGCATCAGCGACTACACGGTAATTTACCAGAGGAAAATACGATGCACCCAGCAAAAGAGTGTCCCCAAGTACCTGAATTGTAGCAAAGAAAGTAAGTATATGGGGATGAAATCAGATGCCCAGAGCAGGGGTGGTGTGGGGAACCCACTTATCTTCCAAAAGAGCAGCCTTACTACTACACAAGTCATTTTCACGAGACAGGCCTGTAACTGCTTTCTACTCTGATGTAGGAGGGCTGTGAGACAGGGTCTCACCTTCAAGGTTATCTTGGGCAACTTACCAAGACTCTGTCACAAAATGAAAAGAAGGCTGTGGCTGTAACTCAGTAGCAGGATGAATTTCTGGTGCACACATGGCCTTGGGTTTTGGTGCACACTGTAGGGAAGCTCAGGCAATGAATGTGGCTATCAAAATCCAATCCAACGTTGAGTTTAAAGCCACGTGACAGCACAGGAAAAAAAAGATTAGCTGTCTGTGAGCTTTCTTCACAACAAACATTGTAGGTTTTTAAAAATTCATTTAAGAAAACTAACTTTTTGCCTATTTCACACAGCCTTTTTTGTTTTGTATATCTGTATGTGTGGCTGCATACTTACACGTTAATGTCCATGTGGAGGCTGGAAGTTGCCACTGGGGTCTTCCTGGGCCACTTCCACATTGTTTAATGAGGCAGGATTTCATTCTGAACACAGAGCTCACCAATTTGACTAGTCTGTGTAGCCAGCTTGCCCCGGAGATCCCTTCCTCCCTCCACCTCACCAGTGCTGAGAATAGAGGTGGGCCACCATGCCTGTTTAATATCTACATGTGAGGTAAGGGTCTAAGCTCTGGCCCTCCTGTGTGCATGGCAATTATGTTATGCACCAAGCCATCTCCTTAGCCCCTGTCACACAGCTTTTTTTAAAAATATATTTTATTAATTTATTCTTATTACATCTCAATTGTTATCCCATCCCTTGTATCCTCCCATTCTTCCCTCCCTCACATTTTCCCCTTATTCCCCTCCCCTATGACTGTTCCTGCGGGGGATTACCTCCCCCTGTATATGCTCATAGGGTATCAAGTCTCTTCTTGGTAACCTGCTATCCTTCCTCTGAGTTCCACCAGGTCTCCCCTTCCAGGGGACATGGTCAAATATGGGGCACCAGAGTTTGGTCACACAGCTTTTATGGACTAGAATACCCATAGAGGATAGAACATCCAGGAGAAAGATCTGTATTAAAATTGCATTACCCTTGCTTTTGTTATACCATCGTCCCATATAATTGTACCCTCTCACCTGCCCATGACTTATTTGAAGGAAGAGGCAAAAATACATTCCCAATGTCTAATAAAGTACCTGTTACATGAGGAACTCAACATTACTTTTTCATAAGTAAATTAAAGTAGGCAGTAGCAGTTTGGATGTAGGACATCACTACAATGTAGGAGAAAGGGCCAAAAACAAAAGCAAGAGAAAAAGAAAAGAAAGAAAGAAACCTGAAGATTTGGGATAAAAGAAAGCATAAAATGACTTGGTGATGTTGGGAACCCCTATGGTGAAACGCCCCACTCATTACGTAATTCTGAAAATGTCTTTATTCTTGTGGGGAAAGCGGGATGCATGGAAAGGGAAAGAGTGTTTTAATAAGCTTAGTCCTATCTAAAACAATTCTGAGTGGCCTCAGAGGGCAGCCTGGTACTCCATCTGTGTTAACTATACAGAAAATGAGCATTAGGGGCTGGTATGGTTGGGGTTTGTTAGAATCTGCTAACATTTTTATGCAGCAATGCATGAGGATTCTTTTATTTGTATCCTCATGCAACACTTGTTATTTTCCTTTCTGACCATCTTAGCAGGTGCCAAGTCTCATTTTGATGTTGATTTGCCTTGACTATTGCCCATGTGGGTATCTTTTCTTTTGTAAAAAGGTCTTTGCTCATAGACAGCTTATTTTTATATATTCTCAACAGTAGATGTTCCTCTTATATATGATTTGCAAACATTTTCTTCGATTCTGTGATCTGCTTCTCCCCTTTCTTTGATACCCAATAGTTTTGATGCAATTATGCAAGATGGTGGTGTAGAAAAAGCAAGCACAATGCAATTACATGCAGAAGAAGCCTGGCTTGTCTACTGTTTCAGTGGCTGTCCCTGAGTTTTAGATGTTACAGCAAAACAGCTTCATTGAAGGTCACAGCTACCCCTGCGCTTTCAATGAAGGGTTTTATGGAAAGGGCTGTACTACTTGTGGTTGTTATTTTATAAGGTTTTAAATTCTTGATTATTTTGGAAAAAAAGACTGAATTCTTTGATCTAATGTTTTGGTTATTTAAAATGTTGAGGAAGGAGTTTATCATTGTTTTATGGGGCCATTTCCTCTATTCTGAATTTTCAATTTTATTGGGGTAAAATTGTTCAGAATACCTTAGGACAGTTTTAGCATCTGTAAGGCTTGTGACTGTATCCTCATATTTAATCATACTATCCTTCACTGTTTGCCCCTTGCCTTTTCTTTCTGTGTGCATATATGTGTGTGTGCATGCATTTCCAAGTAGGGGCACAAGTATGGAGGTCAGAAAACAGTTTATAAAACTTAATAATCAGTTCTTTACTTCTACTAAGTAGACTCTGGGATCAAACTCAGGTCATTAGGTTTGGTGGCAAGTGCTTTCACTCGGTCAGCCGTCTCACTGGCCCCTCTTTTCTTCCCTGATCAACCCTGAAAAGGTTTACCAGTTTTCTCAGTCTTTTCAGAAAATGAGTTTTCAATTTTATTGATTCATTTTGGGGTTTGTTTTCTAATGTACTGACTTGTATGTTTTATTATGTTCTGTGTTGGGAGATTAAGTGTCTAAGATCATAGAAAGAATTATTACACTATTTATTATCAATATATTTATTCTTTCATATTATCTTAGTGTAGCTTAGGAGAATCAACGTTTCTCCTACTTAGATGGTTGAACTTACAGGATTTATGCTTTGATGTATTATTAGTTTGGGGAAATTTTTATTCTTAGTGTTTTATTCGTACTTACTATTTCTGTGATGAAACACTATGACCAAAAGCAAGCTGGGGAAGGGGAGAGGTTTATTCTGCTTACACTTTCACATGGTTGTCCATCACTGAAGAAAATCAGGACAGAAACGTAAACAGGGCTGAAACCTGGAGGCAGGAGCTGGTGCAGAGGCCATGGAGGGGTACTGCTTACTGACTTGCTCCCCATGGCCTTGCTCAGCCTGCTTTCTTTTATAACCCAGGGCCTCCAGTCCAAGGATGGCACCACCTATGATGGGCTGGACCCTTCCCCATCAGCCTCTAATTAAGAAAATGCCCTACAGCTTGATGTTAGGGAGGCATTTCCTTAATAGAAGCCTCTTCCTCTCCAATTATTCTAGCTTGTGTTAAGTTGACAGAAAACTAACCAGCACACTTGTAAAGAGAAAAAATAAGAAGGGGCGAACTGTGGTCAGGATATATTGTTTGAGAGAAGAATCTTTTTTCAATTAAGGAAAAAGAAAAACCTGAAAGGCAGAAGTCTCATAGAGATTTGAGGTATACATAAAGAATAAAAGAAATGACACAAATTGAGGATGCCAGGGAAGGAGAAGGCTGTATCCTCTCCACCTCTCCACCTTCACTCCAGAAAACAAGCGACATGGCTTCCAGAAGCTACACACCTGAGTGGTCATCCCAGACCAAGCATCACCATCCCACAAGCATTATGATGAGGCAGACAATCGCTCCCAGCAAAGGAGGAAGTCAACATTCATTCAAAGGGTATAGAAGGCAAGGGGCAGGGGGACAGACATACAAGAAAATATTTTTTTTTAAAAATCATAGAGGCAAATTTTTATTCACAAATTCTCTTATGGTATCAAAACATAAGGGGGAGGGAATGTGGCAAAATGCCAATGTTGATATCAGATGAAGAGAGCCATGGTTAGCATGATATTGTTTCCATTTCACTTCCAATTTGAGAATTGCAGAAGTTACAACACGAGGAGAAAACAGCTTCTGGAAGACAATACAAAGTGTGCAATTTCAAACTGTTCATATTTAAAATTAATATGTTGTTATTTTAAGGATATGTAAGTTGACCCACTTTTATATAGGTAAAAGTGTGTACAATTTATGGATACCCCTGGCAGTGGAAAAGCAAGGGAGCATGTAAGTATGTGTGGACTTCAATTGGGGTGGGTAGACTGGGTTCACAGATGTCACTGTGATGTTTTACCTAAAATGTGTACATGTGTAATGTGTATATGTAAAATGTGTACACTTGCAATAAATTGAGCATTTTATTTATTTTTTTGTTGTTGTTGTTTATTTTGGTTCGTATTTTTTTCTTTTTTTTTAACTTTATTAATTTATTCTTGTTACATCTCAATGGTTATCCCATCCCTTGTATCCTCCCATTCTTCCCTCCCTCCCATTTTCCCCTTATTCCCCTCCCCTATGACTGTTCCTGAGGGGGATTACCTCCCCCTGTATATGTTCATAGGGTATCAAGTCTCTTCTTGGTAACCTGCTGTCCTTCCTCTGAGTGCCACCAGGTTTCCCCCTCCAGGGGACATGGTCAAAGTTGAGGCACCAGAGTATGTGAGAAAGTAATATCCCACTCTCCACTCTACTGTGGAGAGTGTTCTGTCCATTGTCTAGATCTGGGTAGGGGTTTAAGGTTTACCACCTGTATTGTCCTTGGCTGGTGTCTTAGTTTAAGCGGGACCCCTGGGCCCAAATCTGCCTATCATAATTCATAATAGCCAGAACATGGAAACAGCCTAAGTGTCCATCAGTAGAAGAATGGATAAAGAAACTGTGGTACATATACACTATGGAATACTATTCAGCTATTAAAAACACGGAATTCCCGAAATTTGTGGATAAATGGATTGAGCTAGAAATGATCATAATGAGTGAGTTAACCCAGAAGCAGAAAGACTCAAATGGTATATACTCACTTATATCTGCATATTAGCCCAAGGGGCATGTCCCACGAAAGCCTTCACTTACCAGGAAACTGAGACAGAGGGGAGGACATTCTATTGGGACTCTAGATGAGAGAATCATGGAGAATGGCAAAGTAGAAGGATCCAGAGGGTCCTAGAAGCCTACAAGTAGAAATTGAGCATTTTAAAGCCATAATTCTGAAGTGTGAGAAATAAAAAGATTCCTATGGATACTAAATATGACAGTCCATTGAAAAGATCAGTTTTCCTAATAAATTATTAGATTTTATAATAAATTAATGTAGTTGCTGAATTAAAAATAAATGAAAACATAAGATTTTATTGCATTTATACATTCATTGCTAACGTTTATGGATATGATTCTTGCAAAGGAAAGTCCAGACCTCCCCACAAAGAAGAAGTGGTCAAATAAAAGGCACCAGAGTTCATGTCCGAGTCAGTCCCCACTCTCCACACAGCTGTGGAGAATGTGCTGTCCATTGGCTAGATCTGTACAGGGGTTCTAGGTTTACTGCATGCATTGTCCTTGGTTGGTACAGTAGTTTGAGCAGACCCCCCTGGGTCCAGATCCGCCAGCCTTGATGGTCTTCTTTTGGGTTTCTAGGACCCTCTGGGTCCTTCTATTTCCCCATTCTCCCTTATCTTTCTCATCTGAGGTCCCAGTGGGAAGTCCCAACATCTATCCCAATCTCCTGTTAAGTGAAGACTTTCAGGGGACATCTCTGTTGGGCTAGTGTCCAATTGTAAGTGATATAGGCCATGTGCCTCTTTCTGAGTCTGGGTTAACTCACTCAGGATGACCATTTCTAGTTCTATCCACTTACCTGCAAATTTCAGGATTTTCTTGGCACTCAGAGAAAGGGTAATCAGGCTACCAGGATGGGACCTGATAGGCTGTGATCATATGGTGGGGGAGGAGGTCCCCTTCTGTCACAGACCTAGGGGAGGGGTAGAGGGTGAAAGAGAGAGGGAGGGGGGATGGGAAGATAGAAGTGAGGCAATAACAATTGAGATGTAATCTGAATAAATTACAGAAAGAAACAAATAAAGAAGAGAAAGAAAGAAAGAAATGGGGAAAAAAAACAGAAAATCCAGGGGCCACGGTAGCTCAGTAGGTAAAGGTAGTTGTCACACAAGTCTGGTAACCTGAGTTTGGCCCTGGGACCTATACAGAGATGGAACAAAGTTGTCTTTTGACCTCCAAACTCACGCTATATTGTACATTCATGTACACACACACACACACACACACACACACACACACGCACGCACACACACGCACACATG
The DNA here is from genome assembly GCF_964271855.1 of Acomys minous. Taxonomy (NCBI): domain Eukaryota; kingdom Metazoa; phylum Chordata; class Mammalia; order Rodentia; family Muridae; genus Acomys; species Acomys minous. Next base: position 78,630,923 of record NC_140484.1, on the reverse strand, counting down.
CATGCACGCACACACACACAAGGAACCAAAATGGAGCAATTTGGGCAATAAATGTAAGGCTGGATTATATGTCAAGGTGTAGAAAAAAGACTATTAGCCTATTTTTATGTAAACATAGGAAAGCTGATTTTTTTATTGGCTATGTCAAAATGTATTTATCTAAATTTGATATTTCAATGCTCAGCATGAAAGAGTGGGAGAAAGAAGAGGTTTACAGCAGAGAAAGCTAACAATATGACATCAAACAGGTACTCAAGTCAATAGCAATAGAACTAATTCACATGAATAAAACGCGCCTCGGTTTTTAATACCATGAAAGGATGCCTTTCTCTATGGGCTTCTTCTCCAAAGACCTCAACACCACTATAATCATGAATATGAATATAGTCTCAGCCAATAAAATGCAAGGGATGACTATTAAGTATAATGCTTTGGGCATGGGAACATGGAACAGTAAAATCTCGGGAATATGAGTGACTCTGGTACTTTACTAATAAGGTATTCGTATGTGTCCACTCATAATAGTGTGAATCACACTAGCATACCTGGTGAGTTAACAAAGAGAGCTGGGCACAGGGAACTCACTGTGCCCGCTTTATAATTATTTGTGTAAGTATACACTTCGATTATTGGGCTGGGCAGATCGTTCACTCACTAAAGTGCCAGCCACATGAGCATGAGGACCTGAGTTCAATTTCTAAAATCTACACAAAAAAGCCAGGGCTAGTGGCACAGGCCTCGAATCTCAGTGCTGGCTCCCTAGGCTGTCTGTCTGTCTGGGCTTATTGTTAGACAATCAATACATGTGTTAATACTTACAGCCTTACTATGTTATATTAATGAGGGTCAGTCTCTCAGATTGTGTTTTCATAGGATAATGTCTTTACAAGCTCTGAATACTGTGTCTCAGTTTAATCTAACATTTCATTTTATCTTGTTTCTTACTTGGTGTTTTATTAGTTGTTTACAACCAGTGTTGCACAATAAAATTAAGTATGATACTCACATTTTTATTTCTTCCACCCTCAGATATGGAGAAGAACATTTATTCTTTGAAGGAGCATATGGTCGGAAAGTATTTAATTGCTATGGGCGTTACAGGCTTTGTTTTCCTTCTCTTCATTTTCTTTTGGGAGAATGTTTCATGGAAATTAAAAATGCTTATTCATCAACGCATTTACTTTGGTACCTGCAAGAAATACAAGACGGTAAATACTTAAGTATGTAACAAGCAAAAACAAACAAACTCTAGTAGCATTGAAATTAGACATGGAAAGAGGCACCTGTATATTACTACCTTAGTTAATAGAGAAAAATATCACAGGAATGTCCTTTCTTACAGTTCTGCTGTGGCATCACCCCACAATAAACTGCATTCATTCTGATGATCATCTTGAAGGGCTAAAGATTTGTCTTTATGAAATTTTTCTATTGCTGACAACTTTCTCTTACATTCAGTTTATTTTTATAATTTCCTTTGCTCATTTTCAGTTTTTACTTCTCCCTTGTTAATTTCCTGATTTGTTTTTTGAGCAAGCTTAAAGCCATCACTCTAAAATCATTGATTCTAACATGAGCATTTAACAATACATGCATCAAACCACATATGGCAATGCAGGTCTACAGTATTCCCTAGCTACTTGGGAAGCTAAGACAAGATGATCACAAGTTCAAGGCACTCCTGCACTGCCTCAAGGACAGCCTAGGTAACTTAGGCACTGACTCAAAAATGGAAAGTAATAATGGACTTCTAGGTAAGATGGCAGACTACAAGCTGTTTCCACATGACCTGGGTAAGAAAAAGTGAGTATAAGAAAGAGTAGACTATATTCCAAAGACAGAAAAGGACAGAGTTTCAGAAATTTATGAAAGTAATGAAAGAACAGCTAAAGAACACCAAGGAAAAGAAGAGTATCCATAAAAGAGAGTAAGCCTAACTACACAGAGCTCTAGATGAGTGGCTTCCTGGTATGTGCCAAAGCCTCATCTAAAAGACAAGCCAGGCAGTGCAGCTGAAGACACTGGCAGTACAGAATGAGATTTGACTCAAATCTAGTTCTTTTTGGTAGTAATAATCATAATTCCTGGTTTTACAAGATGATGGTAGGGATAGAGGGTTCATCCTCAAAGACCTTCATACATAAATATCTTTTTAAAAGGCACAGGCTAGCCTGGAACTCACATTCTCCTCTACCTCCCACATGCTAAGATTACCAGTGTTCACAACATGTCCAGCTAATTCCATTTTAGTTCTTCAATGTTTACTTATTACCACATTTTTAAATGTGTTACTACATTTCCTTATTTGAGACAGGGTCTCATTCACCATGTAGCTCCAGATAGCCTGGAACTCACTATGTGGACAAGATCTTGAATTCACAGAGATCACCTTGCCTCTGCCTCCTCAGTGCTGGGATTAAAGACATGACACGTCTGGCCCAAAGATTTATTTATTTTTATTTATGTAACTGTGTGTGCCTGAGTGCATGTATATGTCCCACATGTGTGCAGGAGCCTGTATAGGCCAACAGAGGTGATAGATCCCCTAGAGCTGGTGTTAGTTGTGGTTGTGAGTTGCCATGCAGGTCTTGGGACCTGAACCTGGGTCTTCTATAAGAGTAGAAAGTGCTCTTAACTGCCGAGCCATCTTTCCATCTCCAGCATCACCATGGTTTCAGTTACCCCAATCTCTTTGGATGAATTCCACCCTTATGTCTAAAGGTTAAAATAATTCCTCTGAATGCTTTTTTTTCTTATGTTAAAAATATTTTTTCAAAGAATATATCCTGATTAGAGTTTCCCCTCCTCAAACTTCCCCCAGTTCCTCCCAACCTCCCAACCCATCCAAATCTACCTCCTGTCTGTCTCTCATAAGAAAACAAACAGGTTAGCAGCTTCCAAAATGAAAAACATGAATGAGACAGTTTACTGCCTGAACAGTCACTCAACACTCTTTATAACATTGGAGCATCATTTTCAGCCTTCTAGCCCAATATCTATTCCTGACATATTTGCGAGGCAGGAACTATTGAGGACTGCTTTCCCTGTCTTGGCAAAGTTCGGTAGACAAATCACTATGAGTGTAACAGTTATATAACTCATGATTATCTCATGGTTCTTCCTGCTGTATGTAGTTTATTTTCTTCATGTGTAATAATATATATGCATATGTTAAAAAAGAAACAAAATAACTTTTTAAAAAGAAACATATTTAAGGGATGCTTATAAAATGTAATAAAACAAAACAAATCAGAATAGGACAAAACAAACAAAAGAGGCAAAGAAAAGGCACAAGAAACAGAAATAGATTCGGAGTTCTGTTCATTCCCGTAAGTGTTTTAAAGTTTTGAATTTCTACATTGTGGTTTCTACCTTGTGAGTAGCGTTTACCTCTTCTCAGCTCACCACCGTCATTTCTGTGGTAAACTAACCATTACTGCTGGATGTAAACACAGAAATAATACTCAGAAAGCCTTTGGAAATTGCTCAAAACATCCATTTAGACATGTATAAATTTATGCCCACGTTTAGATTTGTATTAACCTGCTACATTTAAGACAGATGCCCCCAAAACATATTCACATGTACGATTCTTGTCTTGAAAATATACAGGATACAATTTCCAAGGAGTTATCTGGGAAATCTGAAGATAAGGATGTAGAAAATGAGAGGAGGGAAATTCTGTACCAGCCTGAAAAGTTTATCAATTCTCCAGTTCTTATTAAGGAGCTCACAAAGGTAGGGCCATTCCATGGCTCTTACATTCTGCCTTCAGCCTCCTCTACGAGTGTCAAAGTCTCATGGTGGTTCTTCAGGTTATTTGAAAACTCTGTAAAAATTTTTGTGACACTATCTGAGGGAGCGACCACTTTGTCCACAATATTTCTTGTATGTAACCTACAAATATCTTTTACTAAACTGTGCTTTGTGGTTTTTTTTTTAAGATATACTTTACCTATCCACTAATTCTGGCTGTGAAAAATATCTCCCTTGCTGTCCAAGAGAGAGAGTGCTTTGGATTACTTGGATTCAATGGAGCAGGTAAAACGACTACCTTCCAAATTTTGACTGGAGAAAAGACTCCTACCTCCGGGGATGTGTTCATTGATGGCATTAGCATCACCAAGAACATCCTAAAGGTAAGTGACTATTCCAGGCTAAGATGTGAACAGCATGATGGCTCTGGGTGCAGGCAGATGGCTAGGGATGGTGCATGGCAACAGTGATGGGTACAGGTGCAGAGGTTGATGCTGTGGATTCCAGAGAGGAAATAAAGTTTGAAAGAGTGAGATATTAAGAGAATAACAATAGTGTCTTTTGTGTTTTTTTAAACTGTAGAAATGAAAGGCAAAGTTGTCACCACAGTGTGGCAGACATGCATCCCACAGGGGCCGGGAGGACGTAAGAGCAGAGGATGACCTGCATGCAGTTTAGCTGCACCTAGGGCCTTGATCCGTATCATGGAGAACTCTGAAATAGGTTGGCCTTTCGGAATAGTTGCCAATCAAAGCAAAACCATCAGCCTTTGTATGCTGTGCTGGTCCCTGGCTGTAAGAGATGGAGGGATAGGTAACTCTGAGAAACAGTGTGGTGAGACCTTAAAGAATAAAAGAATAACAAAGCTTCAAATTCTAGGAATCAACTGTAGCTGTATTTCTAAAATCTATTTTATTAAGTTCTTCTTTTGTCTACCAACCTTCTCGACCCGAAAATCTTCCAACACCCCAGCAGCAGGCAGAAGAAGCAGAAAGTTAGTAGGGAGAGGGGGCATTGAGATCTTTTTAGACTTCTTCCTGCTGACAAGGGCATTGAGTTTTTTGGGGAAAGTTCAATTTTTCTCTCATCAGGATATCTCCAGCTTCTCCTTGACTCTTTTCTCTAGACCACTTGACAAACCAGCAGGAGCAGGAACCAGCAGGAGAAACAGAGCACCTCCTCTGTTGGGGCTCTGGTCTTTTTAAAAAATGTTTTTCTATTTCTTTTTTAAAATTATTTATTTATTCATTTTACATCCTGGTTGAGCCCCATCCCTTCTCACCTTACAATCTCACCCTCCCTTCCTTTCTCCCCAGTTTCCTCCCCTATTCTTAAGAAAAGTGAAGCCCCCCTCCATCCACCTCAGCTCATCAAGTCGTATCAGGACTGAGTGTGTCCTCTTCCCCTGTGGCCTGGCAAGGCAGTCCTGCCAGGGGAAAGTAATTTAAAAGCTGGCAAGAGAGTTCATGTCAGAGACAGCCCCCACTCCCCTTACTAGGGGACTCACATGTATCCTGAGCTGCCCATAGGCTACATCTGTGTAGGGGGCCTAGGTCCAGTCCATGCATGGTCCTTGGTTGGTGCTTCAGTCTCAGCAAGGCCCCTGTGGGCCCTGGTTAATTGGCTCTGTAGGTCTTCTTGTGGAGTTCCTGTCACCTCCAGGTCATTTTCTCCTTATACCCTCTCTAGAGTTCCCAGAATGAAACTGTCTTTAGCTGACAGAGTCACATTCCTGCCAGAGCACACACAAGGCAAGTAGTTTGATGCTATGGAAAATCCAAGGCAGCCTCATATCTCACACCTGGGATTAGGACAAAAACATGTTTATGTACCATAACTGGGTTTTTTAAGACACCAAAATTCTGACTACAGTCAACAGCATTTATCAGCTCCCTTGAGGAAATAAACAGGCAGCGTTAACTGGACCTATTAGGGTGCAAAAAAGGAATAGGTGATCAAAGAACAAACCTGAATTGAGAATCAACATCATGGTCAGATAAAATGTCACATTTAAAAGAAGACCAGGCACACAAGCCACACACAAGCTCTGCAGTGACCAGCAGAGCTTCATCACAACATCTGGAGAAGCATCTTCACGCTTCAAGTGTGCCATTCTAAAACCGCTCACATTTTCTATGACTGATGTTACTTTGTTTGGTGTCTTTAAAATGTTCTTTAGCACATCTCAGTATTTTGATGGCAATAGACGATGAGAAATTCAGCACCTAATACAACTCTGAATGTATAATTCTATAACTCAGTGATGCTGTGTGCTCATTACCACAAGTTGTCTCTAGAAGTATGTTATCACTCCAAACTGAACATCTGTACCATTATAATGGGTATTAGACGATAACTCTCAATTCCTTCATTCACCCCTGGAGAACCACTCTTCTACTCTCTGACTGTGTGAATTTGACTACATTTTAGGTACTGTATATAAGAATGTTCCTTTTTGCCTGGCATATTTCACCTACCATTCTCTTTGAGATTAATGTCATTTCTTGAAGAGGAAAGGAGATGGTTACCATGCTGGTCCTATAGTCAAGAGACAAAAGATAGCCTGATCTTCAGCACTGTCATGTCATTGGAGGCTAGGAGAAAAGGACGCCAATCAAGGCTATAAAGCCATTATGCATGTTTAAGGCCAGATTGGGATGGCTCTGTTCAGTGTTCCAGCTAATTCATAACTATATTTATTGACCAAATTTGTGATTTATATCTAGTAGCTCAACCTATTAAACAACACTAAGCAGCAATATGCTCCATGGAGATTGCAGATATGATTTAAATACCAGAGTGGTATACTGTGGCAAGATGTTTTTGGATTCTGCACCTTTCATGGCATCATAACGCATGAGACCATTGCTTAAATTCATGAGTCATGTCATGAGTGGTTGCACTGGTTTCCATTTTGTTCTGATATATTTTCCTTGTGGGACAATCTCATGTAGCTCACACTGACTTCCAACTCACTGTGTAGCCAACGCCAACCTTGAATCAGAACTCCTGTCTCCACATCCCATGGCATGTATCATGACACCAACCTGTTTTCTTAGTTTGTGGTGTGTTTGTATTATGTACCTGTCCTTTAGTTTCCCCCACTTTTTATATTTTATTCCTAATCAAGAAAGTACAGGGCCCTGGAATACTCTGAGAGCAATGCAGTTGCAATCTTTCCTCTGAGAAAAGCAATCCAGGCCCTGAAATGATCTAAGGACCATTTTATTTTATTTTATTTTATTTTGAAAATATTTTATTATGTTTCTTTTTTAACATATACATTTATATCATTACACATGAGTAAAATAAACTACATATAGGAGGAGGAACCATGAGACAATCAGGAATTATATAAATGTTATATTCATAGTGATTTGGCCATTTGTATTTGGCAAACTTGAAATAAACATCTTTACTATCTTGTTGAGTCTAAATTTCTGAATGGAGATTAATATCTATCATATTTCATTTATATTAACTTAAAACATCTATCTTGATCTAAAAACATCTTAACTCCTAACCTACTAAGCTTAATTGAAAGACTACACTATCTGGGCTTCAAACCCATCAGAAACTTGAGAAGGGACAGATGCTTATTTCCATTAGGAGTTGGTTATAAATATCATTGGTCTTTTATACAGAGGAAGCTAGGTTTGACTCAGGGTCGTATCTCTTTTCCTTTATCTTTCTTTTGTAGGTAAGGAGATAGGAGCTGAAAAGAAGAAAAGGGGACATAGAAATATAGAGGGAGGATAGAACAAATGGTAGATTATTGAATCTACTCCTCAACTCAAGGCACTAATTGTTATTCACAAATAAGGTTATTTTCTAAGGACCATTTTAATAGGACTAAGAAGATTTTTAGGTAGTTGCTTCAAACTGAAAGGTCAGAGATATTTTTAACCATGTGGAAACTAGCCCCATTCCCAAGCCAAGCTGCACAAAGCTTCATAGGAACTCCACAGAGCAACCTTCACTTAAGAGTTTACATCTCCTTTCCTACCATCTCTGTGGAGAGCATCGTAACCTTCTATATTTTACAAGTGCTTTAGAATGTCATTTAGTGAGTCTCTTTCAAATCATACCAATCAGTTAGTGGCTTGGGCCAGTCCATTGCAGTAACTCAGGAGTCACTGCTTTGGGGACAACTCTAAAGAGTTCAGCTGGACAGTCTAGTTATAATCCCCCACATTCAGCTGTTATAAAATCCCATGAACTGAGATATGTTGTATTTTTATTTCCACTCATGTCTAAATACCTTATGGTTTCCTTCACAATCTACTCACTGACTAATGAGGTGCCACTAACTTCCACAACTGCAGAGTGCCCATGCTCGGCCCTTACAGCAACACATGCCCATTCTGTTTCTTTTGGGGGTGTCTATCTCTCTATTAATGGTTATGAATCATCTTCTTGACTTTCTCCTCAAGCACCTTCATTATTTTAGCATTGAAGATGGTTACTTCAAAGTCTGTAAGAAGATTCACCACCAGAACTTTTTTCCACCTGCTAAAATTTCTGATCCCCATTCCCACAAGTGAACCTCACTTTCTATTTTTGCTAAAAACTGGACTGATAATGTGGTTACTCTAGCAATAATAGTCTTCCTCATTCTCTGTCTGATGTTGTTGATTGTTTCTGGGGAGATTGGTTGGTTTTGGCCATCTCTATGCTTAGAATCAGCCTGAAATGGAGGCTGAGCATCATCACAGATGTTTTCTAATTATGTCTGACTTATTTCCTGTTCATAGATAATCATTTCTAGTTTTACTTGTACAAATGGTATTTTATAATATCTTTAGTATGTGGATCCTAAAGAGAGATAAAGAAAAAAATACAGGGGTGTGTGTGTGTGTGTCTGTGTGTGTGTCTCGTGTGTGTGTGTGTGTGTGTGTGTGTGTGTGTGTGTGTGTAAAATACACCATCCTTAAGAGCTGTTTTAGCCAGAGAGGAAGGGAATTGCACCATGCCAACCCTACAAGCAGCATGAATAATCTAGAATCAATATAATTATTAATTTAAAGTTATAGCCTTTCCCCCTAGCTTAGTAGGCTGTGTGCACCTACTGGAAAAAGAATTTGAGTTCCAAAGCAACCATCATTATTTTTGAGCTCCTCTTTGTAAAGATAAGGGCTATCTTTGGTTTTGGTTCAGCCTTACTAAGGGACAATCATGTAGAGCCCTGTACAGGTTGAACAGTAAAGGAAGTATCCAAGCTGGCCACACTCCTTTGATCCCATGGTTAAGAGGAAGACATATCGTATTAACATTCCTACCAACTGAGTGGGATCTGGGATTTTGTTTCTAACTTCTTCATCTCCGTGACAATTAGAACAGAATATGAAAACCAGTCATTCCACTCAACTACAATAGATTCACAATCCATAAATTTGTAACACTTTAGAAAAGAAATTTTCTTGGTAGAACTCTTAGAAGCATGGTCTGGAGGCCTCCTGCCTTGGGACTGTCAATGGGGTTCTAGATGGCTTGAGTTTTCACTTATGGCAATCATTGTAATTAGGTGAGGTCAAAAATTGGCTACTGTCCTCAATTTGATGCTTTACTGGAATACATGACTGGTCGGGAAATAATGATCATGTATGCAAGAATATGGGGAGTCTCCGAGCATCAGATTAGGCCCTATGTGGACAAGCAGTTGGACTCCTTGGATCTGGAGCCTCATGCCAACAACATCATCAGCACCTACAGGTGGGTCATTATGCCGTAGCTTCTTAACTGTCATTGTTATAGATGCTCATAATGGCTCAGCATCTTTGTTCCTGGTGTTTGACACAAGTACCTAAAGCTCCACCTGACCTTCTCTTTCACATAATTACCTGATCGTGTTTATATATGTTTATATCCAAGTTTCATTCTGTTGCTATGATGAAACACTCTGACCAAAAGCAACTTAGAGGAGAGAGGGGCTCATTTGCTTATCCTTCCAGGTCACAGTCCATCACCAAAGAAAGTCAGGGAAGAGACGGGTGGGATTGCTTACTGTTCCGTGCACCACTACCTCCAACCAGGGAATTCACTCATAGCCAATTGTGTACAGCAGGAATTTACGGAGGATGCTGTTTGCTAGCTGTCTTGCTCACGGGCTGATGCTTAGTGAACTTTCTTATCTAGCTCAGGACCACCTGCCTAGAGGATCCCTCTTGAACCAGTTAATAAGCAAGACAATCCCTCACAGGCACAGGCACAAACCAACCTGATAAGAAAAATTAATTGCTCACCTGAGACTCCTTTAGGTGATGCAAGACCATGTCAACTTGACAGTTAGTGCTAAGTTGAATACTATCTTATGCTGTTGGGTTTCAGGTGCCAGTAACAGTTCCACATCTTGATCCAGGCTTCTGTAATAGAGTGTTTTCTTCTTCCTACTGTGCCTACTGTTCTATCTTGCAACAAAGAGAAATGTGGGCCTCCAATATAGGATAGGGGTTATGTATCATAATAATAACAAGTAAACAAACTACACACATATATAGCCCTTCTGTGTTACATATGTACTTGTACAGATGCTCTTAGACCTGATGCCTTGCTAAAGCCATACTGAATCTGCATGAGGATTTCTACATTTGGGATTTGTTGGAACTCTCAGTACTAGGAGGTATCTGGGTTAAGTCTTTCTAGAAAATGACTAATAGATATTGCTTCATCTCCTTCCATTCTCCCTCAACCCCCCCCACCCTGTCTTTTTTGTCCTGAAGTGGAGGAAACAAACGTAGGCTGAGCACTGCTATTGCCATGATGGGAAAGTCCTTAGTTGTCTTCCTGGATGAACCGTCAACTGGCATGGACCCAAGAGCAAGGCGCCTTCTCTGGGACACAGTGATAAAGACTCGGGAAAGTGGAAAGGCCATCATTATAACGTCCCACAGGTGTGGCTATTTGGAAGGCTCGGTTAAAGTTTGGCAAGAACTGTGGTAAATTATTTGGGGCAAGAAATATTAAGCAGTATATTTGACCAAGTAATGAATTTATTTTAGAAATTAAGACTTGCATTAATCAAGCCAGGTACAGTGGCACACACCTGTAATCCCAGCACTTGGGGAGGCAGAGACAGGCAGATCTCTGTGAGTTCAAGGCCAGCCTGCTCTGCAAAGCAAGTTCAGTATAGCCAAGGCTACACACAGAAGCCCTGTCTCAAAAAGAAACAAACAGAAAAGATTCATATTACTCTTAATAAATGAAATAGAATCTTCAGTGTGTTTTTTAAAAATGAAAAAGAGGTACAAAACAGTAAGTTAGAGCTATATCATATTACGTGATTCAGTGTTATTATCTATCCTTTAAAAATAAATACTTCTCTAGCCGAGCATGGTGGCATATGCCTTTAATCACAGCACTCAGGAGGCAGAAACAGTCAGATCACTGTGAGTTCAAGGCCAGCCTGGTCTACAGAGTGACTCTAGGATAGCCAAGGCTATACAGAAAAAAACCTGTCTCAAAAAACCAAATACACACACACATACACACACACACACACACACACATACACACGCACGCATGCACACACACGCACACGCGCACACACACATACACACACACGCACACACACACACACACACACACACACACACACACACACACACACACCACAGTATACTTCCTAACCATGAACTTGGTGATAGGAAAATGCAACTTGTGGTTGAACACGAGGTTCTGGCCATGGTTGAGTGCACAATGTCTTTAAAAGACCGTCTTGGTTTCATGTCATTCTGCTTCCTTGTTTTGCAAGCATGGAAGAATGTGAAGCCCTGTGCACAAGGCTATCCATAATGGTGAAAGGGAGGCTCACCTGCCTGGGGAGCCCTCAGTACCTCAAGAACAAGTTTGGCAATATTTATATTCTGAAGGCCAAGGTCAAGTCTGAGGAAACATTAAAAGATTTCAAAATTTTCATCACACTGACATTTCCAGGTAAGTTAAGTTAAGATATGTTAAACTCCGTATCTCATTCTCACCATACACAGGGTTTATGTTTTAAATCTAGTTTCTGTGTTACTGACATTCAGTGATCTTCCATACTTCCTCTGATAATGCAAATCTCTGTTGCCAGGTGCCGCTAAAAAAGTCTCACAGACAGCAGACGCTGTCGCCGAACTCTGCCATCACCTTATAGAGTGTCTTCATATTTGTTCTGTGTACATAAATTATACGTCTAAAGTCATATCTTAACACAGTTCTCATTTGTTTTCGCATACTACCCATCCAAGGCCTTTAAGGGAGGACATTCCCCTCCTTGTTAAGCTTCTTATTCTGGCTTTTGGCTATTTGAGCCAGGATGTGATTATGAAATGCAGGCAAGCTCTAGCAGATGCGTCTCTCCTCATAAAATCCTTCTGCTTGTGAGTGACATGCTCAGAAAAACATCTCTCTGCCCACATAGTACAGCGCAAGCAGTAGCAACTTTGTTCTCTTTCTCAGCCTCCTTCCTAAACATGATGTACCAATAGAGCAACCATTGTTAGCAAATGCTTACAGGATTACTGGTCTGTGTCAGGCTATTGAGTTTCAATTTTATCGTATTGTAGGAATATAAGTTTGAAAGAACATTTTAACGATCAATGGTAGAACAGACACAGAACAGATGTGAGAAAAGCCAAATAATCTCTTTAGCTTTGACTTAGGTGACTATAACTTCTCCATGAGACATACAGATGTATGCATCCATAAAGAATGTGCTTATACTCTCATTAAGCAAACGTGTTGTGTGTCCTCCTGTATGTGTGCATACATGTATATGCAAATGTGTACCACCTGTACATGAATGTGTGAAAGTCAAAAGTTGAGGTTGGGTATCTTCCTATGTCTTGAGGCAGGATTTCTCACTGAGCTTGGACTGGCTGGTCTGTTTCTGACCTGGGATGGCTCAGTGGGCAATGTGCCTGCTGTGAAAGATGAGGGTCTGAGTTTGGATCCTTCTCATTTCACTACAATATAAAGAACAAAGAGCAGGACTGTGGGACCTTGATGGCCCAGGGTTATGAAGCAAGGGCTGGGGGAGCTTCAACCCCCAATTTTTCAAACATGAGGATAGCAAGAGTTTAGCTAACTCCTCCCCCATCCCCCACCCCCACCAACCTGGCACCAGGAGCTCCCGTACAATTAGCCCTAGTAAAAGTTTATTGCCCAGACAGCTTTCAGGCTTCATTCCTTGTTTGACTTTAAAAGGTTCCCCCCTACACACACACCTATAGGCTGTGAGTATACAGATGAGGCATCTTCCAACATCCCTACCCTGGCCAATGGTGCAGAGGCACACAAACCTTGCCCCAGAGACTCTATCTACTGCCCCAGGGGAATAAGTACCCCTCCAATGCACTCACCTCCAATCAAGACCCTGCACTGCACTCACCTG